>NC_138774.1:64601520-65801520 GCF_965119305.1 Pelophylax lessonae
TGTCCCTTGGTGTCATCACATCCAACGCAGGGCTTATAGACCCTCCTCCGATCTTGATGACGGACCTTAGACTGCTGGAACATTGGGGAGAAGACACTGAGGCTTGGGATCCGACTTCATACCTCCCAACCGTCCCTGATTCGCTGGGACCGTCCCGGAATTTTAGGCAAATCCCGGTTTTCCGCGAATGTAGGCTGAGTCCCGCAGCTGAGCCCAGTACAGGAACAAGTTCTGGTACTGGACTCCACTAATCCCCCTGTCTGGAGCGCCTTGCTGCAGCTGTCAGGCTGAGGCTCTCTCAGTGCCCAGCAGCACAGTCCCCCACCCGCTGTACGGGATGTACGAGGAGAGAGGAGGAGGTAGGTTAGGTCAGCTTCACCTCCTTTCCATGTCCCTCTGTGCCCACCCACAACTCCCAGCGTGCAGCCCATCTGGGCTAGGAAAGGGGTTGTATGGGCAGGACATTTTAAAGCAGCCAGTGATCCTGATGTCTGCCTGAACCTCTGGTCTGGGGAGCAGCCAGCCTGGCGTGAGTCAGCCCTCCCCTCTCTCTCTTTCTCCCATGTGCCATTGCATTCCTCCTTCAATGTGCCATAGTGTTCCTAACTTCCATGCGCCATAGCGTTCTTGCCTTCCATGTATCATAGCGTTCCTGCCTTCCATGTGCCATAGCATTCCTGCCTTCCATGTCCCATAGCGTTCCTGCCTTGCATGTGCCATAGTGTTCCTGCCTTGCATGTGCTATAGTGTTTCTGTCTTCCATGTGACATAGTGTTCCTGCCTTCCATGTGCCATAGTGATCCTTCCTGCCTTCCATGTGCCATAGTGTTCCTGCCTTCCATGTGCCATAGTGATCCTTCCTGCCTTCCATGTGCCATAGTGTTCCAGCCTTCCATGTGCCATAGTGATCCTTCCTGCCTTCCATGTACCACAGTGTTCCTGCCTTCCATGTGCCATAAGGTTCCTGCTTTCCATGTACCACGGTGTTCCTTCCTTCCATGCGCCATAGTGATCCTTCCTGCCTTCCATGTGCCATAGTGTTCCTGCCTTCCATGTGCTATAGTGATCCTTCCTGTCTTCCATGTGCCATAGTGATCCTTCCTCCTTTCAATGGACCATAGTGATCCCTCTTTCCTTTCTTCCAAATACCATAGTGATCCCTCTTTCCTTTCTTCCATATACCATAGTGATCCTTCCCTGTCTCTCCCTCCCTAAGGGTTGATTTTCACTAAAACACAGTGCAGGAAAGGCGTGTTCTGTGTGCATTTCCCCACAATGCATGCAACCATGATAACCTTGTGAGACACAGCTACAGCTAAAGGGGGAGCACTTGGCAAGGTGGTAAAACCATGTGGTTGAGCCACCATTTTACCACCCCTACAACCACTAGTGTGAATCAACCCTAAGGGTGCAGGTCACTCTCTCCCTGAAGTATCCCTCATTCTCAAGTTCAAAAGTTTGGAGGTATGCGAATTGTGAGACCCTAAGTCACGTGACATGTGAAATCCCATTTTAGTCAATCAGAGCTGTCTTAACCGCTTGCCGACCACCCCACACAGATATACTGCGGCAGGGCGGCTCTGCTGCGCATAATCACGTAGATCTACATGATTATGTGCATGTGGTTTCCGCAGCGCGCGCTGCTGTAGCCGTGCTCCCGCTGAGATTAGACAGCGGGAGCCAGACCGTGGGAGGAGCAGGCTCAATCGCTGCTGGCCTCCCGCAATCTTCGGCTAGAATGACAGAAAAGTCACCTGCTTATGTAAACAAAGCAGGCGGATCTTCTGTCAGAGAGGCAGGGAAAGATCTTGTGATTCATCTAAGCTAAATCACCAATCTCTCCCTGCCTCTGTCCAACCCATCCCCCCATACAGTTAATAAGCACAATAGGGAACACATTTAACCCCTCGATCACTCCCCAGTGTTAACCCCTTCCCTGCCAGTGTAATTTTTTACAGATTTTTTAACACAGATTACCAGAGATGTATAGTAACTAAGTAGAACTACTTCACTACAGTACTTAAGTACCGAAAGGCGGTATCTGTACTTTCCTAGAGTATAATTTTTTTCTCCTACTTCCACTTTTACTTCACTACATTTTTTTCAATGATTTCAATACTTCTACTCCGATATTTTTTTTTGTGCTGCATAGTTACTCGTTACAATTATAAAAATTACCACTGCCAGAACAGTAGATGGCAGGTTTCATGAAGCTCAAAACATGTGTATTATCAGTGCATACGAAAATAAATGCTACTGTATGTATAAATAAAAGCTGCATTTGAAATAATAAAAAAGAATATGATGTTCAAACTTTTAAATTCTTTCTTTAATAACTACATAACACAGTACTTGTACTTTTACTTTCAGTACTTGAGTAGCAATTTTTTTTCAAAACTACTGGTACTTTTACTTTTAGTACCTGAGTAGCAAAATTTAAAAAAAAACTACATGCAATACTTAAGTACAAAAAATGTTGAATACTTTAGTACTTCTACTCAAGTCACTTTTTAATCTAGCACTTCCACTTCTACTCAAGTCACTTTTTGATCGAGCACTTGTACTTTTACTCAAGTATGGGTTTCGAGTACTTTATACAACTCTGCAGATTACTGTATTAATGTCCCTGGTCCCCAAAAACTGTCAAAAATGTCAGTTAGGCATCTGATCTGTCTGCTGCAATGTCGCAGTCCCGATAAAAATCACTGATCGCCACCATTACTGATAAAAATAAATAAATAAATAAAAAGTGCAGAAATCGATACCGTAGTTTGTAATCGCTATAACTTTTACGCAAACTATATATAATATATGTATATATCTATCTTATATATATATATATAACATATGTAGCAGAATACAAATTGGCCTAAACTGATAAAAAAAAATTTGATTTTTACATTTTTTTTTTTTATTGGGAATATTTTATAGCAGAAATTAAAAAATATTGTTTTTTTTCAAAATTGTCACTCTTTTTTTATTTATAGCACAAAATATAAAAAACGCAGAGGTGATCAAACCACCAAAAGAAAGCTCTATTTGTGGGGAAAAAAAAGTACATCAATTGTATTTGCATACGGCTTCGCACAACCGCGCATTTGTCAGTTAAAGCAAAGAAGTGCCGAATAGCAAGAAATGGCCTGGTCATTTAGGGGGTAAAACCTTCCAGAGCTGAATTGGTTAATTAGCACTACCGATGTTCCTCTGACTTTAGAAAAGGTTCCTGCACTATTTTAGGCATGAAATGCGAGTGTGACTGACTGGAGTTGGTTCACACATGTCCGCAGTGCAGTTTCCAAAGGTTTCCTGTGCGTTTTTTGGTCCTGGTTCAGGTGCAAATTCAGGCAAAAATTTGGACCTGAACCATTAAACAGAAACGCACCAGACCCCAGGCTGGAAACATAGGTGAACCCGGCCTCAAGGCGACTTCTATCCAACTTGGATATCCAACTAATGGAAGTTGCCTCCAAGTCGGAGTCTTAATTGATGCCATTTGGATCCAACATTACAGGAAGAATACACAGGCATTCCCTGAAGTTGCTTCAAATTTGCGCCACTTTAGGTTGTGGCAGTGTGACCCGAGCCTTAAGTGGGGTTCACACTATAAGAAAAACGGGCGAACTATTGGTGGATTTTCCTCGTTGTTTTACAGCAAATTAGAACCAATGAACGAAAATTTTCACGAAAATTCTCGCACGACAAAGGCTTTTTTTTTTGTTGTTTATTGTTTCTGATCATGCGCAGTCCTTCTTTTCTGATTTTACTTGTACAAAAATTGTACAAAAATGGTACACATTAAACAAAAATAGTTTTTTTTGTTCCTGTACAAGAAAATTTTTTGGAATTTGTCCCTTCGAAAATTTTCGTACGAAAATTTGGAATCGGCTGTAGAAAGTTGTGTACACACTATACGAAAATATTATGAAAATTCTTTGGACGAAAATGTTCGTCCGATTTTCTAGGCCTTAATGCCTCGTACACACGCATCGATTATAGGCCGGGAATTTTCGGCCAACGTCCGATCGGCCGATTTTTGGCTTGTTAGTATGATGCTTCCGACAACCGACTCCGACTTTTCGGCCGAAAAAAATCTGGTGTGCATGCTATAAAATTTTTGTCGGCCGTCAACACAACGGCTGATTTTCCGTCAGTCAGTACTGATTTCGGCAGACAAAAATCAGATGAGCAAGACTGGGCATGCTCAGAGAAGGAAAAACACACGGAAAGTAAACCAGCACATAACATCACTTCTGAAGTTGGTTTTTGTTGACCAACAAAAGTCCAGTGCAAGTCTAGAGCACATTTCAACCAACAAACAACACTGGACAAAAGACGGCCGATCGGTCGGCCAACAATCTGTGCATGTGTACGAGGCATTAGGGTCTAGCAGTGGAGTACTGAAAAAGAAAAACCTTCTTTACCAAAGCCCCCCCTCCGACCTAAATGAGCAGTTAACCCTTGCAGCACAGGCGCAGCCCAACTGCAATAGAGAGTATTCAGGTGTCCCGGAATTAGGCATTAAATGTCTATGTGAACTGTGCCTTCTATTCTCATTGTTGTTATGGATCCAGCCATGCCCCTGGAAAAAAGGACTACTAAAGGATAAAGGAACAGATACTGCAAAGTCAGCACTACAGATGCTGCAGTCAATTTGTGGAATGTAAAGGATGCTTCGCTGAGCGCCTGTGTGATGGAGCCGCGGTTCATGGGGCACTTACCATTAAACAGAGCACAGCACTTCCCTGGAATGGGACAGATGCTCTGCTAAGACGTCAGATATTCTTGGGAGAGCAGTCTGCCAACATAATTCCCTGACAGCATGCCAGTTATTACATTTGGAATAAAAGGTTACATTTAAGGATGCACTGGCATAAGCGTTTCGCCACGCTGCAAATCCCAGCAGAAAAAAAAATCTTCTGATTTCCGCGTCTGAGATTGATGGCTGTGTGCGGATAGCTGCGGCCACTGTGCCCGTTCGGTGAAATGACAGGCTGTTGCAGTGCTGTATTTTGGCCTAGGCCAACAAGGCCCAGGCCTAGGGCGGCACTTTGCAGGGGGGCAACAAAATAGCCACCCCTGCCTCCATCTGAGACTCTTTTAGCCACTGGTTGGTAGAGCCGCCTGGCGTCTAGCAACCAGTGATGTCACACCTTCTCCCACCCCCTCTCTCTCTCCCATCTCCCTCTCTCTCCCATCCATTCTTCCTCTCTCTCCCACCACCCATCTCTCTCTCCCACCACCCCCTCTCTCTCTCTCCCCCACCCTCTCTCTTTCTCTCACCTCTCGCGCTCTCTCTCTCTATTCCCCCTCTCTCTCCCTACCCGCTCCCTCTCTCCCTACCCCGCTCCCTCTCTTTCACCCCCTCTCCCTCTCTCATCCCTTACTCTCTCTCTCTCATCCCCTCTCTCTCTCTTTCATCTCCTCCTCACTCTTTCTCTCATCCCTCCTCTCTCTTTTCCACCCCCTCTCTCTCTCTTCCACCCCCCTCTCTCTCTCATCCCCCCTCTCTCTCATCCTTCCTCTCTCTCTTATCCCCCCCCTCTCTCTCTCTCTCTCTCTCACCCCTCTCTCTCTCCCCACCCTCTCTCTCTCTCTCACCCCATCTCTCTCATCCCCTCCTCTCTCTCTCTCATCCCCCTCCTCTTCCCCCCTCTCTCTTTCTCTCTCTCTCTCATCCCCTCTCTCTCTCCTTCCCCCTCTCTCTCTCTCCTTTCCCCTCTCTCTCTCATCCCCCTCTCTCTCTCACCCACCCTCTCTCTCTCTCTCTCTCTCTCTCTGAACACCCTCTCTCTCTCTCACCCCCCCCTCTCTCTCTCTCTCTCTCTCTCTCTCTCTCTCTCTCTCTCTATATATATATATATATATATATATATATATATATCTCCCAACACCCTCTGTCTCTCTCCCCCATCACCCTCTCTCTCCCAACACCCTCTCTCTCTCCCACCATCCTCTCTCTCTCTCTCTCTCTCTCTCTCTCTCTCTCACCACCTTCTCCCTCTCTCATCCTCCCTCACCGTCCCTTACCCACCCCCTCTCTCTCTCCTGCTCCCTCTCACCTCCCCTCTCATGAGATCTCAGGGGCTCTTGCTAGGACTTGTAGTCCTTCAATTTTGGAGGGAGTCACATCCGTTAAACAGGAAGGGGTGGGGCAAATTTACAAAGGAGGGGGAGGGGGCGCCCAATTTTAGTCTTGCCTAGGGCAGCTCAAAACCAAAATACACCACTGGGCTGTTGGTGTGCTTGAGTATAAGGTGTTCATGGAATGTTGTGGCGCTTTTCCACTGCATGGAACCGAACGGTTCGGCTCACTTTTGTGCTTTTCCACTGCATGGTACCACATGGTATGGTGTTGGAACGGTATGGTACGGTACGGCGGCGCTTTTCCACTACATGGAACCGAAAGGTACGGCTCGCTTAAACAGTACCACCTCAGTTGTGGCTCCAAGAGGGCCGTACCGGTACCTTATCCCACAATCCTTTGCATGCAGCCTTGACTGTTTGTCACTACTAGTCACTGATTGGTCAGAGAATCGTTGTTATCCCACCCACTTTACTTTAGTGGAAAAGCAAACCGTACCGAACCGTTCCAACACTGTACCATGCGGTGGAAAACCAAACAGAGCCAAGCTGGGCCAAGCAGGGCCGAGTGGAGCCGAGCCGGTACTTGCAGTGGAAACGTGCCATAATTAATGATAGAAATAGAATCCCAACCAAAAATCAAGAAAAAACACACAATACAAATGTTATAAATTGAGTTGCAGTTCAGTGAAATAAGTATTTGATCCCCAAGCAAAACATTGACTTGGAGGAGAAACCCCTGTTGGCAAGCACAGACAGGGCCGCTGATAAGGCAGTACAGCCAGCCCTCTTGTACTGGGCCCAGGCCTCGTCAGTTCAAAAGGGGTGCTCGGGCACCTTCTGAGCTGTGCTGTCTTATTGTAGTCACCGATCCTCTTTTGCCTCCCCTGCAGTGTTGCTAGCTTCTCCTCTCCCTCACCTTGGCTGCACTGCAGGGAGAGTGATTCTAGCACATGGGCCCCTTCCATCTGCTGTCCGGGCCCCCCTGTGTGCCCCTTTCCCCTGCAGCACTGCCAGCTTCCCACCTCTTCTCTTCCACGGGCAGCTGCTGCGGGCACACAGAGGGATTCTTCAGGATGGGGAGCGGGGGAAGGGGTCGGTAGGGAGGGCCCTGTCAGGTAAGCTGTATGGGGCCCTGTGATTTGTAACAGCAGCCCTAAGCACAGAGGTAGGACGTTTCTTGTAGTTACTGGCCAGGTTTGCACACATCTCAGGAGGGATTTTGGTCCACTCTTCTTTACAGATCTTCTCTAAATCCTTATGGTTTCTTGGCTGTCACTTGGCAACTTGAAGTTTCCAGAGGTGGGAGACTCGAGTCACATGACTTGACTTGAGTCAGACTTAAGTCACCAGTTTGAGGACTTGAGACTTGCTTGACTAAAATTGATAAAAGACTCGACTTGACTTTGACTTGGTATTCATGACTTGAGACTTGACTTTGACTTGAGACATATGACTCAAAATGACTTTACTTTTTAATTAAATATTTGCATTTTCTCAAGATGTGTTAAAGCAAAATGAATGTGCCTGTTATGTTTCTGACACCACAGTCACTTAAAACACCCCAGTGTGTTCTGATTTTTAGGACACTGGCTGTTTAACAATGGAAATACTTAACATGTTTTTAGTGACTGTGGTGTTGAAACATGACCGGACGAAGGATTTTGAGCTGTTTGGGCATTCAAAGTGTTTCTTTAATATGCCAAGAAAAAAGCACTAAGCAGTAAGTTCATGTTGAAAATAAAACAAAACCTTTCCTGACCACTGACTTTTAACTGATTTAACCACTTTACCACCGGAGGATTTTGCTGTCTTACGTCCAGGCCACTTTTTGCGATTCGGCACTGTGCGACGTTAACTGACAATTGCGCGGTCGTGCGACGCCGTACCCAAACGAAATTTACGTCCTTTTTTCCCCACAAACAGAGCTTTCTTTTGGTGGTATTTGATCACCTGTGCGATTTTTACTTTTTGCGCTATAAACAAAAAAAGAGCGTAAATTTTGAAAAAATAACAATATTTTTCACATTTTTTTATATAAAATTCCCCCCAAAAAAATGTAAAAATCTAAATTTTTTTACATTTTTGGCCAATTTGTTTTCTGCTACCTATGTTTGGTAAAAAAAATCACAATAAGAGTATTTTGATTGGTTTGCGCAAAAGTTATTGCGTTTACTAACTAAGGGAAAGATTTCTGTAATTTTTGGTGTTTTTTTTAAACGCGTAACGGTGGCGATCTGCGATTTTTTTGCGGTACTGCGACATTGCGGCGGACAGATCGAACCCTTGACTGACATTTTTGACACTTTTGGGGGTACCAGTGACATTTCTACAGTAATCAGTGATATAAATATGCACTGTTACTGTAAAAATGACACTGGCAGGGAAGGGGTTAATTTTATTGGAGAGGGAGGGGTTAATGTATGCCTGGTGGTTACTAACGTGTGTGGGGGGAGGTGACTGAGTGACACAGGGACAGATCGCATGTTCAGCTATGCTGAACCCTGCAATCTGTCACTGTCTGTCACTTAGGAGATCCGCCCGCTTTGTTTACACAAGCGGGCGGATCTCCAAACTCGATTCCCTGACGATTGGGGAAGAGCGGCGGTGATCACCGCCGCTCCTCCCCTGGCCCGACTCCCGCTGTGACTGAAAACAGCGGGAGCGCGCCTCCGGCGGCGCGCGAGCGCCTCCAGGGGCGTGCGAGCGCCGCCCAGAAGGGGAGGAGCTACGCCGCTGGACGGAATCGAGCCACTTTGCCGCAGTACAGTCCCAGTGACTGGTCGGCAAGTGGTTAAAGGTGAAAATTTTGGTAGATCAGTATTTTGACTTGATTTGTGACTTGACCAAAATAAATGACTTGACTTCTAGCAGGGACTCGACTTGACTTGCTTGCTTTTCGCCACAGTAACTTGGGACTTGCTTGAGACTTGAAGGTTAAGACTTAAAACTTGCTTGTGATTTGCACATGTGTGACTTACTCCCATTTCTGGACCCCAGATCTCTCCATAAAGAGTACCTGTCACTGCCTATTACTGTCACAAGGGGTATTTACATTCCTTGTGACAGTAATAAAGGTGAACGAAAAAAAAAAATAAAAGTAACAGTGTAAAAAGAAAAAAAAAAAAGTGAAGCACCCGGCACTCCGTGCTTGCGCACAGAAGCGAACGCATATATAAGTTGTGCCCACATATGTGAACCGTGTTCAAACCACACATGTGAGGTATCGCCATGATTGTTAGAAATGAAAAAATGAAAAGTCAGCAGCTACAAATACTGCAGCTGCTGACTTTTAACCACTTTACGTCCGCTCACAGTAATATTACTGCGGCAGAGTGGCTCGTTATCGTCTGACGACGTAGTACTACGTCGTCAGACACTCCCCCTTCTGGGCGGCGCTTGCGCGCCGCCGGAGGCTCGCTCCCGCTGTTTTCATTCACAGCGGGAGTCGGGCCAGGGGAGGAGCAGCGGCGATCGCCGCTGCTCTTACCCGATCGTCGGGAATCTAGTGTGGAGATCCGCCCGCTGTGTGTAAACACAGCGGGCGGATCTCCATAGTGACAGGGAGTGACAGATCGGACTGTTCAGCATAGCTGGACATCCGATCTGTCCCTGTCTCACAAAGTCACCTCCCCCCCCACACGTTAGTAAGCACCAGGCATACATTAACCCCTCCCTCTCCAATAAAATTAACCCCTTCCCTGCCAGTGTCATTTTTACAGTAACAGTGCATATATATAGCACTGATTACTGCAGTAATGTCACTGGTACCCCCAAAAGTGTCAAAAATGTCAGTCAAGGGTCCGATCTGTCCGCCGCAATGTCGCAGTCCCGCAAAAAAAAAACGCAGATCGCCGCCATTACTCGTTAAAAAAAAAACACCAAAAATGACAGAAATCTTTCCCTTTGTTAGTAAACGCAATAACTTTTGCGCAAACCAATCAAAATACGCTTATTGCGATTTTTTTTACCAAACGTATGTAGCATAAAACAAATTGGCCAAAAATGTTTTTAAAAAATTGGTTTTTACGTCTTTTTTGGGGGGAATTTCATATAAAAAAATGTGAAAAATATTGTTATTTTTTCAAAATAAACGCTCTTTTTTTGTTTATAGCGCAAAAAGTAAAAATCGCACAGGTGATCAAATACCACCAAAAGAAAGCTCTGTTTGTGGGAAAAAAAGGACGTAAATTTCGTTTGGGTACGGCGTCGCACGACCGCGCAATTGTCAGTTGAAGTCGCACAGCGCCGAATCGCAAAAAGTGGCCTGGACGGAAGACAGCAAAATCCTCCGGTGGTAAAGTGGTTAATATACAGACACTTACCTGTCCAGGGAGCCCGCCATGTCGGACCCCTGCCGCTGATTTTCGGATTGGCTGTCAGGTTGCTGCTGCCGCCATTCATCATAAGGGAAACCGGCAGTGAAGCCTTTTAGCTCCCTACCGCGCACTGGGCTTTCTCATTGGTCCGGCGGCAGGGGAAGAAGAAGGGGGCGGCGTCATCTCCCAGAAGTGGGGAAGGGTACATGTCTAAAACAGGTACCCATTCGCCCCTGAAAGGTGCCAAATGTGCCACCGGAGGGGGGGGGGGTAGTTTAAGCAAATCAGCAGAAGTTCCAATTTTTGGTGGAGCTCGGCTTTAACTACCTGCCGCCCGCCGTGTATTTATTGCGCGAAACTACGTACCTGTGTGTTGTTCGTTCGATAGCCACTAGATGGCACAATCGCGCTGCCAGAGGCGCTTGCGCCGTGATTGGCTAGTCAGGATGTCAATCAGCGAGTCCGGTAGACCTGATGTCGGCCAGCCACACACGATCGTCCCGGGGAGAGGCAGAACTGCGGTCTGCCTATGTAAACAAGATGGAGATCTTGTGTTCCTGCTAAGTAGAAACACGGATCGCTATCTTCCCCCAATCAGAGCACCTCCCCACACAGTTAGTAAGCACTCCCTAGGGACACATTTAACCCTTAGTACAGTGACAGTGCATTTTTTGTTAGCACTGATCACTGTATTAGTGTTACTGATCCCCAAAACGTGCCAGTTAGTGTCCGAATTGTCCTCTGCAATATAGCAGTTCCGCTATAAGTCGTTGATCGCCGCCATTACTAGTAAAAAAAATGAATAAATAAAAATTCCATAAAGATTTAATGTTTGTTGGCACGCAACCTTTTTGCGCAAACCAATCAATAGACGCTTATTGGAAATTTTTTTTTTTACCAAAAACGTAGCAGAATACAGATTGGCCTAAATTGAAGAAATTTAATTTTTTACCTTTTTTATTGGATGAGTTTTATAGCAGAAAGTAAAAAAATACTGTTTTTTTTTTTTTCAAAAAATAAATACCATCCAAATACCACCAAGATAAATCTCTATTTGGGGACATCAATTTTATGTGGGTACAGCGTGGCACGACCACGCAATTGTCAGTTAAAGTAACGCAGTGCCGTATCGCAAGAAATACATTATACAATCTGATTGTACAATTTCCTTCAGAATTGCCACACATCATACAATCTGATTGTACATTCGCCTTTAGGATCCTCATACACTATACAATCTGAGTGTACAATCGCTTTTGGGATCACTATACATCATACAATCTGATTGTACAATCTTCTATGGGATCGCCACCTCATCCCTTTAAACCAGGGCACACATTACACAAGTTCTGAGGCTGATATAATGCAGATAAGGCACTAAGTGATATTAATTACCTCCCTAATCAGCCACAGAACCTGTGTAATTAATGTGTGTCCTGGTTTACAGGGATGAGTTGGTAACCCTACCCCCCCGCCATACATGATACAATCACTGACCATCATACAAATGAATTGGTATCAGTAGACTATACAGTACACACTAGAACACGCCCCCTGCTCGGGTCACATGACTGACTAGCCCCAGCTTGTTTGTGGAATCTGCAGCCTCCAATCGGCCGCCAGCACAATCTGAGCAGATTGACAACCGCAAGTCAGGGCCTGGGCAGGTGACGTCATGACGCAGGGGACGTAGTATGGGCAGGAGCTTGCCGTGAAGCCAGAGCGGCCATCTTGGAGCATCAAGGAGAGCTATAGGAAGACTGGAGACAGGCCGGGCCCCGGGGCCGGAGGAGGAGGAGAGGGCCCTGGATAGCCGAGAACACGGGGGAAACATGTCTGAGACATACGGTGAGAGGAGGACTGGGAGGGCTGCTGGCATGGTGGGGGAAGGGGGTGAGAGCTCAGGGATGGGGGAGGTGAAGAGACAGGTGAAGGGACATGGAGGAGGAGGATAGAGGGATTGGAGTGACGAGCCATTCCAGTGATGGGGGCTGTAGGGTGGAGGATGGGATCAGTGATGCAGAGTGTGGGGGTGACAGATGATATCAGTGATGGGAAGTGTGGGGGATGGTAATCTGTAATAGAGGGCGAGGGGTGACATGATGGAGGGTGACAGGTGACGACTGTGATGGAGGGTGGCAGTTGACAATGGTGATGGAGAGTGGCAAATGGCAGGGAGTGATGACTGGAGGGCGGCAGTTGACAATTTGCCAACTGTGATGGATTGTGGCAGTTGCCAGGTGACGAAGGGACGATGATGGAGGGTGGCAGTTGACAGGTGATGTTGGTGATAAAAGGTGTCAGTTGACAGGTGACATCTATGATGGAGGGTGGCAGTTGCCAGGTGATGGAGGGTGGCAGTTGCCAGGTGGTGGAGGGTGGCAGTTGCCAGGTGCCGACGGTGATGGAGGGTGGCAGTTGCCAGGTGGTGATGGAGGGTGGCAGTTGCCAGGTGGTGATGGAGGGTGGCAGTTGCCACGTGCAGACGGTGATAAAAGGTGTCAGTTGACAGGTGACATCTATGATGGAGGGTGGCAGTTGCCAGGTGCCGACGGTGATGGAGGGTGGCAGGTGCCGACGGTGATGGAGGGTGGCAGTTGCCAGGTAACTTTGGTGATGGAGGGTGGCAGTTGCCAGGTGGTGATGGAGGGTGGCAGTTGCCAGGTGCCGACGGTGATGCAGAATGGCAGTTGCCAGGTAACTTTGGTGATGGAGGGTGGCAGTTGCCAGGTGGTGATGGAGGGTGGCAGTTGCCAGGTGCCGACGTGATGGAGGGTGGCAGTTGCCAGTTAACTTTGGTGATGGAGGGTGGCAGTTGCCAGGTGCCGACGGTGATGGAGGGTGGCAGTTGCCAGGTAACTTTGGTGATGCAGGGTGGCAGTTGCCAGGTGCAGACGGTGATGGAGGGTGGCAGTTGTCAGGTGATGGAGGGTGGCAGTTGCCAGGTGCCGATGGTGATGGAGGGTGGCAGTTTCCAGGTGCCGACGGTGATGGAGGGTGGCAGTTGCCAGGTGCCGACGGTGATGGAGGGTGGCAGTTGCCAGGTGCCGACGGTGATGGAGGGTGGCAGTTGCCAGGTGCAGACGGTGATGGAGGGTGGCAGTTGCCAGGTGCAGACGGTGATGGAGGGTGGCAGTTGCCAGGTGCAGACGGTGATGGAGGGTGGCAGTTGCCAGGTGCAGACGGTGATGGAGGGTGGCAGTTGCCAGGTGCAGACGGTGATGGAGGGTGGCAGTTGCCAGGTGCAGACGGTGATGGAGGGTGGCAGTTGCCAGGTAACTTTGGTGATGGAGGGTGGCAGTTGCCAGGTGCAGACGGTGATGGAGGGTGGCAGTTGCCAGGTAACTTTGGTGATGGAGGGTGGCAGTTGCCAGGTGCAGACGGTGATGGAGGGTGGCAGTTGCCAGGTGACAGTATATTTGGACTGGAGGGATCACAGAGCGGTGACAGTACAATTGGACTGGAGGGATCACAGAGCGGTGACAGTACATTTGGACTGGAGGGATCACAGAGCAGTGACAGTACATTTGGACTGGAGGGATCACAGAGCGGTGACAGTACAATTGGACTGGAGGGATCACAGAGCGGTGACAGTACAATTGGACTGGAGGGATCACAGAGCGGTGACAGTACATATGAATTTGAGGGATCACAGAGCGGTGACAGTACATTTGGACTGGAGGGATCACAGAGCGGTGACAGTACAATTGGACTGGAGGGATCACAGAGCGGTGACAGTACATATGAATTGGAGGGATCACAGAGCAGTGACAGTACATTTGGACTGGAGGGATCACAGAGCAGTGACAGTATGTATGGATTGGAGGGATCACAGAGAAGTGACAATACAATTAGACTGTCCCTCCTTTGTTCCCCATCTCGGTCTTATGTGAGCCATTTGCTTGTCACTAATACTTCTCCTATTTTCATTATCCCCCCCCCCCCCTCCCCCATCCAGCATTTGTAAGCCACACTGGTTTCATGCTGACACAACTGCAGCCTCAGTGCAGACTCATCAGCGCACATCAGTGTAGGAGAAAAATTACTTATTTACAAAGTTTTATGTAGCACTACCCCCGTAGGAGTTGCAAATGTCAAGGTTCCCTACTGTTGCACAGCCAGTCACATAGCTTTTTTTTTTTGCAAAAAATAAAAAAACTCAGCAGTGATTAAATACCACCAAAAGAAAGCTCTATTTGCGTGAAGAAAATGCAAAAAAAATGTATTTGGGTACAGTGTTGTATGACTGCGCAATTGTCATTCAAAGTGCGACAGCGCTGAAAGCTGAAAATTGGCCTGGGCAGGAAGGGGGTGAAAGTGCCCTGTATTGAAGTGGTTAAGAGAACCAATTCCCATGGGGAGAAGAACACTGCTGTTCAGGTAAATGTTGGTGAAGTTTTTGGGGAATCTGACCATGTTTGATGGTACGTCCCAAATATGGGTATCCCATGAAACATAGCGACGGAAGGACCACTCGCTGCGATGGCTGGGGCAGGGGATAGCAGGATTTCTTTAGTCATTTCCAGTTTTGTCTCTCGCTTGTCCCGGGGTCCATCCTTCCTCCTCCCCATTGAGCAGACGGCGGATTTACACCCAGAACACGCGCTGCGCTCTGACAGTTCCATTGTTGTGTTCAGGAGTAATCTTCCAGATCTTAGAGTTCTATGGTCCTTATGCAGCAATATATTAAAAGTTTACCTTTTGACTTTTCATGTCCTTTAAATGCTCATTAAATCTACCTTTGTTGCACAATGCTGGCAGCATGGCTGAGCAATAAAAATGTTCATGTGGCTCAATTATTATTATGCAGGATTTATTCGATGCCAAGAGTATGCACAGTGCTTTACAAAATAAAGGGAGACATTACAATTTAATACAAAAGGGTCAGGAGGGTTCTGCTCCTTAGAGCTTACAATCTAAAAGAAAGAGGCAAGTGATACAGAAGGTAATGACTGAGGGGATGAGTTGATGGAGAAGGTAGATGTTAGGTGGAGATGGGATAGGCTTTTCCAAAAAGATGAGTTTTCGGGGATCATCTAAAGGCAGAGAGAGAAAGAGATAATTGGATAGATTGGGGTTAGGAGATCCAGAGGAGGGAAGACTCTGGGGAGCTCCTTGAGGCAAGCATAGGAGGTGACGAGGGAGCTAAAGAGCCGGAGGTCTTGGGACGAGCTAAGAGGATGGTCAGGGTGATATTTTGAGATGAGGTTGATGATGTAGCTGGGAGTTAGAGATATGGATGACCATACACGTATCAGTTTTTTTCTTGATCAGCCAATGGGCTGATCGAAAAAAAACCTCAACCGATTCTGTCATCCACACATTCAAGGTGGGTGGGGGAGTCCTTCCCATTGTGTCATTGTATTCCGACAGTGGGACCTCTCCACCCTCGGAATACACAGATCATGCTGCAATGTATCATTTTCCAACAAGCCTGTACGAGTCAGTCCTTAGATTGACTGCTCTCGAGTGGGAACAGCCATAGATGGATGGAATCTCGGCCAGTCCCTGCTGAACTGGCCAACTTTTGACCATCTGTGGCCATTCCAATTCATGGGAAGTTAAAGCGGAGTTCCTGGCCTGGGATAAAAATACCCCCGGGACAGTCAGGGCTAGTGCATTTTAGCAATGATAGCCTCTGAACTGTCCCCCGGGTTAACTTACCTTGAACATTTCTTGTCCAGCGCTGCCATCTCAGGTGTGGGCAGCTGAAGCCAGGGTGTTCTCTTCGGTCCCAGAATGCCCTGCACCGGCCCCGCTCGTCAGTTCTGGCACAGACGCGTCATTCCTGCACAGCTTCTGGGCATGCGATAACTTTTGCGCAAACCAATCAAAATACGCTTTTTGCGTTTTTTTTTTTTTTTTTATTACCAAACATATGTAGCATGAAACAAATTGGCCGAAAATGTTAAATTTTGATTTTTACATTATTTTTTTTGGGAATTTCATATAAAAAAATGTGAAAAATATTGCTATTTTTGCAAAATTGACTCTCTTTTTTTGTTTATAGCGCATGATCAAAAAATCGCAGGTGATCAAATACCACCAAAAGAAAGCTCTGTTTGTGGGAAAAAAAAAGGACGTCAATGTCATTTGGGTACAGCGTTGCACGACCGCGCAATTGTCCGTTAACCACTTGCCGACTGCCTAACGCCGATCTACGTCGGCAGTCAGCCCCTCACAGGCAAAGTGACGTAGGGCTACGTCACTAGCTTGTGAGGGTCTAGGGAGCGAGCGCGCGTGGTCACGGACCCCCCCCGCGCGTGTGACCAGCGGACCCGATGTCCGCCGGTCACTCGGCGATCGGCGGTGGAGAGGGAGAAAGTCAGGCAGCTTGTGTAAACAAGCCACCTGTCATTCTCCTCGGTGTAAAGACACGGATCTACTATGTAGATCCGTTGATCAGTGTCCTTACAGCTGAAGCCACAGCCAATCACAGTAGAAAGCACGCCCCTAGGGACACAAACAGCCCCTCCCTCCCAAATAAAGTTAACCCCTTCACTACCAGTGTATTTTTACAGTAACAGTGCATATGTATAGCACTGATTACTGTAGAAATGTCACTGGTAACCCCAAAAGTGTCAAAAATGTCAGTCAAGGGTCCGATCTGTCCGCCACAATGTTGCAGAACTGCAAAAAAATCGCAGATCGCCGCCATTACGCGTTAAAAAAAAAAACAACAAAAATGACAAAAATCTTTCCCTTTGTTAGTAAACGCGATAACTTTTGCGCAAACCAATCAAAATACGCTTTTTGCGTTTTTTTTTTTTTTTTTACCAAATATAGGTAGCATAAAACAAATTGGCCGAAAATGTTAAAAAATTTTGATTTTTACATTTTTTTTTTTTTGGGGGGAATTTCATATAAAAAATGTGAAAAATATTGCTATTTTTGCAAAATTGACGCTCTTTTTTTGTTTATAGCGCATGATTAAATACCACCAAAAGAAAGCTCTGTTTGTGGGGAAAAAAAGGACGCCAAATTTGTTTAGGTACAGCGTCGCATGACCGCGCAATTGTCCGTTAAAGTCACGCAGTGCCGAATCGCAAAATACCCCCTGGTCGGAATGGGGGTAAAATCTTCCGGGGCTTAAGTGGTTAAAGTCACGCAGTGCCGAATCGCAAAATGGGCCCTGGTCAGGAAGGGGGTAAAATCTTCCGGGGCTTAAGTGGTTAAGAAGGGGGCAAATTTTTGAGATGCGAAGCCCCGTTTACATCTAGCGATTTAGGATTACAGGCAGAATCGCGTACTTTCTAAATCACACTGCGATAGTGGCAAAACGTACCAGGCGTGTTTAGGTGCCATTGATTTTTTTGCCTCACTTTTTACACTATGAATCGCATGTAAATCACTCAGGAACCACACCGCATTCCTGTTTAACTCACATGCGATTCATTGCTGTGGGATTTAAACCCATTCACTTTGAATAGGCTCAAATCACACCACAGTCGTGCATGCAGCAATTTTGGAACTTCACTGCACTGGATTGCATGGTACTTTTGTGCCATGTGATCTGTTGCAGGCAAACGTACTGCGTTTGCAACCTGCATTGGGTTGTTGTTAAGATTGCACCAACACCTGCAGCAGATTGCAAGGGCAGTGCGATTTGAATGCGGTGTGGAAAACGCAGTTTCCTGCACTGCATTATTGTGAAGCTACGCTAAATGGCACTTAAAGGAGAAGTATAGCCAAAGATTTTTTGGCTGTACTTCTGTGGATTACAGAAGTGCAGTTCGCCTGTTGTCAGCTGACATCACTGAGCTTGTCCAGGCTCTGGAAAGATCCCGACCATTTGGTTAGGCTCCACCCAGCCTGGATCTGCACCTGGCTCAGCCTATCAATGGTCCACTAAGAGCCTTAGCCAACCCCACCTGCTCCCCCCACAGCCCAGAGCTCCCGTGAGCCCTAGGGGGTAGGACAGAGAGCCGCTGACTGAAAGTCACAACTTTATGCTCAGAGCAGAAGGGGAGCACTGAGCGATCAGCAGTCTTTGATTGCTCAGCTCTCACTACAGAGCGGGCGGAGGACAGATGCAGCATCAGATCAATGCTGCATCTACCTAGGTGAGTATAAATGTTTGTTTTCTTTCAGAAGCCATTTTTCTCTTTTAAATGTAGTGCGGTTTTGCTGCGATTGTCGCGTGAACCTTGTCGCCCAAAAGACACTCCTCCTTTTTGGCCAACAAGCTTCGTGCGATGTGGTTTGCTGCGATTTGTCACAGCAAATCCGCACCATGTTTAGGTGCCATTAAAAACGAATGGCACCCAAACACGCCTGGTGCGTTTTGCCACTATTGCATTGCGATTTGAAATCGCGTGCAGAATTGCGGTGATTTCTGCTCTTGATCCCAAATCGCCTGGTGTGAATGGGGCCTTATGGAATGGAAGGTGGGAAGATTTGGACAGTGGTTGGAGATGAGGCTGAAAGGAGAGATCAGAGTCCAGCGAGCGCTCTGGTATGAGGGTGGGGAAGGATATTTGTGTTATTGATCTTGATGAAATAGTTGGGGGAGGGGACGGTGGGTGTATGAACATATTATGTTCTCACCAATGTACTGGATTGCAGTGCTAGAAGAAAATGCATCGTGCTGTAACATGCACAACCAACACAGAGCAGTAATCCCGGGTAGATGTCAGAATGTTTTTAGATGGTCATGCATTTTTCTGTGCTCACGCCTGAGGTTTGAAACATGTATGAATGAGACTTCAGGGCTTTTGCACACGGCGTACCAAGTAAAATATGCTTCCTGTTGTGGCTTATGTGAGCTGCAGGGTATTTTTTACCCATAGATCTGCATTACAAAAAACACCATGCACGAGTAAACGCCAGCATTCGCATTTACAAACATACGGGTGTATTTGTCAGCAGATAAAATGTCACCTTTTGAAAAATACACATGTGCATGTAAACACGGGTTCAATTGTTTAACTACTTCTGCGATGCGGGAACGCTGCGAATATGCAGCGTGTTCCCGCATCCGCACCCCTGGCAGTTCACACTGCCATATGCGATACGCAGGGGGTGTCAATTAAAAGTTAACGACACCCCCAGTTGAGATTGCATATCACAGTGCGATCTGCAAGTTCGCACAGAATCGGATCGCACTAGTGTGAACCACCATGCAATCCGATTATGCTGCGGATAAAAAAAAGGGTCATGTGCGTGTTTAGAGCGATTGCGGTGCGAATTCAGCCATGCAAAGTGTATGGCTCAAATGTGCACCGCACAGAGATCGCATGTAATTTAGGAGCAGTGCGCTCCGATATACATGCGATCTCTGTGATTGCACTAATGTGAACCGGCACTAAGACCAGAAGGATTTGCCCCCTTAATGACCAGGCCATTTTTTTTGCAATTTGGCACTACGTTACGTTAACGGAAAATTGCACGGTCGTGCGTCGCTGTACCCAAATAAAATTGATGTCCTTTTTTTTTCCCCACAAATAGAGCTTTCTTTTGGTGGTATTTAATCACCTCTGTGGTTTTTAGGTTTTGCGCTATAAACAAAAAAAGAGCGACAATTCTGAAAAAAAAAAAAACGCCATATTTTTTTACTTTCGGCTATAAAACATTCCCAATAAAAAAAAAAATATTAAAAATTACATTTTTTTATCAGTTTAGGCCAATTTGTATTCTGCTACATATTTTTGTTAAAAATAAATCCCAAAAAGCATATTTTAATTGGTTTGCGCAAAAGTTATAGCGTTTACAAACGGGATCGATTTTTGGACTTTTTTCGATGGTGAGGGGTTCTGTCTGGAGTGGTGCCAGCCTGGTTCCTGGTATGGTGAGTAGCTGTCCCCTCTCTTCCTCTGGAGGGTTTTGGGGTGGGCTCCTCCATGGCACGGTCGGACCTCCAGGTTCCCATCCTATCCACCCTCCACTTATGCTGGGGCTGTGTGGGTGGTCTGGTCCACCTCCTGGGGTGGAGGCGGGTGCTATGCTGGCGATGGGGTCTGGTGGGGGGTGCGCCGCCGGAGATCACACGATCCGCTGTGCGGGAGGGGGGACCTGGTGGGTGCTCATGCCAGGGCCCTCCGTCCTGCCTGGGCCTGTCCTTGAGGCCTAGGGATCCCTCCTGGGTGCCTCATGGTGCCGCAATTTTGTTGTAGCCTTGTGCGACAATGCACGGCGGCCAGGTTTGTGTAGTCCGGCAGCCATTTTGCGGTTGTCTGCCATGGGAAACAGCAGCGGCCATGTCTTTGGAGCCCCTCCTCATGCCCTGGTGCTGACTCCTGGATCCTTTTGTTTCCTGATCACCGCTCGTGCAGTGCAGAGTCTCCTGGTGGCTGCAGTGCCTGGTTTCTGCGGGGTAGTAAGTCTGGTTGGATCCTCTCCCTCCCTGCTAAGGATCGGTTGGTGCTCAATGACTGGCAACTGCGTGGTGCTGCCAGAGTGGTGGGGTTTGTCCCTTAGCAGTGTTTTACACTTTTTTGTGGGATCCCTCTGGTGACTGATGGAGTCTTTGGAGCAGATCTCCCTACCTGATCCTCTCTCTGGGGCTGTGGGGCCCTCCAGGTCACATCCATCTATTTATGCACTGACGGTGGTCCTGGAGTCCTTTGTGTGCTGGGTGGAGGTGGCTTTTGGGTGACAGGCTGGCTTAAAGTGCCCCCTGCCTTCCCTTGCCTCGCCTCCTCTGTCTCATCCGATCCTGAATCTGATTTGGCTGCTGCGGACATGGGTCACCCTGCTGGGTCTGCGACCACGCGCCCTGAACCCTTAGATAGTGGGGAGGATTCCTCCACTTCTGCAACTGCGCACGAAAAGGTGCTGGTGGACACACTGATTGTTGTATCTGTGCACGAGACCTTAACGATGGAAGACGCAGCTGCGACAGAGGTGCAGGTTCCCTTTGGCACTCACAAGCTATCCAGAGCGGCAAAGGTGTTCCATGTCCCCTCCTACTTTGACAGAATTGTCACTAAAGAGTGGGGACGACCAAAACGTCCCCTTGGGGTCTCTAAGCGAGTTACTAGGCAATACCCCTATGAGGAGTCTCTTCTTAAGAAGTGGACTGTTTCACCAGGGGTGGACCCTTTGGTTTCCAGCTTGAACAAGGCAACCAACCATGATTCCGGTTGAAGGATCCCCAGCCTTTAAGGACCCGGGTAACAGGAAGGCGGTTTGCCACTGAGACCAATATTCACCATTGCCCTGGTGTCACAGACTCTGTCCGAATGAGCTAAGCTTTTACGCCGTGACCTGGAGGAGTAGCCCCCCTGCCTTTGCTGAGCTGGTGGACCAGCTGGTCCAGGGGCTGCTGTTTGTGATGCCTTTTTGGATTCAGCTCCCCTAGTGGCTTGGCTCTCTGTTTTGTCAGTGGTTCTTCGGCGTGTCTTTTGGCTCAAATGCTGGTCTGTGGACCAGACTTCTAAAAAAGTCTGACTGATCTTCCCTTTCAAGGAAATCACCTGTTTGGTGCTACCCTGTATTACATCATTAAAGGTCTCACAGGGGGGAAGAGTGCCTTTCTTTCGTAGGCTACTAAGGGCAAGGGCCCTCGTCATAGATGTGGTCCCCCCTCCTTGGCTCATAAGACGTTTTTTCGTCCCTCAGGGTCGACTGATGAGGGATCGAAGCCTTTCAGGGCCTCCTCTAGTGGATCCAAGTGCACTGGGTCAGGCAAGTCAAGAGTGGGCTTCTCCAGACGCACGGGTAAGGCCCCTTCAGCAGGAAGGTGCGTCCTCACCTGTATATGGGGTGGGGGAATGTCTCTGCTGGTTCCCGGACCCGTGGACTTCCCTGGTAGAAGACAAGTGGGTCCATGAGGTCATACAATCTGGCTACAAGATCGAGTTACATTCTTACCCTCCGGTAAGGTTCTTCCTTCCAACATGCGACTGTCCCCGGTCCGCTTACAGTCTCTGTTTGGGGCGGTGCAAGAATTTTTACTTCAAAAGGTGATTGTCCCGGTTCTGACTTTGGAACATTTTTAAACCTGTTTACAGTCATCAGGATCTCGGGACCCTTTGGTCTTGCCTCCACTCCTCGGGGCTTCACAAAAATGCTGGGCCCAGTGCTAGCATTGTTACACCATTGGGGGATCGCGGTACTGGGCTACTTGGATGACGACCTTCTGCGAGTGGAGTCTCCTACTGCTCTGGTGGAAAACCTCTGGACAAATTCCAGAAATTGCAGGCTGCATATCGTCTCCTGCTATCCAGGTGATAGTCATCCCTCCGGATTTGCATGCGGTGCTGGGCCTGATGGTGTCTACCTTCGAGGCGGTTCTGTTTGCACAGTTCCATACGAGGTCCCTGCAAGGGAGATTCTGGCCAAATGGGACAAGAATCCATAGTCTCTGGACAATCGGAACGAAAAAGTCCCTGATATGGTGACTTTGTTCTCCATCGCTTCAGCAGGGCAAATCCTTCCTCCCCTTGTATCGGACATTGGACAGTGGTCACCAAGGGTGCCAGCCTGTCTGGCTGGGGAGGCGTCCTCTGCAAAAAGTTTGATCAGTGGATCTGGACACTGGAAGAATCCAGACTACTATTCAATGTCTTGGAACTCTGAGTGATCAGACTGTGCCTGGAACATTGGAAGGATTGTCTTCAGGGATGTCTGGTGCGCATTCCATTTTGACAATGCCATTGCTTATGTCAATCACCAGGGGGGCACAAGAAGTGTCCTGGCGGCTCTGAAGGTAGCCAGAATTCTAAGGTGGGCAGAACGGTTAGTTCCAGCCCTCTCCGTTGTACACATTCCAGGGGTGGAAAACTGGCAGGCTGATTACCTCAGTCGGCAGGCACTGGACTACGGGGAGTGGTTCTTTCATCCGGAGGTGTTTATTCAGTTGTGTCTCCAGTGGGGCATCCCCGAGGTGGATCTGTTGGCGTCTCGGCTCAACAGAAAGGTGCAGAGGTTTGTGGCTCGGTCCCGGAATCCTCTGGCGGACTTTACAGATGCGTTGGTGGCCCCGAGGGGTCAGTATCATCTGATTTACGCCTTCCCTCCTCTCTAGCTTCTGCAAAGACGCGGGATTGAGGCAGAAGGGATTCGGGTCATCTTAGTGGCCCCCGGATTGGCCTCGCTGGGCTTGGTAATGCCGATCTGGTGCGGCTGGTCGCCGACATTCCTTGGAAGCTTCCTCTCAGGAACAATCTGCTGTCCCAAGGACCAATCTTTCACCCTCTACGGTCACTGGCTTTGACGGCTTGGCTGTTTAACGCCAGGTGCTGATGGATACAGGTTCTGTCTGAGTCGTGATTCCAACACTGTTAAAAGCTAGGAAATCTACTTCTAGGAAGATCTACCACTGTACGTGAAAGACGTACATAGCATGGTGTAACTCTCTTGGGGTTCATCCTCGCTCTTTTTCGGTGGCTCGGACCTTCCTTTAACGGGGGGGGTTGAGCAGAAACTGGCCTTGAATACTATCAAGGGTCAGGTGTCGGCCATAGCAGTCTTCTTTCAATGGCCCTTGGCTGCATACTCCCTGGTACGTACTTTTCTTCAGGGAGTTATGCACTTGACCCCACCAGTGCGGTCTCTGTTGCCACCTTGGGACCTCACTTTGGTGCTCTGTCTTTCAGAAGCCTCCTTTGAGACTCGTCGGGCTTAAGCTGTCCCAGAAGGTGGCCTTTTTGGCGGCGTTGTCCTGTCGTTCACCTTACTCTGGGATTCACAGACAGAATGTGGTTCTTCGCTTCTGTCCATCGTTACTCCCTCAGGTTGTCTCTGATTTTCATTTGAATGAAGACATTGTGTTGCCTTCCCTTTTGTTCCAGGCCAAAACATCTGAAGGAAATTGCATGCGTTGGATGTGGTCCGGGCAATTTGAGTGTACCTGGCAGCTACAGAGTCTTTTATGGAGTCAGACTCCCTATTCGTGTTCATGGATGGGCCTTGGAAACGGTTGTCCGCTTCCTCTGCAACCTTTTCCAGATGGATCAGACAGATGTTGTTCAGGTCTATTCCATCAAGGGTCAGGTTCCTCCTTTTCATGTCAAGGCTCATTCTACTCGGGTGCTCAGTGCCAGGAGTCAGTGACGCAGGTTTTCAAGGTGGCCACCTGGTCGTCGGTGCACACTTTCACAAAAGTTCTATAAAGTGGACGTGTTGGCATCAGCGGATGCTTCCTTTTTGGCTGCAAGATTTTGCAGGCTGCTGTTTAGAGGACCTGGTCCTCTTTGAGGGGGTGTTGTTTTTTTCAGGTGAGCTCCAGTTGTTTTGGTTAAACTCCTGTTTACCTGGTTGGCTATAGTTCGCTCTTTTTTTGCTGTTCCCACTCCTCATGTTTAACACTGCTTTGGGACGTCCCAATGGTTAAGGAGCTGTGTCCATCAGTGAACGAAAGAGAAAATGGGATTTTTAATTTGCTGTTAAATCCATTTCTCTGATGAATGACGGGCACAGCACCCACCCCTCTGTGGAGTTGTAATTCTTCTGACATTGCTCGTAACAAAACTGAGTACCTATAGCAGAGAGAGGGAGTATACCCCCTGGGACTGCCCATAGGTGTAACCAGACTTTTTCTTTTCTGCCTAGTGTCCTACTGCTGTAGGGGGCAGTATAACCCAATGGTTAAAAATATCAGGAACTGTGTCCGTCAATGAACATTCGAGAAATGGATTTTACGGTAAGCCAAAAATCCCATTTTTTTTTGGTGGGGGGGGGGATGTGCAGTGCCATTTGACCTCCCAACATGGTGTGTATTATGGCATCCAAAGAGTTCAATTTTGGTCTCCTCTAACCAGGCTATGTTATCCCAGTGTTTCACAGGCTTGTCTGAATGTTGTGCAGCAAACTTTAAACGAGCTTCAACATGCTTTTTCTTCAGCAATGGAGTCTTGTGTGGTGAGCGTGTATACAGGTCATGGCGGTTGAGGACATTACTTATTTTCTTTCAGGCTGGGTTCACACTAATGCGAATTGAATGCGGGTTTTGCCGGCATCCAATTCGCATGAAATTGAGCCTGTTCACGCATCTCTGGGGCGGCTGCGAGCGCATTGCACAAGGGTCCTGTGTGTCTTTGGTTCGGTTTCAGGTCCAAATTCTGGCAAAAATTCGGTCCTGATTTGTCCCCCAAAAGGAGAACAGGGGCATCCCTGACCCCTGCTGTGAGCCACTCCACACACAGTCACACAGTGTGAACCCAGCCTGAAAAATAATTGTACCTGCTAATTCCAGGTCTTTCTGAAGCTCTCCACAAAGTAGTCCTTGGCTCTGGAACAACTCTTCTGATAATTTTCCCTCCTCTGACCGAAATCCTGCAAGGAGCACCTGGTCGTGGCCAGTTTATGGTGAAATGATGTTCTTTCCACTTTCAAATTATAGCCCCAACAGTGCTCACTGGAACATTCCGAAGTTTAAGAGCTTGTAAACCTTGTGAAAAAAAAACCTACAAGACAAAGACATAATGAGCGAATATGCATCACATACTAGCTCATTATGTAATACCTTAGAACGAAGCTGTCTCAGTGGCGCCCGTACACTGCTGAGGTGGCTGACCTCTTCCCTGGTGTTTCTTTCGGGTTTGCGGGCTCCGGCGCTGTGAGTGGCCAGAGGTGCGATGACTTCACTCCCGCGCATGCGTGCCCGAGCCGCCGTTTGCGGCACGGGCTGCGGGTCCCGGGAAACAGTAAACCGGACCTTCATGATGTCATTGGCTTATGAGAAATCTCATATCTTCCGAGTAACACATTATATGCTTACCTGTAGGTACAAATAAAGAAGACTTTACTTCCTCTTAGTAATCCTGTAACCAATATCATCAGTGTGTTTT
Organism: Pelophylax lessonae; assembly: GCF_965119305.1. Lineage (NCBI taxonomy): Eukaryota > Metazoa > Chordata > Amphibia > Anura > Ranidae > Pelophylax > Pelophylax lessonae. The sequence continues at coordinate 64,627,652 of NC_138774.1, forward strand.
GTTAACCTTTTTTATTAATCTAATTTCTGAATTTATTTGTTTTGGTTTCTTTGTGCGAATTGCATGGGTTGTTACTGACATGTGATGAAGATTTTGTCAAGAGCACCTTTTAGAAATATATTTACCTAGAAAAATGGTGACGTGTTCATTACTTATTTTACCCGCTGTATAAAGGTTGGGATTTGTTGTTGGGTTATTAGTTCTACAGGATGTGCATTGAATCTTGTGGTCTGTAGCGGGGTTTTGTCAGCTTTATGTACGCCTTTTATCACCACAAATGTAAACCTAAGCAGACCGTACATGATTCATCGGCGGGTTGGGAAAAAAAAAAAAATGAAACTGTTCCCCCATCCACACACTTGAATGGGGGGAATCCTTTTTGTGTTCTGACAGTGGGGAGGCTTCCCTGCCATCAGGATACACTCATCAGCACCGCTGGCTATAGCTGGCGGCAGTGATGAAACAATTTCCCATGAAGCTGGTTGTACGGGTTAAGCAGGACTGGCGGAATTGCGACCTTTCTATGGGTAGGGGCTGGCTGCTTGTACAGAAGTTGATCTCTCAAACGACTTCTGTAAAACCAGCCTCAATCCCTCTATTCCCTGCTGTAGTGTTTCCTTGTGTTCTTCAATTGCATACACAATTGTGACACAAGTCATTAAATGTTATTAAAAATGACCTTTCTTCAATCTGCACCTCTTTAGTTTTCTGTAAAAATACAATGAAATTATGGCAACAAGGATGCGTTCTGTACACAGAGTACAGAATGCCCCCAGAAATATCATTTCCTGCTTGTGTGACTGGATCACTGATTTACCCAGAAGTCTGCACTAAGATACAAGTCAGATTTTGGGCATCTTCTGCAAATGTCATTTTAGTTTAGATACATCTAAAGGGATGCAGACCCTGACGCATTCCTCATTTGAACACTTCATGTGCAGCAACTGATCAATATATTTTTTTTTAAATTGCTAAACAAAAAAAGACAAAATATTGAAATTGAAAATGTTGCAATTATAATTTTTCTCCTTCACTGTTAGGCGGCTCTGACCAGCAGCGGCACTGCTGGGGCTGCACCGACCTGCAGCGGCACTGCTGGGGCTGCACCGACCTGCAGCGGCACTGCTGGGGCTGCACCGACCTGCAGCGGCACTGCTGGGGCTGCACCGACCTGCAGCGGCACTGCTGGGGCTGCACCGACCTGCGGCGGCACTGCTGGGGCTGCAGCGACCTGCGGCGGCACTGCTGGGGCTGCAGCGACCTGCAGCGGCACTGCTGGGGCTGCAGCAACCTGCAGCGGCACTGCTGGGGCTGCACCGACCTGCCCTGAGAAACCCGTGCTGTAGCTGTCTTTCAGTTATGGTGCAGTTAGGAAGTGGTTAAGAGAGTGTTGTGTTTTTTATTTTTTTTATTTTGCTAAAATAAATAATTTGTTGGATTTACCTCCACAGTGACATTGTATAGAGTAGCCCTTTACCACCTCTTCTGGGGTTCCCACACTGTCTGCTCCTCCATTGTTTTGTGGGTACCCCCTCAGCAAGCCGTGCGCTGAGGGGGTACCAGTGTGTGCACGCTTCCAAGCCAGGCTGAGTACATCCATAGATACACACAGTGCAACTCGGCAACTCTTTGCAGTTTGACAAGTTGGAGGTCTGCCCCCTACTAGAAATCTCAGAACTCTGAAACCAGATAAAATCACATTTCAGGCATCACCTGCAATAGGAAAGTCATTTTTTGTTGATATTCTAAGAGTCCTGTCACTGCTCACCAGCAACAGCTTCCCTTCACAGGCAAGATAAATACTCATCACCTTCTGTTGTGTCCCCCCCCCTTGCCTGCCAGATGAGCGAGGTGTTACGCTGTCACTGGCAAGTGATTTGCTGCAGCATTTCCTTCAGCGACTGAGCGATGCCTTGCTCATCCAGCGAGAGAGTGACACTGCAGACCTCCAAACAGATGCAGATTACTTACAGTACTGGGATTACGCCGGGTGGGTATATTTATCATTCAGAATTTTGGATAAATAAGGACATGAAAACATGACTGGATACAAACTTCTAGGTTTATAGATTAACAACTAGAGCAGGGATCTCCAAACTACGGCCCTCCAGCTGTTGCATAGCTACACGCCCCATAAGGCATTGCAAAACTCTGACATTCAGACATGACTAGGCATGATGGGAATTTGTAGTTCTTGAAAAACTGAAGGACCATAGTTTTTGAGACCAGTGAACTAGAGGGAGCTCTTACTGGCTCAGTGTAATTACTCTGCCTCTCTATTAATATCTCTTTAGGTTGGAGCCAAACAGGTAGTGTGTTATTTGCAATGAGTTGGCTGTTTCCTAAGCTCTGTGCACACGGTCAGAAAATCGATCAACAAATACCGCTTTCGAAGCGGTTGTACGATTATCTGATCATTAGAACAGTGTTTCTCAACTCCAGGCCTCAGGGCACGCTAACAGGCCAGGTTTGCAAGAAAACTGAAATACATAACAGATGATATCATTTGCTGCTCAGTGATTGCAGTATTCTAGTCTGCATCTCCCCAAGCTAATACCGTATATACTCGAGTATACGCAGAGTTTTCCAGCATGTTTTTTCATGCTGAAAAAGCCCCCCTCGAGTAACGCTCTCGCTTACCTGTTCTCCGGTCAGTGCGCATGCGCTGCCGCCGCTCGGGAGAGCCCGTACACGTTCGGCTATTCCCAGGCAGACGGCGCATGTGCAGTGACGTGTTGGCGCCGGGCGGCACCGTTTTTAAATGTAAGGCGGAAAGGTAAGTGAGACTCCTCCACAGCACTGCAGGAAAAGGTGAGACTCCAGTACCATGCCCACAGCACTGCATCTCCTGTACCATATCTGTGCCATGGCCGTACCATATCTGTGCCATGGCCCTACCATATCTGTGCCATGGCCCTACCATATCTGTGCCATCTCCTGTACCATGCCCACAGCCCTGCATCTCTTGTCCAATGCCCGCAGCCCCTATTTTGGGTTTCGTGGTAGTCTAGTAGCTGCTGCATTTCCCACCCTAGGCTTATGCTCAAGTCAATAAGTTTTCCCCGTTTTTTTTGTGGTAAAATTAGGTGCCTCGGCTTATATTCGGGTCGGCTTATGCTCGAGTATATACGGTACTTAAAATCTGGCCTGTTAGTGTGCCCTGAGGACCGTAGTTGAGAAACCCTGCGTTAGAACACAGCTTTCGAGAGCCGATCTCAACCGCTTATCCGATATTATCTAAAGCAGAGATCCTCAAACTACGGCCCTCCAGCTGTTGCAGAACTACACATCCCATGAGGCATTGTAAAACTCTGACATTTACAGACATGACCAGGCACGATGGGGAAATTGTAGTTCCTAAACAACTGGAGGTCCATTCCTTGAAGACCCCTGATTTAAAGGGACAGAAACAAAAATATTTCTTGTACGATACCAGATTGTAAGATTTTTGTTTAATCTCTACAGTTTTTGTCTGAAAATACAAATACAACACATTACATCACTTCCGATTTTTTTTTTCTGTCATAAGAACTTTAGTAACTTCTTCATTTTCGATATGAGATGAGCATGAAAAAAAGGAAAAGAAAATGGACAATCATTCTTCTGATCTCATTGTGTGTACCAGGCATTAGGCTTGCCTTGTAAAAGGGATCAGTAAAGAACCAACACTGTACAGCAATGCAAAGCAGGAAGCAGAGCCTGCAGATGTAACATATATGGCTTTTACATATTGATCTGGAAAATTACAAAAGAGTGTTCCCTTTTTGGACTGCTTGTCATTGGTGTTCTGTTTTTTTTTTTTTTTCAGACTTTCTATTCAAGTTCCTGGTCATTGGCAGTGCAGGAACAGGGAAGTCCTGCCTCCTGCACCAGTTCATTGAGAGCAAATGTAAGTATTCACAATCGTTGATATTAGTCACAGACTAATTATTGTGTGAAGATAATTCTCTAGTGATGGAAAATGCTATAATAACCTAATCATGTTTATCTAAGGGTCTTCATTTTCAAATGGCAACATTATTGGATCTTTTTAAAGGATATTAAGAGCTTTAAAAAATACCTTCACTTTAAATTAAAAATAAATGCAAATTTTTTTTCAGATAAAAAATGTGCTTTTATTTTTATTTTTTTTATTAGGAGTCTGCAGAGCATTGCATTGATCAGCAGATCATGGGTTCAATGTCACCCTCCTGCAGACTCTCTTCAGTACAGCTTTTTCTTTTTTTTAAAGCCCGTAGCGTGTGAAACACACTCAAAAGACTTCACCCGGTGCATAAAAAAGTGCACACACACAAACGTGAGGAACACAAAAAGTGCACAGGGTGTGCGAACAAATGGTCTTCCCTCCGAAGAGGTAGGACCCGAACCTCGATCCCCCGGGGCGCAAGACTCCTGACAGGGATTTGAGGTACTCATGGTCTGTCTGGCCGGAACCAGACTGACCCCGTTCTTCAGGGGGACTGCCGGAACAGCCCCCACCGAGTACTAAGTGGGGCTCCCCCGAAGGGAGACCCCATGAGAGAGGGCGGACCAAGCCAAAAGGCCATATCCACCCCCTCCCAAGACTCAAGGTAGGGCCCGAGGACCCACACCCTACAAGTCGTGCAAAGTGAAAAAAAGGTGATAGAAAAGTGACAAACCACAAAGAAAAAGCACACACAAACAAAAAGGTGGGGGAGGGGAAGTGGAGAGGTGAATTAGTGCCCTTGTGAAAAATACAAAGGCAGGCCTTCCGGCCGGAATAAAAATTCCTCTGGTCGAAGCCAAAAGGCCTTGCCCAAGAGGCAGGTGCTTAAAAAAGTGTATGGGCAGACAGTTACTGAAGTTCAAAAAGATCACTGAACTATGAGAGAGCTCTCCAGCCCCCTCCCAGTTCATTGAGAGCTGCAAGCTGTCTGCCAAGATGGAAGATGGTACTTAGTTCACAGTAATCTGTGAAGGAATAACAAGGCTGTGTGGGGGAAGCCGTGCCATGGCCATGCTCTTTTTAAATTGTGACTGGGTGCTGGGGAGGATCCGCTGCCCTAATGGGGGATCGGGATTAGGTCCCTTTCACACAGAGTCTGTCAGGCTGACTCGGTTTTTCTCAGCGGGTGATCGATACGCCGATTTTCCCCCCCTGTGCAGGCGGATGACATCTGTCAGGTCCCGCTGTTCTCCATGTTGGAATCGGATGGGAACGGACCGTCTGTCCGTTCTCATCCCATCCGATCCGCTGGATGGATGGAAAATAGGGTTTCCATCCGTCCAGATTTGACAGATCGGATCGGATGTCAGCAGACATGTCTTCGCTGACATCCGATGCCCCATAGAGATACATGAGGCATCCGTTCAGATCCTCCAAAAAAATGGACAGGCGGATCTGAACGGTCCGCCTGTGTGAAAGGGGCCTTAGGGTGCAGGCAGGTGCTTTAGTAACATGTTATCTCCTATATATGGGTGTAAAATGTAGCATGGTACTTAAGGTGAACTTATCTTTTTAATGGCTCTTGAGTTAAAGCTGAGCTCTGGGTAAAATCCAAATTTACCCATAGAGTTAAATGCTTTTTTTTTTTTTTTCCTTTATTACGAAGAAAAGGGTTGCATTCCAGTGACATCACTAAAGTTGGACAGCTTTACTGATGGACCGCACACACTGCATCCCTCCACCCTAGGACCTCCCCTCGAATGCATTTCAGCAATCCCCGCTTAGTCGTAAAGCTCTATGACTGGGATCGGGAGAGGGGCTGACCTAGGGTGGAAGGATGCAGTGTCTGCTGTTCATCAGTAAAGCTGCCAACTTTAGCAATGTCATTGAAGTGCGGCCCATTTCTTCATAGTGGTGTAGATGGGCTCCTTGTGCTCTGGCACCTGGCTGGCTGCAGTGGGAGAACGCGTGGGTACCTTGATAAAGTGAGATTTGTGTGTGTTGTTTTTTTTTTGCTTAAAGTGGTTTTAAACGCAAAAAGATGCTTTTACTATAATACATTCTCTACATTTAAGGTAAAAAACCTTCCAATACTTGCCACCCCACCCTCCCTAAAGAGTACTCTCTCAATCCAGCACTGCGTCTAGCTGCAGCAGGTCTGCTCTTTCCTGGTCTCACAGGAGACTCTGAGAACAGTGGGAGCCATTGGCTCCTGTTGCTGTCAGTCATATTCTGTGAGGAGGGACATGGCTGAGCCCCTCTGTGTGTATTTATGGTCACGCACAGCCTGGCTCAGTGGTGGTCTTGCATGGGCACCCCGATTTAACACATGGCTTGCTATAGGGACGCCCATAAGAAGGAGCAGACAGCACCTGCAGGATACTCGATAAGATTTTAAGGGGCTGCTCTGTGCAATATCGTTGCACAGAGCAGGTAAGTATTTAAAAAAAAGGAAAAAAATGTTTTGTTTTAGCAAAATAAAAAACAGCCTTTAATATCACTTTACCACATTGAGAGCAATAAAATACATATTCTCCCATAAACTGTTTGTTAAAATTATTACCCCAGCACTTTACAACTTCTACAGTTGCTGGTTCCTGCTCTCTCAGCGCTGTTTCCCTGAACTTCTGATCTTCACAAGAAATAGTTAAGGTGATAGTAAACATTTTTTGTTATTTAAAAAAAAAAAAACATGTCATACTTACCTGCTCATTTTGCACAGAGCAGCCCCCGAACCTCCTCTTCTGGGGTCCCCCGGCGGCGCTCCAGGCCCCTCTTCATTGGGTGCCCCTGCTGAAAGCCGCTTTCCATGGGGTCATCCGTGGGGGCTCACTCCCGAGTCCCGCTGCTGCATCCATTGACACAGGCAGCGGCCCCGCATGACAGCTTTTGATTGACAGCAGCGGAAGTCAACGGCTCCAGCTTCTCTCAATCTGTTCAATGAGGAGAGAGACAGCGGCTGGAGCCACTGCACTTGTGCACATCGCTGGATCGGATCAGGCTCAGGTAAGCAAAAGGGGGGTGAGAGGAAGCTGCAGCACAGAAGGGTTTTCACCTTAATGCATAGAATGCATTACCTTGAGGCTTTGCAACAACTTTAACAGTGAACAGTGCAGTCTCCAGCCAGTCAGCTTGCAGAAGGGATAAGCAGGGGAGCACCTTGCCATCCTAGGCTACAGGGCTGTGTGTTTCTACTGATGCACACAGTGTAGAGCAGTGTTTCTCAACCTTTTTTCAGTCAAGGCACCCTTTAACAATTATGGACAATCTCAAAGTACCCCATTCTACAATGTAAAAGCTATTCCAATAGTTTTACATAATGCAGCAACATCCACACAAGTAGGACACCCAACATTGGAGGGGATGTATTCTTCCAAAGCAAATTCTCTTTTGCAAACTGGTTCGGACTACTATTCCAAAGTTTCTCTTCTGCCTCAGTTTTTCTCCATCACTCAGCTAATGTGACCCAACGCTGATGGAGAGGGGCAGGGGAGGGTCAAACAAGGATGCTATGCAGGCGACTGACATCCTCCTTATCAACTGATGATGTCATTGGTTGTAAGGATGCCGTCCGCTAAAAGGTTGTCATGGTGCACAATAAAAACCTGTGACTGTGTGTAACTACCGAAAAAAGGCAGCCTTCATTTACATGCCGGCTTGTATATGATTTTTGGGCATTTCTCTAAGGCACACCTGAAGAAACCTAAAGACACCCCAGTTGAAAAAGGCTGGTGTAGATAAACACAACTCTGTCCAGTTCTGGTCGTCCGTCCCCAGGAGGGATGTGTTGGAGCTGGAGAGAGTCCAGAGAAGGGCAACTAAACGTATTAGTGGATTGGAAGACCTTAATTATGAAGAGCGCTTACAAGCGCTTGATTTATTCTCCCTGGAGAGAAGACGCCTGAGAGGGGACATGATAGCAATATACAAGTACCTCAACGGTGATCTCAGCATAGAAAAATGTTCAGTCGCAATGAATGCATGAGGACATGAGGCCATACAATGCGATTAGAGGAGAAGAGATTTAACCTCAGGCTACGCAGGGGGTTTTTTTACAGTAAGGGCTACAAGATTGTGGAATTCTCTACCACAAATGGTAGTTATTGCAGGGAGTATGGCTACTTTTAAACTCTTGGACGTACATCTCAAGGATCATAACATTCAGGGGTATGTGAGATGATTGCATCCACACACACCTGCACAAGTTGACCTGGATGGCGTGTTGTCTTTATTCAACCTCAACTACTATGTAACTCTAGTCCCTGCATGTGTGCCTCGTGGAGGTGCTGAGAAAGGAGCCACCCCTGAAACAGGAACAGGAAACCTGGGGCAGGACCTGGGGCAGGGGTCATTGCACCAGTTTAACTGGAACATAGGCAAGGATTAAAAGCTAAATAAGGAGCATACTCAGTAAGTGATTAAGTGATCAGCTGCTGAAAGTGTCTAAAAATGGAGGATTTGCTATAGTTTTAAATGTTCTAAAAAAAAAAAAAAAAGTATAATTTAGTGAATGTTCCTGTGCAAAATATGCTAATTCAATTATATAATCATCAGTGTGCTGAAAAAGTCCACTTCTTGTACTCGGATAACTCTGTAATCCACTTCTGTGATATGTGAGACAGGACTGGACACGGTGCACTGACCTATTACCCGGGCGAACAGTCTCACCCTTTGAGAAGGATTTTAAGATTATAAAAAGGTCAAATCAGGAATTAATCCACAGCCAGGGAGCCATCCACTGCACTTCCCAGCACAAAGCAGACTTCAGAGTGGTAAGGATGATCATACATACGCCTAGAGCAGTGGTCTCCAAACTGCAGCCCTTTGCTTGCCTTTTTCTGGCCCTTGGGGCATTATTCCTTCTACTGACAGCAACAATGGAGCCCTATTCCTCCCCCTATTACCAAAGATGGGGCCCTCTTTTTACTCCCGGTGACCCCCAGGAGATTTTCTACTCCCACTGTCCACAATCTGGCCCTCCTAAAGTTTGAAGGACAGTACACTGGGCCTTTGTTTAGAAAGTTTGGACACCCCATGTTGTAGAGATTTTCTGAAGGGAAAAAGACCTTACAGATTTCGTCCTCTCCACTACACAAGTGTATGGACAAATTTGTGGCTGTGGCTAATGTGTTTTGACAGCCGTCAATGCCCGAACAGCAGCCTAATCTGATTGGATGTAGGTGCTGTTGGGCTGACAATTTTCCTCCCGGCTTCCACTGAGCAAATTTCAGCCAGTTCATCAGGAAACCGCAGAGGTTCGAACAGTGTATGACCAGCTTAAAGGATAAGTTCACCATTTTCTCTCTCTCTCTCCCCCCTTAACATTTGACACTTTTTGGGAGGGGGGCGGGTACCTGGTTTTGACAGGTACCTACTCCAATCTCCGGTCGGATCGCCTTGGTAATCCAAGTGGAAAATCGCCCCCTCCCCCTTTCCCTGCAGCCTTTCTGGGCACATCACAGGTCCCAGAAAACTGCGGGACCATTCACAAAGTACAGCGCAGCCCGCGCATGCGCACTGTGAAACCGACTATGAAGCCGCAAGGTTTTAATGCCAGTTTCCCTTAGTTAAAGCGGAGTACCAGCCGTTTCTGTGTTTATTAAAAGGCAGCTTCACAGCCGAGAGTCGCGCAGTGTGTCCTGAATGGCCGGGCAATCTTCTGGGACCTGTGACATGTCCCTGAAGATTGCAAGGAAGGAGAGAACTTCTACTCGAGGCGGCCCGAGCGGAAGTAGGAGCGGGTGTACCTGTCAAAACTAGGTACTTGCTCCCCCCCTTCCCAAAAAAAAAAAAAAAAGACACGGGTGGAACTACACTTTAAGATGCCGGCTCTTGAACCCAAAGCCAATTAAAGAATTGCATAGAGTGGCCACTTAACCTCTTCTTTGGTGGTCCCCCCCCCCTTTCTTTCTGCAGGTGCCCCCGTGTGGGTACGCTCCTGAGCAGAGCTGGGATGCATGCGTCTGTAGATGCACACATCATGACTTGGCCACGCCTCCTGCTTCCTCCCCACAGGATTTGACTGACAGCAGCAAGAGCCCTTGGCTTCTGCTGCTCTGTGTATCCAGGAAGAGAAAGCATCACTGCTGCAGACTGACTCAGTTCTGGATCAAGAGGGGACTCGGGTTAGTGCTTGAGAATGTAGGAATGGGAAGGGGGGGGTATTCAGTAGGCGTGGGTGTTTGTTTTTTGTTTTTTTACTGTCATGCAGGCAATGCTGTAAGGTAAAAACCTGATTGGTCTTTAGTGCCACTTAAGCAGCCAAAACATACTCTCTTACCAATGCCACTATTACAGGCTACTCAGACACTGATTAGATGGAAGTACATTTGATTAAACAGCATCAGCAATAATGAAGGAAGTGAAGAAACAATCTGGTATTGAAGTGGTTAATTGGTGATGGTGCACTAGATACAGCACATTACTTATAGGTCATACACAGAAGAAGGGGTTATTATATAATGTACAGGTCCCATACAGTGGTAGGAAGGAGATGAGGGGGTTAATGTGCAATTTAAGGGATGTGAACATGTCAGCATACAGGTCACTAGAGAGATGGGGGAAATAAGTGGGTGAGAAGGGTTAAAAAAAAATAAAAATAAATCCATCCATCATCAACCCCCCCCCCCCCCCCCGCCTCTTAAATCTGCAGGTGCTTACCTTCCTAGGATCCCTTCAATCATAAAATCCTCCCTCCTTCATTGTTAAATAAAGGGGAGGGCTCTCAATTGTAAACCGTAGCACTGTTTACATTTTTGATAGGTTGTCACAGGGATCACAAGGCAAAGAGCCACTCTGATTGGCTCTACGCAATTTCTCTATATTCTGCACTAAGGATAGTCGCAACCGGGGTGTGTACACGTGGTAAACAAAGTACGGTTTAAAAACAGCGATCCAGATACTACATCCACCCAACCGCAGTTTTATAATGTAGGTGGTTGGTGGGCAAGTGGTTAAGGAATAACCATGAATGTTTCTTAATTTCTTCTAGTTAAACAAGATTCTAATCATACAATCGGTGTGGAGTTTGGATCCAGGATCGTGAATGTTGGTGGTAAATCGGTGAAACTCCAAATCTGGGATACAGCTGGACAAGAAAGGTTTAGGTAGGATTCGGGGGCCATCTAGGATCTGGTTGCTTCATTTTATATCCTGCTTCAAACCCAACCGTTATTGTGTTGTGCAGTCACGTCATACAGACTTTACAGCAGGGGGATTTGCACACATTTCCACCGGGATTGTGTGTAAATCTGACAAGCCGACTTCTGGCTGTTAGGTTAAAGCAGTCTAGTGGCACTGGATTGCTTTCTTACCCTGGACATCTCATTGAAGAGAACATGTCACCAAAAAACCATCACATAGGGGACTTTCTGTCCCCTATGTCAGTGGTCCTCAACTCCGATCCTCAAGGCCCACTAACAGGCCAGATTTTAAGTATTACCTTGGGGAGATTCAGACTAGAGTACTGCAATCACTGAGCAGCAAATTATATCACCTGGGATGTATTTCAGTTATCTTGCAAACCTGGCCTGCTAGTGGGCCCTGAGGACCAGGGTTGAGGACCACTGCCCTATGTGATCAAAAAAAAAAAAAAAGTAGAAATACACCCAAGCATATAAAATCCCCCCCCCCCCCCCATTCCCACATATATGCATGTATAGGGCACCTACGCATGAAAACGTTAATTGCGATACACGTGTTGCACATTGCAGTGCACGCCGGAGTGAGAGCATTATTTCTAGCACCAGACCTCCTCCATAACTCTAAACTGATGATCTATAGGGGGCTTTTAAAGTGTCGCCTATAGAAAATAGAGGGTACTGAGGTTTGCCGCCAATTCACAGGCGCACCCACATTTAAGGTTTGACATGTTTGGTATCTATTTACTCGGTGCAGCCTTATCTTTTATATTTAACCACTTTACCACTAGAGCATTTTGCTGTCTTACGTCTGGGCCACTTTTTGCGATTCGGCGCTGTGCGACTTTAACTGACAATTGCGCGGTCGTGCGACGCCGTACCCAAACTAAATTTACGTCCTTTTTTTCCCACAAACAGAGCTTTCTTTTGGTGGTATTTGATCATCTGTGCGATTTTTCATTTTTTGCGCTATAAACAAAAAAAGAGCGACAATTTTGAAAAAATAACAATATTTTTCACATTTTTTTTATATGAAATTCCCCTCAAAAAAATGTAAAAATCAAAATGTTTTAATATTTGGCCAATTTGTTTTCTGCTACCTATGTTTGGTAAAAAAATTCACAATAAGCGTATTTTGATTGGTTTGCTAACAAAGGGAAAGATTTCTGTCATTTTTGGTGTTTTTTTTCTGTCAACGCGTAAATGGGGGCGATCTGCGATTTTTTTTTTTTTTTTTTTTTTTTTTTTTTTTTTTTTGCGGGACTGCGACATTGCTATGCTGAACACTCCGATCTGTCACTCCCTGTCACTTGGGAGATCCGCCCGCTTGTGTTTACACAGGCGGGCGGATCTCCACACTAGATCCCCGACGATCGGGGCAGAGCAGCGGCGATCGCCGCTGCTCCTCCCCTGGCCCGACTCCCGCTGTGACTGAATACAAGGGGGAGTGTCTGAAGACGTAGGTCTACGTCGTCAGACGATAACGAGCCACTTTGCCGCAGTAGTACTACGGGACTCAGTGGCAAAGTGGTTAATCAAAAATCGGTTCGGAGTGATTTATTTCATTTGTGTGCCCTAAAATTACGTTTTTTTAATGAGGTTTTGCGTTTCGTAGACCTTTGTGCTAATATTGTGTGACAAAAACAACTAAAACTACCATGATTTTATTCTCTAGGGCAGCGATGGCCAACCTGGGCACCCCAGATGTTTTGGGACTACATTTCCCATGATGCTCATGCACTCTGAAGTGTAGTTGAGCATCCTGGGAAATGTAGTTTCAAAACATTTGGGGTGCCAAGGTTTGCCATCAATTCTGTAGAGTGCCTGCTTTCAGAAGATCTATGATGTTTTGTGGGTTTATGCAATCTTCAAGCCTACGAAGCGACTCTGGCAGTGAAAGGGGTATTATAGTGCACAGCAGAGCCCAGGATGGCACACAGGGACTACAGATCAGAGGAAATCTGCCTGCTGAGTTTATAGCAAAGAAGTCCCTATGGGGTATCGAACCCTGCCTTGTTTGAAAAAAAAAATTTCATAAACATTAATCATTAATAAATGATGCAAGGTCATAAGATTTGCAGAATTTGCAGAGGCAGATTATGAGAACATGTGATTTTATCTTTGCTAATTCCTGTCTCCCTTTATCAGATCTGTTACCCGCAGCTACTACAGAGGAGCAGCAGGGGCACTGCTAGTCTATGACATTGCAAGGTGAGCATATGCATTTTTTTTATATATGTTTTTGTTGTATTTATTTTGTTGTCTCTCAGATAAGGGTTTCTCCGTGGAAAGCTTCTTTAAACCAGCTATATGCACCCAGGGGACGCGGTGTCCCAGTTGGGCCCGCCCTGTACACAAACGCTCTGGTCAGACTTGTTCTTGGGATTTACTGAGTGCCGTTTGGTATTGGCCCAACAAAAAGACAATCATTAACTGCTCTGGATACAGTTCCCAATGTCATATGATTGCTGACAAGCTTTGGACTAACAACATGTCACATGCTATTTATGTGAAGCAATGACACTTGTGATCAATCGGAGTCATTCCCCTCTGACACACTGGGGGAGATTTACTAAAGCTTGTGCACACACAATCTGGTGCAGCTCTGCAAAGTAACCAATCAGCTTCTAGGTTTTATTGCCAAGGCTTTATTGAACAAGCTGAAGTTGGAAGCTGATTGGTTATTATGCACAGCTTCCGCAGGTTCTGTGTGCACCAGTTTTAGTAACCCCCCCCTCTGCAGCCTACCAATTCTTAGATGTGGTGGCTGTATTAGTATTTTTAGGCTTTTAGGAGTTATGTAAGATGAAGTACTAGATTTAGCTGATTTAAGATGAAATACTAGATTCATACGCAACTGACAAATTAAAGTGGTAGTGAACTGCACCAATCCACACAGTAGCTGCCCCCCCCCCCCCCCGAAGGGTTTTAAGGTGGACGTGGGCCCCTCCCTTGGGACGCTCAGACCCCCATGTTCCCCCTCCTTCCCACCAGGCACCCCCCCTTTGCCAGTGCCCCCCCCCCCAACATATGCTAGGGCTATTTGGGTGCTCTGGTCCACCTCCTGGGGTGGGGGCAGGGCGCTAGCTTGCGATGGGGGTTGGGGGACTGTGTGTGGGGGGGGGGGGGGGTTGTGCCTGGTGGGGGCTCCTGCCAGGGCCCTCTGTCCTGCCTGGATCTGTCCTTGAGGCCTGGGTTCCCTCTTGGGTCCCTGTAAGCCTCGTGGTGCCGCCATTTTGTTGTAGCCTGTGTGTTTCTATACACGGCGTCCATGTTTGTGTAGTCAGGCGCCCATTTTGCTATGGTTTGTCATTGAAAATATCGGCAGCCATGACAGTGGAGCCCTATGGGCAGCGATTTCAGCGATGGGAGCTCCTCCTCACCCCCTGGTGCTGACAAATGGATCATTTCACTTCCTGATCACCGCACGTGGTGCAGATTATCCTGATGGCTGCAGGTGCCTATTTCTGCTGGTTGGTGAGTCCTGTGGGTTCCTCACCCTCTCTGTTGAGGATCGCTTGGTGCTTGTGCCTGGCAACCGGTTGGTGCTGCTGACGCAGTGGTGGTTGTCCCTTTTGCAGTGTTTTACACTTTTTGTGGGGTCTCCCTGGTGACTCATGGATTGGAGCACATCTCCCCACCTCATCCCGTGTCTGAGGCTGCGGGGCCCTCCGGATTCCGACCATCCATCAATGCACTGATGGCAGTCCTGGAGTCCTTTGTGTTTCGGGTGTAGGTGGCTTTTGGGCGACGGGCTAGCAAAAGGCTCCCCCTGACTCATCTGTCTCTTTAGATCCTGAATCTGATTTGGCCGCCGCAGACGTGGGTCACCCTTCTGGGTCTGCAACCTCGCGCCCATAATCCTTTGATAGTGAAGATAATTCCTCCACGTCTGCAACCGCGCATGTGAAGGCGCTAGTGGAGGCACTGATTGTATCTGCGTGTGAGATCCTGAAGATGGAGGACGCAGCTACGATGGAGGTGCAGGTTCCCTTTGGCACTCATAAGCCATGCAGAGCGGCAGAGGTGTTTCCTTTCCCTGCCTATTTTGAGAGAATAGTCTCTAAAGAGTGGGGGACTACTAAAGTGTCCTCGTGGGGCCCCTAAGCACTTTACTAGGCGTTACCCCAATGAGGATTCCATTCTTAAGAAGTGGTGGACCCTCCGGTTTCCAGGTTAAACAAGGCAACCATGATTCCGGTTGAAGAGTCCCCGGACTTTAAGGATCTGGCTGACAGGAAGGCAGAGGCACTGGGCCACAAAATGTACACTCTGGCTGGTTCGGCATTGAGGCAGGTATTCACCATTGCCCTGGTGTTTCAAACTCTGACTGTTTGGGCTAAGCTCTTACACCGTGACCTGGAGGGAGAACCGCCCCCTCCCTGCCTTTGCCGAGCTGGCTGACCAGCTGGTCCAAGGGCTGCAGTTTATCTGTGATGCCTCTTTGGATGCGGCTCGGCTTTGGCAGTGGCCCCTCGGCGTGTCTTTTGGCTCAAGTGCTGGTCTGGGGACCAAACTTTCTAAAAAGCTCTGGACTGTTTTTCCTTTTAAAGGAAGATCGCCTGTTTGGAGCTACCCTGGATGACATCATTACTCACAGGGGGGAAGAGTACTTTTCTTCCTCAGTCTACTAAGGGCAAGGAACCTCGTCGTAGCCATTGGCCTTCCTTCTCAGCTCATAAGAAGAAGTTTTTTTCCTTTAGGGTTGACTGACAAGGGCTCAAAGCCTTTCAGGGCCTCCTCCCGGAGGATCCAAACGAACCTAGTTTGGCAAGCCGAGAGACCTGGTGCAAGACAAGTGGGTCCACTAAGTCATTTGGTCCGGCTACAAGATCGAGTTTCGCTCTTGTCTCCCGGCAAGGTTCTTTCCTTTCAACTTGCGCCTGTCCCCAGACCACTTGCAGGACCGGTTTGGGGCGGTACAAGACCTGTTACTTCAAGGGGTAATTGTGCCGGTTCCGACTCCGGAACATTTTCAACAGTTCCCAGAAAAGAAGGCAAAGGTGTTAAACTGCTTTGTGCGGGTGCAGAAGTTCAGAATGGAGTCTATTTGAACGGTGGTGTCATCCCTGCGTCGGGGGGATTTCCTCGCCTCTATTGACACCAAGGATTTTTTTTGTTTTAGGTGGAACTCTGCTTTAACTGACTTTACTGAACTGCAGTGTGCACTATGAAGTCAACTGTCAGACAACTAGCACTTTCAGAATGTCGGTAATGGCAGTACCATTACTCCTCCACTAGGTGGCAGCAGCATCCTTGTTTAAATCGGCACTCCTTCAGTAACGGGAATGTGGAATATTGCAATGACATTTTACTTTGCCTGAGGGAATACAATTTAAATAAAAAGGTATAATGCAGAGCATACATTATGCAATTTCCTTTCCTTCAACAATGGGTTGAAGTAAAGAAAATCGCTTAATTCTCCTATCAACACGTTCAGGGTCCATGCATACTGGACTTAAAAAAAACGCTGCTTCTAAAGGAGTTTAGCATTTTGTCTGTAGAAGCAGCTCACTGTTATCCTATGTGTCCATGTACACTAGGACGTTTTGGAGGCATATTTTAAGCTCGGCATTTAGAGGCAGAAAAAAATAGGAACCCTTCTGGTTTGCGTTCTTTAAAAACCGTTTTCTTCCAGAAATAAAACGCTAAATGCTTGTTAAAAAATGCTCTATATGAGCGTTTTTTTTTTTTTTTTTTTTTAAGCCCAGTGTCCAGTGTTGATGGGAGAATTCCTCCCGCAGGGCTATTGTGTTCTGCAGATGGCAAGATGGCAGAATACAGCGATCACAGCCAGCGGCCATGGCCACAGACAGTGATCGCATGGAAAAAACCCGACTGTCTGTAGATTTGAAATTTGCATGGTTGCATGGAATTTTGATCCATCTATGGCTGGCTTAAGAAGTCACATTCTCAATTTAAAAGGCCAGGTTTCTTTTAGTAAACATTGACTGTGCGTTCCACCAATTGACTTCTTGCGCTTTGTGAGCTTGGTAATTGAAGATCAGGTTTGCCTCTTCTAGCAGGTTTGCACTTTGCATAATGAAATGAAGACTTTTATATTCCTTTTTGCCCAAACTTTATTTTCCTCACTTATCCCATGCATGGCCATCCTGGATCTGTAATTTTCAAAAGCTGAAAAGCTCCAAGTGGCAGGCTTGCTGTAACAACATGCGATAATCCCATGATGCACTTTGGTGGGTGGGAACAGTGGAATGGCAAAGTAACCCAAAAAAACAAAAAAAAAACAAATATGATATACAGTATTTAATGATTAAATAATTAAAAGGGGGACAAAAACTGAGTGACGCAGCCAACAAGACACAGATGCACTTTGGCGAAATATACTGGCCCTCCATAAAAAAAAAAAAGCCCAAAGAGAGGGCAAACTAAGACGTATGAGAGCTTTAATGCATATTATGGAGGAAGCAGAACACAGATTTAAACAGCAAATTAGTTATAATCTACACTGAAAACAAGGAAACGCATCAATAAACTATTTATTTGCAAATCCCATAATGCACTGCGGTAGACGAGAGCAGAGGGCAGCCTTTTAAATAACTCCTGCAGATGAAATCAGTGTGCAGAGGAGAGATCCCCGGGTCTCTGCCAATAATCCGACCATCCTGTGCCTGCCTAGATGCCAAGGAGATGTTTTTGGCACAAGAAGACTGATGGCTGTGTTGCTCTGGGTTCAGCCTCCATCGATTTGCTTTGCCATTCCTGGGAAAGAGGTACATTATTATTGTAATGGGACATAGTGAAGCTGTACAGAAATTTTTAAAAAAGTGAATTAAAGCTGGCTATATACTGTAAAATTTGTAAAAATTTGTAAAAAGTTAAAGCAAAAAAAGTTTTAATTAAAAAATATAAATAAACTTGTTATACTTGCCTGCTCTGTGCAATGGTTTTGCACAGAGAAGCCCAATCCTCTTCTTCTGGGGTCCCCCGATGGCAGTCCAGGCCCCTCCTCTTCAGGAAGTTCCCCCATGGAAGGCCGCTTTCCATGGGGGCACCTGTGCGTGCTAGCTCCTGAGCCACTCTGTCTGCATCTATTGACACAGACTGGCTGACTTGGCCCCACCCGCCTGCTCCCTTGTCACAGAATTTAATTGACAGCAGCCACTGCTATCAATCTGCCCAGGGAGGGAGGGATACAGCGTCGAGAACCACTGCCCTTGTGCACATTGCTGGATCGGATCAGGCTTACATTGCTGGATCGGATCAGGCTGTTGGGGGGTGGGGCTGGCAGCACAGGTTGTTTTTCACCGTAAAGTATAACTAAAGGCAAAACCCTCTTCTTCTCTCCTTTTTTTGTTTTGTTTGGGATAGAGTGGAGAGGGATTAGAACACCTGTCAGTTTTTATTGCTGTCTGTGCCCCCGTTAAGCGGATTCACCCTTCCTATTTGTCCTTTTTACTATTCTCTACTCTGTGAACCGAGCGATCGAACACCACCAATTGCTCGGTTCTGGCAGCTCCCCGAGCAGAGAGCTGCTGTCAGTCAACACCCCTCTGCTCTGCCCCCCTCCTCCCTCACTGGAGCTCTGGACTATGGAGGGGTGGGGAGTGGCCGGCTTATGATCTCAGCAGCTCACTAAGAGGCTGAGCCGGGTATCAGTCAAGGCACCTGGCGGTTCCCGACTTCAGTTCGCGGTGCCTGGACCCACTTCTGTGACGTCAGCAAAGAGCAGACTTCAGCCCCCGCACGGGTGCAAAACGGACTGCACTCCTGTGATCCATAGATGTACAGCCAAACAAGCTTTGACTGTACATCTCCTATAAGGCTTTAGAACCACTTTAAGCAGCGTGTATGGCGGTATATTCCTTGCCGGCCATTGGAGTCTGACAGTCAGTACCTGAATTAGAAAACCCAAACAGTTCCTACATCTGATTGAATGCAACAGCTCTTCTCCTGACTGTTTCTGCGTAGGTCCTTTAATTTTTCAAATCGAAGGACCCACAGCCAATGAAAAGGTATTCTAATCCAACCCCACTCTATCCAAAACGAAAAGAAGAAAAAAAAGTGATCCCTTTTAGGCATACTTTAAGGCTTGGCCTGTTAAAAAAAAAAAAAAAAAAAATATATATATATATATATATATATATATATATATATATATATATATATATATATATATATATATATATATATATATATATATATATATATATATAATATTATAATTTTTTTTTATATAGAATTATATTATGTTCAACTTTTTAATATCATGAATTTAAATTAATATGAATTTATTGTCGCCCATTATTGGCACCTTTAGCGCAAGAAAAGCTCAAGAGAAATGTATCTCTTTTGAATTCTATGTATGTCTTCACACTGGTCTGTTGTGCTTCCATTGTGTGCATCAATAACGCACCTGTGTTACGTTTTGATGCGATTTTTGAGTCGCATGACCTATGAAAAACACCATAAGCACAGAAAAGTCGCGTCAAAGTCCTGTGCATTTTCAGTGCCATTATCGGCACCTTTTTCTCTTATGGACAAAATACCAATATATATTGGGTTTATGTTCTCTAAAATTCACTTTAATGTATTTTTTTTACTGAAAGTTTGCTTTTTAGAATCTGTTAATATTCTGTGACTTAAAAATCTGGAACTATCAAAATACCACTATTTTTATTCTGTAGGATGTATGCTTTAAAAAAAACTTTGAGTTTACCATTATCTTAGGGTATAAAATAGTTTTTTTTACACGTTGGTGAAAAATGCATCAACCTCGCTGGCAGCGAAGGGGTTAAAGGATGAGTACTTCAGTCATGCTTTTGCAGATGAAGTGTATATATACCGTAGCGCCCCCGCTGTCAGCACCCCCAATCACTGTAGTCCTATCATTCAGTTGTGGGAATGGACATCTGCATGTAGACATGCCTTTCCTGTGTTCCCATGTGTCTCTGTACTCTCTCCCTGTTCCCTATCTTTCTCTTCCAGACAGAATTTTTGTTTTATGGCACTGCTGAGATTAGTCCCTCTCTAGCATCCCCTCATTTTCTCCAATATCTCTCTTTTGTTCCCCACTCTTCTCTAATAAACAGCACTCTGCTCTCTTCCTCTAGCAGTCACTTACTTCTGTAACTCTGTCAACTTTCTCTTCTTTTCTTGCCCTCAAACTCCTTGTCCCCCCCCCCTTTTGGCATACATCAGATCCTTTAGTGACAATTTTCTGCTGGCACTCGCTTACAGTAAGTTGAACGTCCGCGGTCGGGTTCGGAGCTGAGCAGCAGGCGGCTGGTGTGCTGAGGCCGAGCGCGCTGGTCTAAGATTGCAAGGGTGGGGCCCGGCTCCAGAAGAAACCGCCACCCATGCATGTGTCACCCACGCTACGCCGTGACTGGACAGACACAGGCCATCCCCTGCCAAATTTGCCCAATCACAGGGCGCCCGCCGGCCATCCTGAACCTGAAGATGGCGGCTTGAGCAGGGAGACACCGTTGAGGAAAATAAAGGTCAGACGGCCCCTCCAGCCTCCCCCACGCTTCCCCACTGGTGGGGACAAGTCCCGGCAGAGTAAATTAGCCGGGACAAGGTCCTATTTGGCGGGACTGTCCGTCAAAGACGGGACATTTGGCAGCTATGATTTTAGGCATAAATGACCAGTTTTCGGGCGAAATGGGATAGGCCCATTTTCGGCTGAAAATTTCGGTTGCCGAGATTTCCGTGCACCACTAGTAGGAATCAGAGGGCCCTGCTCGTTGGAGCTTACAATCTAAGAGACCTGATGTCATAATGTACAATGCAGGACCAGCAACCCTGCATTGTGAGGACGCTGAGGGCCTGCCCGCTAGCCGGAGCATAAGAGGAAAGCGCCCGCTGCCAGTAGAGCAAGGGATAGTGTAGGCAAAACTGCTTTTTATTGGAACCCTAGACATAAATGAGCTGGTAAACTTTACAGTGCGGGTCGTGCCCCACTGCAAGGGTAATTTTTTTTTTCATATTCCCTGAGTTCAGCTTGAAGTGTTACTAAACCCACAGCAATAAAATCAGTTTGTATATGCAGTAAAGCATGCTTTTTATACTCACTGTGGAACCTAAGGGGTTAATCCTCCCCATTGTGTATAAAGGCTGATTGATCCTGTCTTCTCTGATCCTTATCTTCTTCCACTGTCCCCAATCTATCTCCTGATAGAACAGAGCCTTGGGGGGCAAGCTGCACATGCTCAGTTTGGTGCGTATTGCTAGAGTTTTTTTTTTTTTTCTTGTGAGAGTACATGTGATCCGCACAGGGCCAATCAGCACTGTCCAGACAAAGGGTCAGGGGTTCTGCATCCTCATAGGACAGTCAGAGGAGAATGAAAATTCTGCTTACAAGCTTTAACCAGACACTGATAGAAAGCACAAAACTGCTATATACTGGTGATAAGAAAAGGTATTTAGCCTTTAATATTTACTAAAACTATGGCATTTCCATGTTCTGTGCACTGTCTGAGACCATATATAGTGAATGCAGAGTCCTGGGTTTAGATCATGCGTTGGCAATGGCAGTATACTAGTAATGTGTGAACCACACACCATTATCATTTGGTTAAACTGTAATCTGAAAAATTCCAGCTTTCGGAAGAACTGACCTCTTGCCTCCATTTGTCTTTTTGCAGCCGGGAGACGTACAATTCTCTCACCAACTGGCTGACTGATGCCCGGACACTGGCCAGCCCTAACATCATCATCATCTTATGTGGCAACAAGAAGGATCTGGAAGCAGAGCGAGAGGTGACGTTTCTAGAGGCATCCCGGTTTGCCCAAGAGAATGGTGAGAGGAATTGGGGTGTAAGGGAGGATCCTCCAGTGTACTCTTCACCTTCAAAGGACTGTTATGAGGGTCTTACAACCCAAAAAAAATTCTGCTTGATGTGCTTTTCAAAGAGGAACTTCAACCTACACAAAAGTTCACTAAAGTTTCTAATGTCAGAGTGTCTAGTTATGAGTTTCATCAACTTTTTCATTAATCATATTAGTTGCCGTTATGGGAACCCCCAGATAACACTAGTAACCTAGGCAAAAATCCCATTGGCAAAGGTTTCATGGTCTCCGGCTACCAGGAACACTTTATCCAATTCAAGACTCAACTTTTTTTTTAGTTTGGTATATTTTAATTGCCTCCCTCCTGGCTATTGCATACAAACGGCTGGGTGGTGCCTTCCTGAGAGCAGAAGATTGGTATACATATTGTCTTCCTTTCCCACCGATCGTGCACGGCCTCTAGGGTGCTCAGTGGCGCCCTGTGACCAGGATGCAGCAGATCATAGATTGGGGTACAAGGCCAATGAAATCACTATGACCAATATGAAAAGCCATGTGATCGCTATGACCAATCCCAGTGATCACACTTATAAACAAAGGCTGCATCTTCAGTCTTAGAACTGTTTCCTCTCAAAGCGTTGGTTGATGAACTAATACCACCAAAAGAAAGCTCTATCTATATAAAAATATCAGATTAAAGCGGGGCTCCACCCAAAAGGGAAACTCCGCTTCTCTGCCTGCTCTCCCTCTCTGCTGCCACATTTAGCACCTTTGGGGGGGGGGGGGGCGATTACCTGGTTTAACCACTTTACCCCCAGCCACTGTGCTGCTACTGCAGCACAGTGGCTCGTTCCCGTCCAGCGACGTAGACCTACGTCGCTGGACTCCTCCCCCTGTAGGCGGCGCTCGCGCGCCGCCGGAGGCGCGCTCCCGCTGTTTTCAGTCACAGCGGGAGTCGGGCCAGGGGAGGAGCAGCGGCGATCACCGCCGCTCTTCCCCGATCGTCGGGGAATCGAGTGAGGAGATCCGTCCGCCTGTGTAAACAGAGCGGGCGGATCTCCTAAGTGACAGGGACTGACAGATCGGAGTGTTCAGCATAGCTGAACATCCGATCTGTTCTTCTGTCACTCAGTCACCTCCCCCCACACACGTCAGTAAGCACCAGGCATACATTAACCCCTCCCTCTCCAATAAAATTAACCCCTTCACTGCCAGTGTCATTTTTACAGTAACAGTGCATATGTATAGCACTGATTACTGCAGTAATGTCACTGGTACCCC
Organism: Pelophylax lessonae; assembly: GCF_965119305.1. NCBI lineage: Eukaryota > Metazoa > Chordata > Amphibia > Anura > Ranidae > Pelophylax > Pelophylax lessonae. The sequence goes on from NC_138774.1 coordinate 64,650,734, forward strand.
CAAAAGTGTCAAAAATGCCAGTCAAGGGTCCGATCTGTCCACCGCAATGTCGCAGTCCCGCAAAAAAAATCGCAGATCGCCGCCATTACGCGTTAAAAAAAAAAAACACCAAAAATGACAAAAATCTTTCCCTTAGTTAGTAAACGCAATAACTTTTGCGCAAACCAATTAAAATACGCTTATCGTGATTTTTTTTTACCAAACATAGGTAGCAGAAAACAAATTGGCCAAAAATTTTTTAAAAATTTGATTTTTACATTTTTTTTGGGGGGGGGGAATTTCATATAAAAAAATGTTAAAAATATTGTTATTTTTTCAAAATAAACGCTATTTTTTTGTTTATAGCACAAAAAGTAAAAAGCGCACTGGTGATCAAATACCACCAAAAGAAAGCTCTGTTTGTGGGAAAAAAAGGACGTAAATTTCGTTTGGGTACGGCGTCGCACGACCGCGCAATTGTCAGTTAAAGTCGCACAGCGCCGAATCGCAAAAAGTGGCCTGGACGTAAGACAGCAAAATCCTCCGGTGGTAAAGTGGTTAACATGTACCCGCCCCCACTTTTGGCTCAGTTTAATCCCCCCCTCCCCTGCAGCCAGCCAATTCACAAAGCGCAGTGCAGTTTGCGTGTGTGCAGTAAGAAAACAGCTGTGGAGCTGCAAGGCTTCACTGCCAGTTTCCCCATGACTAAGATGGTGGCGCCAGCACCCGAGAGCAGTTCAAGGGGAGAGGACACCGCTGGATGCCTGGACAGGTAAGTGCCCTAATGGTAAAAGTCAGCAGCTACAGTATTAGCTGCTGACTTTTAATTTTAGGGGGCAGAACTCCTCTTTAATTTGAGTTAGGCGTTGCATGACTGAGTAATTGTCATTCAAATAATCACAGTGCTCTGAAAAGATCCCGAATATATGGTCATGATCTGCCCAGAAGCCTGGACTGGCAGGTGGCTCAGCCTTTCAGCGAGCCGCAAAGAGCCTGGGCCAGGTGCTCCCACCCCCTGCACAGCCTGGCGCTCCAGTGAGTGATGGAGGGGCAGAGAGCTGCCAACTGACAGTCTCCGGGTCTCTGCAGGCTGAAGACTAAGAACTGAGCGACCAATGGCATTTGGTTCATTCAGTTCTCGGTCTTGGAGCCATCAGGAGACAGCTACAGCTTGGATCGGGGCTGTAGCCTTCTAAGTAAGTATGATTTGTTTATTTTTTTTCTAAACTTTTACTTCTCTTTCAAATTCAATGCTGGTCACACATGTATAAATGGCACTAGCAGGCGGTGATTTAACTGTTTGATGTTTACTGAATGTCCAGGGAAGCGGCATGGGGGCAATGAAGGGTGTGGCTTGTCAGGATTCAAAAATGAGTGACGGGGACAAATTTTTAAGACTTTCTGAAATATGCACTCAACGGCCACTTTATTAGGTACACCTGTTTAGTTGCTTGGTAACACAAATTGCTAATCAGCCAATCACATGGCAGCAACGCAATGCATTTAGGCATCTAGACGCCTAGGTGAAGATGACTTACTGAAGTTCAAACTGAGCATCAGAAAGGGGATTTAAGTGACTTTGATCGTGGTATGGTTGTTGGTGACAGACAGGCTGGTCTGAGTATTTCAAAGACTGCTGATCTACTGGGATTTTCACGCACAACCATCTCTCGGGTTTACAAAGAATGGTCCGAAAAAGAGAAAATAATCCAGTGAGCGGCAGTTGTGTGGATGAAAATGCCTTGTTGATGTCAGTGGGGAATGGGCAGACTGGTTCCAGATGATAGAAAGACAGCAGTAACTCAAATAACCACTCGTTAGATCCAAGGTATGCAGAGTACCCTCTCTGAACTCGCAGCGTATCAAACCTTAAAGCAGATGGGTTATAGCTGCAGAAGACCACACCGGGTGCCACTCCTGTCAGGACCGGGAACTGAGGCTACAATTCGCAGAGGCTCACCAAAAAAAATAGAAGATTGGAAAAACATTGCCTGGTCTGGTGAGTCTAGATTTCAGCTGCGAAATTCAGATGGTAGGGACAGAATTTGGCGTAAATAACATCAAAGCATGGATCCTTACTGCCTTGTATCAACGGTTCAGGCTGATGGTGGTGGCATAATGGTGTTGGGCAGAGGTCTCCAATCTATGGCCCTCCAGTTGTTCAGGAACTACAATTCCCATCATGCCTAGTCACGTCTGTGAATGTCAGAGTTTTACAATGCCTCATGGGACATGTAGTTCCACAACAGCTGAAGGGTCGTACTTTGGCAATCTCTGGTGTAGGGGATATTTTCTTGGCACACTTTGGACCCCTTAGTACCAATTGAACATCATTTAAAACGCCACGGCCTACCTGAGTATTGTTGCTGACCATGTCCATCCCTTTATGACTACAGTATACCCATCTTCTGATGGCTCCTTCCATCAGGATAATGCACCATGTCACAAAGCTCAAATCATCTCACCACTGTGTTCCTGAATGTGACAATGAGGTCACTGTACTCAATGGCCTCCACACTCAACAGATCCCAATCTAGTAGAGTGGAACGCGAGATTTGCATCATTAGTGTGCAGCCGACAAATCTGCAGCAACTGTGTGATGCCATCATGTAACTATGGACCAAATCTCTGAGGAATGTTTCCAACACCTTGTTGAATCTATGCCACGAAGAATTAGGGCAGTTCTGAAAGCAAAAGGGGGTCCAACCTGGTACTAGCAAGGTGTAACTAATAAAGTGGTAGAGTGTATTTGCAGGATGCCTTCTATGGTGTCCTACTATTAAGTGAATAGGAGGGTTAAATAATACTTTTAATGACTACTACATATAAGATTATTTTTATTTTTGGATGGACACCAGTGGGTTGAATCACTTTTTTTATCTCATTTCTAGAGAAGTTGCAAGAAGCTGCAAGATGTCTCAGGGTTCAAACACAGCTTATGACTCTGATTCATAGACTGGCAATAGTGATGTGTGGGGGAGGTGCAGTGGCTTTGCCGCAGAGTTCACTTGATTTTGGAATTTTTGTGTTTTTGTCTTTTTTTTTTTTTTTTTTCTTAGAAAAGCTTCCATTGCTTACACGTACTGTGTGACGCATTATTGCCTGACTGATAATCTGATAGGAGCAATACATATCCATGGCTGAACAACAACAAGGCATCCTATTAGAAGGGCATTCTTCTTGTCCTCCTCTGCCTGCTAGCCATGCTCATCTAAAGGGATCACTGTCAAAAGATAACCACAGAATGGAAAGAGATGAAAAAAGATAGTATTAACAAAAAAGATTTTCAGAGATAAGAATGTGGACTGTTGGGTGACTTTGAAGCCGCCCCAGTGTGAACCGAGCCTGACTCTGAAGCTGCCCCGTGCAGCGCGACTTTAGCATGGCTTGAAACGACTTCTCTAATAGAAGTCAATGCAAGCCGCTCCAAAGTCGCCCCCAAGTAGTGCAGGAACGTTTTTTTTCTTGCTCCGATTAGAATGGTTCCATTGCACTGAATGGAGCGCAACTTGTCAGGCGGCTAAGTCGCCTGACAAGGTGCCCCAGTGTGAATCGAGACTTACTGTTCACTCCTCCTAAAAATGCTGGTTGCTTGGCTCTTCTATATATTCAGTGAATGGCCTTTAGTTTTTTGTAAGTCATTGAACCAGACTAATGTACTGATTAGGGGATTCTTTTTTTTTTTTTTAAATCAATGACGTGCAGGCTCGATTTACACTGCTGCGACTTGGGATCTGACTTGTGAGACCCGAAGACGCGTGACATGTGAAATCCCATGTTAGCGAATGAGAGCTGTCTCAGCACTACTGGTCGCTGCGACTTTAGAAAAGGTTCCTGTACTACTTCAAGGTGACTTCTATCCAACTAATGCCCATAGACTTTAATGGAAGTCGCCTCCAAGTCGGACCTTATCTGTATTACAAGATTACCCAGGAATTCCCTTAAAGTCGCATCAAAGTAGTATATGGTAAAACAGTGCAGCGCTAAAAAAATTCCATAAACCTAAAAGTGCCAAAATTGGAATGACAATATATAGTCCATATATTGTTACTAAAGTCCACAAAAATATGCAATAAAAAATAGAAATGGAATGGAGATCCCAGTGCAAACTGGTCATGCCACCATCCATGTTTAAATCACCAATTTGGAACTGTCCACCGCTTTTAAGAGATTTACTGCTTACCAGAGAGTGTGGACTAAGGTACTATTAACACTGAGTCAACTGCGTTAGAATATAACCAGGGATGGTGCTTGCAGGAACCTCTGGAAGTTTCCCAAACTTATTCCATGGTAGGACCGCCACTCAGGGACCCCAGACCCCCAATGATGTCTTAGAAGACGAAACGCATCGGGTTCCTTGTCATTCAGGCCATTGCATCTCGATTTTACAATCTGGAGGATGATAACAAGCACTTGTCTTTTGGATATGATGTACGTTTTCTACCTTTTTTATTTAAAAAAAAAAAAAATTTGGAGATAGTTTTACACTGTGGAGGCTCTCTTTATCTCTGTGGTTCAACACATTGTACAAGACTATTACCTGAGTGGCGGTCCTAACCGTGGAATAAGGTTGGGAAACTTCCAGAGCTACCTGCAAGCACCATACCATCCCTGGTTATATCCGAACGCATTTGACTCGGTGTTCATGGTACCGAGGTCCACACTCTCTGGTAAGCCTAAATCTCTTAGTCCCGGTTCACACATATGCGATGGTGTAACCCTGCGAATTCACTGCATTCACACTGCCATATGCGAATCGCTGGGGGTGTCAATACAAAGTTAACGACACCCCCAGATCAGTTCGCATCTCTCAGTGCGGAACTGTCAGTTTGGACATGAATCGGATCACATAGGTGTGAACACCCATTCGATCTGATTCTGCTGTGGACCCAAAAAAGGGTCCTGTGCAAGTTGTATCCGAATGCAATGCAAATTCAGCCATACGATCTGTATGGCTGAATGCACTTCGCACAGACATCGCATGTGATTTGCAGAGCTGTGCGCTCCGAATCACATGCGATGTCTGACATCCCATATATGTGAACCGGGACTTAAGAGCGATGGACGGTTACACAATGGTGATCTAAACACGGATGGTGGCATGTCCAGTTTATACCACAGAGTTTGCACTGGGATCTCCATTACATTTCTATATTTTATTGCATATTTTTGTGGACTTTATTAACACTATATGGACTCTATTGTCACTCCTATTCAATTTCGGCACTTTTGCACTTTTATGTTTTATTAAGTTAGTCATTTTATGTTTATGGAATATTTTTAGCGCTGCACTTTTACTCTATCTATATATATATATATAGATTGTGTGTATGTGTTGCAATGTTTTGTCCATTGTACTGCGAGCAGCTGTATACACAATTAGAATTAGCGCGGTATTTGCACATGCGCATCAAAGTAGTACTACTCAGGTCTCCTGCCAAAGTCTCACAGTAAGTTGCACGACTTTCAGGTCGCAGTAGTGTGAACCAAGCCTTACAGAACATAACACCAAGCATGACATGAGTTCCTACATCACTATAAATGTGTATAAATTTGGTAGTAAGAATTTAAGTTTCAGAAATGTCATTAGGTAGGGCCCTTTCACATGGGTGCTTTCCATTCCGATCAGCAGGGGATCTGCTAAGCACATCCTCTTGCCTGCGTGCCTGAGCTAAGGGCAGATGGATTCCAGGACATAAATGCTACATGAAACTTCTGCCCTTATTCAAGATGGCAACAGCTAGAAATGCCGCTAGGGGGTGTTTTTCAAAGTAATTTCTCAACAAAATAAAACTTGGAGACATGGATTGGGGGAGGGAGGTTTGCTTTGAATAATAAAAAGGAATTGAATTGTGTTTTCAGTGTGTGGTACCTTGGTACTGTGGAGCTTTGTTAGCTAAAAAACAAGTTTTACATTTTTGAATGGCCAACCACAAGTCAAATCACCTGTCAGTGATACTGAATGATCTAAGGGTCTCAATCTCATGTCAAACCGATGTCATCCATTCAAGTTCTTAAAGATAACCCGAGGGAAACATGGGGGCTGCTATTGCTGGCTGCTTGGTTTCAGAGGTTTTCGTCACTGACCAAAAACAAACAGGTCAATAACTTAAAAAGTGCCAAAACCAGAGGGTCAATAGAACAACCAATCAACTAGCATTTGCAGAAGAATATATCGGCCATGGCAGCCCCGATGTCTTTACTGACGGGTTTACTTTATTAGTCTTGGTTTGTTTTGATGGAGAAAGGTATTTATAAGTAATTAGTAATTGACACGTACAGTTGGACATTTGTTTGAAAGTGTAAATAAATGCAAAACTTTATTTAAAAAAAAATAAAAAATATAGGAGGGTTAGGGCCCCTGACAGGTTGTTTTTTGTTTTTTTATTTTGTGTCTCGTTAGGGAGATTTCCCTTCACTTCCTGTCCCATAGTCAAAACAGGAAGTGAGAGGAATTCCCCCAAAAAAAGAGGGAATCCCGGGCTGTCACCAGAACTAGTGTCCCCATTAGAAGATTTCCCCTCTATTCATTATCTGTTGTCACCCCAAACATTTTAATTTTCTGTTACATTTACTTTCGATAACAACGATAAGCAGGGCAAATGGAGAGGGTGAATCTCCCTGATGGGGATACAGAGAGTAATGAAAAAGGAACAGGGGTTCTAAACCCTCTCCACCCTATCCAAAACTTAAAAAAAAAAAGTTTAGCCTATAGTTATACTTTAAGCATGCCTCGGTGGTTGCGTTATAAACTGCACTTACACATATATTGCTTTATTCCCTCTAGAGCTGATGTTTTTGGAAACCAGTGCTCTGACTGGAGAGAACGTGGAAGAAGCATTCTTAAAATGTGCTCGGACGATATTAAATAAAATAGACTCAGGTAAGAGCGGGTTGTACGTGGATTTCTATTTATTTCCCAAGTCCACTTCAATATAAGCTGGAGTTGGGCTTAAAAGCCGAACGTCTACCAAACGGCAGGGTTGATTAACAGTATATTTATGTGTGAAATGTTGCCACCCATGTAACCCATACATTATATTACCAAAAGTATTGGGACGCCTGTCTTTACACGCACATGAACTTTAATGGCATCCCAGTCTTAGTCTGTAGGGTTCAATATTGAGTTGGCCCACCCTTTGCAGCTATAACAGCTTCAACTTTTCTGGGAAGGCTGTCCACAAGGTTTAGGAGTGTGTCTATGGGAATGTTTGACCATTCTTCCAAAAGCGCATTTGTGAGGTCAGGGACTGATGTTGTATGAGAAGGCCTGGCTCGCAGTCTGCACTCAAATTCATCCCAAAGGTGTTCTATCGGGTTGAGATCAGGACTCTGTGCAGGCCAGTCAAGTTCCTCCACCCTTTTTCTGACTGATATTTTGTGAAATGTAAACCCATTCTTTTTCCTTCTAATAAAAATTAAATTTGAAAAAAAAAAGTTCCTCCACCCCAAACTCGCTCATCCATGACTTTATGGACCTTGCTTTGTGCACTGGTGTGCAGCCATGTTGGAACAGGAAGGGGCCATCCCCAAACTCTTCCCACAAAGTTGGGAGCATGAATTGGTCCAGAATGTCTTGGTATGCTGATGCCTTAAGATTTCCCTTCACTGGAACTAAGAGGCCAAGCCCAACCCCTGAAAAACAACCCCACACCATAATCCCCCCTCCACCAAATGATTTGGACCAATGCACAAAGCAAGGACTATAAAGACATGGATCAGTGAGTTTGGGGTGGAGGAACTTGATTGGCCTGCAAAGAGCCCTGACCCCAACCTAATAGAATACTATTTGATGGATTAGAGTGGAGACTGCGAGCCAGACCTTCTCGTCCACACAGGGCCCTGACCTCAGCCTGATAGAACACCTTTGGGATGAACTAGAGGGGGGGAGACTGGGAGCCAGGCCTTCTCTCCAACATCAGTGCCTGACCTCACAAATGCTCTTCTGGAAGAATGGTCAAACATTCCCATAGACACACTCCTAAACCTTGTGGTCAGCCTTTCCAGAAGAGTTGAAGCTGTTATAGCTACAAAGGGTGGGCCAACTCAATATTGAACCCTACAGACTAAGACTGGGATGACATTAAAGTTCATGTGCGTGTAAAGGCAGGCGTCCCAATACTTTTGGTATTATAGTGTATGTGCGGCGGCAAAAAAGTGGGCTTTAACACCCACACACTGCTCAGTCTCTGTGCTGGGAGTACGCAGTGAGTGCACTCTAAGCAGAAGACGTCAAGCTGACAATAACAGGGCATTCTCTGATTGAATTGGGCGAAGATTGACATCACCACTTTTCCTCCACTTTGTCCTATCAGAGAAGGCCTTTTAGTCAATAAATAAAAACAAGACATTCTGTGAATGGTGGTAGTGCTGAGTGAGCGACCTTCTGTGGGTAGTGTACAAAGGGGGAAGACGCTCGGCACAGAACTTTTACATGCATGTCTGAAAACATAAAACATATCTATTCATTCCTTTTTTACATCTTTTTTTTATTTTTCAGGAGAGCTTGATCCGGAGAGAATGGGATCTGGGATCCAGTATGGAGAAGCCTCGCCACGGCACGCAAAGCACATGCATGGGACGCAGCTGCAAAACAGACAGCAGTGCAACTGTTAAGCAGCAAGAGAGGTAAAGTTGAGCCTGTTCAGTATAGGAGGATTCTGGGCATGCATTCACACTTTGGGGCCAGGCCAGTTTGTGCAGTGTTATTCTATATCTTTTAAGGTCTTGACAATAAAGTGTTTTGCTTCACTTTTATTGTTTTATAAATGAAACAAGTTATGAAAAGGATTATAAGACGTGAAAAGGTGCACTGTTATGGCGATATACCGAAAAGCAGCTCCCACCAATTCAAGTACTCATGTGCTTGTACAATAATTATATATATATATATATATATATATATATATATATATATATATATATATATATATATATATATATATATATATATATATATATATATATATATATATATATATATATATATAATAGTGTGCTTATCAAAGTATAAATGATATATAAATAAATCTATATACCGTATATACTCGAGTATAAGCCGACCCAAATATAAGCCGAGGCACCTAATTTTACCTTAAAAAAACTGGGAAAATGTATTGACTCGAGCATAAGCCTAGGGTGGGAAATGCAGCAGCTACTGGACCACCACGAGACCCAAAACAGGGACTGTGGGCATGGTGCAGGAGCTGTGGACCTGATACAGGAGATCCAGGGCTGTGGGCATGGCACAGGAGATGGTACACGGGCATGGCACAAGAGAATGGTACACGGGCATGGCACAGGAGATGGTACACGGGCATGGCACAGGAGATGGTACACGGGCATGGCACAGGAGATGGTACACGGGCATGGCACAGGAGATGGTACACGGGCATGGCACAGGAGATGCAGTGCTGCAGGCATGGTACAGGAGAAACGTACCTTTCCACCTTACATTTAAAAAATCGCACCGCCCGACGCCAACATGTCACCGTGCATGCGCCGTCTGCCCGGGAATAGCCGAATGTGTACGGGCTTTCCCGAGTGGCGGCGGTGCATGCGCACTGACCGGGGAAAAGGTAAGTGAGACCGTGACTCGAGTATAAGCCAAGGGGGGCTTTTTCAGCATAAAAAAACATGCTGAAAAAGTCGGCTTATACTCGAGTATCTACGGTATGAAGATATGCTGTGCAAATTTAGCCAATGTGCAAACGTCGAAAATTAATAAATATATAAAATCAATTGATCTCTAAATGAATTCTTTCTTCAATAAAATTCCATCAGTGATAAAATCCTATCTCCTAAGACCTTTAAGGTCTTAACAAAAAAAAAAAAGTGTTTTGCTTAACTTTTATTGTTTTATAAATGAAACAAGTTATGAAAAGGTTAAAGGGTTAGTTCACATTTACCAAAAAACCGCCTGTGCCAGGTAAAGGAGTGCCTGTAGATAAAAACAAACCGTGCAACTCTGAATAAAGTTGGATAATGCCCTTTATTTAGTTGTAGGCTGTAGGCTTTTACATACCTCTCAAAGCCTGACTGAAAAATATCCCAAAGATGGCATCATTCCATCCTGCCCTGTTGCTAGGACGTTGCCAAGACACTCCCGGCTACTTCTCACCTCCATCATCACAGAATTGAGCTTTTTAAACCCCTGCACAAGTGTGGTCCACTATCTCCTCTGTTGCAGCATCGCCGAGGTCTGAGCTACTGCGACAGGGGAGAGATTGCATGCAAAAGGGTTTGAATCGGCTGGGAGTGTCTTAACAACGTACTAGCAACAAGGCAGAATGGGGTGATGCCATCTCTGGAAGTTTTTCAGTCGGGCTTTGGGAAGAGCAGGGATTGGGTACATAAATGGCCTACACCTATATAAAGGGCATTATCCAACTTTAGTCAGAGCTGCACAGTTTTTTATATACAGGCGCTCTCCACCTGTATAGGCAGATTTTTCTATAGGTGAACAAACCCTTTAATAGTAATAATGTAAAAGACCTAACTCTACCAGGTATTCAAGCAGCATCCATAACTCACCATTCTTGGGAGAAAAGTCAAAATGCTGGATTGGGTTTTCATGGCCTCCTGTTAGGGTGTGTACTAGTGATCAACCGATTATCAGCACAGCCGATATATCGAGGGCCAATCTGCACTTTCCCCCGATGTATCGGAATCGGCCCCGGAGGTTACCGATATTGCCAATATTTCGGGAAAGTGCTGTACCGGCATGATGCCTGCAGCTAGAGGCATCATCCCGGTACTGGCGTCCATAGTCGACGGTTGGCTGCCTTGTAATGACAACTGATGCGGCCCCCTCCTGCCTCCTTCCGCGGCTCGCCCAGGTCTTCCATCCCACTGGAAGACCCGGGCAACCAGCCTGCACGGCCACCGAAGACCAGATCAAAGCTACATTCGGCTCTGATCGGGTCTCCATGTAAAAACCTGGAAATGATGTCATGACATCACTTCCGGGTACTCTGCGCCAGATTAAAAAAAATGACAGCATTCAAAACAGCCAAACTTGGCATTTTGAAGGCTTTTAAGTGCAAAGGATGGGTTTGGGGTCTTTTAAGATTTAAAAAAAAATGTTTAAATGTACGAAAATATTGGCCGATACTGATATGCAATAGCCATAATATCAGTATCGGCAACGAAAAACAGATATCGGTCGATCACTAGTGTGTACTCTACTTGTTAGGTTTTTTGCCATCACAGGTTCACTTAAAATTGTGTATGCTTTCTGGTTTGTGAACAAGGCTCTTGCTGAGCTTGAGAAGTTACTGGAGGTACAAGACAGTTCTTTTGTGTCGCCTGAAGCAATACAAAAATGCTTTTCCATATATGGCACGAAGCCTCAGAACTCTTCAATTTTCACTTATTCTGGAATTCAGAGTATTGGTAAAAAACTTCCTTTATTTTAGTTCTGGTTTGAGTGAGCAAGGTTTAAACTAGAAGGATATGCAGGATATGAAAAAAAAACAAACCTACATACATGCCTAGGTGGATGCAGCATCGATCCAGTACTGCATCTGTCCCCCCTGCCTCGAAGACCGATAACCGACTGATGAAACACCATTGATCACTCAGTTCTTGGTCTTCAGTGAGCAGAGAGCCGGTGACTGTCAGTCACCGGCTCTCTGCTCTGCCCGTCCAGTGCTGTAGAGGGGGCAGGAGTGGCTGGCTTAGGCTCTCAGTGGAGAGGTTCAGCTACCTGTCGGCATCTGACTGGATCCAGACATTATAGTTAGGTTCTCTCCAGAGTCTCGATCGGCTGAGTGACAGCCAACAGCAGGCTTTAGTCCTCTGCTGGCTGAATACAGGTCAAAGGATTGCAGAACGAAGAGCACTCTTGTAATCCATAGAAGTAGGGCCAGAAGAGCTTTATTGCTATTTTTGGCCCCGATTAGGTTTGCCCCACTCCCGGATATAAATAACAGGATGGAGTAAGGGGAGACCCTTTACCTGGAAGTGTGGAATGTTTAAACTTTTGTTCGGGTCCATTGCTGTTTCCACATTAGGTGGAATTTCTTTTGCTTTCAATGGGTCTCACAGAATAGGAAGTGAGGGAAATGTCCTCAATTGGAAGCGTTGAAAGGTTTATACCATTGGCCCGTTTTATTTCTGTTTTCCCATTCATGAGATTTCTTTTAAAAGAGAAGTTCAGGCTTTAATAAAAAAAAATAGACATTTCTACTCGCCTAGGTGAATACAGTATTGATCTGATGTTACATCTGTCCCCTGCCGGCTCTGTAGTGAGAACTGAATGATCAAACCCCACTGATCTCTCAGTTCTCCCCATCAGTCAGCAGCTCTCTACTCTTCCCCTCCAGCTCTCACTGGAGCACTATGCTGTGGAGGGGGCGGAAAGGGCTGGCTCAGGGTCTCAGCGGATCGATGAGAGGCTTTGCCAGGTGCCAGTCCAGGCTTCTTGGTGGATACCGATGATATGCTTGGAATCTTTCCAGAGCCTGGACCAGCTGAGTGACATCAGCCGACAGCAGGCTTTAGCCCACTGTCGGCTGAAATCTGGTCACAGGAGTGCAGAATGAACTGCACTTCTGTGATCCATATGAGAAGTATGGCCAAAAAAGCTTTGGCCATTCTTCTCCTTTTTTGAAGCGGTATTCCAACTAACACCTTACTAGCTTGATGTCCAGGTTTACGTTCAGTTTAAAGTGTTAGTATACTGATTTTTGTGATACTATAATAAGGCTTACCTGTAGGTACAATTAATATCTCCTAAACATGCACGGTTTAGGAGATATTTGCACTGCATGCAGCCGCTGACGCTAGCGGCGCATGCACTCAGAAGGTCCGGCGGACCTTCAGAGTTCCTTGCCGGAAAGTTAAAACCCCGCGGCCACTCACAGCGCCGGAGCCGCCAAACCCGGAAGAGACGCTGAGGGATCATGTCCGCTCCCACAGCGGTGTCCGTGTTGGGGCTTCGTTCTAAGGTAAGTATTTAATAATGAGCTAGTACTAGCTCATTATGCCTTTGTCTTGCAGGGTTGTTTTTTTTTTCTTTTAAGAGTATACTACCGCTTTAAATAGTTTGTTTGGGCCAAGCTAGCAAGCATCTCCTTTGCTAACATGAGTGCCCCCTGGACTCTGTATGTAGCCTTATTGTCGCACACGTGGAACAAAATAGCTTTGGACTGAGCCCAAACAAACTATTTTAAGTAAGACTGGGAATCTGCTTTAAAACTTCCCCTCTCCCCTACCATGCTAACCAACCTGTGTAGGAAGATTTATATACTTCCCTAGGTTTCAGTCTGGTCCGTTCACGTGATCCCGTGTGTCGGTAAGCAGTTGCTCTAGGGGAGAGGAGAGAGTACTCTAACAACAGCTAGTAAAGCCTGGAGCAGTGTCCTCGCCCATAGGCTTCTGTAGCGCCCTCAATTGTCCAGCGCTCCCTCCTCTCCCTTGCAGATGTGCTGGCCTACGGAGCCGAATCACGTGATCTGACCGGAGCGGGCTAAACGTAGGTAGCTATAGACATCTTTCTTACACAGGTTGGTCAGCATAGGTGTTAGGACAGGGCAGTTTTAAAGTGATTCTAAATTTTACATTTTTCTTTAATAATAAACATGTTCTACTTACTTGCTCTGTGCAATGGTCTTGCACAGAGCAGCCCTAATTCTCTTCTGCTAGGGTCCCTCTCTGGCACTTCAGGTGAATATAAAAGTGGGGAATCCTGGACACAGAAGGTTGTTTACCTTTTTAATGCAGAGAATGCATTACGGTAATATCCTTAAAGCTTTAGAACCATTTTAAGACCAGTTAGGTTTAGCCTGGAATTCTAGACAAATGGTGGATGAAATGACAGAGTCAAAAGGCAAGAAAAATCTTCTCAACGGAGTGTGGAGAAGTCTGGTTTCATTGCCGTTTCCTTGTGTGATATTTCTATTGGTTTCTTATGCTGGGGAAGGCTGCTGGAGTCTGCAAGACCGCAGTTAAAAACCTGCAAACAAAAAGAAGGCGCATGACCTAGCGCATTATCCTCAATAAAGGCTTTATTAGTAGAAAACAAAAGTGGCTACTCCCAAACAATGGTATTAAAACAGCATATCCAATACAAACATTAGGAGCAGTCTGTGTCAATGCCCACTGTCCTTCACTGAGGAAGAGGTGAAGCCGTCATTCGTTAAGTCCCCAGACTGCTCCTGATGTTTGGATTGGATATGTTGTTTTAATACCATTGTTTGTGAGTAGTCACTTTTTTATTTTCTACTAATAAAGCCTATGTTGAGGATAATGCGCTAGGCCGCTGCGCCCTCTTTGTCTTTTTGTTTGCAGTACCTTCAGACTACCCCGGTCTTATAGGGCAGCAGGGCCTTAGCCATTTAGGATGCCAAAGTGTGAGTTCCGTGAAAGGAGTGGTCGGGGGGCTCTGGTTCTGAGTGCAGGAGCAAGGTGCTATGCATCGTAAATTTTTTTTGGAGCGGTAAAAACCTGACAGGGGTTCAAATTAGTGATCGACCAATATCGGTTTTTCATTGCCGATACCAATATTTTGGCCAATGCGCATCGGCCGATATGGGCTGACATTTTTGTACATTTAAAAAAATTATTTATTTATTTATTTTTTTGACAGGTACTTTTGTTGAGGGATCTGGGGGTCTAAAATACCCCAAACCCCTCCTCTGCACTTAAAAGTCTTCAAAACGCCAAGTTTGGCTGTTTTGAATGCTGTCTTTTTTTTTTAATCTGGCGCCAGTATTCAGAATTGATGTCACTCATGACATCAGTTCCGGGTTTTTGCATGGAGATCCGATCAGAGCCGAATGCGGCTTTGATCGGGTCTTCAGCGGTCGTGCAGGCTGGTTGCCCGGGTCTCCCCGTGGGACGGGAGACCTGGGCGAGCCGTGGGAGGGGGAGGGACATCCCCTCCTGCTCCTTGTAATAACAGCCAAGCAGCTTCTCAGCCGCATCGTTGTCATTACAAGACAGCCGACCGTCGGCTATGGACGCCCGGTACCGGGGTGATGCCTCTAGCTGCAGGCATCACTCCGGTACAAGCACTTTCCCGAAATATCGGCAATATAGGTAACCTCCGGGGCAGATTCTGATATATCGGGAAAAGTGCATATCGGCCCTCCGTATAGCGGCTTTGCCGATAATTGGTCGATCCCTAGTTCTAATTCATCAACCTTGTTACACTTGGCTACCCTTTTGGCTTTGGGATATAAGTCTCTGAAAAACTAATATTTTATTGCATTGCATTCCCCTTGCTAATTATGTTTTCCTATTCTTTCCCCAGAAATATTCCTGTGAATCTACTGTTCAGACGGCGATGCACTTTTCGTCATGCCCCCCCCCCCAGGACTAGACTGCACGTTTCCCTGAAATATTGCACTTAATCTACATGAAGGCTACCCCAACTGTCTCCTCTCTCTCTATATATGTATATCTGTGTTTAGAAGCCCCCATGACGGCCTGGCTCCTGATACGGCTCTCAACGCACCCGTAATATTCAATAACCTCCCATCCCTGCTTCTCCCGTAGCCTGCTACTCCATTCCATGAAATTACCGAAGAGTCAGCACTGCCAGTGAGTCCTTTTCAAGTGATTTTGGTACACCAGGCATAGGTGACATGGGTGTGACCTGGAGTGCGGTTACTCGGAGAGGACTTGCTGTTTAGTAAAATCACTTTTTCTTTTACTTTATCAGAAGCTGGGAACTAAGGGTTGCCCTAACCAGTGGCATGCACCTTTTATGGAGCAAACCAGTTTGAAGCGTTTGGAGACTATTTTTCTTTACACCTGGCGGTACAGCCAAA
Organism: Pelophylax lessonae; assembly: GCF_965119305.1. Lineage (NCBI taxonomy): Eukaryota > Metazoa > Chordata > Amphibia > Anura > Ranidae > Pelophylax > Pelophylax lessonae. The sequence goes on from NC_138774.1 coordinate 64,666,489, forward strand.
AATCTGACCAATGAAATCCTCACCGCTCCTGAGAAGAATCTGAGCTTGCGTATTAAGAATAAAGAACGGGTCTTGAGCCCCGGTCCGTCCGTGGCAGACAGCTGCCTACTTCATGCCTCCAGTGCTTATGTGCTGCGTATTATCCATGTCTCATAACGCTTTGCTGCTTGGCAGAGCTGACGTTCTCCTCTGCCGCCATATTCAGTTGCCATAATTTGATTCTGAGGCTCTACAGGACACATTGGCCTTCTGTGCTCTGTCCTGCTCTATACATCACTATGGCTGGAAACCATATTTCTATGTACATGTCTGCCATATATATATATATGTTTTTTTTGTCTGTCTTAATTATCTTGTTTAAAGAACAGAAAAATATCGCTTTACGTTTTTTTTTTTTTTTTTTTTTTTTTTTTTTTTTTTTATATTATCATGCGTTTTAAAAGAGACCTGTTAGGAAACAAGTAGGGGAGCTGCTATTGAAGGTGCATGCTTTAGGGCTGTCTTCTCAGGTTCACCATTTGGTAAAATCACTGGCAAGAACAAGCATGCAGCAAGCCTGACCATGCTTGGCCTAGAAGGGGACGGGCCAGCCCTTGATTTATAGGTGCTATTTGCATATAGGAGCAAATTGGGTTTTAGGAGTAGAGCAGAGGGTGTCTGTCTGCTTTTCATTCATTTCAATTTTATAGCATTTAACCAAAGGAAAGATATACATTAAGTAGTGAAGCAAGAATAAGGATAGACCTGGAGCTTGCATCTATGGATATGTTTTGGCAGTGGCAGCTTCCACATATTTTTTCAGACAGGTTCCTCCTAAGTTGAATACCAGTTTAATTGGAAAACTAAGTGAATGATACCCTTTTGTATAGTAACTCAAAGGGGTCCTCACTCATTGCAACCCTGTTGTAAACAGTTGTAGGACTCTTGTCTCACAGTTGTTTATAGCTCCCAACAGATTTAAAGCGGTAGTAAACTTCACTTTACGGCTTTTACCTACAGGTAAGTTTATAATAAAGCTTACTTGTAGGTAAAATTAATATCTCCTATACATGCACCGTTAAAGAGAGAGTCACATTTTGCACCCAGCAAGCACCGGCGCATGCTCAGTATGCCATCCCTTCAGAGCACTGTGCCGTGATCATAGCTCCAATTCAAATGGCCAGAGCCCGTGAACCTAGAAGGAAGACTGGGTGAAGATGGAGCCCTTTCAGTGGTGATAGTACCCCACTGGAGGGCTGGCTTTGTTTTATAAGCAAGTCATTCATAACGTGCTAGTATGCAATGCATACTAGCACATTATGCCATTACCTTGCAGGGGGCTGTAAAATGTTTTATTATTTTTCTGGATTTACTACTGCTTTAGGTATAGACAATTGGTACTAGATTTCTCCATTAGATGGCGCCACAGAGCGACTTTTTTGGTTTCAACTCCCCGTCCTGCTAAACTCCTAGATTTGCAGGCAGTGGAAAACTAAATGCAACTTAAGCAAGGGCCCGAAAGTCCTATAAACAGGTAATACTTTTTATTATTATCATTAAACCTTCACGCTGTATTTTTTTTTTTTTTTTAAATTGACAGTAGAAAAACTGGCCTGATCACTCTTGTCATTGATGTTCTCTGTAAAGATGCCTGGGATGGAAGGAAGAGAAAACAGAACTGTTATAATTGTATTTGTGTTATAAATACAATATTAAATAAAATCTATATGTAATATTTATCAATATTTCAATTTATTTGCAGACAAAATGCCATATAGCGGTGATAATCCTAACCTGTTGCCGCCTGGGTGGCTGATGCTTCTGTACTGAGTGCGCAGCACAGAGCTGTGGAGGCCGACTCCCAATCATGTGACAGCTGATCAGTTGTCACATGATTGCCGATCCTTCTCTTCCCATGATCGAATCCTTTCCATTAAAGGGATGCCAGGGTTGGGCAGGAAGGGGTTAACAAAGCCATGCAGCTTCCACATGTTGACAAAAGGTTTATCTAAGCACAATAATCAGATATTTGCGTTTTGTAAATTTTTGATTGTCGCTAGTCCAGGATTAGTGTACGGAGATGCCATTTGACAGCGTCCAATCACTTTATGAAATATGCAGGCAAGTTGGAGTTCCCTAAAGAAGTAGTATAATGTCATTTTTAAACTGTTTATCAATCCACCATTCAGCACTTGGTCATGTTCAAATCCATCCTATGCTGAACCGCGTGGTCGGACAATTTGCCCCCCCCCCACAGCTTTCCAACCACACTGCTAGCAATGAGACTCATTCATGATGAGGGCTGATTGATAGCGCTGGTCTCTGGCAGTAAGGGCACTCTGGAGACGAGCGCTATCAATCAGCACATAAGGGGGGCTCCATTCACAACACACACCGTTCATTCACAAAAGTAACAGATCAGTCAGCGCTGCGGGGCTGTGCGATAGATCTATCAGCTGATAGTAAACATCCACTGTGTTGGCAGATAGCTCACACAGCCCCATGGCTTTGATATTTCACGGTTGTGAAATGAGCAGCTAGCTCTGCTGGGCTAGATCTGTGTGATACCCTATATTGTCAAGTATTGGGACGCCACCCTTTACATTCACTCATGAAATTTTAATGGCATCCCAGTCTTAGTCCGTAGGGTTCAATATTGAGTTGGCCCACCCTTTTCAGTTTTAACAGCTTCAACTCTTCTGGGAAGGCTGTCCACAAGGTTTAGGAGTGTGTCTATGGGAAAGTTTAAGGCAAACAAAGTCCTGGCGCTGGTCAACTGGACAATCTCCTATAGGATGGTGGTTGAGTAGTCTCAACAGTTTAATAATGGGGACAATAAATAAAGTGTTTACACGTGGTGCAGCCAGATCCCTGACACAGGGTGATGTGTATATTGTAGAATAGCTAGAAGAAGGGATGGCGCACAGCAGTGTAATGTGGAACTGTTGCTCTAAATCAATCCAACTGATGGACAGTGATGACAGAAATAGTAAGAAAGTTTATTGGTAACAAATAATGGTAAAACCACAAACTAGTCCTCCTGGGGTCTTCGGCATCGCATATGGTATTGTGGGGGTCCCGCTCAGCGTGAAAAAAGGAGCAATGTTCCCAATCCAATAAAATGAAGAGGAAGGGGATCTCGGGGACGGATGATATCCCACGGCGCGCGTGTTGGCCGTAACACAAGCAGGGTGCCGGACCAATCGTCACTTCCGGGAACCTCATCACACAGCATCACAGGAAGCGGTAGCCGAGACGAAGATGGAGAGCGGACCAGTGTGGAGCTCAAGCTTCAGGTTGCCGTGACTACATGTTTCTCGTGCATGCGCTTTGTCAAGTCTATGGGAATGTTTGACCATTCTTCCAGAAGCGCATTTGTGAGGTCAGGCACTGATGTTGGAGAAGACCTGGCTCGCAGTTTGCTCTCTAAATTCATCCCAAACGTGTTCTATCAGGTTGAGGTCAGGACTCTGTGCAGGCCAGTCAAGTTCCTCCACCCCAAACTCATTCCTCCATATCTTCATGGACCTTGCTTTGTGCACTGGTCCAAATCCTTTAGTGGAGGGGGAATTATGGTGAAACCCCTGGTGTTAACCCCTTCCCTGCCAATGTCATTATTACATTAACAGTGCATATTTTTTAGCACTGATTACTGTAGTAATGTCACTGGTCCCCCCAAAAGTGTCAGGTGACCAATCTGCCGCAATGTCGCAGTCCTGCTAAAAATCGCTGATCGCTGCCATTACTAGTAAAAATAAATAAAAATTGCAAATCTTTCCCCTATTTTGTAGACGTAATAAATTTTGCGCAAACCAATCAAAATACACTTTTTGGGATTTTTTTAACCAAAAATATGTAGCAGAATACAAATTGGCCTAAAATAATGAAAAATTTTGATTTTTCTTTTTTTTCTATTTTATTTTTTATTGGGAATGTTTGTTTTATATAGCAAAAAAGTGAAAACTTTTTTTTTTTTTCAGAATTGTCGCTCTTGTTTATAGCGCAAAGATTTAAAATTGAACCGGTGATGAAACCCCACCAAAAGAAAGCTCTATGTGTGGGGAAAAAAGGACATCAATTTTATTTGGGTACAGTATCGCACGACCGCGCAATTGTCCGGTAAAGTAATGCAGTGCTGAAGCGCAAAAAATGGCCTGCTCATTAATGGGGGAAATCTTCCGGTCCAGAAGTGGTTAAATGCTCAGACTTAGTATTTTGACTAGAAATTGTGTCAAAATTTTCAACTAGTTAGCTGGTTCATAGACTTGCACTGTGAGGAAGCAGTAACGCTGAACCCATGTGTAGTGATACAAAGTAAAAACAGAACATATAATGCATAAATATGGCTGCCCTAATGTACTTTTGGGATTACAAATTATACACCTAAACAAAGCTCCCTGGTCCCTCTACAAGTAACAGCACACTCTGTGTCAATACATTGTTAAAGGATGTAGCGATGATGCCATCCTCTCAGGATGCAACGCCATGACGTCCCAATTCATAGTATGTCCTCAGTCTTCTGGGTTGAATAAGCTGGGTGTCATTCAACTTCGGAAACTGAGGACATCTGGTGGTTAACAAGAAGTACTGCGGGCACAGTTTCAGACTGAAGATGTGCATTGCAGCCGTGGCTAATTTTTAAATTTTGTTCATTGCCTGGGGCTGATGTGATATAAAATAAATGCCCAGAGTTCGGCTTCAACACATACTGAGATATTATTTACATCAAGCTCATTTCTTTTAAAAGATTCTTCATTCCATATAAACCTGCATTGGGGAAAAAAAAATCTCATTGGCTGCACTGAGGAATGCAGTGTTTTACTTTATCTTACTTGAGCTTGTATTGTGTCGGGTCAATGGAGCTACATAGTCTTCATCTATACATTGTCTGCGGTATGAGGCAGGAAATGGCAGCAGGAAGGGTAGGAGACAGGTTAAAACAGATAAAAAAAAAAACTATAACACGCATTTTTAGAACTAGCACAATGTGAAGCAGAGGTCTCAAGGCTTTTCAAGTTCCTGAGGAACAGTGAACTATAGGAAGTGAAGAAGAGACAGGCTAAATAATAGAAAGAAAAAAAAAAAGTCACATGTCTGTTAAAGGGGAACTACTGTATAAAGTAACTTCTGTGTGCACATTTTGCAATAATGATGTAATTGTATTTAACATGTTGAGGGCAAGTTCACATTTCTATCATGCATATTCATGTTTGTATTCTGTATGCATACACTGGCTATGTTTCTTCCAGAGAGTGCAATCAGCATCCTTGCTGAATTTCTGTTGAACTGAGAAAAGTGATAAAGCACACACTGCAGCACTACTAAGGAGGAAGCAAAGCATGTGTATGTATAACAAGAAAATATGGGTTTTTGTATGTATAGTTCTCTTTAGAAACTATGCTACAAACGTATTCATTTTACCATTTACATTAAAGCCATCTCTTAGCCTGGGTTCACATACACTATGTTACTAAAAGTATAGGGATGTCTTTACACGGACATGAACTTTTATTGGCATCCCAGTCTTAGTCTGTAGGGTTCAATATTGAGTTGGCCCACCCTTTGCAGCTATAACAGCTTCAACTCTTCTGGGAAGGCTGTCCACAAGGTTTAGGATTGTGTCTATGGGAATGTTTGACCATTCTTCCAGAAGCGCATTTGTAAGGTCAGGCACGGATTTTGGATGAGGAGAAGGCCTGGCTCGCAGTCTCCGATCTAATTTATTCCAAAGGTGTTCTATCAGGTTGAGGTTAGGACTCTGTGCAGGCCAGTCAAGTTCCTCCACTCCAAACTCGCTCATCCGTGTCTTTATGGACCTTGCTTTGTGCACTTGGTGGGACCCAACCCAGTATACTTCATACCGCCCCATATCTCTTTAAATGTGGACTAGAAAATAATCAAAAAAATTATAGCTAAGCAAATAATTTGGGGGGGGGGGGGGGTGATTATGGTGTGAGGTTGTTTTTCAGGGGTTGGGCTTGGCCCCTTAGTTCCAGTGAAGGGAGCTGTTAAGGCGTCAGCATACCAAGATATTTTGGACAATTTCATGCTCCCAACTTCATGGGAACAGTATGGGGATGGCCCCTGCCTGTGTCAACATGACCGCACCAGTACTCAAAGCAAGGTCCATAAAGACATGGATGAGCGAGTTTGGGGTGGAGGAACTTGACTGGCCTGCACAGTCCTGACCTCAACCCGATAGAACATGTTTGGGATGAATTGAGTGGAGATTGCGAGCCAGGCCTTATTGTCCAACATCAGTGCCTGACCACACAAATGCACTTCTGGAAGAACGGTCAAACATTTCCATAGACACACTCTTAAACCTTGTGCACAGCCTTCCCAGAAGAGTAGAAGCTGTTATAGCTGCAAAGGGTGGGCCAACTCAATATTGAACCCTACGAACTAAGATTGGGATGCCATTAAAGTTCATGTGCGTGTAAAGGCAGGCGTCCCAATACTTTTGGTAATATAGTGTATGTGTGAGGCTGGTTTGCAGTGCGATTTGTAAAAGAGTCCAGTGTGGTTTTGTTTAGCGTTTCAGGTGCGATTCCTTTCTGAATTGTTAAGTGTATGACCCTGGAAATCACACCTGAACTGGGCTAAAAATCATACCTGACTCTTTTTTATTTTTTAATTGCACTGCGGACGGCCTGCACATATGTGAACCGGCTCCGAGGAAAAAATGATTTTGGTTCACATGTCATGCAGATCGAATGAGGTTCAAAACGCATCCAATTCGCAAATAGAAGAATCAGGTCTTCATCATACAATACAGGAATTAATTCTTAGACCATGGATTATATGGCATTACCTTCAGGTAAATGGACACCAGCAAGAGCTTTTCTGGGAACCACCCCGTAGTGTGCCCCTATCGCCTTACCCACTCTGGGAAGCTCCAGTTTTTTGCTAGTATCCTTAAGTGTTGGATCACTTCTCCCACTGAAAATTTTTTTTTCACCTGTTTTCCTTCAAGATCTGCAGTTTCTAGATGAGTGGGGCCAGCCTGTAATATTTGCTTTGGCCACTGGATCCTGCGTTCGGTGCTTGTCTTGGTCAATGAATGGGTTAATGTGCTGTACAGGTCCAGGGTCGTGGTCCATTCTTATTGTATTCTGATCTTGAAGACCCTTTAGTGGGTATGTCCACTATGAAGGGAAAAGCCTGAACTCTAGATTGGACCAGTGATGTGAACAAGGTAAGTCAGGGTTGCCCTGTACCTCTACGTACTGGTCCCTGGTTATGCATGTTTTGTTGGATTAATTGGATCTGTAGTACATAATACATTGTATCCTTTAATCTTACAAGACACCATGCACTGGTAAGCACACAAGCTGTTTTGAAAGCACAGGTTATGGGGTAATCAACGCTTAAGTGTTTGTGCTCTAATTATTATTATTCTCTTGCTGTTGTCGACCTTATAGGTAACATTTATTATGTTTACCTTTTTTAATTTGACGCTCTTTTCTTGACCTCCCTATGGGATGTTCCTATCTTGCTCTGACATAGTTCTTATAAGACTCGTAAATGAACACCTCCACAAGATCCCGGTCAGCGCCCTGGTTATTGTGCTTTCTTTGTACCTGGCACGCTAAACCCATTTAGTCCACATCCATTCCATGAGTACCCTGCAGGGGAAGAGCCTCACTTAGCAATGTGTACTGTAATAAATATAAGTGGCCAGAGTGCAAGGACGTAGGCAGAACTCAGTCCCTACAAACAATAATTACTAAAGATATAAAAAGTTCCCATGGGCCTTTTTAGAGTTGTGCAAAAAAGTATTACTCCATTATATAAAATTATACATGTTTTAATCCATATTAAAAATGAAAGCATGGTTCATAATACATTTAACCATGCCTAAAGTTAAAAATATATTAATAAATGTTCCACATAAAGACCAAATTCTCACAAGCAGGTAAGTAGATACTAATATTGATCTTGAAGGTAAATTAATATACTATTATTGATCTTGGTGCGTTTCGTGAACAGTGTTACTTCTTCAGGAGATGATAGCATCCAAATGTATTCACCAAAAAGGAGCCTGAAATGCCAAGAACCAAAAATTCACCAGTAGGCAGATGAAGGGAGTGGAACCACAGGGAACACTCTGTCCGGGAGCTGTATGTGGACCGCCAGGTGGAGGCATAAAAGGCGATTCACCAAAACATGGCTAGATTCTATAGGAAATGTATGAGAACCTGTTGTAACTGGATCATAAAAGTAAAGGAAAGCCAGATGGTGCACCGACCGCCATGATGGCTCACTTAGCAGTGGCTGATTAAAAAGGCTTGGAAGGAGAAGCATTTATACGATAAACTGCTGGGATTCCGCTGCAGGCCCGAAGGAAACTCCAAGTTCCTCTCGGTAGATGGCTGTTCCCGGAGAAAAGTCTTACACTGCTCAAACTCCCTGAATCTGGCTTCCTGAAAGGCGCGCAACATGCAGCCTGTCTGACTAAAGCTGGATTCTCTGCCACTATGTCTGATCTATTCCAAAGGCTGCCGCCAATCCTGGAATCTGGAGGTGCTAACAGCCATAAATGCTCTTCTGCCTTTCCTCTAGTTTCATGTGTTACAACCTGAAATGCCTGGCACACTTCCAATTGCAGCAGGCAAAGGAGGCACTGACGTTTTAGTAGAGGCTGCTGAATATTTTTTTTATTGCCAGAATTTTGTGAAGTTACTTCTTCAGCTTTTTGTCATATGCTGGCTACTGTGGACTCATTAATTGAGCTGGCGCTTACTAGTCCCTACCTAGTGCTGCACATCCCCCACCTATTCCTATGGGCACAAAAAGAAAACTATATTCCTAGAAGAAAGCTATTCTCTATTCTTACTTTTTTTTTTTTTTTTGATCAAGTGAAGCTTTCTGCTTCACATCTGTTGTAAAACAGGCTATTACCACTTTTTGTCAGTTGCCCAGACTATGGCAATCTGGACTGGAGAACTTAATAGTGAACTGTATCCTGATACAGACAATCATATTCTTGCTACAAGATTAGAGTTTTATGGCTTCAAACTTGGTCGGTGGACTTGGCTCAGGAAAGGTGCCCTTTGCACGTGCCTATCGAAAGTGAGCTTCTCTTTGGGAATTCCCTTGAGGAACATTGAGGCGGCTACTGACCTTGCATGCACAATCTGTTAGCACCCTCCACAAGTCATCATCTGCTACAGGTCCTTTCATTCATAACAGAACCTTCCCCTCGAAGCCCACTGGACCTGGTCAGAAGCCTTCTTTACATTGAAGGTTAGCCTCCACCCCTGGAGGTGAGGATGGAAGTGGGGGTAGAGAATCTACTGACCGCGTAGAAGAGCCGTCCTGAAGTCTGTTTCAAAGAGTCTCTATATTGCTGACCTCTCTCTGTTCCTTTCTACTACCCATTGCTTCTTGTAGCTTATAGTCACAAGGAGTGGTCATCTACAATGAGAGTGTGGATGGGGGAATTGGGTCAAGGAGTACATGTATGCTGGTACATGCATGCCCTAACACATCTTTTCAAATTACAGCCATAGACCTTTCGCTGTGACTATTGCAGCAGCTAGGCTTCCACCTGGTCCCCTGTAGACCTGCTGCTATGTCTCTCATATGAGAGATTTCCAAGTTTTAATAGCAAACGCAACACAATGGGTTATACTACCCTAACAGAAAAAAATCACCACACTCTGGTGCTATATTAGACCCTAAATCACACCCTGAATGTTCAGAAATCAGGGTACCCTAGCGATCCTTAATTTTCCTCTTTCGTTCATCCCCCAACCTTGTACTAGTCAGGGCACCTGAGTCTAATCCTGACATCATTCTTCTTCGCATTGCCTTCAGCAATACATTTTGTCTATAGCTGACCCCATATTCATAAACATGCTCTTATAAGCACCTTTGGGTTGTTTTTTATGAGAATTCTGTCAGCTTATGTTGGAAGACTACTTTGGGATGCCCAGTGCCCAGTTTTCTCCACTTAAGGTCACTGGAACTCTACTTCTCACTACATAAGGGGGTTAACGCCACTACCCAGACCTCCTTTTACACAGCTCTCCCCAGCCTACAATCCTCAGATTCTGAACTGATGTTTTGATATGCCTTTCTCCCTGAATTGGGGTTGAGGATTACCAAGTTGCCAGTCTTTTGAGCTGAGAATTCATTCTGCAGTCCCCTCTTCAAAGACCTGACCTTTTGGTACTAGCTGACTCCATTCACCAGTTTAATATTGGTAAAGGTTGCATTACTCCTGTATCAGTACTTCCCTTATACATTTGTTTCCCCTCCACACCTGTAGGTGCTCCGGCACTTGCCTGCCTCTCTCACTGAACATCTCTAGTTACATGACTCACTCCTGGGGGTATACAGATTGCTCCCCCCCCCCCCCGCCATAATCTGCAATCTCCCATTTGAGGTCTTGTCATCTAGTGTGATGATACCGAATCCCATCTGAGAAATGGTTTCCGTTACTCATACTGCCACTTCTGTTTGCAACTGCCAAATACCTAGCTCTCAGGTCTTGGTTAGGTTTGTGTATATCCTTTTCCTGATACATTGGCTACCACATTCCCTGTGCACCCTCTTTTGCAAAAAGTTGCTGTTTAGCTATTTCTCTATGCACGTTTCTGTGACCCTCTATGGCCTTTTTCAGGTGCTCCTTGCCCACACAGTTTCCCTTTGTGCCCAAAGAAGTTACTTTCATAAAATGACCTGTGTAAGAACAAAACCTAGATAAAGGTATTATTATGAGTCTTGCGCTGTCTAGAGGGTATAATTCTATGTGTGTGTGTGTGTGTGTGTATATATATATATATATATATATAATCTCTATAGTGCCCCTTATTGCTGCAGATACCGGTTCTGTAGACCATACAGTTTCAGATATAAATAGATGGGGGAGGGGTATCACGCTTCAGGGGGATGATATTTAGCTAAAAAATGCTTTATATCCAGTGATAAATGAATGTATCAGTATATAAATCATTAAAGTGTGCAGTGTTAATATTCCTTTAAGTAACTAAAACATAATATTTGTGCATAAATCTAAAAAGGTGCACATGTGATAAACCATAAATACAGATAAAAATCAGACAATCTTCAATCTTGGTAATATATATAAACATAGTGCTCTGTGCTCCAAAATATATATATATAGGTGAGTGATAGTCTCTCAATATCCAGTGCTTAATTTAAAAGTGCTAAATTGTCCAAAAAACAAATTTACATTACAGCGTCTAGTATCTGTCCTTGTAACAAGTTGGAGAGCCACACCTGTTTTTATCTTTTTGTTTTCAACAGGTCGGCACCTCTGCACTGGAACACACACACACACACACACACACACACACACACACACACACTCACACACTCACAAAAGTGAGTACACCCCTCACATTTTTGTAAATATTTTATTATACCTTTTCATGTGACAACACTGAAGAAATGACACTTTGCTACAATGTAAAGTAGTGAGTGTACAGCTTGTATAACAGTGTAAATTTTCTGTCCCCTTAACCACTTGCCGACTGCGCACAGTATATTTACTGCGGCAGTCGGCCCCGGCCAGGCAGAGTGACGTAGGTCTACGTCGCTCGCCTGTCACTCCTTCTAGAGCCAATAGCGGGCGAGCGCGCGCCCGCCGAGGCTCGTTCACGGAGGAGTGCGGGAGTGTGACTGGCGGACCCGATGTCCGCCGGTCACACTACGATCGCCGGTACAGCGGGAGAAAGACAGAGCGGCTTATGTAAACAAGCCGCCTGTCAGTTCTCCCTGTGTAAAAATGAAGATCAGACGGTTCTACTATGTAGAACTGTTGATCTTTTTTTTTTACACCAATAGGAATGTCCCACTACAGTTAGAAGCACGCCCCTAGGACACACTTAACCCCTCCCTGTCCAATAAAGTTAACCCCTTCCCTGCCAGTGTCATTTTTGCAGTAACAGTGCATATATATAGCACTGATTACTGCAGTAATGTCACTGGTACCCCCAAAAGTGTCAAAAATGTCAGTCAAGGGTCCGATCTGTCCGCCGCAATGTCGCAGTACCGCAAAAAAATCGCAGATCGCCGCCATTACTCGTTAAAAAAAAAACACCAAAAATGACAAAAATCTTTCCCTTTGTTAGTAAACGCGATAACTTTTGCGCAAACCAATCAAAATACGCTTTTTGAGATTTTTTTTACCAAACATAGGTAGTGTAAAACAAATTGGCCGAAAATGTTAAAAAATTTTGATTTTTACATTTTTTTTGGGGGGAATTTCATATAAAAAAAGGTGAAAAATATTGTTATTTTTGCAAAAATTACGCTCTTTTTTTGTTTATAGCGCGTGATCAAAAAATCGCACAGGTGATCAAATACCACCAAAAGAAAGCTCTGTTTGTGGGAAAAAAAGGACGTGAAATTCGTTTAGGTACAGTGTCGCACGACCGCGCAATTGTCCATTAAAGTCACGCAGTAAAAAATCGCAAAAACCCCCCTGGTCTTTTAGCAGGAAAATCCTCCGGTGGTAAAGTGGTTAAAATAACTCAACACACAGCCATTAATGTCCAAAGCGCTGGCAACAAAAATGAGTACCACCCCTAAGTGAAAATGTCCAAATTGGGCCCAATTAGCCATTTTCCCTCCCCGTGTCATGTGGCTTGTTAGTGTTACAAGGTCTCAGGTGTGCCAAATTTGGTGTTTACGCCCTCACTCACTCATACTGGTCACTGGAAGCTCAACATGGCACCTCATGGCAAAAAAAAAAAGAATTGTTGCTCTACATAAAGATGGCCTGGGCTATAAGATTGCCAAGGACCTGAAACTGAGCTGCAGCACGGTGGCCAAGACCATACAGCGGTTTAACAGGTTCCACTCAGAACAGGCCTCACTATGGTTTACCAAAGATGTTGAGTGCACATGCTCGGCATCATAGCCAGAGGTTGCCTTTGAGAAATAGACATATGTGTGCTGTTAGCATTGCTGCAGAGATTAAGGGGTTGGGGGGGGGGGGCGGGGAACTTTCGCTCAGTTCTCAGACTATATGCCCCACAGTGAATCAAATTGGTCTGCATGGCTGTCATCCCAGAAGGAAGCCTCTTCTAAAGATGATACACAAAAAAGCCCGCAAACAGTTTGCTAAAGACAAGCAGACGAAGGACATGGATTAATGGAACCATCTCCTGTGGTCTGATGAGACCAAGATAAACTTATTTGGTTCAGATGGTGGCAAGCATGTGTGGCGGCAACCAGGTGAGAAGTACAAAGACAAGTGGGTCTTGCCTACAGTCAAGCATGGTGGTGGGAGTGTCGTGGTCTGGGGCTGCATAGGTGCTGCCGGCACTGAGGAGCTACAGTTCATTGAGGGAACCATGAATATCAACATGTACTGTGACATACTGAAGCAGAGCATGATTCCCTCCCTTTAGAGACTGAGCCACAGGGCAGTATTCTAACATAATAACCCCAAACACACCTCCAAGACAACCACTGCCTTGCTAAAGAAGCTGAGGGTAAAGGTGATGCACTAGCCAAGCATGTCTCCAGCCCTAAACCCTATTGAGTATCTGTGGGGCATCCTCAAATGGAAGGTGGCGAAGCTTAAGGTCTCTAACATCCAAAAGCTCCATGATGTCATCATGGAGGAGTGGAAGAGGACTCCATTGGCAACCTGTGAAGCTCCGGTGAACTCCATGCCCCAGAGGGTTAAGGCAGTGCTGGAAAATAATGGTGGCCACACAAAATTTTGACACTTTGGGCCCAATTTGCACATTTTCACTTAGGGGTGTACTCACTTTTGGTGTCAGCGGTTTAGACATTAATGGCTGTGTGTTGAGTTATTTTGAGGGGACAGCAAATTTGCGCTGTTATACAAGCTGTAAACTCACTACTTTACATTGTAGCAAAGTGTCATTTCTTTAGTGTTGTCACATGAAAAGATATAATAAAATATTTACAAAAATGTGAGGGGTGTACTAACTTTTGTGAGATACTGTCTATACATGATCTGGCTCTCCCAGGTAGGGGGCACGCATGCATGCCGCCCCCTGCTTGCTGCCGCTGTGATCACACACAGCAGGAGCCCAGCTGCGGGTGCTACGGATTCAATGTCCGCCGGCACCCACCAATCCTCCATCAGAGAGGTAGAACGGCGATCTGCCCATGTAAACAAGGCAGATCGCAGTTCTATCAGTAGGGAAGGCATGGATCCTGTATTCGTGCAAAGCAGAGACATGGATCTATGCTGTCTCCTAGTAAAAGCACCTCCCACAGTACACAAACACACTAGGTACACAGTTAACCCTTTGATCACTGCTGTTAACCCCTTCCCTGCCAGTGTCATTACTACAGTGACAATGCATTTTTTTTTTTTTTTTAGCACTGATTAATGTATTAGTGTCACTGGTCCCCAAAAAGTGTCAGTTGGTGTCCAAATGTCTGCTGCAATATCGCAGTCCCGCCATTTCTAGTAAAAATACATTTTAATAAATAAAAATATCCCCTAGTTTGTAGACTCTATATAACTTTTGTGCAAACCAATCAATAGACGCTTATTAGGGTTTTATTTTTACCAAAAAATATGGAACAAAATACATATTGGCCTAAATTGATGAAGACATTCCATTTTTTTACATTTTTTTTATTGGATGTGTTACATAGAAAGTAAAACAATTTTTTTTTTTTTTTTTTGCACAAACAAAAGCCGCAGAGGTGATCAAATACCACCAAAAGAAAGCTCTATTTGTGGGGGAAAAAAAACAAACATTTTACTTGGGTACAGCGTTGCATGACTGCGCAATTGTCAGTTAAAGTAACGCAGTGCCGGGGGCGTGGCCGGATTTGATCGCGGCAGGATGTGCTTCAGCGGAGCTCCCGAACTATCCTGATATTATCCCTGTTTGGGGCTTTTCTCCTGCCTATCTGCGGGTCACACACAGTGGGGGAGTCCTTGTGTACCTTAGGGATGCCCATTTCTGCCTCTAAACCGCAGCGAGGGAAGCAATCGGACCAGAGGCAGACCCGCTCTGCTCGCGGCCTAGGACAAGGCTCCCCCTCCGCCATCTTGGAGCAGTCATCCGTTCCTCGGCGTGCTTCGGGAGGGGGCGCGAAGATGGATGCGGCACAGCAGGGAGCTGCTTCTCCTCCGGTCATGCAGGTACCTGTCTCCTTACCTTCTCCCTCGCTGCTGGAGCAAGACCAGCGGGCCATCACAGCTCCTATCCTGGCGGCCATTGACAGCAGCAAGGCGGCGCTCATGGTCAAGATAGACCACCTTGCATCGGAGTGCACGTTGATCAGGCATGACCTGGACAAAATGCGGGGCCGCATAACCACTGCTGAGGAACGTATCTCTGAGGTAGAGGACAGTACCCACGCACATGCCTCGCAGCTGTCAGACCTGCAACACCTGGTCAAATCCCTGCAACATAGAGCTGATGATGCGGAAGACCGCCAACGCCGCAATAATGTAAGGGTGGTGGGACTCCCTGAGGGTGCAGAGGGGAACAAACCGGCCATCTTTGCTGAGCACTTTTTCAAACAACTGCTGTCCCTTACTGATCTCCCTCCTACTGTACATATGTTGTGGAGCGTGCACACCGTGTCCCCATCGGAGCTAGGCCTCCAGGTACCCCACCACGGCCTTTCCTGGTTAAGTACCTGAATTATAGGGACCGCGACATGCTTTTGTCGGAGGCCAGGAAACATCAGGATCTGCACTTTGAGAATACCCAGATTATGCTCTTTCCTGACTTCTCAGCTGAAACTCAGAGGAAGCGTCGTTCATTCACGGAGGTCCGCAAGCGTCTCCGGGACAAAGAGATCAAATACAGTATGTTGTACCCAAGTCGGCTCCAGATCCAGTATAACGGCGCAGTTAAATTCTATGAATCGCCGCAGGAGGTCTCTGACTGGCTGGATGGCCTGCGCTGAGGTGCCACTTTGAGTCTACTTCCTTCACTGGGTCATGCTTGTGGTTCCCTGCTTTGCTGTTCGGTGGGCCTATACTTTTTCCCTGATGAGGAGACATTCCCCATTTGCTTCCTGTTATGCCCCTTTGGCTGCCCTGTTGGTTTCGGGGGCTCCGTTGGAGTCTTTTTTCATTGCAAACTAAGTGACTGCCGAACTTTGATTGCATTTGACACTCGTCCACAGTTCCAGATGTTGGGGAGTTATGGGCTTGAGCCTCATACCGGCTTGATTGTTGCTAGTTTTTTCTTTTTTTTGGTTGCTGGTATAAGGGCATTGGGGATGTTTTATGGGCAACTCAGCATTCTGCTATTTCAGTCTAAGTTTTTTTTGGACCTTTTTGCTACTATTCACTCTCAGTTCACGACTCAATTCTTTTTTCTGGTGGCGCTTTTATTTTCCTGGATCCCTCCCATTCTTTTTTTATAGACTCCCATGGCTGATACCATACGTTTTCTCTCATGGAATGTGAGGGATCTCAATAATAAATATAAAAGAGCTAGTGTTTTCCAATGTTTAAAGCAGGCAAAGCCGCATGTCCTCCTCCTGCAAGAGACTCACCTGGATGGTAACTTGCCCTGGATAGTGCTTGCCCTGAAAAAAACATGGATTCAAAAGGCATTTCATGCCACATACTCCACTTATGCTGGGGGTGTTTCGGTTCTTATTAGTAAGTCTATACCATGTTCTATCCACCAGGTGATCTCGGACCCGGGGGGGCGATATATGGCTGTGGTAATGGATCTGTATTCCCTAAAGCTTCTTTTGGTTGCCATTTATGTTCCTCCCTCTTTCAATATTAAAATGTTGTATGACCTGCTTGATAAGCTCTCTGCCTATGCTTCGCTACCTATGTTGTTAATGGGTGATTTTAATGCAATTTTAGATGGTACTTTGGATACTTCCAACCCCACCCGACAGGCCTCGGTGGATCTTGTTGCCTGGGAGGCTGCAATGGGCCTTGTTGAGCTTTGGCGCTGGAAGCATCCTGATAGTCGGGAGTACTCTCACCTGTCCACCACACCATTCAGCGGCCAGAATAGACCTGGCCTTCGGTAATGTTCGTTTTCAGTCCCTCTTGACCGCTGCTGACTACTTGGCTGGAGGGGTGTCTGACCACAACCTGCTTCTCTTGACAGTGCACCTCCACTTGGGGGCTAGAGGCTGTCTCCGGGCTGGCTTCAGCATGAGCAGGTTGCCTCTCACCTTGTGCAGGCGATTCAGACATACTGGGCGAACAATGAAAACACCGCTTAACCTATGGTGGTTTGGGAGGCCTTTAAGGCGGTGGCCAGGGGAGAATGCATCTCTGGCATTAAATCTGCTAGAGGGGATCACAATGGGGAGCTTCGGTCCTTACAGGAGGTGGAGAGGGAGAGGGCGCAGGAACATGCAGCCTCGCCATCTGACTCCAGTTACACTTCCTTGCTGGAGGCGAGACGTCTCCTCTCGCTTCACCTTTCTGACCTTGCCTATACTGAGGCTTCCCATTGCAGGGCTTCTGCTTTTGCACAGGGGGATAAGAATGGCAAATTCTTGGCTGCGTTGGTGGCAGATCGGCGTGCCCCGATTAATATCCCGCTCATTAAGAGTTCTAGTGGTGCTGTGCTCACTGATCCAAGGGATATCTTAGAGGAGTTCAGGAATTAGTCCTTGTATGCCCCTCTTGCTGACTATGACTCCGCCATGGAGAGTACTCTCCGAGACCTTGACCTTCCTACCATAGCGAATGATGACAGGGACATACTGGACGCCCCGATCACTCCCCTGGAAGTGGAGAGGGCCATTGCGTCCTTTCCACCTCAGAAAGCCCCAGGCCCTGATGGATTCCCTGCGGACTTCTACAAGGAGTTCTCGGAACAGTTGGCCCCACGCCTTAGTGCCCTGTTTCAACACTGCCTGGATGGGGGGGTTCTCCCGCCAACTATGATGGATGCCTATATGGTATTGCTGGCAAAGCCGGGTAAAGACCCCATGGACTGCTCCTCCTAAAGGCCCATAGCCCTCCTGAATGCTGACTTGAAGGTTCTAACCAAGGTCCTTGCGACCTGTTTGGCGGGAGTCATACACACATTGGTTGACCCTGATCAGACGGGCTTTATGCCTGGGAAATCGGTGGATACTAACATCCGGCGTCTTTTCACACATCTCCAACTCCCAACTGCTGCTTCTTTGCAACGCGTTGTGGTCTCTATCGATATAGAAAAGGCCTTCGACTCTGTCGATTGGGCTTACATGCATACTGTCCTGTCACTAATGGGTTTTGGCCCCAATTTCCGGACTTGGATGAAACTGTTATATTCCTCCCCCCGTATGGCCATTCGCTTGGGATTGTCGACCTCGGTGTATTTTAGGGTGGGTAGGGGGACCCGGCAGGGTTGCCCCCTGTCCCCCTTCCTTTTTGCACTTACCATTGAACCTGTTACTATTGCATTGCGCTCCTTGCAGGGCTTTGAGGCGGTTAGAGTAGGCTCTATTAAAGAGTGTGTGGCGTTGTATGCTGACGACATGCTCCTTTTTCTTAATGATCCCGGTCCCTCCTTGCATGCTGTTCTGCAGATCCTGGATGAATTTGGTAAGTATTCGGGACTCAAGGTGAACTGGGGAAAGTCCTTGATGCTTTCTTTAACTGGGGTGCCTGGACCGCTGACCCGGGATGGC
Source organism: Pelophylax lessonae (assembly GCF_965119305.1). Taxonomy (NCBI): domain Eukaryota; kingdom Metazoa; phylum Chordata; class Amphibia; order Anura; family Ranidae; genus Pelophylax; species Pelophylax lessonae. The sequence continues at coordinate 64,685,056 of NC_138774.1, forward strand.
CCTTCCCCTTGTTGGGTTGACACCCTTACCTACCTGGGGGTCCGGGTAACTAGACATCCGAGGGATTACTATGCCCTGAATCTCCTCCCGCTCATTCCTAGGCTCCAGCACCTGGTGCAGGTGTGGAAGAAGATTCCGCTTTCCCTATTGGGTCGGATTGCCCTCCTAAAAATGAAATTTCTTCCAGTGGTATTGTATTTTTTGCGCCACTCCCCATTGTGGGTTCCGAAAAAGTTTTTTTAGCAAGCTGCATGGTATTATTAGCTCCTTCCTCTGGTCCCCCAGGGTTCCCAGGATTGGCCTACGGGCCCTCCAGGAGCCTTGGGGTAACGGGGGTCTTGCTCTCCCGGATTGGCGTAAGTATTACCTGGCTGGGCAGATGGTGTTTGCGCGACGCTGGCTGAGGGCAGATGAGGGGGATTCTGCTACGGTCTTGGAAGCAGCTCATTTGGGTTCATATGAAAGCCTCCGTCTGGCTTTGTACCGGGGTGTAGGCTCGGACCTCCTGCTGACAGCATCCATGAGGACTACCATTAGGGCGTGGGGTCAGACTGTGAAGCTGGCCTGCCCCAGCTACGTTGGACTTTCCCCATCTACTCCCCTTTGGAGGAGAGGAATCCCAAACTCCCTCATTTTTATTGCTTACCGGACCCTATGGTATGGGCTACTGTGGGTGTTAAGACGTTGGGGGACATAACTACGAAGGGGGACCTGCTGTCTTTTGACAACTTACGCACTCGACATGACTTGCCCACTACCCATTTTTTTAGGTATCTGCAGCTACGTCATGCATTTAGGTGTCAATTTACTGATTCCACGATTGAACCTGTACCATCTGACCTGGAATTAATGCTGACTAATCCTGACCTTACCAAGACATTATCCTCTGTTTACAAGGATTTATTTAAACTGACTCCATCGAGTATTGTAAAGTGCAGGGAACTCTGGACTGCTGAAATTCCTGGGCTCCAGGGTGAGGACTGGGATGATATGTGGGTTGAACCCTTTAAACATTTAACTGCTGCCAGGGACAAACTTATACAATTTAAGTTTCTTCATAGAATATACTATACTCCTGCTCGCTTAGCTAAAATGTATCCCACCTCCTCCGCTGAATGCTGGCGATGCTCTGCCTCCCCGGCGGATGCGACGCACATTTTTTGGGATTGCGCACTGATTCAGCGATACTGGTCAGAAGTTACCTCCTGTTTTGGGGGGGGAGGGGTGCTGATGACTGCAGTCCCGCTGGCCCTGAGCGTTTTGTCTATTGGGTATGGTGGAGGAGGTGGTTCCCTCGGTGGCACATAGAACCCTTTTGACTATACTATTGTTTTATGCCAAAAAGGCCATATTGTTGCATTGGAAGAAGGCAGCCCCGCCTTCCCTATTGTACTGGAAGGGATTGGTGAATGCTGTCCTGCCTCTATATAAAGCGGCCTATCTGTCCAGAGGATGCCCCAAGAAGTTTGGGAAGGTGTGGAGGGCATGGGTGGAATCTTCTGATACGGTGCGGTAAATGTCTTCTGAAATTTGCCTTGATGCTGTCCACCTAATTGAGTGATGCTTTTGTGTGTGAACTGGGAGCCGAGGCGACTGGATGCTTGGTGTACCTGGGTTCAGTCGTTCCGGGTCCTAACATGCTGGCCTATTTGGGAAACATCCGGTTTTATTTGGGGGTTGGGTTGCCTGGGTGTGGGGGGGGGGGGTGTTTACTGCTTGTATATGGTTCCCTCATGTTGGGGGGAGCCTGTCCACTGTCTTTTTTTTTTCTACTGTGTTTTTGTATGTCTTGCTTGTTCAAAACTTTAATAAAAAGAAATTTACAAAAAAAAAGTAACGCAGTGCCGCTTTGCAAAAAATGGCCTGGCCATGAAGGGGGGTAAATCATCCGGAGGTCAAGTGTTTAAACAGAAAAGCACAAAAAAATGATTACAAGTTTGGACGTGCACCACTGTCTTCTTCACCACATCTTTTGGATCCCATATCCCTGATCTTACCCCACTGGGTGGCCGCTACTGAAGTAAGTCTTGCCCTCAGCTGCATTCTTGGCTCCTTAGAAATGCTGATGCTCCGTAGGCACGTAGTTTGGTTCACATTGGCAGCAGTTCCCCTCACCCCCCTATAAAGCTATCCACAATAGATCTCTTTCCAGAAGCAGTTTGTAGGTGTTCAGCAGGCGATGCTGCCACCTTCTATTTTTTTTTTCATTTATTTTTCACAGCTGAATGGGTATTTGTTATTACTACAATCTTGAGACAAGTGTTTGGCTTGAGATTGCGGTGGAACCCTGCAATGGGTAATCCTGGCAAGTGGTACTGCTTACTAAACTCTTCCTGTGGAGTTAAATATGCTGCACTGTGATGTGAAGCAGTGTGACTGCACCCAAGCGGCCTTGATTAGGGTAGTTCAGATCCCACCTGTTAAACCATATTACCTGGATCAGTATCCAACATCCAACACCACCCAACTTTACTTTTAAATGACAACACTAACTCTGCATTAAAATTAAATGGCCGGTTCGGCCTTTTATTAAAAAAAAACATAAATAACAGAAAAACATAAAACAGTCAGAGCGGTTCACATAGGCGCGACCCGACTTTGCCGGGCGACCTGTGAAGTCGCGGTGCGCAGCTCGCACCGCGACCTCGGAGCGGCATGCACGGACTTCATATCATTGAAGTCAATGCAGGTCGCTCCAGGTCGCCCCAAAGTAGCTCAGGACCCTTTTTCTAAGTCGGAGCGACTTGTGTCGCTCCTATTAGAACGGGTCCTGTGCTAATCTATGGCAGGCGACCCACGGCGACTTGTCAGGCGACCAGGTCGCCTGACAAGTCGCCCCAGTGTGAACCGGCTCTTAAACCAATCCAGATCAAAGAAGGGTTGCAGTTCCTTGATGATACCATCTTCCACAACTTTGGAGTCTGTGGTACCATTAAGTTAGGTTCTGTTCCCAGCCGCCAAAACACCACCTCGAGGACGATCCTAACTGACCACAGACCCCTACCACCTTACACTACCCGGTCGGTCTAGACTGAACCAGACCAACCATAGGACTCCATACCTGAGATGGGTCCCACCATTTTATCGTTTAACACCATGTTTTGGACCCTCATCAAGGACCCCAAACTCCTTAGCAGAATGACAGAAAACGGTATCACCAGGGCAGGTGGGAGGGACTTTCTCCTATGATCTCCAGCCTGCAAGTGAAGCCCCTTCACTCCTCCCCTTCAACTACTCTCTCTCCTGCTCCTCCCCATCACCTTTTTTGCTCTGCCAATAAGGTAAGAGTCTTGACCTCTCATATCCCAACAACTAATTTAACCCCCTACTGCCTGGTTTCCCTTCCACCCTGTTATGTATGCCCTAAGCTTATCGTTTCCTTCAAGCTCTGGGCATGTCTCCATGTTTCTTTGGGGGTTGACTGTTGGGGAAGTAGGGAGCTCAGGTAAAAGGTAAAATGGCAGCTGAATTGCCCTTTTTACCATTTGTACAACAAGACAGAGGGGCAGAGGTTATAATTACCTAGTCTGGTGTCCATTTGTGGTAGCTACTCTGCTGCCCCACGGAGACGTCCAAAAAAATTACACTTCTGAGTTTCTCAGATGCCTGCATCCCCCATAGCGTTTTGTGGTTCTTCCCGCTGACTCCTACATCACTAGGCTCTGTGTCCTGTAGTGACCTATAGTTTTGTTTGGATTGATTTTTTGAGCAAGAGGGTTGCTTTCATTTTGAGAGGCGTCCACACCATATAGTGTAATTCTAGGTATGTAAATGGAAGCTGAAAAATCAATTTCCATTAGAGCTGAACTGTTATCAGAACTGGTATCAGCAAATATTGTCAAATACATTTATTATGGGTATTCTTCTTTGAATTTTGGTGTGCTTTGTGTTTACCTCCAGTTCTGTGAAGTAATTCTATTGCACCTGTGCAGGCACTTCCTGTAATAAAGACCGGTCACTGCTGCTCTCCCTTTTTGTGTAGGATGACCGGTCTTGTCTCTGCCCCCCCCTTGTAGTTTTCTGCAGGCAGCCTGAAGTGGGTGGGACTTGCCCGCCCCTTGCACAGCTCTGCTTTCTGCTCAGGCTTTTTGCAGCACAGTGGTGATTTCACTTTTACTTTTACTAATGGGTAATACCTAGAGTTGGTAAACATATAGCACCCTCTAGTGTGTGCTCGATGTAGAGTCGGCAAACCATAGCCTAGCTCATGCTGCAAATTTGTGAGTCTATAATTGGGTCAGATAAATGCACATATTCGCCAGCACACCAAGGATCCTCAAATATCATCCAAAGGTTTTTAGTGCAGATAGATCACATCACAAGAGTTAGTGCAAGGTTTCAGAGCCACGCAGGAGTCCTTCGCCAGGCATGTGGTGACAAAAGGGTCCTATGTGACTCCAAAACATTGCACGTTTGTGATGTGATCTTTCTGCAATAAAAACCTTTGGATGATATTTGAGGATCCTTGGTGTGCTGGCAAATATGTGCATTTATCTGAGCTGTTTCCAGTAACCAGCTGGTAGTCACTACAACACGCACTATTGATGATCCTTGTTTCCAGGAATGTGTGAGAGGGGAATAGAGACAAGATTTTAACTGGATCAGGGTTATTGGCATTCAGGGCTAGATGACTCATCTTGGCAGTTCTCTGGTGCCTTCCCCTGATGTCTGGAAGGTTGCAGAACATTCTAGAGTTAGAGGGTGGGGGTTAGGAGGAGCTGCCATGCTTATTTATGAGACCTCAGCCCATCCCTAGTAGTGGGCTGGCAGGGCACTGAGATAACCTCATAAATAGATATGGTCTATGCCAACAGAGGCCTTTGGGTGGAAAATTGAGAGACAGTGTTGAGCAGGCTGTCGTAGCCATAAAAGGGGTACCCCTAGTCTGGGGGTCCTGCCTTGGGCCCAGGCTGGGGTCCTTGAAGGATTCTGCCAAATACACAAGGGAGGAGGCTTTCCTGGAAGCAAGGAGGACAGAGTGAGTAATTTCACATTGGCAGGGACTGCAAAGGGGGGAGACTGCCATATGTAGCAAGTTTCTCTTGAAGACAGCGTGGGCTTAAGTATTCTGCCTTTCCTCTAAGAGATTTCCAGAGAGTCAGCGGGGTGGGCTGTTGTAGAGACAGCTGGAAGGGCTGGTGAAAGATCCAGCTGCAGCCAGGTCGGCTGGCATTGCCTGAAGAAGTGTTACTCTGGGATTGGGGGCTACAGAGGAAGCAGAAGGAAATGTTATACACTTTCACTTCAAATGCTGTTTTAAGGGACTGTGAGTTCCAACAGGAGTGGGAAAGCAGAAGTGTGTGCAGGAGGAAAACTGAAGTCTATATATAGGAAGTTGTCCCTAAAGTTTGGTGTGCCTGGCTGTGCAGGAGTGGGAAATCCCTGTTCATCAGCATCTCCTATGTGGGGTGTGCTACAAACATACACTATATTGTTAAAAGTATTGGGATGCCTGCCTTTACACAGACATGAACATTAATGGCATCCCAGTCTTAGTCCATAGGGTTCACTGTTGAGTTGGCCCACCCTTTGCAGCTATAATAGCTTTAACTCTTCTGGGAAGGCTGTCCTCAAGGTTTAGGAGTGTATCTATGGGAATGTTTGATCATTCTTCCAGAAGCGCATTTGTGAGGTCAAGCATTGATGATGGAGAGAAGGCCTGGCTCACAGTCTACGCTCTAATTCATCTCAAAGATGTTCTATTAGGTTGAGGTCAGGACCCTGTGCAGGCCAGTCATGTTCCTCCACCCCAAACTCATTCCTCCATGTCTTTATGGACCTTGCTTTGTGCATTGGTCCAAATCATTTTGTGGAGGGAGGATTATGGTGTGGGGTTGTTTTTCAGGCGTTGGGCTTGGCCTGTTAGTTCCAGTGAAGGGAACTCTTAACCAGTTCCCGACCACCTCCTGTACGTTTACAGTGGCAGGCTGGCTCCTACAGGCAAAGGTAGGGCTACGTCGCTCGCTTAAAGGCAGCTAGGGGGCGCGCTCCCACCCCTGATCGTCAGCGGGGAAGCCAATGTGGGTGTCAGGTGGCTCCGGTTGCCGCCTGACACCCGCGATCGCTCCCCGCTGAGAGAGAAGAACGGTCTGCTGTTGTAAACACAGCCGACCGTCCTTCTCCCTGCAATGATCACAGAGCTCATGTGATCCTGCTATATAGGATTGCATGTCTCTGTGATAATTTCACAAGTCCAACCCCCATACAGTTGCGGTGCGACTTCCATTCAAATCAATAGGTTCTCATGGGGAACCATTGAGTTTGCATTGAGGCAGAAAAAACGTATAACGCGGCTGAATGTATGTTCATCACGTTCGGTCACATTTGGTCATGTTCAGCCACGTTTCTGCGTTTCAAACGCCGGGAAACACACGTTCGAACGCAAATAATTGCGTTCCAAAAAACGTCCCTGAACTCAACTGCCTGCAAATGACAGTAAACGACCCTGTGTACATGGACAGATAAGATAAAATGAGGATGGGTTCAGGGGCTTCTAAAAAAAACGCCCAACTGCACCTAAACGGCCATTTACAACGTCCCGTGTACATGGAGCCTTAGAGAGCAGACTGGGGAGTCAGATCTTCTCGTTTCAACATCGGTGCCTGACCTCACAAATGTGCTTCTGGAAGAATGGTAAAACATTCCCATAGAGCTTCAAAGGGTGTGTCAACTCAATATTGAACCCTACAGACTAATGCCCCATACACACGTGCAGATTATCTGCAGATTTACCTTTTCTATGTAGTGCAAGGGCCTGCCGGATTGCATACAAATTGAAAGTGTTTAGGTTTGACCTCATATTATATGGTTTTGGTAAGTCTACAGACAAAAGTCTGCAGATAATCTGCACGTGTGTATGGGGCATAAGGCTGGCCATACATGTTCAACTTTTGTTGTACAATTTTCTGGTAGATCTACCACAAACCACATAATGTGAGGTCAAAGCTAAACAACACATTCACTTGTATCTAATTAGGCAGGCCTTTGTACTACATACTTGAAGGTAAATTTCAAGAAAATTGGACAGAAAATTGTAAGAAAATTGGATCATGTATGGCCAGCCTTAGACTGGGATGCCAGTAAAATTCATGTGTGTGTAAAGGCAGGCGTCCCAATACCTTTAACAATATAGTGGATATGGTGCACACAACAAGGATTTACATTAACCCTCTCTTTGTAGCACTTAAAGCGGATTTCCACCCTAAAATTATACTTACCTCCATCTTCTTGCTCCAGGTCACCTGAAAAACAAATGGATAATCGCAATTTTTTTTTTTTTTTTTACTTACCTGGTTTAGAAGAAAATATACTTACCTTACTTCCTCTTCCTCCCCTCGGCGGCCACGGCGATTTGTCACTTCCTGGCTTGCAATGATGAACGTCATCGCTCCCATCGTCATCGTCAGTTCCGGTGCAGTCGCGTTTCAGGCGCCGTCATACCTTGCTAAACAGCTTCTGGGCATGCCCAGAAGCTGTGCAGGGATGACGCAGCACCGGAAGTGACGGCGGGGCCGGTGCAGTGCATCGTGGGACCGAAGAAGACGGAAGAGGACACAGAAGGGGATTGCGCTGGCTTCAAGCTGCCCACACCTGAGATGGCAGCTCTGGACAATACATTTTCAAGGTAAGTATTTCTTCTAAAAGGTAAGTGCAACCCGGGACAGATCAGAGGCTAGCCATTGTGGAATGCACTAGCCCTGACTGTCCCGGGGGTATTTTTATAAAAAAAAAACGTTCCCAGGGTGGAACTCCGCTTTAAGGAATATATTTTAAATGATGGCGTATGTTCCCGGAGTTCAGCTTTAACCATATCTATTTCTCCATTCACAGCCAAGCTCTCCCGCATTTCTTGTAATCACATTGTGTAAAGACACTCAGAAATAACAATGGTTTATTTATATTACAGCAGGATATTTTTGTAGCTAGGGGCTTGGGCAGTGTGATGAAGCATGCCACAAGTTAATTTGCCTGATCTTTGTCTGCAGATACATGCACTCGGGTCTTAAATTAAAACATACAGTTGGTGACCTAGTAACACAGGCTTGGTAAGGCAGTGCAAAGGGCAATGCAGCACCCTCCATGCATCACAACAACCAATCAGAACTTCTCTGATTAAACTAAAATTTCATAGTTTGCTTGATTTGCCACATGTGCATGCTGCATGCAATAACATCATCTGGAATAAGCTTGAAAGATGAAACCAGAAAAGATAAAAATTATCCCTGCAGTGGGGCTGTATTCTCCGGAGTGTGCCACTGACATCTTGGGCTCACAGGAAGTGGACTGAATGATGCTGACTTCTCCTGATGAGCCTGCAGGGGGCAGCACTGGGAAGAAGGTGAGTGTTGTAGCAAAATCTGTGTTCTTGAGATGCTGGGCAAAAAACATAAGTTGACTAAAGTATTAAATATGGCTTGTGAAATTCTGCTGTACCATGACACCCACCCATTAGAATAAAACCACATACAATAGATTGGAGTTAATTGGCTATAGCAGCCTTTTATTAACCAAAACATAAATCACAAATAATAACGATAAACAACATAACACGAATACATAGTCCATAAAGAAAAATGGAGCCACAAGGTCCTAATAGGCATCAAAACCAAAGGACAGTACCTGCGTGCCGGTACTGTCCTAAGGCCTCCAGCTGCAAAACCACCGTCTCGGAGACAACTCGCTGATACACATCCCACCACCAGGGATCCGTACCTCGGATGGGTCCCTACACCGTACCTTTTGAGCCCATATTAACCTAAAATGACCTTGCACCCCGCCAAACTCCATACCCGGCATCTCGCCACTTCATATACCCAACACGGCATATCAACCACCAAATCTAAGGCGGGAGGGTGGTAAACTGCTCCTTGCTGTCTGTCTTTAGACTGAAGACCGCCCCCTCTGTTAGCTCAATCCTTCCACCCTTCCCAAACTTTCCCCCAATCCAATTAATTCACTTTACCTACTATATCAAAACCTTAACTTTCTTTGAACTTTCCTACGTTCCAGCCCCTATAACCCCTGTCATGCCTTCCCCTTGTCTATTGTTTTGTTTATTTGACCCTGGACCTTTCTGCTTCTGCAGGGCAAAGTAAAAAGTTTAATTTAGAATCATCCCATGCAAGAGCACAAGCTTACCTTTCTGTGCCTCCCCTGCTGCTCCACTTTTTAGAATACCTGGTACTTATGAGTATGGGAAAGTATGTAATTCAGTTCCTGCCCTCCCATGTGACAGCATTGATGCTTGGTTAGTGGCTGGGCAGACACCCAACACTGGTGCATAGGGATAGTAGTGTCAATACTTGGAGCTTTTACACAGGGTATGTGCAGCAGGTGTGGCTATTGCCCCTCATATTGCAAAGGCAGCTGGACAGGGGTGTATACATGGTGTGGCAAAAATATACCCTCTGTTGCTCTTTGGTGAACAGTACCACCACTGAACATTACCCATTCAAATTAATGGGGCTCGCCGCAGCTGTGTATCGCATGAGGTTGTAGTGCAACATTTATAGGGATAAAACAGGTAGTAAAGAGGGAATATGCTTGATGCTTATCAAACACCTCTGAAAGGTGATCCATCACTGATCGCTTTTCAGAGGCACGGCTCGACATTTAAACTTAGCCTTTTAGTGGTGGTTAGTTGGAAGAATGTCCCATGTAAATTGGTGGTTCCTGGAAAGAATGCCCCTCCCCCTTACATTGATGGTCAGTGGGAAGAATCCCCCCCCTCCTTACATTGCTGGTTAGTTGGAAGATTACCCTCTTCACAATGGTGGCCACATCAGATGGGAGGCCAATTAGCCACAGCTAAAGCAACCCATTGCAACCTTTTTGAGGAAACTTAGGCTTCCACCAAACCCTGGTTGATTTTGGCTATTCTAGTATCTTTTTATTGTTGTGTTCCCATTGGAGAGATTTCGCCTTACTTTCAACCTACAAAATGTTATCCAGATGGTACAGAACACCTTCTCTCCTCCATAAATTCTGTCCTGGGGTAAAGGACCTTTGTTGGTGCTGTAATATCGAAGTTGGCTCAATTCTGCACATCAGCCCGACTGACCCAGCATTCGTTCTTCCACACCTTTCCTCTGTTCCGTTGAAGACTTGGCAAAAGTCTTTATATTTTTTGAATGCTGCCTCCCACTGAGATGGCGAGAACCTTCCGCCACTGCATAGTTTCTATGTGGATGCAGGAAGTAGAAGAGATCAGTACTATGGAGAACCTTGTTCTTTCCTCTAACGATAAACAGGAAACCCATAAAAAAACCTGGTTTTATTGGATAAAAAACGGAAAATTTATATCAAATACTTACCGTAATTTTCCTTTCCTGATGGACTCCATGGCAGCATACGTATCGGGTTTGGCCCCGCCTCCAAACCTACCCATAGGACCTCACTCCCATAAATCTTTGCTCCTGTTCAGCACACGTGTTCTGTAACTATCCTCCACAGAAATCCGGGAGGGAACTCCTGCTGCCATGGAGTCCATCAGGAAAGGAAAATTACGGTAAGTATTTGATATAAATTTTCCGTTTTCCTGACAGACTCCATGGCAGCATACGTATCGGGAAATAACTCGCCGTACACACAGGGTGGGCAGGTGCTGAACAGAAAAGTTTAATGCATTTTGTCAAACAGACAGGACTTGCAAACCGAAATTCACAGAAGAAAGAGCCGCTGGCTCAACACAGTAATGGGATAAGAAAGTGTTAATAGAGGACCACGACGCTGCTCTGCAAATGACTTCAGGAGCCACATGTCTGGATACTGCCCAGGAGGTAGAGATGCTCCGCGTCGAATGAGCTGTAACTACTGCTGGAGGGGTCAAGCCCTTAGCCCTATAAGCCCACTGGATGGTCTGGATGATCCAAGAGGAAATGGATCTCGTCGAGGCTCTTGAACCTTTGTTTTTTCCATAGAAGGTAACAAAGAGATGTTCTGATTTTCTGAAAGAGGAAGTGGCATCTAAATATTTCTTAATACACTCTCCAACATCCAGCGGATGAACCGAAGATTCTTCCTCTTCCTGTCTAAAGGTTGGTAATACTGTTTCTATGTTTTCATGGAAGACAGAGGTCCTTTTTGGTCTCGCATCCAGCATGGGGATGAGCACCACTCTGTCAGGAAAAAAGGTTAAGAAAGGCTCTTGTGTCCCAAAGGACCCAATTTCCGACACTCTTTTTGCTGAGGTTATAGCTACCAGAAACACTGTTATCAGTGTAAGCTCTCTTATGGTCAAGGAATCAGACATGTCTTGAATCTGACTCGCCAGGAAATCCAGAACTAGTGGCAGATCCCACTTGGGAAACCTGGGTTTTCTCTGAGGTCTGATTCTCACTGCCCCTTGGAAGAACTGACGAAATAGGGCATGAGTGGCCCAGGAGATCCCTGTAAAAGCGGAAATAGCCGAGACCTGGACTCTGAGCGAACTCACTGATAGAGGCAAATCCAGTCCTGATTGGAGAAAGCTCAATACATCCTGGATCTTAATTGAAGATTGAGGATCAGGCCTTGTATTCAGTTGTGCAGAAAATTTTTCCCAGATTCTCTGATACACCCTGTTCGTTGAGCTTCTTCTAGCACTAAGTAATGTCGAGATTGCCGTTTCTGGACAGCCTAAAGCCTGTAACCTCCTCCTCTCAACATCCAGACCCTGAGATGTAAACGGTCTGGGCACGGATGGAGTACAGACCCCTGGGACAACAGATCCGGTCTGAAGGGTAGCGGGATTGGGTCTCGGACACTGAGTAGTGTCAGAAGGGGAAACCATGGCCTGTTCGGCCAGAAGGGAATCACCGCCACTACCTCCACTGGCTCCGACCTGAGTCTCCGAAGGAACTGCAACACAATCGGAATTGGTGGGAAGGCGTATGCCCTGTGGAATCTCCACTGATCCGAGAGTGCATCTATCCCTGATGCTTGTGGATCTCTGAATCTTGAGTAGTACTTCGGCAGTTTGTGATTGCAGGGGGAGGCGAAGAGGTCTACCTCTGGAGAAAGCCCCAATGTTAGGATCCAGTTGAACGTTTCCTTGTGAAGGGACCACTCGTTGTTGTCCAGATCCACTCTGGACAAGAAGTCTGCTTTGACATTCTGGACTCCTGGAACATAAACCGCTGAAAGATTCGAGAGATTTTTCTGTGCTCAGGACATAATCGGCTCCACTTCCCTCAATAGGGACCAGCTGCGTGTTCCCCCTTGTTTCCTGATGTATGCCACTGCTGAGGTGTTGTCCAGGCGCAGCATGACAGGTTGGTCTTTTGTCAGGTGAGCAAATGCTCGAAGAGCTTGGAATGCTGCTCGGAGTTCTAGTATGTTGGATACTATTCCTCGAGTGGAAAACTCCCACCTGCCCTGTGCCACCTCCGACAGACAGTGGGCACCCCAGCCTATGTTGCTGGCGTCCGAGGTAACCACTACCCACGGAGCTGGCCTCAGAGAGTGGCAGTTCAGCAGGTGGTCTCTGCATAACCACCAGGGGAGACTCGCTCTCATTGAAGGGGTTAAGAAGATGCGTTGATCCAGACGCCACGTATCCCATTGCTGAAGGAATCCCTTCTGAAAGGGTCTCATCCTCCACAGGGCCCACTTCACCATGGGGACTACTGCGACCATAGTCCCGATCACCTTCAGGCATTGACGTGCCTGAAGATGAGAGGATGAGAGGGCAAAGCGAATCCTGTCTCGAAGAGTCCCTATCTTTTCCTCTGGAAGAGAGATAGTCGCCTTCTCTGTGTCGAACAGAGCGCCCAAGTAGATCAGGGACTGAGTTGGAATCAGGTGACTCTTCTCCTTGTTGAGTAACCAACCAAACTTCTGGAGAGTGGACACGACCTGCTCCAGATGAACTAATAGTTGGTCTCTGTCTTGGGACAACAGGAGTAGATCGTCCAAATAGTGGTGAAGACGGATACCTTTCAATCTCAGTAGGGCTACCACGGCCAATAAGATTTTTGAAAAGGTCCGTGGAGATGTTGAGAGCCCGAATGGGAGACAGATAAACTGAAGATGTAATCCTCCCACTTCGAACCGGAGAAACCTTTGAAAATCTTCGTCCACAGGGACATGAAAGTAGGCGTCTTTCAAGTCGATGGACACCATCCAATCTGCCGGCTGGACTGACTGCTGTATGGACAACAGGGTCTCCATTTTGAACCTTTCTTTTTTTATGAATTTGTTCAAGAAGGTCAAATCTATTACTGGTCTCCATGATCCGTTCTTCTTTTGGACCAGAAAGAGCGGAGAATATATTCCTTGGCCTCGCTCGGACTCTGGAACGGAGATGACAGCCCCTTGAGCAATGAGAGCTTCGACGTAAGAAAACAAAATCTGACGCCTTTCTTCTAGGCATGGTATGGCAGTAGGCAGGAACCTTGAGCCTGGCCTCTCCTTGAAGACCCACTTGTGGCCTGAAGACACCGTCCTGACGGCCCAGGGGTCCTGAATCGAAGCCGCCCAGACATGTCGGAAGGAGCGTAGACGCGCACCCACCCGACATGTCTGAGCGGGCCCACCTTCAAAAGGACTTAGTGGGCTCACGGTCCCCCGAGGAGACGTTCTTTGTCGTCTTCCTGGAAGACTGTCTGGATCTCCAGTTCCGGTTGAACTCCCGACCAGGTCTATAAGAACGAGCTTCCCTGGCCCGGTCAGGCACAAATTTTCTGGTAGGCTGTCCTTTCTTGACGTTGAACTGGCGCCGATCCTGGGGAAGAAACCCAGACTTACCGCCTGTAGCCCGGGTTATGGCCTCGTCAAGTTTATTCCCGAAAAGGGAGGACCCCTCAAAGGGAATACGGCACCAAACTTGCTTTGATGCCGGATCCGCAACCCAAGGGCGGAGCCAAAGAGCTCTCTTAGCTGTGACCGAGGACAGCATAACTCTTGCCAATAGACGGATCAAGTCTATGGAAGCCTCCCCAAGGAACGACGCGCCCAGCCTAAGCTCCTGGATTGGAGCGCTTCTGGCCACCTCCTCCGAAACCGATCTGACCGATTCGTCTACCACATCAGCCCAAGACTCCATGGCTTTGGATAGAGCAGCCAAAGCCAGGACTGGTTTACAGGCCATACCTGCTGTAAGGTAGATTCTCTTCAAATCAGAGTCCATCCTTCGGTCCAACGGGTCTTTAAATGAGACCGTATCCTCTAAGGGAAGGGTCACGTGCTTGACCAGTCTCATGACTGCTGCGTCAACTAGGGGAGGAGACTCAAGATGTTTCACATCATCCTCTTTGAAGGGGTAAAGTTTAGCCATCTTGGATACTAAGGAATTCTTTCGTTCCACCTTTTTCCACTCCTCCAAGATGATTTCACCCAACTCTCCCAGGAAGGGAAAATTAACACGCTCCTTATTGAGCTGTTTAAAGTACTTCTTCTGCTTGGGAGGGGGAACAGCTGACTCTTCCCAATTTAAGGTCTCTCTGACCGCTTTAACCAGGGAAGGCACCAAGGTATATTCAAAACCCAAGCAGGGATCTTCATCTTCAGAGTCGCTACCCGACAAGAGCATCGACTGATGGCTTGTGTGGGCCGACTCGAAATCTTCCTGTACCTGTAGTGCTACAGGGGAAGGGCTTGGGGAAGCCGTTGCAGTGTCTTGAGAACGACTGACACCCAACTCTGCCAAAGAGTCCTTTACCACTCTCTTGACCAAAGCCTCAATGCGTTGATCGGAAGTATCCCTTTCTCCCGCAGCCTGGGAGAAACATCTGTCACAGAAAAGCTTCCTCTCCGGGACACTAGCGCCACAGCCCCTGCAACCTGCTTTGTCAGGTCTCTGTGCGTGGCTGGCTGAAGTGGACGCTTTACGATGATGTGAGCCCGAACGGGACTTTCCAGTAGAGTGCCGGTGGCGAGAGCTTGAGCGCCTTTCACTTCTTTGAGAAGAGTGCCTAGTCTCTGAACGAGGAGGGCTGTGAACAAGAGAAAAAACAGAAAACACAGACAGGAAGCTAGGAACACTTGAGTTCCTACCCCCACCCCCTATAACCCACAACCCCACCAAGAAGCCCCAAATACCTGTTAGGGGCGGGCTGACCACCGGAGGGCAAAGTAGCTTCCATTCTGATGCTGACCTACAAGAATGAGCCGGACAGCATGTCAGAAAAACCAGCAAAGCGGGGGCGGGGGGGGGGGTTGCTCCCAAACTGGGGCCAGTACTCACCAGGAACCAAGGTTAGCAGGCAGAGCGGCAGCGCACATCAAAATGACCACAAAAACGAACGATTTTCGTATGTGTAACACCCAGTATCAGCAGTGTGTACAAACACAACACTGCTGACAGCTCTGGGGTTTAAATATGGCGCCTGGTGACGTCATCAGAGATCGCCACCGACGCCAGCTTACTGCGCATGCGCCGTGCTTACACTGTGCATGCGCGAGAACCAAGCCTCGTTCCCGAGGCGCCGCACATGCGCAGTAGCGCGCACCGGAGGCCGGTCAGGAAGTGAATCGCTGACCGGCCCCGGACCACTAGCCACCAGGGAAGGCAGGAGAAAAACCAGGTAAGACATAAAGGCACGAGCAAGCAATAATATAAACAAAATAGCTGCCATGGAGGACTTTGTACTCACGGACCGCAGATCACCAGGGATGGATGCACACACCGGACTTATCTCATTCTTAGGGTACCGGCCACCCGCAGCAGCTGGGCTTTTTGGCCAAGGCTGCATACATCTTCGCCCCTACTCCATACCCCGCAGCAGCTGGGGCTTATTGGAGAGCTCCATACCCGACTGGTAGAGCCATCCATCACCCGGAATCCATCTTCAGGTAGGATATCAGGTAATCCTTTGGAGGACAAAAAAAGAACACGTGTGCTGAACAGGAGCAAAGATTTATGGGAGTGAGGTCCTATGGGTAGGTTTGGAGGCGGGGCCAAACCCGATATGTATGCTGCCATGGAGTCTGTCAGGAAATTCTGTTTTTGGTGGAGTGTGGGCAGAGCCAGAAGATTGGTACCCACGTTGCAGGAACGAACAGAGTCCCAGAAAGGGTTGAATAGTTCTTGTGAAGTTACAGTAATGCTGGTTGTCTGCGGTATCTCTTAAGCGCCACACAATTTCATACAGGCATGGCCTGACTTGTAGAGTGGTGGCTCCTGAGGATGTGGAATAGATTCTTTACAGTATGCCTTAAAGGGCATATTTATACACACTATAAGAATATTGGGCAAACGATCATCCGGTTTTGCTCATTGTTCACAGCAAGTCGGAACCGAGGGTAGAAATAATGTACGAAAATTCTCGTACGTCAAAGACTCTTTTTTTTGTCTTGCTCTTAAGATTTTTTTCCGTCGAAATCTGTACTAATGAGACAAAAATCGGACGTTGTTTTGACGGACGACAAAAATGATATAGCCTGCACATCAGGATTTTGTCAGCCAAAAAGTCGGAGTCGGCTGTCGAAAGCACCATACTAACAATCCGAAAATCGGCAGATCGGTCGTCGGACGAATTTTCCCTACAGATTTTCTTCTTGTGTGTACGGGCCTTTACCCTCCCTAGCCCCCTCCTTTTTCTTACACCTCCTCCATTCTACCAGTTAATGGGCTGATCGCTCCATTATGGATAAGTTGATTTCCCACTCTGTATACCCTTTCCTCCTTAACCATTTTTCCATTAAATTGAAGATCCCCGATGGCTCTAAATATTGAACCCCTCCACCCAGTGAAGATGAGACAACAAGTTAATGTAATAGTAAAGTTAATTCATCTTGTTTATAAAATGTTTGATGTAAATGTATTGATATCCAATAACCTCCGTATACTTACCAAATTATTTTTTGACTAAGAAACCTATAAACTATAGACTGCTCTGTGGATCAACAATAAAGAAATTGCAAAAAAAAAAAAACTGATGGTATTTGTATCCTTTCCCACTGGATTCAAAAATAAATATTAATGGACTGAAGCAACTTTAAAGTGAATCTAATGTGGCTAATGTAAACCTAATTCCATTACTGACTTCCTTTACAAGATGCTTGTTCAATGACTGTTTTGCCTATTTTCTGGCTGCATTTTATTTGATACTCTGACCTGGAGCAAGTATGCTGGCTGGACTGTCAAGTTCAGTGCCTGTAAAATGATTGTTAATAATCTATATACAGTACAGGTCATAATCAAAATATGAAACAGCAAGTAAGTGAAAATTTCACATACCACTTATCTATTGCCCTACACAATCTGGAACATTAACCAGTTCTGGACCAGAAGGATTTGCCCCCCTTAATGACCAGGCCATTTTGTGCGATTCGGCACAGTGTTACTTTATCGGACAATTGTGCGTTCGTGTGACGCTGTACAAAAATAAAATTGATATTCTTATTTTCCCACAAACAGAGCCTTCTTTTGGTGGTATTTGATCACCTGTGCAATTTTTACTTTTTGCGCTATAAACAAAAAAAAATAGCGGCAATTCTGAAAAAAAATATATATATATATATATTTCACATTCTGCTATATAACATTCCCCAAAAAAATTTTAAAATCAAAATTTTTCATCTTTTTAGGCCAATTTGTATTCTGCTACATATTTTTGCTAAAAAAAAAAATCCCAATAAGAGTATTTTGATTGTTTTGCGCAAAAGTTATCACGTCTACAAACTAGGTGAAGATTTATGTCATTTTTATTTATTTTTACTAGTAATGGCGGCGATCTGTGATTTTTAGTGGGACTGCGACATTGCGGCATACAGATTGGACCCCTAACTGACATTTTTGACACTTTTGGGGGGACCAGTGAGATTACTACAGTAATAAGTTCTAAAAATATGCACGGTTACTGTAATAATGACACTGGCAGGGAAAGGGTTAACCTAGGGGTGATCAAAGGGTTAATTGTGAGCCTAGGGGAGTGTTTTCTAACTGTGGGGGGAGGAACTTGTGAAACGATCATAGAGACCTGTGATCCTATATAGAAGGATCACAAGCGCTCTGTGATCATTTCAGAGAGAAGAACGGTCAGCTGTGTTTACAACAGCTGACCGTCCTCTCTCAGTGGGGAGCGATCGCGGATGCCCCATGGATTGACATCCCCGCTGCTCGCCCCCCCAGCACCACTCCCCCGAACCAATGTACCCATACGTCAATTCACGCACCTGAGCCAGCCTGCCGCAGTATATATGCGGCGGGAGGTCGTTTGGCAAGTGATTAAAGACCAAATTTGGGGTGATTGCTTTTTTTTAAGTGAATGATACATATATTGAGAGCTTTTTTTCCCCAGAGAATAGGTTCAGGAACTTCCCCTTTCAGAGTCGCCCCTGTTCTCCGCCCCTACCCACTTCCGAGCTACCTTCTTGGCTCCACCCCCAACCCACCTCCCAGTACTGCCCTTTTGGAGAATACAGAACCAAGCATCATTTTGTGTGGAATTTGGTAATAATAACAAGAAAAGCAGTAAAATAGATCCCCTGCAGCCAATAATGAAAGATCCCCCAAACAACAATGGACCACCCGCAACGAAAAGAGAGATGGTTGTTTATTAAGTAAAAGCCTTTTATAATGGGATTATAAGGCATCATAAGAGTGGACAATCCAAAGAGACCCATGTAAGGGAGCCCATAGACAATACCTAGAGGTCCAAGTTAGAAGTTGAGAGCACACCATAGTTGAAAGCTTAGCACAGAGTGGTTCAGGAACTCTCCCTTTCCGAGTCACCCCTTTTCTCTGCCCCTACCCACCTCCAAGCATCCTTCCTTGGTTCTACCCCCAACCCACCTTCCATTACTGCCCTTTTGGAGAATACAGATCCAAGCATCATTTTGTGGTGCTAAGAAATTTGTATGGAATTTGGTAATAACAAGAAAAACAGTAAAATAGATCCCCTGCAGCCAATAATAAAAGAGCCCCCCAACAACAATGGACCTCCCTTAACAATATTCCCCCCAGCACCAATAGACTCCTGGCAGCCACAACAGATCTCCCCACAGCAAGCATCAATAGACTCTCTGGCAGCCAACAACAACAGACCCCTCCCTCAACAGTAGATCTCCCAGCAACAATAGACCCCCCCTGCAAAAATAGATTCCCTTTAACTAGAATAGATCCCCCAGCAACCAGCATCAATAGACCCCGCAGTACACCCCAGCACCTCTTGCCATTATATACAGTCAACACTGGAGGTGCTGGAACTGCGTCCACCCCCCCGTTCCGGCTAAAAAAAAGCCCTGCGTACATTCATGTATTGGAGAGGTAGAATTGGTGGTTATGATAGGCTTGTATACAGTACATTGTCTGCTGATTGTTAGTGAACAGTCGCTTGCAGTTTCTTCTCTTATTCTATTATATTCATAGATTTCATAGGTCCTGATGTTTCAGTCCCAATGGTTAGTTGGCCCTCTTGATGTTGTTGTTGGTGTGGTGACAAGGGGCCATTGGTAGGTACATCATCAGGGTCAGCATTCTTTGGCATTGTGTTGATGAGCCCACAGGACAAGCAGAATATTGCTGTTTGGGTTAAGGGATTACATACTTCTAGTTTTGGATCAAGGGAAATTAAGGTAAAATCATTGGTGAGGGTTGAATGCCATAGGAGGAAGTCGAATAGCAGAGGCCTGTGCTGGTGTGAAGATGGTGTGAACCATCCAAAATAAAACTACATACAAAGTCTAACCTAACAGAGATTAACAGTTGTGTCACTAGTTGGTGAAGAAGATTGATTATGAGGTGCAATGCCAGGGAGTGCCTAATCTTCACCAGAGCTCCTAATGATGGAGTTGGAACTTGCACTTCTAGGCAGTGGCTCTTACTTGTATATAAAATCCTTATATGAGGTGTGACAATTTAATTCCCTAAATTGATTGTAAAAAAAAAAAAAAAAATGTTTGTGCAGGAGCATTGTCGTGGTGGAGAATCCACTGGTTAGTCTAGACGAGTTACAGTTTTTTCCTCCAAACAGATTTCTGTAACTTCTTCCATCCCAATCTCGCTAATCCATGTCTTTATGGACCTTGCTTCGTACACTGGTCCAAATCATTTGGTGGAAGAGGGATTATGATGAAGGGTTGTTTTTCAGGGGTTGGGCTTGGCCCTTTAGTTCCAGTGAAGGGAACTCTTAAGGCGTCAGCATACCAAGACATTTTGGAAAATTTCATGCTCCTAACTTTGTGAGAACAGTTTTGGGATGGTTCCTTCCTGTTCCAACATGACTGCGCACCAGTGCACAAAGCAAGGTCCGTAAAGTCATGGATGAGCGAGTTTGGGGTGGAGGATTTTGACTGGCCTGCACAGAGTCCTGACATCAACCCGATAGAACACCGTTGGAATGGATTAGAGCAGAGACTGCGAGCCAGGCCTTCTCACCCAACATTAGTGCCTGACCTCACAAATGTGTTCCTGGAAGAATGGTTAAACAGTCCCATAGACACACTCCTAAACCTTGTGCACAGCCTTCCCAGAAGAGTTGAAGCTGTTATAGCTGCAAAGGGTGGGCCAACTCAATGCTGAACCCTACGGATTAGGACTGGGATTCCATTAAAGTTCATGTGGGAGTAAAGGCAGGCATCCCAATACTTTTGGTAATATAGTGTATTTGTGTGTGTGTACATATATTTATATATATATATATATATATATATAAAATTAAAGGAACACTTTGAAAACACATCAGAGCTTAATGGGGAAAAATCTCATTCTAAATATCTATACTGATATGGACTGGGTAATGTGTTAGGAAGGAAAGGATCAACCTACAAAAGGGCTGAATTCAAAGACACCTCAAAAATCAAGGTGAAAAAATTATGCAGCAGGCTAGTCCATTTTGGTGAAATTTCATTGCAGCAACTCAAAATGGTACTTAGCAGATTGTATGGCCCCCCATATGCTTGTATGCATGCCTGGTAACGTCGGGACATGCTCCTAATGAGACGACGGATGGTCTCCTGGGGTATTTCCTCCCAGATCTGGACCAGGGCACCACAGAGCTCCTGAACAGACTGGGGTGCGACCTGGCGGCATCGGATAAACCAAAACATAATGTCT
This sequence comes from Pelophylax lessonae, assembly GCF_965119305.1. Lineage (NCBI taxonomy): Eukaryota > Metazoa > Chordata > Amphibia > Anura > Ranidae > Pelophylax > Pelophylax lessonae. The sequence continues at coordinate 64,706,033 of NC_138774.1, forward strand.
CAGAGGTGTTCTATTATTTAGGTCAGGCAAGGGTGGGGGCCATTCAATGGTATCAATTCCTTCATCCTCCAGGAAATGGCTGCATACTCTCACCACATGAGGCCGGGCATTGTCGTGCACCAAGAGGAACCCAGGACCCACTGCACCAGCTTAGGTTCTGAAAATGGGTCCAAGGATTTCATCCCAATACTTAATGACAGTCAGGGTACCATTGTCTAGCCTGTAGCGGTCTATGCGTCCCTCCATGGATATGCCTCCTCAGACCATCACTGACCCACCACCAAACCGTTCATGCTGAATGATGTTACAGGCAGCATAAGGTTCTCAACGACTTCTTCAGACCCTTTCACGTCTGTCACATGTGCTCAGGGTAAACCTGTTTTCATCTGTGAAAAGCACAGGGCACCAGTGGCAGGCCTGACAAATCTGGTGTTCAATGGCAAATGCCAATCGATCTCCACGGCCTGGGGCAGACCGACTATAGGATGTCGGTCCCTCAGGCCACCCTCATGAAGTCTGTTTTTGATTGTTTGGTCATAGACATTCACACCAGTGGCCTGCTGGAGGTCCTTTTGTATGGCTCTGGCAGTGCTCATCATGTTCCTCCTTGCACAAAGGAGCAGATACCGGTCCTGCTGATGGGTTTAGGGCCTCCTACTGCCCTGTCCAGCTCTCCTGAAGTAACTGCCTGTCTCATGGAATCTCCTCCATGCTCTCGAGACTGTGCTGGGAGACACAGCAAACCTTCTGGCAATGGCACGTATTGATGTGCAACCCTGGAGCAGTTAGACTGCCTGTGCAATTTCCAGGTATCGCCTCATGCTACCAGTAGTGACACTGACCCTAGCCAAATGCAAAACTAGTGAAAAACAGTCAGAAAACATGAGAAGGGAAAAAAATGTCAGTGTCCTCCAACTGTGAAACCATTCCTGTTTTGGAGGTTGTCTCGTTGCCCATCTAGTGCCCCTGTTGTTAATTTCAATAACACCAAAGCAGCTGAAACTGAATAACAACCCCTTCTGCTACGTAACTGACCAGATCAATACCCCAAGAGTTTAATTTACTTGATGCTATACTCTGAATAAAAAGTGTTCCTTTAATTTTTTTGAGTAATGTATATACAGTCTTCCTTGCTTCATTCTGCCGCTCCAGACCCCCCTGCCTGCAAAATCAGAGTGAGAGAGAAATGTTTCCACACTTCTCTTTTAAGCAGAGTTGCTCAGTACACACATAGCAATAATGCTAATGTGACTAGGGTGATTAGGGTGTACCCAGGCACATCAGGCACACTATGTGCGCATGCTTATGTATGTTTTAAATAGCCTGCTTGGCACCAGTAATTTTGGTGGACTTGTCTGCATGCTTGCGTGAATCCTGTGATGATGTACATATGCACAGGGCTGCTGTTAGAAATCGCGGGGCCCCGTACAGACTACCTGGCAGGGCCCCCCCCAGAAAATATTAAAGATATATTTAGCTAAAATTACAACAAAATCACTATTATCAGACACAAATATAACATAACTCGCATAATTTCTGCTAAATCTAAAAAAAAAACTATGTTAAATAAAAAAGAAGATGAGATGAGAAAAATATACAGTCTGGGCAGTTGGAGCTCAGTGATCAGAGAGACAGAGAGAGAGAAACAAAGTTACAAATAAACTCCTGAACAGAGATAAGTGCTGGGAGGGGGCCCACACAGGGAGGGGGGATTAGTGAGGGACGACTGTCTTTCTCAACAGATAAAAGCTGATAGCAGGGAGAGGGAAAGATCAGATTCAGGTGCTGGAGGAAGATTTCAGTATTTGTTGTCCATCACTAATCCCCCTCTCTGTGTGGGCCCCCCTGTGTGCTCGGGCCCCCTACAAGAGGGCTGGTGGCCCCCCCTATCAGCGGCCCTGCATGTGCATGTGCTCAAAGTCACTTGTCTAGTTCGGCTTCTGTGCATATGTGCATTAGCCTGATGGCTGGCACAAGGTTCCTGACACATATATTGGTATAAGTCTCCTTACACTGTGTGACAAAAACAGACGATAATTTCTGACCACTCTCTTTGTTTCATTATCTTGCTCTAATCATATATACATATAGTCTGTCTTCCAAAAGGTTGGAATTGTCCATATCGAATTATCTTTTGTCCTCATATTTTACTGCCATGTGATTTCTCATCTTAACCTGGCAATCATCATGACAAAAACCTTCCATTGCATGACACAGTAATTAGCTTACTCCTGGCAGTGCAATATTGGCTGACGTTCTTGTGTATTTTGAAACTTGCCCAGCATTCCATATTGCTCAGTGTACTGGAATAACCCCCATCTTCCCCCAGCCAGGTTGCATTTTAGACCCGTACAGGGCTTCTCTTGGGGCTTTGTTTCCCAAAGGCATGAAAGACACCCATGAACAGTTGCTGCTAAGGGAGAAGCAATCAACTTTTTGAATGATTTTGGCCAATCAACGCCAATCTACGTAGGTCTCCCTTCTGCTTCCCCAAAACATACAACCCAGCATTCTGAGAAGTGAAAGAGAGACACCTTTTGGTCCAAACTATATAGACAAAGGACACACCATAGTTCCTCAAAGAATTATTTTGCCAAAATGACTGGTTAAAGCCATTTTTTCACCACTACGCTTCCTATAGTGTCCATTCACACCATTCCAGTGTGGTGCCTTGTGTTAAAACGGAACTAAACCCTCCTATCATTTTTAGACAATGAAGCTTACATCTTGGCCCCTGTTTGATCTTCAACTGCCATGGTGCTGCACATGTGATCAGTTATGACACCGACCATTTGATGGCTTAACAGTTTGGCTGGGAGATCAACCAATGCGACAGTTACATTGCTGGTACTTTTTGAGATTGTAACTGTTTTTTGAAATATTTAATCAATGGGTTTAGCTCTGCTTTAACGTGCACATTACTCACAGAAAGGGGCTATCACCTTATCACTTGAAAATCAGCAAAACCAATTAGATGTTTTACATGTGCAGACAAGGAATATCCTGAAAGGAGAAGATAGTAGGGAGAGCAGTAAGATGAACTCATTAGCATATGGCTGATTCTTCACTATCCAATCAGCAAACTGGAGAGGACACTGCTGTATCCCTTCTACAGTCCATAACTATAAGGTAGTGGTCTCCAAACTGCGGCCCGGGGGCTGGAAGAGGCCCTTTGCTTGTCTTTATCCGACCTATGGGGCACGATTCCTCCACTGACATTAACAATGAGGCATGATTCCTGCCACTGACACCAACAATGGGGCACCATTCCTCCCACTGACACCAACGATGGAGCACTATTCCTCTCGCTGACACCAACAAAGAAGCACTATTCCTCTCACTCACACCAATGATGGGGCACTACTCCTCTCACTGACACCAATGATGGGACATTATTCGTCCCACTGACACCCACAATGGGGCACTATTCCTCCCACTGACACCAACGATAGGGCACTATTCCTTCCACTAACACCAATGATAGGGCACTATTCCACCTACTGACACCTATGATGGGACACTATTTGTCCCTCCAACACCAATAATGGGACACTATTCCTCCCACTGACACCAATTATGGGACACTATTCCTCCCACTGACATTGATGATGGGACACTATTCCTCCTACAAACACTAATGATTGAGCACTATTCCGTCTACCGACACCAATGATGGTGCACTATTCTATTCCTCCCACCGACACCAATAGTGGAACACTATTCCTCCCACTGACATCAATGATGGGACACTATTCCTCCCACAAACAAAAACAATGGGGCACAATTCAGCCTACTGACACCAATGAACAGGCACACACAAGACAGTTGAGTCTCACTCCCGTCCGTGTGTGTGTTCACCAGACCCAGCCAACGAATTTGGAAACTATCTTTAGCCTTGTACTACTGTACCAATAAATATCTCCTTATCGATAATTTGAATTTTTATTCTCGTGGGTGATTGTGTACGCGGGGCCCCAGTGCACTGCATTGCCCGGGGCTCTATAATGCTCTTAAGATGGCACTGCCCCTAATGGTGTGTCTAGGGTGACTGGAATCAGCTCCTAAAAGAGAGTTGCCAGCCATTGGTTTTCTATACAGCTTTGATGACACCCTCTCTTCCTCGCCTATCAAAGTAACATCCAAAAACTCAAGGTACTTGGAGTCCATGAGACCTGTTAACTGTAGGTTAAGGTTATTATCATTCAGATAGGAAAGCCACTGCTCCAAGCTACCTACCTTTTTGGAGCAAATGAAGAGCAGATCGTCTATGTAACGACTGAAGTATTTGATATCAAAATGATAGGGACAACTAGCCCCAAAAATGCAGGTCCTTTCCCACCATCCCATGTACAAATTAGAGAAGGTGAGAATTTGGCTCCCATGGAAGCCCCACACTCCTAGAGGTAGTAGTTCCCATCAAACATAAAGAAATAAAACAAAAGGAAATTGGGACTTTATATGAAACATGTGGCTGAAATCAGGGAAAATATATAATATAATAAATATATCAATGGGCTGACATAGGTATTGCATATATGCACATGAAATTCATAACACATATACATGTTACATCACAACATACTGACATTGATACATCATTGCTGGTTGATAACATTTAATAAATGCATATAAGTCATAATATCATATTGAGTTAATAAATATACATGTTATATCACAACATAAGGACATTGATGCATCATTACTGGTTGATAGCATTAATAAATGCATATAAGTCAGCCCATTACAGCATAGCATGATATGATTGCACATAATGATGTCAATGATGTCCTATTGGATATTGTGGACTAGCACCAGCATATATGATAAATAAATTAATAAATTTGGGGTTAAAATTTATTGCAATACATAAAAAGATGGTAGGCGCATGATAGTCATAACATGGCATCCTAAACAGCTCTACGCGTTTCATAGTTGTAACCAATCATCAGGCGCAGATGCAAAGTGTATAAATATGTGCGTGTCTATTAGAGTTGAGTGGACACCTGGATGTCCGTGTTCGGCGTGTTCGGCGGGTTCGGCCGAACTTGAAAAAAAAGTCCGGGTCCGTGTCCCGGACTTTTTCCGAACTTTACCCAGACACCGAACCCCATTGAAGTCAATGGGGACCCGAACTTTCAGGCACTAAAATGGCTCTAAAAAACCAATGGAAAGGGCTAAAGTGCTGCAAATGGCAGAAAAACGTAGTTAAGAGCATGTGAGAAACTAATTTATACCCGCGCTTATGGAATAAAATAGCTAAATTATAAATCTCCAAGTGATCAAATGGTGTATAAATTCAGTGCAAAGAAAATAATAATATATTATAAATGGGCAGCTGCTGCGACACTAAGAAAATCTTAGGAATGATATAAAACACAAATTTAAAGCAGCGCTAGCCCTTAAAATTGTATAGAAATAAATAACACTAGATCTCTCCTAAATAAAACATGTGACACTCTCAAGTAAAAGATAAGATATTAAATTTGGTTAAACAATTTTTAAAAAATTATGTATAAAATATTGTGAAATGATAATATTTTTTGGTGCTAAAATACATAGATAATTATAAAAAACTGTGAAATCGTGCTAAAGTCCATAAAAAATAAATTGGTATCCCTTAGGTGATCAAAGTAAGGTGCTCCGGTGCCGGTTATACAATAAAGTGCTCCAAGGTGAAAAGGTGCTCCTCTTGGTTCGCTACTCACCACAGCGCCAATAATTAAGAGCCTCAACAGTATTGCAAATAAGCCTTGACACCAGGATATTTTCCTCTGTACGCCTTTCACTGTAAATAAGGGTCCGCTTGCGCATCCACCATTAAAAGAAATAAAAGGCGTATATAGTGAAGTATGTACGTATGGGTTTATTCCTGCTTAGCAGCCAAGTGCATACTTACAGCAAGTACAAGATACATTTCTTTTAATGGTGGATGCGCAAGCGGACCCTTATTTACAGTGAAAGGCGTACAGAGGAAAATATCCTGGTGTCAAGGCTTATTTGCAATACTGTTGAGGCTCTTAATTATTGGCGCTGTGGTGAGTAGCGAACCAAGAGGGGCACCTTTTCACCTTGGAGCACTTTATTGTATAACCGGCACCGGAGCACCTTACTTTGATCACCTAAGGGATACCAATTTATTTTTTATGGACTTTAGCACGATTTCACAGTTTTTTATAATTATCTATGTATTTTAGCACCAAAAAATATTATCATTTCACAATATTTTATACATAATTTTTTAAAAATTTTTTAACCAAATTTAATATCTTATCTTTTACTTGAGAGTGTCACATGTTTTATTTAGGAGAGACGTAGTTAAGAGCATGGCAAGTGCTCTGCAAACAAATGTGGATAGGGAAATAACTTAAAACAACAAAAAAAAAAAAAACAGAAAAATAAAACAATTTTCTTCATCTGTGAAGGACGAGGCCCATGTGGAGTAGGAGGGAGGTTGAGGTGGCGGTTGATGTGGCGGTGTAGGTGGAAGCGGCGGTGGAGGGGGACGAGGTAGCCAACACTGCTTTTTTTTAGTCATTTTAAATTAGGGTACACCCCAAAAGAGTGAGAAAGATCAAAAATATAACAATGGCTGGGTAAGGTCGGTATCCATCTCTATTCTGCACAAGGTACGGAAAAGTCCTGTGGGATCCATGCCTGGTTCATTTTAATGAACGTGAGCTTGTCCACATTGTCTCTGGACAGGCGGCTGTGCTTGTCTGTGATAACGCCCCCAGCCATGCTAAATACACGTTCAGATAATACACTGGCTGCAGGGCACGCCAGCACCTCCAAGGCGTAAAGGGCAAGCTCAGGCCATGTGCCCAATTTGGAGACCCAGAAGTTGAAGGGGGCAGACCCGTCATTCACTACATGTAGGCGTGTGCACACATACTGCTCCACCATGTTGGGGAAATGCTGCCTCCTGCTAAGACATTCCATATGAGCTGCTGGTGCTGCTGTTTGTTGTGGCGTGCTGACAACGCTTTTCCACATTTCGGCCATGCTAACCCTGCATTCTGAGGTGCTGGCGGTGCCCTGGTTGCGTTGGCGACCTCTTCCTCCTCCTCTGCCTTGGCCTTGTGCTTCCACTGTGGCCCGCTGTCAGGTGGGAATGCCAGCAGCATCGCATCTACCAGCGTGCGCTTGTACTCGCGCATCTTGCGATCACGCTCCAGTGAGTGAATTAGGGACGGTACGTTGTCCTTGTGACGGGGATCCAGCAGCGTGGCCACCCAGTAATCCGCACAAGTTAGAATGTGGGCAACTCGGCGGTCGTTGTGGAGACACTGCAGCATGTAATCGCTCATGTGTGCCAGGCTGCCCAGAGGCAACCAAAGGCTGTCCTCTGTGGGAGGTGTATCGTCTGTGTCCTCTGTATCCCCCCAGCCACACACCAGTGATGGCCATGAGCTGGCCTGGGTGCCACCCTGCTGTGAACATGGTTCCATCTCCTCCTCCAGAACTGTGCCCCTGCTGGACAATTGTGTACCTGGCGTTTGTGGGTGCAGGAACCCACCCTCGGAGCCACTTGTGAATGACTGCCCTGAAAGCCTTGGAAATTATCCCTCTTCCTCCTCCTCCTGTGCCACATCCTCTTCCATCATCGCCCGAATCGTTTTTTCAAGGAGGCATAGAAGTGGGATAGTTAAGCTGACAACGGCGTCATCGGCACTGGCCATGTTGGTGGAGTACTCAAAACAGCGCAACAAGGCACACAGGTCTCGCATGGAGGCCCAGTTATTGGTGGTGAAGTGGTGCTGTTCCGCAGAGCGACTCACGCGTGTGTGCTGCAGCTGAAACTCCACTATGGCCTGCTGCTGCTCGCACAGTCTTTCCAGCATGTGCAAGGTGGAGTTCCACCTTGTGGGCACGTCACATATGAGGCGGTGAGCGGGAAGGCCGAAGTTACGCTGCAGCGCTGACAGGCGAGCAGCAGCAGGGTGAGAACGCCGAAAGTGCGCACATACGGCCCGCACTTTCTGCAGCAGCTCTGACATATCGGGGTAATTTTTAAGGAACCTCTGCACCACCAAATTCAGCACATGCGCCAGGCAAGGGATGTGCGTCAAACCGGCTAGGCCCAGAGCTGCTATGAGATTTCGCCCGTTATCGCACACCACCAGGCCGGGGCTTGAGGCTCACTGGCAGCAACCACTCATCGGTCTGCTGTTCCATGCTCCTCCACAACTCCTGCGCGGTGTGGTTTTTCCCCCAAACAGGCAAGTTTTAAAACTGCCTGCTGTCGTTTACCCCTGGCTGTGCTGAAGTTGGTGGTGAAGGTGTTACGCTGACGGGATGAGGAGGCGGTAGAGGATGAGGGAGAGGAGTAGGAGAAGTTCGGAACAGGAGGCAAACTGAAGCGCCCTGCAATCCTCGGCGGTGGAAGGAGATGCGCCAAACAAATTTAAAAGGTGTATCTCACACGTACCGATACAGACTATGCCATAATTTAATTTTTTACACTCCAAAAGGGTGTATATTGAATAGCGGAATAGAAAACATTTTATAAAACGGTGTATCTCACATGTACAAACACAGACTAGGCCCCGATTACAATTTTTTGTACCCTAAAGGCAGGATGAGGAAGAGGAGTAGGAGGAGTTCAGAACAGGAGGCAAACTGAAGCGCCCTGCAATCCTCGGCGGTGGAAGGAGATGCGCCAAACAAATTTAAAAAGGTGTATCTCACACGTACCGATACAGACTATGCCATAATTTAATTGTTTACACTCCAAAAGGGTGTATATTGAATAGCGGAATAGAAAATTTTTTATAAAACGGTGTATCTCACACGTACAAACACAGACTAGGCCCCGATTACAATTTTTTGTACCCTAAAGGCAGGATGAGGATGAGGAGTAGGAGGAGTTCGGAACAGGAGGCAAACTGAAGCACCCTGCAATCCTCGGCGGTGTAAGATGCGCCCAAAAAATTGGAAAGGTGTATCTCACACGTACCGATACAGACTATGCCGCAATTTAATTCTTTTTACCCCAAAAGGGTGTAGATTGAATAGCGGAATAGAAAATATGATATAAAAAGGTGTATCTCACACGTACAAACCCAGACTAGGCCCGATTACAATTTTTTGTAACTTAAAGGCAGGATGAGGAGTAGGAGGAGTTCGGAACAGGAGGCAAACTGAAGCACCCTGGAATCCTCGGCAGTGGAAGATGCGCCCCAAAAATTTGGAAGGTGTATCTCACACGTACCGATACAGACTATGCCGCAATTTAATTTTTTTTACCCCAAAAGGGTGTAGATTGAATAGCGGAATAGAAAAAAGTATATAAAATTGGTGATTTTTCAATAGCACATGTGAACACAGCAGTGTCTTATGTTTTATGTCACGGTCAGCTCAGCGGCAGGCTATGAAGGGAAAAAAAAAAAATTCCCCTTTAACTTTGTAATTTTTAAGTAGCAGATTAGTACAGACTATGCCACAATTTCATTTTTTTTTAACCCAAAAGGGTGTATATTGAATAGTGGAATAGAAAAAAGTATATAAAATTGAAAATCGCTCAATAGCACATGTGAACACAGCAGTGTCTTATGTTTTATGTCACGGTCAGCTCAGCAGCAGGCTATGGAGGGAAAAAAAAAAAAATTCCCCTTTAACTTTGTAATTTTTAAATAGCAGATTAGAACAGCAATCTGTAGTAAAATATAGCTGAACGCTGCACACAACAGACTGATAAAAATATTTTTTTCTCCCTCCTCCTCCTCCTCAGTGGGCTCAAGTGAGGGCAAAAATATCGTTCACTGCACCACCCCCCACACAGCAAAATCGATGTAGATCGCTAACGGACGATTGTTCTGTCCCTGCCTAATCTCTCCAGCCTGTCCCTAAAATGCTCAAATATCTTTCCCTGCCTACACTCCGACCTGTCCCTGCATTCTTTTCGGGCACAATTTTTCACTGTCTGTCCCTAATCAGCAGCAGCCAGCACGTATGATGTGTGCTCTCTCCCTACACTACAGCAGAATGACGCTCCCCGCTTGGTCTCTCGAACTTATAAAGACATGGGTCACATGCTTCAGATGGCCAATCACAGCTACTAATACATTTGTAGGCATGGCTGGAATGGCTTAAGGCACACCAGTTAAACGCTTGTTGATTGGTTGTTGAAAGCCCGCCATTAAAAGCGCGCCATTACATACAAAACAGGAAATAAAATTACCAAACACGGATTTTAAACCCGAACATGCAGTAAAGTTTTCGGGTCCGTGTCCGGGTAGCAAAAATCCAATTATCCGGTACGGACCCGAATAATACAGTCCGTGTTCGCTCAACATTAGTGTCTATAATGAAATACATATTTGTTAGTATAGTATGACAAAAGACATAGAGAGGGGGGATGGGGGGGGGAAAGGGGGTGGGAGGGGGATGGGGATATACCTGTTGGCACTTGCAAAGTAAAAATAAACAAAGAGAAGTTGCATTAAAGGCTCAAACAAGGGTCGATGGTGGGTAAAAAGTGTACTTTATTGAAACAGGTTTTAAAACTGCAAAGGCAATAAATGAGTGCAAGGTATAGTAAACTCATGGACATTGGATGAAACCACAAAACATAAGGTCCGCCTCTAAGATGACACTAGTACCCCACTAGGGCTCCACCCACCACCCAATCAACACAATGGTTATATTTGAATTTGATGTCACATCCTCACGCCCTAAGACTCTCAGGGCGTCTGTGTGATTTTCTTGTGGTCCTTTCCCGTCCCTTTTTCCCCCCAATTTTTGTACACTTGCAAAGTAGCTAAGGTTGCAAAAACCGCATGAGGTAGATTGAAGGTGCATAGGGAATATCACCCGTTTCCGGGAGAAGTGGCAAAGAGATTGCGGTAGAAGGTCAACAAAACCACCACTGGGCAAACATCTGGAAATTGTGGGGTACATCAGCAAAGAAACAAGTAAATATCTCAAATGGGCTGCTGTAGACTAAATTAAAAGTGTATGTGTAAGGTATAGACACAGTGTCCTATATGATTCAATAAGAGATGATACCCAAAGAGATAGTCCCAATGGAGTGATTATAAGTGACATAATAAAAAATTGAAAAAAATATATAAAAAATGGAAACTGAAGACTGTAAGTCTTTGGCTGGTGAAAAAATAAACAATAAAAGGAACCAAACAACTGTGAATACAAATAAACGTATGGAAAAAATGTGATACCTTAAAAGATAGGCACCCAGCTCCTAATAAAAATAGTGCTGGTCTCCTCAGAACAAAGTGCTAAAAGAGTGAGTGTGTTGCCCATGATGGTTCTTGTAGTGGCCCACACCGAACGAACCTCCCCAACCTCACGCGGGTATCTGTGAAAGGGGAGGGGAAAAGACGCCCATACCAAAGGTATTGGCGCCAAAACCACTCCTAAACAGTGCCATAGATGGAAAACCATGCACCGGCGTGCAGCATCAACAGTGATGTCACACGCACCATGCGTGAAGCGTGGCGTCGATGCACGCTGGGTGTCCAGCCCGACCTCCCGTGCCGGAGGGCAGAGAAGGAGGGGAATGCCCCAGGCTCGCATCGCAGCTCCCGGAAATGAAAAGGCATCCCAACACACAACTACAGAACAACCCAACAGCGTGGCTCAATCAATTAGTATATAACATATATTAATAAATTATATAGATATAGGTAAGGTAATGGTCAAGATGCATAAACAATCAATGTCATTATGTTGTGATGTAACATGTATATTTATTAACTCAATATGATATTATGACTTATATGCATTTATTAAATGTTATCAACCAGCAATGATGTATCAAGGTCAGTATGTTGTGATGTAACATGTATATTTATTAATTAAATGTGATATTATTTGTTTATGCTGTGTTATGAATTTCATGTACATATATGCAATACCTATGTCAGCCCATTGATATATTTATTATATTATATATTTTCCCTGATTGCAGCCACATGTTTCATATAAAGTCCCAATTTCCTTTTGTTTTATTTATGCATAGGGATGGAGGAATATGACCCTACCCTGTCATTTCCTCATTTAAAGTCCCAAATTTCTCCCCCCTTTTTTAATTTTGAACATAAAGAAATAATGGGTTAGCAAATACTCCAAACTCAACAAAATAAATTCTTGATGGACAAGAGAATAGTTGCTGAAGTAAGTCAGGAAATAAGAGACGGCCTGAAGACCTAAATGATGGGGGATGGACGCGTACAGGCTCCTAACATCACACGTAATCCATGTAAAATCAGAGTGCCACTTAAACTCCTGTAGATACACCAGCAACTCTTTTGTGTCTTTGAGGAAACCTGGCAAGTCTGTGACCAGGGGCTGTAATTGATAATCCACCCACTGACCAAGGCACGCATTCAGAGACCCAATACTGGGCACAACTGGTCTGCCTGTCAGCGGGTTTGACCTCTTATGCACTTCTGCCAAGTGATGGAAAATTGGCATGATAGGGGCCTCCAGAATAAACATATTCCTTTAATTTAAGGGGCATTGTTACTGATGCCAGGATGTTTTCTACTCCCACTGGCCACAGCCCGACCCCTCTGAAGTCTGAAGGATAGTAAATTGGCCCCTTGTTTAGAAAGTATGGAGCGTCTGCAAGTCCTTGCTTAGGTGGGCAGCAGAACAGCGGCTTAGTCTCCTGCTTTTACTGCTGTCAGTGTGAGGAATCCCTAACACAGAAATTTGTGTCATCTGCTTGGCTGTACTGATTGGCTGAACAGAAATACAAATCCTTTGGCAGGGCAAAACAGCTCCTATATGTATTTTATCTGTTTATTTACTGTAGCTATTTGCCTGGAATTAAGTTTTAATCTTAAATTATCCATCTCTGTCTATATATATAATACATAAAATTAGTGTCGTGGATTGAGGGGTACCACCAGTGCTCCTGTATGGGGCCCAGGCCAGGGGGGCCAAGGCCAGCAGGGGGGCCCAGGCAGATAAATCGGATGTGGGTAGGGTGGGTGATCATCATGGCAGGTGGGCAATTACTGGAACCAATCACCTGTATTTCTCTCTGTAACAGCTGAAAGTTGGCTTCCTCTCCCTCCCGTTGGCTTTCAGCTGCTGCAGAGAGACATGCAGGGGATCGGTTCCATGAATTGCCTCCCTGTGCACCATACATTTCCCCTTGCGGCCCACGCCCCTCTGTGTGCTCCCACCCCACAGTGCATTCTCACTGGCAGTTGCAAGCATGCAGTAGGATCCTTCAGGATGGAGAGTGGGGGGAAGGGTCCAGTAAATGTCACATTTACCAGCCTCTTTCTTTCCTGAATGAACACCACTAGTGATCTGTACTGATCACTCATGGTGTTCATTCATAACTGAATCATAGTAAGTTGTTTTTTTGTTGGGGGGGCTGTATGGGGCCCTGTGGTTTCCAACAGCAGCCCTGCATAGATTGTTAACAAAAGCCAAAGCACATTATTAATTTATTACAGGCATTTACTGTATATAACCACAATCTAAGGTCCCTATGTTAAAGGCTAAGTTCACCTTTTACATAAAACTGGCCCAAGCAGAACATTTTAGCAGCCCCTTCTCTGCATGGACCAGTTTATGTAAAAGGTTAGCTTAGCTTTTAAATGCATACACACAGTAGAGGCAATTACACTACCAGCATGTCTTTGGATTGTGGGAAGTACTGGGAGGCAGCCCATGCAAGCACAGGGAGAACATGCAAACTCAATGCAGCTAGTGATCTGGCTGGGATTAAAACCTGGGGCCCTAGTACTGTAAGGCAGAAGTGCTAACCACTAAGCCGAGGCCGTATATGTGTGAAAGTCCTCCAAAGACCTAAAAAAGGCGTGCTGCTGCCTATGTTATGATAAGAAATTCTTGACCATATTTTTAGCATGTTTGTAAATGGTTGACCCTGGGTTTATCATCTACCTTTCCCTTGTATTTGAACAAGGCTGACCACACAGCACTCTGTCTCCTGGCCTGGGATCCAGGGGATGACACAGGCCATGGCTGTCATTAGGTCAGTCTACGGAGCCATGTGACGGACTCTTTTGCTTGATCATTGTCATTAATCTCACACGTACGCACACACGCATGTGTTTTCCTAAGAATTCCATAATGGGCCTTTCGCGTGACAGCTCCTTCTGGTCTTCCTGGGAGGAAGAGGGAGGGGAGCCAAGGGGAAAAATAGGCCAGGAAGTTTTGGTGAGAAGTTTGAGTTTCCTCTGGCCCGTCTGCATCTCCCAAAACAAGAGTAAGGGAGCGCCGTGGATATCTCAGTGTGTTTGTATGTGTGTGTACATTCCACGCACAGTGTCACGGCTTGTTTTCCTGCCGGCGGATTGATGTGGGACTGAAATTTCTCATTGCTGGCCCCGTGTAACATGACCTCTCTCAGTGTCATAGTATACAAGTTCTCTGCCAGAGCTTCCTGTTAGTGTGTGACTATTATAAATATCACAGTACAGCGCACATTTAGGCAGCCAGATAGGGGAAACACGAGCACTGGGAAATATGCAATAAAGGGGAACAAAGTTGCTGCTGAAAGTTTCATACAAAAATGGAAAATTCTGATAACATTACTCCTAGCGGCAATTCTCTTTCCCTATAGCCTCCATGACAGAACCCCTTAAAAGAATAGATGCACCCACTTGGAATGAGACAAGAAAGATTTAAAAGATTATATTTTCATTATAAACTCATACAACAAACCCCAAAGATTAAATCTGTTATACAGTGGGGAAAATAATTATCTAATCCCCTGCAGATTGTGTAAGTTTGCCCACTTACAAAGAAATGAAGGGTCTATAATTTTAAATTAAAGAGATAAAATATCAACCAAAAATCCAGAAAAAAACACATGATATAAATGTTATAAATTAAGTTGCAGTTCAGTGAGTAAATTAAATATTTGATCCCCAAGCAAAACACGACTTAGTACTTGGTGGAGAAACCCTTGTTGGCAAGGCACAGAGGTAAGAACTTTCTTGTAGTTGGTTACCAGATTTGCACACATCTCAGGAGGGATTTTTGTCTGCTCTTCTTTACAGATCTTCTCTAAATCTTAAAGTTTCTTGGCTGTCGCTTGGCAACTCGAAGTTTCAGCTCCCTTCATAAATTTTGTATAGGATTAAGGTCTGGAGACTGGCTAAGCCACTCCATGACCTTATTGTGCTTCTTCCTGTACCACTCCTTTGTTGCCTTGGCGGTATGTTTTGGGTCATTGTCATGCTAGAAGACCCATCCATGACCCATCTTCAGTGTTCTGGCTGAGGGAAGAAGGTTCTCATCCAAGATTTTACAATACACGGCGCCGTCCATTGACCCCTCAATGAGGTAAAGTCCCCTTGTACGTTTATAGCAGAAAACAGCCCCAAAGCATATTTTTTCCACCTCTGTGCTTGAATGTAGGGATGTTTTTAGGGTCATAGTCAGCATTTTTACTACCTTAACAAACATAAAAAAACTGGCGCAACAGGACTCAAAAATGAACCTCAATAACCACCTGGGAAAATATTAATGGGAAGATGCACGGACCTGGATGTTGTGTGGCAAAGTCCAAAAAGTCCATAAAAAGCACCGGTCTGTGCACTCCAGAAGGCTGCTGATTCTCAAGACGAGAAGGAACTTGCAATATACTGGAAGATAAGAACAGCGCCACTCTAAGTGCAGTAAAACCAATACTTTATTTGACATATAATAATGCTGGGTACTCACAAGATAAAACGTTTAAAAAGCATGGTAAACGTATGTGGAAAAATCCATTAATCCAGTGCCTGGGCAAGGAGGGGCTGATGTGCTCCACATAGATCCGTCCGACTGCGGGAGTGAGCAGTATCCGGACCCCGAGGACACCTGCAACGCCTCCGGCGGCGGACTTCCGGGTTGGGCGTAGAGCGTGGGCGTGATGACGTAGGCGACGCGTTGTCGGAGCATGCGCTCCTTCCTCAGGCCTATGAACCCGCCATCTTGGAGAAGGGCATTATATAGGGGAGGAATGCTCGACTGCCGCAGGGTCCTAAGAGGAGTCCTGTGCGGCAAATACCCACACTGAGGACACCTGGACGGCAGTTCTAACCTAAGAGCTAAGCGGATATGGTAGAATATATGCACACAGGGTATACATCAATAGATAAAAGTGGTCATATAATACAAACTATAGAATTTACTAAAAAAAGGAAATAGACATGATGAATAAAAACCTAATAGTAGGAAATATTGTATCTGGAACCGATCCTAATGGCAGCAACAAATAATAATAATAATGATAAATAATAAATAAATTATATATAATATAAAAAAAAAAAAAAAAAAATTATTATAATTATGAAATAATAATAATTAAATGAAAATTAAAAAAAAAAAAAAAAAAAAAAAAAAAATTATATAAAATATACTAATTAATAAAAATGAAAAAAATTATATATAAAATAAAATAAACAAACAAACTAAAAGAAACCTGATGGAATAACTTTGAATGGATGGAGCTAGTGACAATTTAAATAAAAAGAAGGGGAGTAGTAGACTATAGCATACACTCTCGCAACCTACTTTTAGATGTGAAGAAGGGGAACTGTGTGCACATGCAAACAGTGTCGCAACCTTCATTCACTATCAAGTTTAAAATACCAACTAGACTAGTATAAAAACTATCATATACCGCCTAAAAAAATACACATACATATATGTATGTATGCACATATACACATATATATATAAAGGCATGATAGTAAAATAGTAAACCATATGGGTTGTGAATTATAAATGGAAGTTGAAATAAAAATAAATAAGATGGTAATATTAAAAAATTCTGATATTAAAAAAGGAGTGATATGTGGTGTCCAATTCAAGAGAAACTAAACCTATCATAGCACATGTAACAGAGGATCATCTCTCTCCCACTCTCCGTTAGCGTGACCCTTTTCTTCCACATGGCTGGTCAAACCCCAATGGGTCAGGAGCCTCATACCAGGGAGTTGGTCTCTACTTCCTCGTTAAGGCCCCCAGGTGATGATCATGGTTTGTGGAAGGAGGTAATGACAAGCACAGTGTTCCCCGCCATTTTTTGATCCACCATGATCATTCCTCTTTAGGGTTACGAGTCTGGGTTTTAGAATCCATACCCGCCATGCCTTCAGCAGCTCAACGCTTCAAACAGCTGTGCCAAAGAGAAGCGTTCTGGATATATACATTAGATACTTTAGCACCTGGGGGCCTTAACGAGGAAGTAGAGACCAACTCCCTGGTATGAGGCTCCTGACCCATTGGGGTTTGACCAGCCATGTGGAAGAAAAGGGTCACGCTAACGGAGAGTGGGAGAGAGATGATCCTCTGTTACATGTGCTATGATAGGTTTAGTTTCTCTTGAATTGGACACCACATATCACTCCTTTTTTAATATCAGAATTTTTTAATATTACCATCTTATTTATTTTTATTTCAACTTCCATTTATAATTCACAACCCATATGGTTTACTATTTTACTATCATGCCTTTATATATATATGTGTATATGTGCATACATACATATATGTATGTGTATTTTTTTAGGCGGTATATGATAGTTTTTATACTAGTCTAGTTGGTATTTTAAACTTGATAGTGAATGAAGGTTGCGACACTGTTTGCATGTGCACACAGTTCCCCTTCTTCACATCTAAAAGTAGGTTGCGAGAGTGTATGCTATAGTCTACTACTCCCCTTCTTTTTATTTAAATTGTCACTAGCTCCATCCATTCAAAGTTATTCCATCAGGTTTCTTTTAGTTTGTTTGTTTATTTTATTTTATATATAATTTTTTTCATTTTTATTAATTAGTATATTTTATATAATTTTTTTTTTTTTTTTTTTTTTTTTTTTTTTTTTTTAATTTTCATTTAATTATTATTATTTCATAATTATAATAATTTTTTTTTTTTTTTTTTTATATTATATATAATTTATTTATTATTTATCATTATTATTATTATTTGTTGCTGCCATTAGGATCGGTTCCAGATACAATATTTCCTACTATTAGGTTTTTATTCATCATGTCTATTTCCTTTTTTTAGTAAATTCTATAGTTTGTATTATATGACCACTTTTATCTATTGATGTATACCCTGTGTGCATATATTCTACCATATCCGCTTAGCTCTTAGGTTAGAACTGCCGTCCAGGTGTCCTCAGTGTGGGTATTTGCCGCACAGGACTCCTCTTAGGACCCTGCGGCAGTCGAGCATTCCTCCCCTATATAATGCCCTTCTCCAAGATGGCGGGTTCATAGGCCTGAGGAAGGAGCGCATGCTCCGACAACGCGTCGCCTACGTCATCACGCCCACGCTCTACGCCCAACCCGGAAGTCCGCCGCCGGAGGCGTTGCAGGTGTCCTCGGGGTCCGGATACTGCTCACTCCCGCAGTCGGACGGATCTATGTGGAGCACATCAGCCCCTCCTTGCCCAGGCACTGGATTAATGGATTTTTCCACATACGTTTACCATGCTTTTTAAACGTTTTATCTTGTGAGTACCCAGCATTATTATATGTCAAATAAAGTATTGGTTTTACTGCACTTAGAGTGGCGCTGTTCTTATCTTCCAGTCCATTTTTACTACCTTCAAGCAGAGTTAATGCCAACGAGCTCAATTCTGGTGTCATCTGACCACAGCACTTTCTCCCAATCCTTCTATGAATCATTTAGATGTTCATTGGCAAACTTCAGAAGGGCCTGTACATGTGTTTCTTGAGAAAGGGGACTTTACTGACGCTGCAGGATTTCAATCCATGGTGGTGTATTGTGTTACCAATGGCCTGTTTGGGGACTTTGGCCCCAACTGCCTTGAGATCATTCACAAGCTCCTCCCATGTAGTTCTGGGCTGATCCCTCACGTTTCTTATAATCATCCTTACCCCATGATGTGAAATCTTGCATGGAGCTCCAGACCAAGGGCAATTGATAGTTATATTGTATTTCTTCTCTTTGCGAAAACCGCTCCAACAGTTGTCTTCTTCTCACCAAGTTTCTTGCTGATGGTTTTGTAGCCCATTCCAGCATTGTGCAGGTGTAGAATCGTGTCCTTGATGTCCTTTGACAGCTTTTTGGTCTTGCCCATGAGGTTGAGGTTTCAATGGAAGAAAGAGATTCTGTGGACAGGTGTCTTTTTTACACATAATAAGTTGTCATTAGGAGCACCTTCTTACATTTACAGGACTAATCTGTGTACCACATGAGCACATATTGTAGCCAGACTGTGGGAGCCAGAATTATTGTTGGTTGGTAGGGGTTCAAATACCTATTTTATTTACTGAACTGCAACTCAATTTATAACATTAGTATCATGTGTTTTTCCTGGATTTTTAATTGATTTTCTGTGTCAATCATTTAAAATACACCTATGATAAAAATTATAGACCCTTCATTTCTTTGTAAGTGGGCAAACGTACAAAATCTTCAGGTGTCAAAAAATTATTTTCCCCTCTGTTTATTCTTTAAGGTAGACTTATACTCAAGCAATAATTATTTCCTGTCCCGACATTACTGCTCCTTAAACTGAGTTTGTAACATAGTTTTTTTTTTTTAAGTCCCTCTAATGATCAATCAAATGACCAGTGCCATGGCACAGAGAAAATGGGCAGCCAACAGGAATCTGTCCAGATATGCAATGATAATGAAATCTCCTTTCCTTAAGTGGACTACTACTCGTGCCATAAAATTTACAGAAACACCTTTTTGGAGGTCACGTTACTTGCCTTGAGGAGAGTAGGGATTACAGAGTCAGAACACCCCTATCCCTTAGTACTCGGGCTTCAACAGCCATTTAATTAAAGCCAGCGACCGTAAAGTGGGATGGAAGATCGAACCTTGTGACAGCGAATCTGGGCGCTCTACATGGCTCCCCTGATAAGAGATTTACAATATCTGCATACCATGTTTCTTTTGGCTAGTGTGATCAGAATCACAGGAATGCTCTCCACCTTTATCCTGTGAAACATGCAAATAAAAAGCTGCAGTGGATAGAAAACACAGATCGGGGAAAACTTATCCCAAGGAGAAACCATGGCAACCATCACAACCGCCTATGGATCCCTGGTCTGGGACACAAACTTGTCAAGTTTGTTATTGAACTGGATGGACTTGTGTCTTTTTTCAACTAGACTAACTATGTAAGAGATCCACATTCAGAATCCCCCACTACACACAGACCTCTGTGAACATTTCCAGGTGAAGGGCCCAAAGCTGTTGACAGCTAGGAAATGGAGCACAGGGAACCACATCAAAGGTGGCTACCATCTTTCCCAGCACCCTTAGACAGGCCCCGAATTGAGGAACATTTTAACAACCTAAGGGACTCCTCCTGTTTTTTAAAAGATGTGGAACAGTACTTTTGCCAGTTCCTTGTCAAGGGCTAAGCCTAAATACACCAGACTTAGTGCTGGGACACAAGTTTACTTCTGAAGGTTCAGCACCCAACTGAACCTTTCCAGGAATTGTACCATCTGTTGGACATTCAAAATCAGCTTCTGAGCCGATTGCTTCCCGAGAAGCATGTCATCCAGGTAACCCACAATGGGGATATCTCAGGTCTTTATAAACCTAGAGCCGGAGCCAACACCCTGGTAAGCACTCTGCCATGAACAGGATGAATGGTAAAGCGTCACACTTGTAGTTGCTATCCTCTACTGAACATTGTGAAAACCATTGGTGTGGCCATAAAATCAGGATGTGTAAGTAGGCATTCTTAATATTGACTGATGCCAGGAAGTCCCCTTGCTAAAGTAAAGCATTCACCAACCGGATGAAATTCACCCTAAATTTTTTTACCATCAGGAACTTGTTGAAACCCTTCAGGTCCAGAACAGGCCAGATTTCTCTCTCTTACCTGGTAACTGAAAACAGGTTGGAAAAGAAGCCACTCCCTTTCTGCCACAGGTGCAATGATCCCCTGGAACAGCAGCCTTTCCAGAGCTGCTAGGAAAATTGCTTCAAATATATCATTGAATGCATAAAGTGCTAAGCAGGAAAGCAAGGAAACGCTAGTTTGTAACCTCTATACATCATGCTGTAGACCCAGTCGACTGTGACTTCCCGAGTCTAAACACCCACAAAAGTTGAAAGACACCCCTCCCTTCCACTCACGTGAGTGGGGGTGCTCCATCACTTGATTCCAGATCCAGAGAACTTGGGGATCCAGTTCTTCTTGTGGATCCAAGACACGTTTTCTGTTTAGAGCCAGAGGTTTGCTTCTTATGAAAGAAACTTTTCTTGGATTCTGAAGGCAACATTGGTTTCTGACCTGCTACTGTACTTTCCCCTTCTTGTTTTAGGGAAAGAGCCTGCTTTTCCTCACAGTCACCCTCTGGATGAAGGCATCCAGAGACAGTCCAAACAAGTGTTTGCCCTCCAAGGGCAGTCTCCCAATTTGCTTCTTGCAGAGACGTTCCTCCAACCAGCCATGGCATCCTTCTCTTGTGGACAGAGATGGTGATTTTATAGAGTCTTCCAAGGCATTCACAGAGAAACTTAGGTCTTCTGGAAATTCTTCCAGGAACTGTTAGATGGCAGGTTCCCCTGGGTCTGATTCCCCCACTGCAGCCACCAATAGGCTTCAGAACCATTCCTACCAGAGGAAAAGATACCCTAAATATTCCCTATAATTTCTTATCCATGGCATCTTTAAAGAAATGAAATCTTATCCACTGGGATTGTCAGGGTCCTATTCAAGTAGGAAATGGCCAAGTCAACAGCCAGGGAACCCAAATTGTAGAATTCCTTCTCCATAAGGTACTGCTGAGAAAATTGCTTTGGTGGTGAAAACACCTTCTCTGGGTGAGCCTAATTGGCATAATTCAATTCCTGCAAGTGGGGGTGCTTTGGACATGATTTGTAATGTTTTGGTGGCCAACAGGACCCAAATCTAGTGACTTCAATAGACGAGGATACTAGAAGATGTAACATCAAGTTAATTTGCACCACATCCGAAAAGAAACCCACTATGGGTTTTCTGTGTGTGAGACAGTCCAGGGCCTTGAGATTGCTCCTTGGAGTCAGTGCTGTATCTTGGCCTAGGCCAACAAGGCCCAGGCCTAGGGCAGCACTTTGCAGAGGGGGCAGCAAAAAGCTGCACCCCGCACAAAAAAAAAGTCTTCTCCCGGCTCCCACATGAAAATGGTTTCCACCGGCTTGCGCTACATTTTTAGTATAGGGCCAGTCGAATAGGGCCGGAGGGCAGGGTCCAGGAAGAAAATAAGTCTGGCACCCCCATAAAGCAGTCACACTGCTACCTGCTGGTATGATAATACCGGCCGGGGAGGACATTCGGACAGACTGCAGGCCGCCAACCACACTTAATACAACTGGCCCGACGGCCACCAATGCTAATAAGTGTGGCACTGCAGCCTTAATGCTCCTAAGGCTGTACTAATGGGCACTGATGAGGTGGCACTGATAAGCTGCACTGATGGGGCTGCACCGATATGCTGCCCTGATGAGCACTGATATGTGGCACTAATAGGCTTCTTTGATGGCCACTGATGATGTGGCACTGATGGTCACTGATGAAGCAGCACTGATAAGCTGCACTGATGGGGCTGCATTGATGGGCACTGATATGATGCACTGATAGGCTGCACTAATGGCCACTGATCCGGTTGTACTGATGGCCACTGATGAGGCTGCATTGATATGCTGCACTGATGGGCAGTAATAAGGCTGCACTGATGGACACTGATAAGGCGGATCTGATAAGGCTACACTGATGGGCACTGATAGACTGTGGTTGTGGTCTGTGGATTACAGATGACAGGGTGGGTCATAAACAGGAAGGGGTGTGGCCTTTACAGGAAGAGGTGGGTCATATTTAAATTAGGGGGTGCACAAGTTTAGTCAGGCCTAGGGCAGCACAAAACCTAAATACACCACTGCTTGGAATACTTGTCTATAGAGATTCTTAATATTCAACAGACTCTCCTCATCCTGAAGATGTTCCTCAGACGCCTTATCCCCCTTGGGAAAGACAGGGGAAGGAAAGCACACACACGTGTCCCAGGTATTTCTAACCAGTAAGAACCCCTAAAAGTTGGCCCTGCAAACCAGAAATGGCTGCAGAAAATTCCTCTTTTGACACAAAGCAACTGAAAGTTTGTGCTCCTGAGACAGTGGAAAACCAAGATAAAGGCAGGGATTCAGAGTTAATATGACCATTTGGGGGAGTCATTATAGACTGAACTGTGTAGTAGGTCCTCCTTACCTGACAGTGGGATCTGGGAGATCACTCAATCATTCCCCCCCCCCCCCCTGTGTAGCTTTGCAACGCCATGGCTTGGTTGCTGAGGGTTAGTAGGCCTATTTTACCTTTTAAGGGAGTGGCCATCCACAGAGAAGAGTGTTAGCCCAAGCCAGACACTTAATTGACAAGATACCCCAAAATAGAGAAATGTCCCAATACGTGCTGTTTTCTGGTGCTAATGCACTGTAGGCTGGACTGCTGGAGCTGTGCATGTGCTGCAGTAACCAGCAGACCTTGACCACAGAGGTGCTAACCATTTCAAGCTGCAGGACCAGAATGGCCTCATTTAGGGTGCTCACCACAAGGCCTTTAGGGACATGAGCCCCCTCTTCTCCACCCCACCTCACTCTTAGTGACAGAATGGGGTCCCGTCGTGTACTTAGCACGAACCTCATATATGCATTCATTAACTCCTTCTCTTCCATACCATGCAGCCAGGCTATGGGTCTCGGTAACGCAGGTTTGTTCCTGGTTGCTTTAGGGAAACTGACTGCTGGGGAGGGAGCCAGATTGCCGATCCCCTCATTACCAGAGGACCCTTCTTCATGCCAAGTACAACACCTCATGACCGACTGCAATGTACCTTGCACTAGTTCTCTATCCATAGCAAATGCCTTACTACTCCTGCTTATCCTGCCGAGTCCCCTTCATAGTGGCTTTGCTTTATACCCCCATGGACTTCACTGACTTTTTATACACCAGAAACCATCATGCACCCCTTTAAATAACTTCAGACCAGGCTTGGGTCAGCTGATGCAACTTTACTTGAACATTTAGAGGTACAGTTTAACATGAATAGAGATGGCCTTGCGGTTCGCCCAGCGGTCGGTTCGCGGCAAATTTTGCTTGTTCGCTACCCGCCAAATTTGCGAACACATGGCGTTGTTCGTGGCGGCCATATTAGTTTACATTGGGGAGAACTTTGACCCATGACACAGCCGTCAGGTGGAACGGGACAGCCAATTAAAACATTTCAGCACATGGACATGCCCCCTACCCTATAAATAGACCTGAGCTGTCGGCCATTTCACATTCTGCTTTTTTGTCAGCGTAGGGAGAGGTCAGCTGTATGCATCAGGGAGAGATTGCCAAACAAAAATAGCTCTGTTAAGATCCACAAAAGTCCTTTTCAGGGCTGGTATTTCAGCATAGGTCTACTAGTATCTTTTCAGGATAGGGGCAGGTATCCAGTCGGTGCTTACCCTTTAAATAACTTCAGACCAGGCTTGGGACAGCTGATGCAACTTTACTTGAACATTTAGAGGTACAGTTTAACATGAATAGAGATGGCCTTGTGGTTCGCGGCAAATTTTGCTTGTTCGCTACCCGCCAAATTTGCGAACACATGGCTTTATTCGTGGCGGCCATATTAGTTTACATTGGGGAGAACTTTGACACATGACACAGCCATCAGGTGGAACGGGACAGCCAATTAAAACATTTCAGCACATGGACATGCCCCCTACCCTATAGATAGACCTGAGCTGTCGGCCATTTCACATTCTGCTTTTTTGTCAGCGTAGGGAGAGGTCAGCTGTATGCATCAGGGAGAGATTGCCAAACACAAATAGCTCTGTTAAGATCCACAAAAGTCCTTTTCAGGGCTGGTATTTCAGCATAGGTCTACTAGTATCTTTTCAGGTTAGGGGCAGGTATCCAGTCGGTGCTTTAGGGGCAGTTAGAGATCGGCAGCAGTTCACACAAATCGCTCTGTTAATGTCCACAAAAGTCCTTTTCAGGGCTGGTATTTCGGTATAGGTCCAGTCTCTTTTCAGGTTAGGGACAGGTATCCAGTCTGTGCTTTAGGGGCAGTTAGAGATCGGCAGCAGTCATACAAATCGCTCTGTTAACGTCCACAAAAGTCATTTAAAGGGCTGCAATTTTTTTGGTATTGCTGTGGGGGGGGGGGGGGGGGATCCACGGTATAATATACTTTGCAGAAAGCATATTATAGTGGATTAGTAGTATTATTGTGCACTGTGCAGCATTGTGACAGGTGTGGTGACTGAGCGTTGCTGCAGCAATACTACAAACAGTGACAAAAGCACTTATAATGTATTATAACTGGTGTGATAGACCAATGGCCCCCCAATACCACATATTGAAGTGGGGTGTTATCTGAGCATACTTTTACAAGTGTATTTGTGTCCTGCAACAATATTGCCTCTTTTGCTGAGTTAAGTCTGGTACACACAGTGCCAAACTCACTGGCCAATTTTTTGAACAACTGGTGTGATAGACCAGTGGCCCCCCAATAGCACATATTGAAGTGGGGTGTTATCTGAGTATACTTTTACAAGTGTATTTGTGTCCTGCAACAATATTGCCTCTTTTGCTGAGTTAAGTCTGGTACACACAGTGCAAAACTCCCTGGCCAATTTTTTGAACAACTGGTGTGATAGACCAATGCCCCCCCCCCCAATACCACATATTGAAGTGGGGTGTTATTTAACAGTATAATTTTATAAGAGTGTATTTTAGTCCTGCAAAAACTTGGCCTCTCTTGCTGTGTTAACTGTGCTACACACAGTGACAACAGTTACTGGCCAATTATTTGTAGAACTGGTGTAATAAACCTGTGGCCCCCCAATACCACAGATTGAAGCAGGGTGTTATCAGAGTATACTTTCATAAGTGTATTTGTGTCCTGCAACTATATTGCCTCTTTTCCTGGGTTAACTCTGATACACACAGTGCCAAACTCCCTGGCCAATTTTTTGAACAACTGGTGTGATAGACCAGTGGCCCCCCTAATACCACATATTGAAGTGGGGTGTTATCTGAGTATGCTTTTACAAGTGTATTTGTGTCCTGCAACAATATTGCCTCTTTTGCTGAGTTAAGTCTGGTACACACAGTGCCAAACTCACTGGCCAATTTTTTGAACAACTGGTTTGATAGACCAGTGGCCCCCCTATACCACACATTGAAGTGAGGTGTTATTTAACAGTATAATTTTATAAGAGTGTATTTTAGTCCTGCAAAAATTTGGCCTCGCTTGCTGTTAACTGTGCCACACACAGTGACAACAGTTACTGGCCAATTATTTGTAGAACTGTTGTAATAAACCTGTGGCCCCCCAATACCACAGATTGAAGTGAGGTGTTATTTAACAGTATACTTTTCTAAGATTGTATTTTAGTCCTGCAAAAATTTGGCCTCTTTTGCTGTGTTAACTGTGCTACACACAGTGACAACAGTTACTGGCAAATTATTTGTAGAACTGGCGGACTGACGGACCGTCAGATAGGGAGGAGAGGCAGGCAGAACTTGCATTGCACAAAAGGTACAAAGCAGACTGCAAATGTATCAGGAGTGAGCCATCAACCCTGTACAGTCACATCTGGCGCTCCCAGGACGCCGGCACATAGCTCCGCAGTGTGGGCTTTTTTTAGTGTGTCCGTTTCTGACAACAGTGTTGCCATCTGCAGCCTTTGCAGTCAACGCATAAGTCCCGGTAAGCCCAACACTCACCGAGGGACAACCGCCTTAAGAAGGCACCTGAAATCCCATCACCGAGCCCAGTGATAGCAACACCGTTAGAACCCACAAAGCCACACTCCAGGCTCTCACCGTCCAGCCTCTTCTCCTTCTCCTCTCTCCTCACATTTGTCCTCCACTCCACCTTCCATGATGCTGTTGTCACGTTGTTCTGGAAAAAAGCAGGCTTCTGTGGCCCAAATGTTGGAGCGGAAAAAAAGGTGTCCGACAGGTGTCTGACTACATCGGGTTAACAGCCGATGTGGACACTCTGAGGAGTGATGAACCCCTGGCCTACTGGGTGGGCAGGCTTGACCTCTGGCCAGAGCTTGCACAATTTGCAATGGAAATGTTGGCTTGCCCCCCGTCCAGTGTTCTGTCCGAAAGGACGTTCAGCACAACCTGGGCAGGACAAGCGGCTCTCCACCACCCCGGAAGGTCTGGGTCCGCGATTCAGCGATACCATATTACAACGATGAAGGATAGAAACCTCCTTATGTCCTGTCTCCACATTCCCCCTCAGACTGCATTAGAGCACATTACGGCACTGTGTGGTGCCTTTGGGAAAGGTTCATCCACTAAATTTGGAGCCCAAATATTGGGTTAGAGAACTATGCCTTTGACACTAACTCAAGAAGCCAGAATGCAGCGTCACTCCTGACTGGTTTAAATCACCAAGAGGGGATATCTATGTAGAGGGCTATAAAGACCACTACTACAACACGGGGGACCTATACTAGCTGAAGGATCAATATTCAGACTGGTCTACATCACCAGTCTCATTTTACAAGACATTTACGAATACAGGAGCCCATATATCCTGCCCGCTAATAATACTTCTACATACAGCAAGAAATATCGGTATTGCTCGGTCTCTTTTGGCCCTGATGAAGCCCGATGCGAAACGCGTTGGCTCATTGGGACCCTTAAACCAAATATCAACAGAGACTTCTTGCACCAACATCAGATTGAAGTATGTATTAGCCCCCCACGAGGGGTATATTTCTGTGCTGTGGTTTTTAATGTTTTTGGTGAATATATGAGGGATTTGTTTCTTTTTTCTAGTAATCCCTCATGTACTACATTACACTTTTATGATCAAAATAAATAAAATGTTTACATTTTTATAAATTATGGATTCTTGGTTTTCCTTTTTCAATTGGGCCCTGAAAACCCATACTTTCTCTACTTTGTGATATATGTACCCTTTTTGGGGCTTGGGCCAATCTCACGGCTGTTTTTTGTATACTAACTTCTGTATCCTGTGTGAAATGTACCTCCAGCCATCAAATACTACATTCTTAGCTGTCAGTTAAACCCATGTGGGCTAATTTATGGGGTCTATACAGGCCGATACCTACTTCTGTATCCTGTGAATGCCTAATAAACCTTCAGCCACAGAATACTACGTTCTTAGCTGTCAGGTAAACCCATGTGGGCAAATTTTTGGGGCCTATACAGGCCGACACTTACTTCTGTATGCTGTGAATGCCTAATGTACCTCCAGCCATCAAGGTAAACCAATGTGAATGCCTAATGTACCTCCAGCCACCAAATACTACGTTCTTAGCTGTCAGGTAAACCCATGTGGTTTAATTTTTGGGGCCTATACTGGCCGATACTTACTTCTGTATCCTGTGAATGCCTAATGAACCTTCAGCCACAGAATACTACGTTCTTAGCTGTCAGGTAAACCCATGTGGGCTAATTTTTGGGGCCTTTACAGGCCGACACTTACTTCTGTATGCTGTGAATGCCTAATGTACCTCCAGCCATCAAGGTAAACCAATGTGAATGCCTAATGTACCTCCAGCCACCAAATACTACCTTCTTAGCTGTCAGGTAAACCCATGTGGTTTATTTTTTGGGGCCTATACTGGCCGATACTTACTTCTGTATCCTGTGAATGCCTAATGAACCTTCAGCCACAGAATACTACGTTCTTAGCTGTCAGGTAAACCCATGTGGGTTAATTTTTGGGGCCAATACTGGCCGACACTTACTTCTGTATCCTGTGAATGCCTAATGTACCTTCAGCCACAGAATACTACGTTCTTAGCTGTCAGGTAAACCCATGTGGGCTAATTTTTGGGGCCAATACTGGCCGACACTTACTTCTGTATCCTGTGAATGCCTAATGTACCTCCAGCCACAGAATAGCTGTCAGGTAAACGCATGTGGGCTAATTTTTAGGACCTGGAATGGCCAACACTTACTTCTTTATCCTGTGAATGCCTAATTTTTCAGACTGGAAATGAAAAACAATGGGTCTGTAAAGGTTCCACCAAATTGTGGAATTGATGCGGACCCATTTTACAGATGTGTGAATGGACCCTATATGTATTAGACATGTATTTACCGGCTGCTGTCAGCTCTGGCTGATTTATGAAAAAAATATATATATATTTTTTTGCCGTAAAAAAAAAAATTTAGGGCAAATTTTCCAATTGCAATACTTCTGTTATGACATTGTCCATGTGCTGGGACTATTTGTGCACAGCTAGTACGTCTTTTGTGGCTGCAAATATGACCTAAAGGTTTTTAAAGTTCGCCTACCATTAAAGTCAATGGGGCCCGCCCCGGCTGATGTTCGTCCATCACTAAACATGAATAACTTAAATGTAACATTTCCTTACTATCTCAACTAGGCTGCCCAGGCATACTTCAGCAAGGTGATAGTCCATAAATGGCATCCTCCAGGACTTAGTAGTTCTCTGGACTCCCTGTGCCTTCCGGTGGACTGCAGGGCATAGCAGTCTCCCCCCTCGGTGCTCTGCAACAGTCACAGCATCTTCCTGAGCGGGCCGAAGATCCAGGACCCAGCCTTCTCGCTTATTTATATCACAGGGCAGATAGTCTGGGTCCAAAAATCCTGGAAACAGAGGTGCAGAACATTAATCTCTTCCCCAGCCTGGGCCAGCCCACTGCCAAACTATCATTCTGTAGGCAACTTACCTACAGGCAATATTACAGGTTGTCCCTGCTTTTGCATTCAGCTCCAGGTACAGCATTCTTGGCCTTCTGGCAACAGATCAGGATAATGTTTTTTTCCTACCCCAGTAGGGGAGTTCAGAATAGGCTATAAATAGGTAACTATAGTCCATGAAAGGAGATCTTCAGGGAGACATTTGTAGGCACATTCATCTTCCAAGGGCACTAGCTAAAAACTGAGGCTTAGATGAGCTCAGAGTGGTTAGGCCTGGTGTTACGGAACAGGGCACCCCTGAGCAGGTACCTCCGTTGACAGATGCTCCTAGTGCTTCCCGAGGGCTCCAAGCACTCCACCAGACACCGTAAGCACTTCAGACTCCACGAACCGTCGCAGCTTGGTTAGGGTCTTGGCATCTCCTACCCACCCTGGACCAACGACAAGGCCCCAGGTTCCTGTGGGTGAACCTCTCTTTCCCCAGAGAGTGCAGCAGAACAAGCTCTTACACAAGCTCTTATAAGAGCTTAGTGATTCTCTAAGGGAGTATGGAAGACCATAGCAATCCCTGCAGCAGATTCCCCCAATAACGAGACAAAGCTCCGAGATGAGGGTAAAACAGGAACAACATTTATTGGAAGAACAGAGCACACTTTTATACAGAAATTGGAACATCCTTCCCCCAACAACCGCTTTCCCATTGGTCAATTGTAAAGTACTTGCAGTTCTCACTAAGGTCCTCTCCAGCATATGCAAATGAGGGCTTGAAAATGAGTCAACAGGGATTGGTCAGATAGCTTTGACCAATGCAAGGAGACAGAAGCCCCAGGGGGCAATCAATGTACACAATAGTCAGACACAGAACAATGGTTCCCTAACGAGCCCTCAATACACATTACTCTGAGTGTCAATAGACCGCCCGTCTCCTCAGAACTTCCTGTAATGCCCATATTAGGAGTTGGCTTCCTGTTCCTTACAGTTTACAGGAATACGTTTTAGCTTCCAGGAGAGGCAAGGCTCCATTAGCCACATGTTTAAAGAAACACAAAAAGACACAAAAATGCATAACTCCCAGTCTACTGAACAGAACCCCTACATTCAACCCATCCCCAGATAGCCTGGATCTGAGCGCTCAACATATCCAAACAGCGCTCAGATGCCACAAACACAGTCAAATTGCCATGGGGTTTACGTTTAGCCTGGGCTGATGAGAGGGTCCATAGTCCCATTGCAGGAGGCGAGCAACCAGGCTTCTCCAACGCCCAGTGGCGAGATTGGTCTCGTCACACCTGGGTCCCACCGTTTTTGGTCAGCGTTCATTCATGTGAAGGTGATAGAATGAATTTGCACCCTATGTTCTGTGCAGGGGCGTAACTACATCTTCCACCCGACTGCCCCTGCTGGCATGGCCCATGTCTTTTAATGAGGTATTCTCCGCCCCCTGCCTGCCCATTACTGGGGATTGGCTGAGGCCTCATATATATGCATGGCATCTCCTCCTAACCCCACCCTCTTGTTCCAGAAGATTCTGCAACCTTTTATGGCTCGTTTCCACTTAGCGGTACGGTACTGTTCGGTACGCAATTTTTGCTGTTTCCATTGTGAATGGTACCTTAATTCCGAACCGTACCACTATTTGGGATCCTTTTGTTGGGGTACCAAGCACATTAGTATCATACCAACAGGGTGGAGCTACACTCTGCAGAACTTTGGTTGACAGAGAATCGCCGATCACTGCTTTTCCGGCTACACCACGCCTATCATGAAAGGGTACTATTGGCGGTGGAAATGCAAGGTGTACCGTTCCAAACCGTACCGTACTGAACCGATCCATACCGTACCAGGCATTAGACCAAGGAGAGGCACCAGAGAGTTGTCATGATGAGTCATCCAGCCCTGAACTCTAATAAACCCTGACTCAATTAAGACTCACCAGTTTAAATGTGAATCAGAGTATGATTTTCCTACACTTTCTTCCAGCACACACTAGAGGGTGCTACATTATGCTACATTATAAATAAACATATTTAATGTGTGTAGTGCTGAAGGCCAAATACTTGTAGCATGAACAATATGAAACTGGCTGAAAGGGACAAGCAATGTAGGGAAGCTAGATTTGAAATATTTTTGCAATGCCAGATGTCCTATAAGGAAAATGTAGGCAATGTGCCCAGGCCTAGAAAGGTTTTTGGGGCTCCCGAATGAGAGAAAAAACATGAATTGGCCTTTGGGCTCCTCAATAGTTAACTACGGGTTTCTGTGTTCTTATTAGAAACCAAGTTTCAGCCCCTGGTGCCGGCTATCAGAATACAATAACCGCAGTGGGAGATTTCTCCATCCACGCTTTATACTGTAGCATGGATAGAAGATTCTGTTATAATTTTTAAATTCAACCCACAGGCTGATGGAAAAAAGTCTAAATGTGTATACTGTAGTATTTTGTTGTGTGCTGCTCAGGCTCAGCTGATGTGGGGTATGCATGTGGATTCCTCCGCATCCACCGCTGTGGGTGCTGGAAGTGGATGGAGCCCATCCTGGCTCCTAGCTATAGCTCAATGAAGAAGGGGTAAGAGATGATCCCTGATGCCTCACATCCGTGAGATCCTATAGTGGTGATAAGAGTGGCAACCTCAGCCTTGACTCCAACCAGGCCATGCCCCCAACATGTTTCGCTCTGCCCCTGGAGCCTAATTATTCCCCTTGATTAAGCATGGGGGGTGTTGCAAAATGCATTGGGGGCATGGCCTGGTTGGAGTTCAGGCTGAGGTTGCCACTCTTATCACCACTATAGGATCACATGGAAGTGCGGCATCAAAAAATCACCTCTTTCCTCTAAATTTCTATGGCCAGCTTAAGACATAGGCTTACCTAAACTGGGCACTAAGAACAGCTGATAGTCAAGGAAATATACCTATGTTGTGGTTATGTAGCCGGGATTGGACTACCATGATAAATATGCAGACTTAACGTTGTTGTTTGAATTGTTCCTGTGCCCCTTTAAGGTTAATTTCAGATGGGATTGTCCTTCGGCAGGAAATCGAAGATTGGGATTGGAGGAGATGTAGTTTCTGACAGAGCTGATCATTGTTCAGATTGCAGAGGAAACTATCTTCCCAGGAAGCAAAGGGGGAGTGGAGGATCATGGGAGAAGATATAAAACTATCTGCTCCACAGCCTGAAAACTTTCTTGCTCCCAGGATCCATTGAGCGCACACCAGCCTGCTGAGTATATGACTGACGGCAGCTGTGGCCTAGTGCACGAGGCCTAACTTGCTCACAGAACTCAGCCTCAGCGGAGCGGCTGCTGATAGCTGTACTGTGGATGCTTTCACAGTGTTGCTGAAGAAGACAGAGTGAAGGTCAGTCAGACATCCTGTGGTGACAGAGCACAGCCTGTTCCCAGATGCTGGAGCATGAGAGATCGCATCGCCTTCTGCAGGGCCCTCACAGACAGACATCTCAGAGTGAGAGAGGGTGCCTTTCCCTGGTTCAGACCTCAAGTATAACATCTCATCTTTACACTGACTGCAGACACTACAAAAAACATCAATTCTATTAGGATTACAATTTAACCTCTGATCCTTTTTGCTATACTAAACCACAGTGGAAATTGTTTAGGAGCTCCAACTGCCAGTGAAGAACGTAGCAAGGCCTTGCAAAAGGAGGGATATTGATACACAGTAGTTCTTAAAGGGGACACGTTCTAGTTTATGGTTATACTGCTAAGTAGTCTACTGATAGCATAAATTAGCCTAGAGTTCTTCTTTAAGCTTAACGTTTTCCAATAATCTGGATATTGCTGCATCATTCTAGGAAGTAGCCATACATGCTTAGAACATAGAATGTTTGTTTCACTACTGTTCCTTAATATTATAACTTACTGTTTTCTGTTGTTTCTGTGTCGCTGAACCCTGATAATTTAAGTGGGGGGTTCTGTTGACTGACATAATTTTACTTACCCATTCATTGAGTAAAAGTCAAAACTCAGTCATATTGTGTCAGTGAGTTTTTAAAGGTGTATACACAATGTGTGAACCTAGAGAGTCAGGTGGGCTGGACGGTTCACAGGGTCACAGTAGTGCTGAAGAACACCCATCCATCAGCAACCCCCAAGGGGGTAGTGCTACAGTTATGAAGGTGGTGAAGGTCTGTGTTGAAAGGCTTTTGTTCACTTCCTACAGGCTTCGTATTAGGGATTGACCGATATTCACTTTTTTGAAAATATCGATATCGGCCACAAACTTGGCCGATATGACCGATATTTTCTTAGGGTAGGGATGCCTCCGGAAGGGAAGGGGGGATGGGGATTAGAGCGCTGCCTGATTACACAAAGAGCAGGGTTCTTCTGCTTACCCGTCACGGGCGCTCTCATACGAAGTACTGCCTCCTGGACCGGCTCCTACCTATGATAGTAAGCACACTGGTGACGCCTATCATAGGAGCCAGTTGGGGGCACTGGTCACTCTGTATTGTTGGGGGCACTGGTCACTCTGCATTGATGGGGGCACTGGTCACTCTGCATTTGATGGGGGCACAGGTCACTCTGCATTGGATGTGATTGAATGTGCAGAATATCGGCCGATACCGATACATGATGACCAAAATATCGGTATCGGCCCTGGAAATACTATATTGGTCTATCCCTACTTTGTATCCCCATATAAGTATATACAAATGCAAAACCTGCTTGAAGCAAGTCAGAAGGGGATCCACTGCAAGTCAACTTGCGGGTTAAGTGCAGCTCTGTGTGGCAAGAAGAAAACACTCACAGAGTCCGAATTTGGCAGTAAAGACATAGCTCCCAACTGTCCCTGATTTGGAACAATGTCCCTCTGTCCCTCTATCTTCCTCATTTTGGTCTGATCTATATAGTTGTATATAAAATGCACTTTTTATCTGTCAAAAAATGGTTCCCAGTGCTAAACCTTTCATCCAATTTCTTTCTAAATTGCTGCATTTGTAAATGTCAAAAGCCAGCATAAAGAAATAGAGGTGGTTAAAAAAAAAGCATCTGAGAGTTTAACAAATTTTTTTTGTAGAAGTCTCCTTTAAGGGGGCGTGGCAGGGGGTGTGTCCTATGCCTGCATACTTTTATTAATAGGTGTCCCTTGTTCCCATCTCAAAAAGTTGGGAGGTATGAGTAACAGTTTATTGTAGAAAAGTTCAGCAAGTACAACAGGCCCAGCAGGAAGCACACCTGACCAGAGCCACTTACAGCTGAGACAGCAGTGGACCCATTAGATGAAGAATGGAGAATGCCGACAGCATCCTCCTCCACCTATAACTGGTTTAGATAGTAAGGAGCACTGGAAGGGCAAACGCAGATCAAAAACGAAGGGATTTCCAGTCACTACTTACCAACCAGCCAGCAACCAGCCAAATTAACCTGTCTAACAGTATGCGTTAAAAACAGGGGTTTAGTTGCACACATTTGCAAATACATGCGTAAGCTGCAGGCCGCGCCAAGGCACCCTCTAGTCACCTGTCCTCCATCTATCTCATCAGAATGCATGTGCTCCCATTGTGGAGACTCTTTAAAGGTAGAGTTAGAGACTGCAGATATCAGGGTGCCTTGGCGCGGCCTGCAGCTTACGCATGTATTTGCCAATGTGTGCAACTAAACCCCTGTTTTTAACGCATACTGTTAGACAGGTTAATTTGGCTGGTTGCTGGCTGGTTGGTAAGTAGTGACTGGAAATCCCTTTGTTTTTGATCTGCGTTTGCCCTTCCAGTGCTCCTTACTATCTAGACCAGTTATAGGTGGAGGAGGTGACCACTGGTGCTTTAGGTAGCCCAATGGGCTGCCTTACCACAATTCACATTAACATGCAACTCAACACATATTAACATGAGTGCATAAACGCAACGTACAGTTGTTAATGTACTCTAAGCCTAGTTATCTACAGTATCTCACAAAGTGGGCCAACTCAATATTGAACCCTTCGGACTAAGACTGGGATGCCATTAAAGTTCATGTGCATGTAAAGGCAGGCGTCCCAATACTTTGGAGAATCTAATGGAGCTTGTTAGAGCCAAATACAAATAATTATGTTTCATCAGGAGCTATGGACAGCTGCACCAGTGATCTCTGCTCCCTTTATAAATCAGCTGAATCATACTTCTCTGTAAAGCAGCTCATAAACACAAGAAGACAGTTGCCCAATCCGCATGATTTTTTCAGCCAATCGGGTGACGATTTTTTATCTATGGTGGACAGACTCCCATCAGCTGCCACTAAAAATCTCATATAATCATGATGCTAATTTCATTTAAAAAGTAATGTTCAGTAGTTTTAAATCTGCAGCATGTAACAAATAATACCTGATGATCCTGCCATGAAGGTTCTTGTTCAGCCACTTCCTGTTTTAGGGTGACAACACTCTGTTCCTGTCACCTCCTGGTTTTCCTGTGTTGTCAGCCTCTCACATGTGCTTCCGGTAGGGATTCTAAGACAGCCTTTCTCAACCAGGATGTCCTGGGGTTCCTCCAGAGGTTGCTAGGGGTTCCTTGAGGTGAAAGCAGTTGTGGCATATTTTTCTCTTGTCTAGGCTGATCAGGCAAGTAAGGGGTCACTACAATTATCAGTGTCTGTTTTTTTTTTCAGGCTATATTTATTTTTTATTTAAATTCATATTATCACTAAAGATGATTTAGTTTTATAGAGGATTTGCATACACCCCGTTCTTTAATACTCTCTTCCTGATCTGATTCTGAAATGTACCATAAGGTATAGATAGAAATTATAGTGGGGTTTCCCTGAGAACTAAAAACTTTTTCAAGCATTCCACCAACAAAAAAAAAAATGAAAGAAAGGCTAAGCGATGGTGCCAATTCTTATTTCACAAGCATGGTCTGTGGTTGTCACCATGAAGAAGCCTGCCCCGAGCAATAAATGCAGCTGGAGTGCATTCATGTAGACAGGAAGTGGTTGGAAGAAGGCTGCAGGAGATCAGCGGCACCGAGATACAAAAATAGGAGGGAAAAAATATAAAAATGGTAATGTAGCAAGGTTTCTAGGCCTGTGGCCTGATGTGGGTCTGCCATTAGTACTGGAATCCTCTCCAGCCCTTGTGAGCTGCGACCCTGGGTGTGACAACTGAAGCAGCGACAACTCCGGCATCTTTGTTTGTAGTTTTATTGAAAAAAAGGGGATGGGAGAAGGGAATGAGTGGGATACTCCTTGAGGCTTAAACTAGTTACAATTGGGACTTTTCTCCAAAAATGCCGTTGGCGCTTCCTTGACACCAGCCGGCGCCAGCCAACGCTCACTGACTCTGAGAACACTCTGTGTAGCAGAGGAAGTGTTGAATCCTCGACTTATAGTCCAGAAGATCCAAGACTGAAAACTGTAGAACTCCTGACACTGTTCCACTGTGTAAATCTCTGAATACTTTCCCCCCGCCTGGCACAGCTTGAGGTAGTATATTGCAGAACTCTGTGTAACTGTCACTGTAACTGGCACACTCTGTACACTTCAGGGCCCAGACTGCAGGTGCCCCCTTTGACCTTGAACTCTTCAGGGTCCATGAACAATGTACCCCCTTTGTAACTTCAGGGTCCTTAACCTAGGTACCCCCTTTAACAGCTAGCTGACACTGGATCCCAGAACATCTCCCGGAGTGGTCACCTCTGACTCTAGGCAGACCCCCAGGGGCAATCCTCAGTACTCACGACCTGTGTAGGCTTTCCTGGGACTGGACCCCTCTCTCTCTCTCCGCAGGTTCTTGGCACACCGAATCCCCTCAGCTCAACTCAGCTCACTCTGGACTCTCAGACGACACCCCAAGATATCCGCTTCCTCAGACAGGAGGAGAGACAGCGGCACTCTCCTTCCTGGGACTCTGCTCCCGCCAAAGACACCGTGCTACGCACTTACC
The DNA here is from genome assembly GCF_965119305.1 of Pelophylax lessonae. Lineage (NCBI taxonomy): Eukaryota > Metazoa > Chordata > Amphibia > Anura > Ranidae > Pelophylax > Pelophylax lessonae. The sequence continues at coordinate 64,743,540 of NC_138774.1, forward strand.
CCCAAACTTATATCCACTCCCAGAATCCTTTGCAGCATAATCTGCCTTCTGGGGTGGTTACAAGCTGGGATGTGTCCCCTGATTGGGCTTCCCACACTGCCCTATGAGAAGCCTCTCACAGGAGCTGCAGCCAATTATTTGGAGCTGCCAATCATGTATTCTAACAGCAGCAAGTCCCGCTATCGGAACACAATGTCCCGGCAGGGGGGATTCCTCTATCCACCGTGTTTATGTAGATGGTGGCAGCTGTTCGTTTTTTTTTTTGTTTTTTTTTTGTTTGCCCCGCTGGCTGAAAAAAAAAAAACCAACCATCTGGGGCTAGCTCTAGTGGGGTAAAATCGATCATCGATTATTTTCGACTGCACCAATGAGAAAATCTGAAGAAGCAGGATGGTAATTATTTTTCACTCTTGCAATGCCTCATGGGACTTGTAGTTCCGCAACAGCTGGAGGGCCGCCAGTTTGACACCTGTGTGCACGCAGGTGTCAAACTGGCGGCCCTCCAGCTGTTGCGGGACTACAAGTCCCATGAGGCATTGCAAGAGTGAACAAATGACCATCCTGCTTCTTCAGATTTTCTCATCGGTGCAGTCGAAAATGATCGATGATCGATTTACCCAACTAGAGCTAGTTCCAGATGATTTGTTTTTTTTTTTTTTTCAGGCAGCGGGGAGAACAAATAAAAAAAAAAAAAAAAAATGAACAGCTGCCTCCATCTACAGTGTAGATGGAGGCAGATTTTTTTTTTTTTTTTGTGTTTGTTCGCCCGGCTGCTGGAAAAAAAAAAAAAAATATCTGGGACTAGCTTTAGTGGGGTAAAATCGATCATCGATCATTTTCGACTGCACCGATAAGGAAATCCCGAGAAGCAGGATGGTCATTTTTTAATGGACAAACAAATTTCAACAGTGTATGTGGTTTTCGTTTGAGGAAGTCCATTCTCTCCAAAATGGAATGTTGCAAACATTTTCGGATATTTGTAATGTCATCGAATGTACTGATGAGAAATTTCATGCAAACGTTTTTTTTTTTCCTAAAATGTACTCGTGTATGGCCAGCTTTAGAGTTTACATCTTCAAAAAAATATATATATTATATTACTTTAGCTGCTGTATCCTGCTAGAAGGCAGAAATCCTTAAAAAAAAAAAAAAAGAAAGAAAAGCATGAAAATAAAGAATAAGCAGCCTGGCGTAATACAAGCAATTATTTGATACCGCATATTTTTCTATATGCCCCCCCTCAAGCTAGCCAGCAGTATATCCGGCAGTTGAAGCCAAGGTCAATTCCATAGGCTGAGGGCTATCCCTTTCCCAGCATGCATTGCAGCGTGCATGTGTGCAGTCTTGCACGTCTCACTAGTGGTAATGAGGAAGGAGGGAGGGAGATGGGGAGAGAGGACCCGGCAGGGGGTGGAGTGGGTGGAGGAAAAGAGGGAACTTCTACCTTCTTTACTGTCTGCTCACCACAAATATACCAGCAGCCTCCGCTGTCTGCAAATCAGTTTGGTTTAATCATATAAGCCGTGCTGAGTGTTCATAGGAGGGGGAACTTCCTTAGTGATGACTTGCAGGGGTTTAAGGTCTACAGGGACCCTGCTTGTAGGGCTGCATTACCAGGTGCATTTGCTGTTGATGGCTATCAGCAGCTCTATGAAAGGCAAGACGTGTCATGGCCCCAGGTAGGGTTGCCACCTTATCCCTTTAATCCAGGACACATATTTTTTTTTTTCCAAAATAATTTTTATTAATTTTGAAATATCAGGTACAATAAATGCATTCAACAGTTCAACATATAACAGAAAAGTAAGGCACCTCGCAACCATAAAACATGTCATAAAAAGTCATAAGATGTAGTAAATACATACAACTTTCAATTGTCATTCCAAGTGATCCATGAATCCCAATGTCTATTGTGTTTAGTAATGGAGTTGGAGCGTAGCGCCAGTGATTTCTCATATTCATATGTCAGATTCACTGATGCTACCACTTCAGATAAGTTTGGAGCCTCTATGTTTTTCCACCTCCTAGTGATGGTCGCCCTAGCAGCCAGCAATATATGTGCTGTAACCCACCTGTGTTTGTGGGCTATTGCATCAATGTCTAGAGTGAGGAGAGCCAAGGCAGGGTTCGGTGTAACAGGAGTTTGTGTCACCGTCGAAAGGAGGCCAAAGATTTGGTTCCAGAAACTAGTTAAGTTCTTGCATGTCCAAAGAATATGGTACAGGTTGCCCACTTGGCCACATTCCCGCCAGCAGAGCGGGGAATGAGTCGGGTAAAATCGGGACAACCTGTATGGCGTCAGATACCACCTGGACAAGATTTTTTGGGTTAGTTCCCAATGGTTGGTGCATCCCGACACCCCATATGAATGCCGGAATGCACACAACCACTGAGATCGTGAGAAAGAACGTTTGAGGTCGCCTTCCCATTTGATCATGGGACAGGTCTTGGTAAATGTGGTCTTAGCATTAAACATGTTGTAGAAGAATGTGATGCCTTTTATCGATCCAGAGAGGTTATTTAGGAATCTAATTGTCGGTAGTGGGAAAGTGATTTTGGGAGGGGGATGTTTAGTCAGGAACGTGGTGATCCGGGTATATGTATAAAGTTCTGAGTTCGGGAGGTCATATTCATGTGCGAGCGTCGTGAAGGGTTTCAATCCGTCTGGAATATAGAGGCTATCGATCCAGAGTATGCCCCTATCTCTCCATCTCAGGGTGGAGAGGCACGGGATCAGTACGTCTAGGAGGTTGATGGGTAATCTCTGTTTATATTGGGCTTCTTCCACATTAGTATGCTTTTGTAATTCTCTCCAAGCCAGTATGGATGTCTTGGTTGTAATCAGTAGGTCTGTCATGTTTTGGGGCTTCCACATGTCTGCCAGGAGTAGCACGTATAAGTGATCGACCTTGCTGTGTGCGGCTTCAATGTGTGACCAGTGAATGCCAGAGTGTTCTGGGAACCACGTTCGTAGCTGGGTTAGTTGGGACGCTAGAAAGTAGTCATACAGATGTATCATACCAGTTCCCCCCACTTTCTTGTGTCTGATATGGTGAGCCAATGAACATCTAGGATGTTTCCCCTGCCATATATATTGTTTGAGAACACGGTTTAGAGAATTGATCAGTGCTGGTGGGAGAGGCAATGGGAGAGTTCGAAAAATATACAGTATTTTGGGGAGGGCCATCATTTTGAAGGCAGCTAGTCTGCCCAACCATGATAGTTCTTGATATGATTTTTTTGTAAGATCCGACTGTATGTCTGCAATCAGTGGCTTATAGTTGGCCTCTATCATAGAGGAAACCGATGGCGTCAATTTTAGCCCCAAGTACGAGATTTCGTGGTCAGTCCATATATATGGGAATTGTGATTCCAAGTGTTGTCTGGTGTGTTTTTGTATGCCCAAGTTGAGGATAAGCGATTTAGTAAAATTTACTTTATAATATGATATAGCTGAAAATGACTCCAAGAGTCAGTGTAGAAAGGGCATGGACACTATGGGGTTGGTGATGGAGAGAATGACGTCATCAGCGAATAGTGTTATTTTATGGGGGATACCTTTTATATGAAAGCCGGAGATATGGGGGTGAGAGCGAATACGTACTGCTAGTGGCTCCATCATAAGATTGAATATGCTCGGGGATAGTGGACAGCCTTGGTGGGTGCCGTTGGTTATGGAGAAGGGCTTGGATAAGATGCCCGATAAGAACACCTGGGCTGAGGGAGTAGAATATAGTGCCAGGATGGCCGATAAAATCAGCCCCTGGAATCCAAACTTCTCCAGAACCAACCGCATATATCTCCAGTATACCCTATCGAAGGCTTTTTCAGCGTCGATAGATAAGAGAAGGGAGGGAGTTTTCGTTATTTCTGCGTAGTGGATTAGGTTAATGACTCTACGTGTGGCATCTGCCGCTTGTCTATTCGTCATGAATCCTAGCTGGTCAGGATTTATTAGCGTGGGCAAGATAGAGGAGAGGCGGGTGGCAATTATTTTGGCATATATTTTCACGTCTGCGTTAAGCAGGGATATTGGGCAAAAATTTGCAGGGGCGTCCGGTGATTTGCCTGGTTTCGGAAGAGCCACTATATGCGCCTTGAGCATCTCCAGTGGGAAAGCGCCCGATTCGGAGATGGTCCGGTATAGTCTAAGCATGTATGGAGAAAGTACGTCCTGGAATCGCTTGAAATACTCGTTAGTAAAACCGTCAGGGCCTGGAGATTTGTCATTAGGTAGGTGGTTGATAGCATGGGCAATTTCCTCAGTGGAGAAGGGAGAATTTAAAGTTAGGAGCTGGGCATTGGACAGGGTGGGGAGGCCAATGTCATCAAGAAATGTCTTAATACACTGGTCAGATGGAGTAGGGCAGGAGGGATCATCTTTCAAGTTATACAGCGCCCCATAGTAATCAGAGAACGCATCTGCGATCTCTTGGGGTTTTAGGAGTTTCTGTTTGGTGAAAGGGTGGAAAATATGGGGAATTTTGCATTTCGTCCTACGGGCTCTCAAGCGGTTGGCGAGGAATTTCCCAGCTTTGTTGTGTTGTGAATAGAATACTAGTTTGAGACATCGCATAGCCTTATCATGATCTCTAATCAGGAGTAAGCGCAGTTCATGTCTGAGCTTGGTTAAGGCAGTCGATTGTGCGTCTGTGGTGGAGGCCTTGTTGGCAATCTCCAATTTATGGATATCCGCCAACAAGGAGTCCACAGCCGTCTTGTGTGATTTTCGTTCCCTGGACTTAAGCTGGATCAATATGCCTCTCATAACAGCTTTGTGTGTGTTCCATAGTGTCTGTGGAGAAACAGATGGGTCGTCATTGAGCTGAAAGAACGATTTAAGGTGGTTTTGAAGATTAGTAAAATGTTTTTGGAGTTGGATCAGCCTATTGTCACATCTCCAGGTGGAGAAGCCAGGACCAGGCTTCTCCAGGTGGAGTATAATGGAAACAGCTGCATGATCCGACCATGTGATGTCATGTATCTTAACCTCAGACGTACGATGCAGTAACCAAGAATCAATAATAAAAAGGTCGATTCGTGAATATGACTTATGTCGGGTCGAGAAGAAAGTAAAATCCCTCTCTTCCGCATGAAAACAACGCCAAGCGTCGTAGAGGTCCTCCCGATGCAGCAGGTTCCCCAGTGCAGGAGAGCGCCTACCGCACCTAGAGGAAGTGTCAATCCAAGGGTCGGGGGTTAAGTTAAAGTCACCGCACATAATGAGGCGACCCTCCCTCAGCGCCCGAGCCTTTTTGAGGACCTTTCGCAGGAAGCACATTTGTTTAACATTAGGAGCATATACTGCTACCAACGTTAAAGGAACATTGTCAATTACACATATCAATATGACATATCTACCCTCCGGATCGAGGTGAGACGATTTGAGGGTGAACACCACTGAGTCTCTGATGGCGACCAGAATGCCGTTCTTCTTCACAGGAGCCGAGGCGAAGAAGGTGTGGGGAAAGTTCTTATGTTGACAGTAGGGAGCTGCGTCCACCTGGAAGTGCGTTTCCTGTACTACTAGAATGTCCACCTTTTGCGAGATGGCGTCTTTCCATAGGGTCCTCCGTTTGGCTGGATGGTTAAGGCCATTGGAGTTAATAGACAGTATTTTCAGACCCATGGGGAAGACACCAGAAGAGATGGGCAAGGTGATCTGTACTTCTTGAGCTCGGAGACTGGATCGTTTCGTCCATGGCGCACCATCGTGAATCTTGGCGATCTTTCGGGTCAGCAAATAATAAGGAATATGTGAAAAAGTCCAGAGTTAACAGTAGACATCGGATCATGAGAGCTAGGGCTTCGGGTGTTGCTGAAGTATTCATCAAAGCAGTAAGTTGAATGCTGTTGGACGGTATCAACTAACTCCAACGGGAGTAACAGAGAAGCCCGTTGCCAGGTGTAAAAAAGGGAATTCCTCGGAAGGGATTCGGGCAGGCAAGCCTGCAACATTTAGCAGGGTGAGGTACGGTGGTTTGTACCAGGGCACTGGACCAGGGAAGTCCGTAAAGCAGGATAGAGTCTGAGGAGTGCCGTTAATATTTAGTGCGGTGTTTGTGAGCAGACTTGGACCATCCAAGGGACGAGTTTGTCTTCTGAGGTGGCGTATGGTTTGGGGGTTGGGGGGGAATGATATTCCAGGCGTGGAGAAGTTCTAATCCAGCTTCCAATGAATGTATTGTTTTGTTGGAACCTTCTTTGGTAATTATCAGACTCGCCGGATATTTCCATTTATAAGGAATTATCATGGTTGCGCAGGGCCTTGGTGATAGTTAGCAGATTATTGCGGCGTTGCATCGTGTATCGGGAGAAGTCGGGAAAAACTTGTAGATTTTTTGCTTGCTCAGGCAATTGATCCTTTTGCTTAAAGGCTAGGAGTATACCTTCTTTAGCCTGGTAGTAGTGCATTTTAAGCAGCACATCTCTTGGCACTTCCGCAGGGAGATGTGGTGGCTTGGGGATGCGGTGTATACGGTCAATTGTCACATCTGTGGGAGAAAAACCAGGAACCGCAGCCAAAAAGAGATCTCTTGCAAAGTGCGGGAGTTGGTTAGAGGAAACTGTTTCAGGGATGCCGCGTATCTTGAGATTGCTCCTTCTAGATCTGTCCTCCAGATCCGCTAGTTTAGATTTAATCCATGATATGTCATCTGCCTGAGACGTGTGAGCGTCCACCATGGTATTAAATGAGGTTGCAAAATCTGTCATTTGGTTCTCCATATGATCAACCCTGGATTCCACAACTTGTACACTTCTCTTACAGTCCTTCAGGCCAGAATATAAATCAGCTTGCAAAGAAGAACGCAGCAGCATCACAATATCTTTAAGGGCTGTATCAGATATGGGCTGCCCTGTAGTTGGGAAAGCTGCAATAGGGTCCGGGATAGAGGTTTCCATGTCTGGTGTTTCCCCCGCCATGTTCCCACCATACATAGGGCTAGCTAGGTCAGATAAAGAAGAGCGCCTCTGCTTGCTTTTAGCAGGGCTGTGAGTGGAGGGAGTCGACTGACCTGAGGCTGGGTCCGGATCATTATCCGCCGAGAGCTGTGCATCTCGCAGGAGAGTTGCTGCTGCCAGGGCGCTGGCTGCATCCCTGTTTAGAGAGGTCCGGGCGCCATGTTGGCTCGAGCGGCCCGCTGCTGGCGGGAAGTACAGGGTCAGTTTTCGCGGCTGTGGCGGGTCCCGCTGTCTTCTAGACATCTCCGCTACTTGCTCGGGTGCACTACCGTTCGGGGGGTGCGAGTGGAGAGAGGGATTCGGCAACGTAGAGGTAGATTCCCTGGTCCTGTGCCGGAGCTCCTAACTCATGCGGCCATACACGTCCGCGGTCGCTCCGCCCCTCATCCAGGACACATATTAATTACACAGGTTCTGAGGCTGATATAAGGCACATAAGGCACCAAATGAGTTTAATTACCACCTTAATCAGCCACAGAACCTGTGTAATTAATGTTTGTCCTGGTTTAAAGGGATGAGATAGCAACCCTAGCCCCAGGGCTTGTGTCAACGGACGTTGTTTTCCTGTATTTGAGATACACGTCAACACGTAGGTCAGCAGAATCCCACTAACTTGTACTGAGCGGTCATGGCAGTTCAAATCCTGCTTTGCGTTACACTGCGTTTCTGTGGACACGACATGTCCTGTTGGGATTCATTGAGATCTCAGCTCTGTGAGTTTGGCGCAAGGAGGCAAGTCTCCGTGTTGCCTTGGATTTGCACAGGGGAATCTTGACATAGGTATTGCTGAAGTTGCGGCTGCCATGACCTTAGCTCTCTAATCCATACCACCCGACTACCCCAATAATGTAACAACCACATCATTTGGATTTAAATGCCTATGGCAGCCTTTTATTAACAAACCATTAATAAGAAAATAACTTATTAATTCTGTTCTGCGTAAACAACATATTTCTCAACCATAATGTACCTAACTGACTTTTCCATGAGTCTTAAGCCTCGTACACACGCGTCGAAAATCGGCAGGGAATTTTCGTCCGACGACCGATCTGCCGATTTTCGGCTTGTTAGTATGATGCTTCCGACAACCGACTCCGACTTTTCGGCCGAAAAAAATCTGGTGTGCAGGCTATAAAAGTTTTGTCCGCCGTCAAAACACGGCCGATTTTCGTGCAGTCAGTACAGATTTCGACAGGGAAAAATTTAATGAGCAAGACTGGGCATGCTCAGAGAAGAAAGAACACAAAGAAAGCAAACCAACACATGACATCACTTCTGAAGTAGAATTTTGTCGGGCGAGAAAATTTGTGTGCAGTCTAGGCATTCCAACCAACAAAACGCCACTCTGGACAAAAGACGGACGACCGGTCGGCCGATAATCGTTACGTGTGTACTAGGCTTTAGGTTAATGAAGGCATGTCTTTCTCAATTGCTGTATAAACCACCACATTCCAATCTCGGCCCCCAGCTGCACTTACAACGGCTAGGGGACAATTTAATACCAGTTTTCCACCTGATGCAGCCTGATGACCGATAGCCCCTTATTGATGTCACTAGGTAGGGAAGGTACACCCATACTGAGATGGGCCCAACCTATTACATTCCACCTATTGTTTTTTGAGCATGTGCACCTTCAAAGACCCCTGTCTGCTGCTATGACAAACCCAAACCCACATGTAAAGGAAATCTCGAGCAACAATCACCCTACAGCAACTATTGCCCCTTTAAGAAAAACAACCATAGGAAAAATCGTCCTTTGCAAGAACTTCAGAAAAATGAGGGGAGGGAGAGAGGGTGGGCAAGTGTCTTCATCGCTGACCTGGCTTCCACTGACCAACTAGTAACTCCCACCCTTCTGCTAGACCCATGTTTCCTAATCTTTTTTCAGTCAAGACACTCTTTAAAATTTTGCACAATCTGGAGGCCCCCCAAATCTAAAATGTTAAAAGCAAATCGAATAGTTTAACACAACACAGCAACATCCAAACACGTAGGACACCCAACATTAGCAGAGACGACTTCTTCCAAAGCAAATACACCTTTGCACACTGGTACTGACTAGTATTTCAGCGTTTCTCTTCTACCTCAGTTTTCTCTCTCAGTTAAAGTGACCCCAGTGTTAATGGAGAGGAGTAGGGGAGGGACAATATGGCAAGCTATGCAGATACCTGACATCCTCCTCATCAACCAATGATGTCATTAGTTGTTAGGACAATGGCAGCTGGAAGGTTGTAATGGTGCACAAGGAAAGCATGTGGCTTTGTGTAATTAAAAGACAGGCTTCATAGATTTGCTGGCTTGTATACAATTTTTGGGCAATTTTTAGTCATTTTTCGAAGGCGCCCTTGAAGAAACCTAAAGGGCGCCTGGGTACCCTAATTGAAAAAGGCTGTGCTAGACCACTGGTGTCACACCTACCCCTCCCCCTTTGGTCATCCAATGAGGTAAGCCTTACCCACTTTTCAAACTGAACCTCTTTAACTGCCTGACATTAGCTGCCCAGCAACTAATTTATATAGGCCCTCCACCTATGCTGTGCATGCAGTTCCAGGCCAATTACTTTCTCTCAGTGGCGTAGCGTGGGGGGTGCAGGGGGGGCCGGCCGCACCAGGCGCGACATCTGGGGGGGCGCATCCGCTCCGCAGTGTCATGTCAGTAACCAGTTGTCACTCACACTCTGTCTGTCATAGGCTGGCCGCCGCCGCCCGCTCCCACTCGCAGCTCTCTGCCCCTGCCTGGCTCACTCACTCTCACTGCAGTGCTGGCTGTGCGAATCTGATCCGAGCCGCTGGGTCGCCGCCCACTGTGGAGGGGGTGCCAGGCGTGTGGTGCGGTGCGGAGAGCGAGGGACTATATGGGGGAGGGACTAACCCTTGCTGCGGCCGCCCAGCGCAGCGCTGAGCGCGGGAGAGAACCACCAGGCCAGGCAGCAGCAGAAGAACCCGGCAGCGGCGGCAGGTGAGAGGCCATAGAGGAGAGAGCCAGTGGTGACAGACGTCAGACGGTGCTGCAGGAGGAAAACCTAGGAGGGGAAAGCCTAGCCTGCTGTGATCGGGTCCGGGACAGCCGGTGAAAAAAAAGGTAGGAGTCACGAGTCAGGACTGACTGGAGTAGTACTGGGCTGCCTGTGGCATACTAATAGTGACTGACTGAGTGCGAGAAGAACACTGAAAAGAATAGTATGCAACTATATGTGGACATAAAAGGCACAGAAGAGTGTATTTAGATGGAGCCATATGATTATGTATCGCTACTCATAGAGGATCCTCAGAGGGGATCTATTTTATGGGGAACCTTGCCAGCTGTAAGGGGGGAGATCTAAATGGGGGATGGGACCTCACCTCACCCTCGCCTGCTGTAAGGGGGGATCTATATGGGGGATATGATCCCCCATATAGATCCCCCCTTACAGCAGGCCAGGGTGAGGTTAGGTCACTCTGGGGTCACCCATATAGATCCCCCCCTACAGCAGGCCAGGGTCCAGACCTCACCTCACCCTGGCCTGCTGTAAGGGGGGGATCTATATGGGGGACCCCAGAGTGGCCTAACCTCACCCTGGCTTGCTGTAAAGGGGGATCTATATGGAGGACCTCACCCTGTCCTGCTGTAAGGGGGAGATCTATATGGGGGACCTGCCCTGGCCTGCCCTTTAGAGCAGGATCCCCATAGATCCCCTTTAGAGGAGGCCAGGGTTCCCATAGATCCCCTTTAGAGCAGGCCAGGGTCCCCATAGATCCTCTTTAGAGCAGGCCAGGGTCCCCATAGATCCCCCTTTAGAGCAGGGTCCCCCATAGAACCTCCTTTAGAGAAGGGTCCCCATAGATCACCTTTTAGAGCAGGGTCCCCATAGATCCCCTTTAGAGCAGGCCAGGGTCCCCATAGATCCCCCTTTAGAGCAGGGTCCCCATTGATTCCCCACTTTAGAGAAATGTCCCCATAGATTATATGGGGACCATTCTCTAAAGGGGGATTTATGGGGACCCTGCTCTAAAAGGTGATCTATGGGAACCCTTCTCTAAAGGAGGTTCTATGGGGGACCCTGCTCTAAAGGGGGATCTATGGGGACCCTGGCCTGCTCTATAGGGGGATCTATGGGGGACCCTTCTCTAAAGTAGGATCTTTGGGGACCCTGCTGTAAAGGGGGATCTATAAGGACCCTGCTCTAAAGGGGGATCTATGGGGACCCTGCTCTAAATGGGATCTATGGTATACATTGATAATTGTTTATTTAATTAAAAATGTTTTAATACCGCTTAAATGTTTGTTTACATTTATTTATAAAAGTGTGTGTGTATATTTTCATATACACACGCACATGTGTTTGAGGTGCACACCCTAATGCCATAGGCTGCGCACGCCTATGCACTCTGTCTGACTCTGACATAACAGTTTGCTCAGTCAGTTTAGCAGCGAGTGAGCAGAGTCAGCAGTCTGGCGCTGTCACAGATTTCGCTAAAATTTCGCTATTGTCACAAGGATCCTCCTCCTAGCCAATCAGGAAGCGGGATCCGCTTCCTCATTGGCCGAAAGGCGAATGCATGCAATTGGCCGAGCTGCCGAGCAGGAGGCGGGAGGACTCGAGGAGACGCGGGGAACTGAGTAGAAGCCGCCGCTGCAGGTAAGTCTCTCTGCATTGAAAGGGGGCACGCTGGTCTCTCTGCATTGAAGGGGGCACGCTGGTCATTCTGCATTGAAGGGGGCACGCTGGTCATTCTGCATTGAAAGGGGGCAAAATAAAATTGTATTTAGATGCATTTTACTTTAATTACATCAGTATTTTCATAACAAACAATACATGTGCTTAGGGGGGTAAGGGTTTCTTTAACTAATCTAGTGGAAGAGACTCGAGTGCTAAAATTCACGGGTTAGGGGGCGCAAATTACTTGCTTTGCCCCGGGTGCTGGCAACCCACGCTACGCCACTGGGTACATGCGCCGTGGTAAGCGATCTTCTTCCCATACAGTGCTGCTGTGATTCAAGCTCCCCTTGGTGGTGCAGAGTGGATACTTTGATGAGAAGACCATGGATGGATGGATGGATGGAGCTGTGTTTTTATTTTATTTTGCATTTTTGGGGCTTGTATACTTACCTATTGCTAGTCTTATACCATTATATTTGGCACTGACTATTCCATATATAGATACCTTCTTGTAGTGTTTTACACGCATATACGCATTTTTGCGAGTGCGCTTTACAGGCGGTGAGAAGGCAATGGGGGTGATTTACTAAAGGTAAATATACTGTGCACTGCAAGGGCAGTTGCTCCAGAACTTAGTGAATGAGGTAAAGAATCACTTTGCAAAAAATACCCAATTACATGCAAGGAAAATAAAAAGAACAGCATTGTTGCATGCACATGATTGGATGATAGAAGTCATCAGAACTTCCCCTTATTTACTAAGATCCAGAGCAATTGCACTTGCAGTGTATGGTATATTTGCTTTTAGTTAATTAACCCCATTATTATGTTTGTTATGTTACAGCCTTATTCCAAAATGGATTCAATTAATTTTTTCCTAAAAATTCTACAAACAATACCCCATACTGACAATGTGAAAGAAGTTTGTTTAAAATCTTTGCAAATTTATTAAAAATAAAAAACGAAACAAATCACATGTACATACGTTTTCACAGCCTTTGCTCAATACTTTGTTGAAGCACCTTTGGTTCCAATTACAGCCTCAAGTCTTTCTGAGTATGATGCTACAAGCTTGGCACACCTATTTTTGGGTGGTTTCTCCCATTCTTTGCTGGACCTCTCAAGCTCCATCAGGTTGTATGGGAAGCGTCAGTGCACAGCCATTTTCAGATCTCTCCAGAGATGTTCAATCAGGTTCAAGTCTGGGCTTTGACTGGGCCACTCAAGAACTTTCACAGCCACTCCTTTGTTATCTTGGCTGTGTGCTTGGGGTCGTTGTCCTGTTGGAAGATAAACCTTCACCCCAGTCTGAGGTACAGAGTGTTCTGGAGCAGATTTTCATCAGGCATGTCTCTGTACATTGCTGCATTCATCATTCCCTCAATCCATTCCTGACTATTCTCCCAGTTCCTGCCGCTGAAAAACATCCCCACAGCATGATGCTGCCACCACCATGTTTCACTGTAGGAATGGTGTTGGCAAGTTGATGAGCGGTGCCTGGTTTCCTCCAGACTTGACGCTTGCCATTCAGGTCAAAGAGTTCAATCTTTGTTTTATCAGACCAGAGAATTTTGTTTCTCATGGTCTGGGAGTCCTTCAGGTACCTTTTGGCAAACTCCAGGTGGGCTGTCATGTGCCTTTTACTGAGGAGTGGCTTCCATCTGGCCACTCTACCATACAGGCCTGATTGGTGGAGTGCTGGAGAGATGGTTGTTCTTCTGGAAGGTTCTAGCTCTGTCAGAGTGACCATCAGGTTCTTGGTCACCTCCCTGACTAAGGACCTTCTCCCCCGATCGTTCAGTTTGGCCGGGCGGCCTGCTCTAGGAAGAGTCCTGGTGGTTCCAAATTTCTTCCATTTATGGATGATGGAGGCCACTGCGCTCATTAGGACCTTCAATACTGCAGAAGTTTTTCTGTACCCTTCCCTAGATCTGTGCCTCGATACAATCCTGTCTCTGAGGTCTACAGACAATTCCTTGGACTTCATGGCTTGGTTTTTGCTTTGACGTGCATTGTTAACTGTGGGATCTTATATAGACAGGTGTGTGCCTTTCCAAATCATGTCCAATCAATTGAATTTACCACAGGTGGACTCCAATCAAGTTGTAGAAACATTTTAAGGATGATCAGTGGAAACAGGATGCACTGGGCTCTATTTTGAGTGTCATGGTAAAGGTTGTGAATACTTATTTACATGTGATTTTTTTGTCTTTTATTTTTAATAAATCTACTAAGATTTCAAACAAACCGTGGCGGCTGGTGCTCAAAATTTTTTTGGGGGGGGGGGGGCGTAAACAGAAAAATGTAATAGGCATTGCTTTGCGGCAAAAACGCTGTAAAAAATTGCGTGACTTTGAGGTCGCAAAAGTGTGAAAGGGGCCTTCAGTAATTAAGGTATAGTGTGCCCCCTTCCAATGCAGAGAGACCAGCGTGCCCCCTTTCAATGTAGAGAGACCAGCGTGCCCCCTTTCAATGCACAGTGCTGACCCCCCTTTCAATGCACAGTGACCAGCGTGCCCCCTTTCAATGCACAGTGACCAGTATGCCCCCTTCAAAACAGTGACCAGTATACATGCCCCCTTCAATGTAGTGACCAGTATACATGCCCCCTTCAATGTAGTGACCAGCATACATGCCCCCTTCAATGTAGTGACCAGCATACATGCCCCTTTCAATGTTGTGACCAGCATACATGCCCCTTTCAATGTATTGACCAGCATACATGCCCCCTTTCAATGTAGTGACCAGCATACATGCCCCCTTTCAATGTAGTGACCAGCATACATGCCCCCTTCAATGTAGTGACCAGCATACATGCCCCCTTCAATGTAGTGACCAGCATACATGCCCCCTTTCAATGTAGTGACCAGCATACATGCCCACTTTCAATGTAGTGACCAGCATACATGCCCCTTTCAATGTAGTGACCAGCATACATGCCCCTTTCAATGTAGTGACCAGCATACATGCCCCTTTCAATATGCCCCTTTCAATGTAGTGACCAGCATACATGCCCCCTTCAATGTAGTGACCAGTATACATGCCCCTTTCAATGTTGTGACCAGCATACATGCCCCTTTCAATGTATTGACCAGCATACATGCCCCCTTTCAATGTAGTGACCAGCATACATGCCCCCTTTCAATGTAGTGACCAGCATACATGCCCCCTTCAATGTAGTGACCAGCATACATGCCCCCTTCAATGTAGTGACCAGCATACATGCCCCCTTTCAATGTAGTGACCAGCATACATGCCCACTTTCAATGTAGTGACCAGCATACATGCCCCTTTCAATGTAGTGACCAGCATACATGCCCCTTTCAATGTAGTGACCAGCATACATGCCCCTTTCAATATGCCCCTTTCAATGTAGTGACCAGCATACATGCCCCCTTCAATGTAGTGACCAGTATACATGCCCCTTTCAATGTAGTGACCAGCATACATGCCCCTTTCAATGTAGTGACCAGTATACATGCCCCTTTCAATGTAGTGACCAGTATACATGCCCCCTTTCAATGTAGTGACCAGTATACATGACCCTTTCAATGTAGTGACCAGTATACATGCCCCTTTCAACGTAGTGACCAGTATACATGCCCCCTTTCAATGTAGTGACCAGTATACATGCCCCCTTTCAATGTAGTGACCAGTATACATGCCCCCTTTCAATGTAGTGACCAGTATACATGCCCCCTTTCAATGTAGTGACCAGTATACATGCCCAAGAAATTATGGGGTGAGTCACGCGCTGTCTGGGGAAATATATAGTTTAAATAAACTTTTCCCAGATGCTGCATGTATCAGTACTGACAACCAGGCAGTCAATGGCTAGAAGTAAAGGGTGGGGGATACTGCGCTTCTGGGAAGTGTTATGGCTGGTCTGACAATAAATATTAAATAAAACTACATGTGAAATACAAAAATGTGAAATTTATTCACATTTTTGTATTTTACATGTAGTTTTATTTAATATTTATTGTCAGACTAGCCATAACACTTCCCAGAAGCGCAGTATCCCCCACCCTTTACTTCTAGCAGTATACATGCCCCTTTCAATGTAGTGACCAGTATACATGCCCCTTTCAATGCAGCAGAGACCAGCGTGCGTGCGTGCCCCCTTCAAAGCAGTGTGTGGGCCCCCCCCGAGGCATCACTTCACTTACCTCAAACTGGTGCGCTGCCGTCACCGTGCCTGGCGTGCTGCTGCTGCTGATGGCCGGGAGTCGGGACTCGGGAGACTCGGTCGGACGTCTTCTTCCTCCTCGACCTTGCATGCGCGCCGCTGCCCTCCTCTCTGATGGCGGGCGGGAAGGTGACGTTGCACTTACGCACGCACCGCCCCCCACGCGACATCACCCGGGATGTCCTCTATGATTGGTCCAGGCTGGAGTCTGGACTAATCACAGCCAGGACATCACTAAAGTGGGGAGTGTCGGGGCGCATTGCTCTGCGCCCCGATTACCCCCAGAAGGCCGCCAATCAGCGCCTCTTCTGCACGCACGTGGGGTGCAAAACCCCACCCCCCATAGCCACCAGTAAGTCCGGCGCCCCTATTGGGCTGAAAATTGTATTTTTTTTTTCCTTTTTTTTATTTGGCCACACATTGGGGGGACGGCGCCCCTGCGTCCCCTATAGACCGGCCGCCACTGCAAAGAAACTTCTTTTACATTGTCATTAAGGGGTATTGTTTGTAGAATTTTGAGGAATATAATAAATTTAATTAATTTTTGAATAAGGCTGTAACATAACAAAACATGGAAAAAGTGAGGTGCTGTGAATACTTTCCGGATGCACTGTAAGTGGAAGTACATCTGTGAAGGTTCTCATTCAATCCAGGTCATAGTCTATCTAGTAGTAGTTGGTCAAATTTAGCTGGACTGGTTCTCTATCGTTGAAGATGTTCTGTAATTTATCCCAGCCACTTCTTCAGTTCTTCTGAGTGACAGGAAAATACAGTCTGCAGTGACGTGTCTGCACAGGTCCAGGCCGCCTTCTCTCCTGCCTCCCTCTCACGGCTTGCCAAGTTTACCTGGCACACTAATGAGGAAGAGGACCATTTATGACAAGTGTGCATCAACCTGCTCAGGGTACTGTACTGTTCCGTTACCTGGAGTGCTGGGATGAAGCTATTTTTGCTTCTCCAAGATAACAAAAGCCAACCTATTATAACACAAAAATGTGTTTTTACTTGAAGTGGTAGTAAACATACTTACCTGTAGGTACTTGCATTGTTTAGGAGATATTCAGCATGCATGCCTCTGGTGACGACACCGACGCATGTGCTCTGAAGGTCCGGTGTTCTATCTCATTACTGCTACCTTTCAGATTGTGTAACAGAAGTCACATTCTGACCAAAAATACCTCCTGCACATGTGCTATGCGTTCCAACATGCATTCCACGGCATGCTACAGTATCTCACAAAAGTGAGTACACCCCTCACATTTTTGTAAATATTTTATTATATCTTTTCATGTGACAACACTGAAGAAATGACACTTTGCTACAATGTAAATTAGTGAGTGTACAGCTTGTATAACAGTGCAAATTTGCTGTCCCCTCAAAATAACTCAACACACAGCCATTAATGTCTAAACCGCTGAGCCTGACAACAAAAGTTCATCAGAAACTGGACATCATGTGTACTGCAGTTGGTCTGACAACTGTCGAAGGGGCATGA
This sequence comes from Pelophylax lessonae, assembly GCF_965119305.1. Taxonomy (NCBI): domain Eukaryota; kingdom Metazoa; phylum Chordata; class Amphibia; order Anura; family Ranidae; genus Pelophylax; species Pelophylax lessonae. The sequence continues at coordinate 64,760,826 of NC_138774.1, forward strand.
CTGAAAAAGATCTGCCAATCGGCTCCCGGTTGGCACTCTCAGCCAATGGCTGAGAGTGCTGACTGCAGTGTCCTGGCAGGGGGTCACAATAGAACAGAAGGGGAGATCCCTGTACTAACATCGGATAGTTAATACAGCGACTCCTCCTGAGCTGTCAATTTTTTGTTCCTTCAGCCCCACTGAGTTGAACAAAACTACTAGTGTGCAGTAGGCTTTACACAATACATGGTACAACCATGGAAACTCACATCTCTCTTTTACCTCAGTAGTATCTTGGATGTACACACCAGAGCTGCCCAACCTTCTAGTACCCTGAAACAGAGATAAGATCTGCCATCTAGAGCTCTGTTTAGTTATCTTCAAATAAAACATTTTGCACAATTTATTTCCTCCAATTTGACCTTCTTCTCACCTACCCCCTTTGAAAAGTTTTGCAATTCAGGTGCAACAGGCAGAGGCCTGGTCTCTGACATATTCAACATTTTGATGGCCCCAAGCGCTAACACATCTACAAAGCACAATTAAAGGGTTAAATATGAACTGATTTTAAATCGAGAGTTTACAGCAGAGGAATGGGGCAAAATCTGGGGCAATGCACACATTTTCTATTTGTATGTTCTACAAAGAGAATCAGTACAACTTTATGGCTCCAGCAGCCCATCGACAAAGGTCTGTTATTTGTCTCCAATAAAATGTTGAACCAACATAATGTCACTACAGGTCTTATATTCCTTAGGGAATGGGAGGCAGTGTTAGACTGCCTCTTTACAGATTTACAGAGACGTAATATGTTAACACTGGCACACACCTCTTCTATTTGTACCAAAATACAAGAGACTAATTATAAACTTATGTTAAGGTGGTAAAGGGTCCTGAAGATATTGGATGTTGCATATCCTCCAGTCTCAGATAGGTGTTCGCGGAGTTGTGGTTTCCAGGAATCTCTTGTGCATTTTTGGTGGGATTGCCTCAAGATTAGACCGTTTTGGGTAGAGATCAGGAATTGAACTTTGTAATCACTACTGTCTTAATTCAAGATGACCTTGTACAATGCCTTTTTCACACCACTCCATTAGGGCATACTGTATATTGTTAGATAATGCTAAGGGGCTAATTCCATTTTTTTTTAAAACCATAGAAGGCTTCTATAGAACTTTGGGTGAAACAAGGTAATGAAATTTTGGAAACTGAAAAATGGATGCATATCTACAGTAAAAGATTTGAAAAGTTTCAAGTTAAGTGCCAACCCTGGATCCAATACATACAGTAAATGGTACAGGGAATGAGAGTTAAATAATTATGCATTCTGTGACGGGGGGTACATTTTGGTGTTTTCTTGCTGTTTTATTTATCTTCGCTCTGAAAATTTTAAATCCACTGTGTTGCCAATTTAGAGACCACCCCAACTCTCCTCCCTCTCCCCTTTCTTTTTTTCAGGAGTATTTTATTACTGTTTAGTAGTAATGTAGTTATATGTTTTGTAATCTAGGCTAAAGTCTGTGTCATGTATTTTTGTATGGTTTTCTTGTTGTAATAATCAATACAACATTCTCTATCACTCTTACTACACCCCTGTTTTCTGTTTCAATCATTTTTATTAATAATTTGAAACAATAAAAGTAACAGGATCACTGTGTAGAGCAACGAACAATCCTTGCATACTCTGTTTAGACAATAAGAAATGGTACATAAGTGGGGGGAAGTAGAACGACAGAGAATCTTGGCAATCAAGTTAGATCTTCTCTAAGATCACAGGTGATCATCTGGCCACCAAAGAAAGTGAACAGGATTAACATGTTTTGTGTGATAACATGGATATAGAACAACAAGAACAAAACACTGGGAGGTGATCATCCATATGATCATCCCTTGAATCATTATATAGGACAGTAAAACCCAAGACTTTGAGATCGAGACCATCCCAAACCATAAGCATCAGCAGTAGGCCCACCTGGTTGGAAAGCCCACATCCAGTGCACATGGTTCACAACAAGTTCTACTCATTTCCGAACATTGTAACGGTCCCACATATGGGACTCCGAGCCCCCAAATGTAACATCCAAAACTTAAATAAGGAGAAAGAAAGCTAACAGAGCATGATGCCAAGGCTGGCAGGAGTCAGGGAAACAATTAAAGAGATAAGAAAAGGAGAAGAGAACTGGAAAGTAGGCAAGCCAAGGGGACCATGTTTTTCTAAAATAGATTGTTTATCTCTTAGGACACTCACAATCTTTTCATTCAACATGACCCATGTGAGTTTTCCCTTTACTATCGTAATGTCTATGACAGGGCTTTTCCACACTGTCGCTAGAGCGATTTTGGCTGCTAGAAACATGAAGTAAATTAATGTTTGAGTATGTCTCCAGATATTTTCAACAGGCTTATTTAGTAGGGCAATACTCGCATCTTTGGTGATATTGACCAAAGCGACTGAAAAATTAAATGCGTGAACCCTCATTCAAAAACGACAAACCTTGGGGCATGACCACTAAACGATAACGGTGTACTTATCTGTCCACAACCCCTGACACAGGTAGCCGAGGTGCCTGGGAACATTTTTGACAAGCGCTCCAGCACTAAATACCATCTGGCGTGGACTTTGTAGCCTGCCTCAATCAAGGCCACATTAAGGATACCTTTATAAATTTGTGTACTCCATTTTCACCAATCCTCCACCTCAGGGGTTATGGACAGATCCTACACCCTTGTTTTCCTACATACTCCTAATCCTCACATTCCCAGACTATTGCTGGAGAGGATGGCAGCACTTGGGCTCACTGTCCTACAGTATTTATACTAGACTTACCCTGAAGATCAGAGGAAGCCGATGAGTGGATTATTGACCCATTATTGTCTTGTTTTGTGACTTTGTGCATATTCTCTGGGAAGATTCATCACCCTTTGCCTTTCACTATTACTTTGCACTTGCCCACTATTGAGCACCGCTAGTCCTGTTTGGCCAGAGTCCATACTGCTGAGCCTTAACCCTTTACCTGGTTCCCTCCCACATCAGTGTGCTATCGCTTCTCGGCCTTTTGGCTAAGATCAAGTGTAGTATCTGTTCTTATCAGTTGGTATGGGCCTCAGCTAGTACCAGTATGACCGAAACCCGGAGCGCTCTAAGTATTGAGGTATGGGGAGTAGGTAATCTGGGAAAGCATGTGGGGCCCGCCGCCTTCTGATTAAATGGGTTGAACTGTCCTAACCAGTTTGAAGGGGGCAGGAAAGCCGGTCTGACTGGGTGGCCGGTGGAACTGCTCCTGGATGTAATGGGCTGAGGAACAGGATAGCGAGGGGAGGGCTTTCTCTCCTGGGTTTTGATCTGGCCTTGCAAAAGGCCTGTCCCCAGTGGTAGGTAAGCTCTCTCTAAGCTGTCCAGGTTCTGATGTCTGCTGGTGGGGATAGGCTACACTCGGTCTGGCCGGGGGCTGAGATTGAAAAAGCCCATAGTGTAAGTGCCCCTGGGGTGGCAGCCCAGGGGTGCCTTAATTTCTCAATGGTGAGGGGCAGCTTGCTGTGAGTTTTTTCAGCACCTTGGTCACTGCACTATGCACACCTTTTTCACACCTGCCTCTTGGGACAGGCCTTTTGGCTTGCACCAGAGGAATTTTTTATTCCGGCTGGAAGGCCTGCCTTGGTTCCTCACATGGCACCATAGCACTTTCCCCACTCCCCTTTCCCCCACTTTTTGTTTGCTTGTCTTTTTTTCTCTGTAGTCCGTCACCTGCACTATCACCTTTGTTTTCTTTTGCACGACTTGTAGGGTGTGGGTCCTCGGGCCCAGCCTTGAGTCTTGGGAGGGGGTGGATATGGCCTTTTGGCTTAGTTCGCCCTCTCTCATGGGGTCTCCCTTCGGGGGAGCCCCACTTAGTACTTGGGGTGGGCTGTTTCGGCAGTCCCCCTGAAGAATGGGGTCAGTTTGGTTTCGGCCGACTGACGATAAGTACCTTAAATCCCTGTCAGGAGTCTTGCGCCCCGGGGGATCGAGGTTTCGGGTCCTACCTCCTCGGAGGGAAGACCATTTGTTTTCGCACACCCTGTGCACTTTTTGTGTTCTCACTTTGTGTGTGTGCACTTTTTTATGCACTGGGTGGAGTCTTTTGAGTGTGTTTCACACGCTACGGGCTTAAAAAAAAAAAAAAAAAATCAGTGTGCTAAGGAGCTAATTGTTTCCTAGAATTATCACACTGAGTGCAAGAATATCTAACACCAATAAGCGTGCCAATGTCTTCAAGGGCACCAATATAGTCGACAGAAGACTAAATTTAAGGACTGTACATAGTTCACTTGCTATTGATGGCCGTTACCTTATACTGCAATCTTCTTTTACAAAAGGCCATGGCTTATCTCGCTCATTGCAAGAGCCCATTGGCAACTTAACTTCTAGTGGTGCAGGGTACCTATCTTGGTTGCCTATTTCTGCTCATTTAGTGAGGAGAGTTATAGTTTGCGCTGGTCAGATTTGAGTTTTTTTGCAGTACTGTAAACATCTCAAGAAACCCTCCGTATATTGTGTATGCTGTTAAACCTTTCACTGTTATACCTTGTCCCATCTGAGAATTAATTGACAATATACAGTAAACCCCCGCTCCATCGCTGTTCAGTTTTTGCGGTCCCGGTATATTGCGTTTTTTTTTGTAATGTTATTTTACTATATAAATCATTAAAAATGAAATATTTTTGTGTTTTCCATAGCTCTTGCTATGTCTCTCAGTATCTTTTATGTGTTTAAATGAGTTTCTATTGTTTTAAAAGTGTGTTTAAAGACCTTAAAATGCTTTTACACTTACAGTGACAGTGAAAAAAACGTGCCTACAATGCATTTTAATAGGGTTTTTCTATTTCGCGGATTTTCACTTTTCGCGGCTGGGTTCCGGAACGCAATGGAGGGGGGTTTACTGTATTCTGTTATTTTCTACAAAGTCACAAGTCTAATTTTAGGGTGAAAAATCACTAGCCTACCTCTGTTAAAGTGGGTACCCTAAGGTGTCAGTAGTGCTGAGGCATTTATTGGAGTCACGTAGCCAGTGGCTCCTTGGGGGGTAGCGCTGCAGAAGGTTGACTTTACACGTGTTAACAGTTGCGATATGCTTGATTGCCTCCCACTGGTGGCGGACCCATGAAGCAACCACACTTGAGTTACACTATTGTATTTGGGAGGGTAAACTTATTAAAGCTCTTTTGGCTAGAATACATTTTATTCTCCCTACCTATGAATGGTAAAGGACCCTTGGACCCAATATGAGACTCCATTTTTAAATATCTCCACCTGCATGATGTGGCCATCGTCCTGTTCCTTCATATGTCCCCTTACTTATTTCTGCTCCCCTTTCCTCTCCTTTACTACATCTTTTCATACAGAAAAATATTCACCGCAGATATAAACAATATTAACCACTTCCCGACCACCCGCCGCAGATTTACTGGGGCAGGGTGGCTCTCCTGCGCAAACCGACGTAGATCTACGTCGGTCACGTGCGGGAAGCTAGGGGGCGAGCGTGCTCCTGCCCCCCCCTCAGCAGCGGAAAATCCAAGGCACGGGTCAGGTGGCTTCGATTGCTGCCTGACACCCGCAATCGTTCCCCGCTGAGTGAGAAGGACGGTCAGCTGTTGTAAACACAGCAGCCCGTCCTTCTTCCTGGGATGATCATAGAGATTATGTGATCCTTCTATATAGGATCACATGTCTCTATGGTCATTTCACAAGCCACGCCCCCCCCAGTTAGAATCACTCCCCTAGGCTCACATTTAACCCATTGATCACCCATAGGGTTAACCCCTTCCCTGCCAGTGTAATTATTATAGTAACAGTGCATATTTTTTAGCACAGTAGTGTCACTGGTACCCCCAAAAGTGTCAAGAATGTCAGTTAGGGGTCCGATCTGTCTGCCGCAATGTCGTAGTTCCGCAAAAAAACGCAGATCGCCGCCATTACTAGTAAAAAAAAAAAAACTATAGAAATGACATAAATCTTTCCCATAGTTAGTAGACGCGATAACCTTTGCGTAAACCAATCAAAATACGCTTATTGCGTTTTTTTTAACCAAAAATATGTAGCAGAAAACAAATTGGCCTAAAATGTTAAAATATTTTGATTTTTAATTTTTTTTTTTTGGGAATGTTATATAGCAGAATGTGAAAAATATTGTTTTTTTTTTCAAAATTGATGCTTTTTTTTTTATAGCGCAAAAAATAAAAATCACACAAGTGATCAAATACCACCAAAAGAAAGCTCTATTTGTGGGAAAAAAGGAAATCAATTTTATTTGACTCCTAGGGCTAAGCTGTCCCATAAAGCAGGGTGCTTTTCTGTAAATGAACCAAAGGCAAGCATGGAGTAGTGGTTCAAGGACACGATCCTGTTTGAGTAATGCCCAATGTTTAGCTAAAATAATTTAAAAAATGTTATGCTGGATACTGTAATCCAAAAGCATGCGATATTCACCATTGATCTTATTTCTCTGATTGTGAGTCTCCGAGACAATCACACTCCTATCAATGGTTCAAACTTTTTCTATTTCTTGATCAATATCAGAACGAATGTAACCTTTCTGTTGAAATCTACTTGCTAATACCTGGGACTGCCCCTGAAATGTTTGAAGTTACTGAAATGTCCACTTTACAGTCAAATTAAAATAATTTTTTTTATGAACATGAAAAATATGTTGACGTGGTAAAACCACTCATTGATGGATGATAAATATGCCAGACAGGGCTAGCCCAAGACATTGTGCTGCCTGGGTCCAAGAATGAAATGCCGCTCTCCCCCCCCCCCATTCTATATATCATTTATCACAAAGTCAGATATACATGCAACAGCACCTGGCTATATGCAAAATTATATGACATACCAGCATGTTATAGACAGGCTAGGGCAATATATAGACAGGCTAGGGTGGTATAGGGGCAGGCTAGGGTAGTATACAGAAAGGCTAGGGTAGTATACAGAAAGGCTAGGGTAGTATATGGGCAGGCTAGGGTAGTATATAGACAGGCTAGGGTAGTATAGGGGCAGGCTAGGGTGGTATTTGTACAGGCTAGTGGAAGTAAATGGACAGGCTAGGGCAGTATATGGAAAGGCTAGGGTAGTAAGTAGACAGGCTGGGGTAGTATATGGACAGGCTAGGGTAGTATATAGGCAGGCTAGGGTAGTATACAGACAAGCTAGGGTAGTATACGGGGAGGCTAGGATAGTAAATGGGCAGGCTAGGGTAATATATAGACATGCTAAGGTAATATAAAGACAGGATACGATAGTATAGGGGCAGGCAAGAGTAGTATTTGAACAGGCTAGGGCAGTAAATGGACAGGCTATGGCAGTATATGGACAGGCTATGGCAGTATATGGACAGGCTAGGTTAGTATATGGACAGGCTAGGGTAGTATATGGACAGGGTAGGGTAGGGTAGTATATAGAAAGGCTGGGGTAGTATATAGACAAGCTAGGGTAGTATATAGACAGGCCGGGGTAATATATGGACAGGCTAGGGTAGTATATGGCATGGTGGGGTAAGATAAAAAAAAGGCTAGGGTAGTATATAGAAAGGCTAGGGCAGTACAACCATGGCAAAATGTTTTGAGAAAGACACAAATATTATTTTCACAAAGTCTGCTGCCTCAGTTTTTATGATGGCGATTTGCATATACTCCAGAATGTTATGAAGAATGATCAGGTGAATTGCAATTAATTGCAAATTCCCTTTTTGCCATTAAAATTAGCTTAATCCCAAAAAGCATTTCCACTGCATTTGTGAAGAAGGCTTCAGCACACCCAAGAAAGTCCAGCAAGCTCCAGGACCGTCTCCTACAGTTAATTGAGCTGCGGGATCGGGGCACCGCCAGTGCAGAGCTTGCTCAGGAATGGCAGCAGGCAGGTGTGAGTGCATCTGCATGCACAGTGAGGAGAAGAATTTTGGACGATGGTCTGGTGTCAAGAAGGGCAGCATAGAAGCCACTTCTCTCCAGATAAAACATCAGGGACATACTGATATTCTGTAAAAGGCACAGGGATTGAACTGCTGAGGACTGGGGTAAAATCATTTTCTCTGATAAATTCCCTTTTTCCGACTTTGCCTTTCAAATGGACCCAGGGAGCTCTGACGTACCTCGGGACCCAGATCCCCTCGGATCTATCTAAAATCTATGAGTTGAACTTCCCTCCCCTCCTGACCCATATTCTTGGCCTGCTGCAGACTTGGAATACCGGACTGCACTCCTGGTTCGGACGGTGCAACTTAATTAAGATGTCGGTCCTCCCTAAGATCCTGTACCTGCTGCAGGCATTGCCTGTGAGGATCCCGGCCTCCTTCTTTGCTCAAACCCACAGCGCCTTCCTGAAATTCATCTGGGCCCACGGGAGGCCTAGGCTCTCTTGTGCCCAGTTGACTCTGCCGAAGCACTCTGGGGGCCTGGCCCTCCCTGATGTAGCTAAATACCATCAAGCGGTCCACCTTGGCCGGCTGATTGACTGGCGGAGACATAGTGCCGGTAAATTATGGGTACAGCTAGAAAGGGGGCAGACCGTCGCCTCCCTGGAGGGGCTACCGTGGGTCAGTGGGGAACTACCACGGGGTCTCCGAGCGCACCCCACGATAGGCGTGACGATTGCCACCACTCGTCGCGTTCTGTCCCACCCCTCCGTCTCCACGCAGACATCCCCGCTTTATCTGGTTCTGGGTAACCCGGAGTTTTCCCCGGGGTTGGAGGAACCGGCATTCCGCGGATTGATGTCCAGGGGTCTCTCTCAGGCCGTTCACTTCCTCAGGGGTTCTCGATGGCCAACAATAGAGGAACTGATGTCGAGTAGTGGCTCCTTTCAGCTGGGGTTCTGGCACGCCGCCCAGGTACACCACTACCTTCGCTCCTTGCCAGACCCCTCGTCATTCTCCAGAGACCTCACTCCATTTGAGGAGTATTGCGTGGGGAGCGGGAGCCTGCCGGGTACGCTGTCCAAATCCTATGGCTTGCTGCTCTCCCCGGGGGAGGACTATGTTGGGTTGGGCAAGTGGGAGCGGGATCTTCAGTTGCATCTCACCCCGGCGCAACGCCTGAAAGTATACACCCTGGCTTTGAAGACTCCGACCTGCGCGAAATTGCAGGAGTTGAACTATAAAATTCTTACCCGGTGGTATAGGGTTCCCTCTCTCCTACGCAAAATCTTCCCGGACACGTTGGACCTTTGTTGGAGATGTCGGAGTGAAGTGGGCACGATACTCCATATTTTCTGGTCCTGTCCCCAACTACGCTCCTTCTGGCGAGACGTCCGGGCCCTCTTGGGGGAACTATCAGACCGGGAAATCCCGGATACCCCGGAATTCTTCCTACTCCAGGTCTCCTCTATGCCGATCTCGAAATGTAAGAAATCGATTATTCCTCACGTTCTGAGTGCCTCGAAAGCTTGCATCCATTGGAAAATGACTAAAGTGCCAACTATTGGGGACTGTATGCGCAGGATGGAGGACATCAACAGAATGGAGGACCTCACCCTCACGAGGCAGCATCGCAGGGAATGATACGAGAAGATTTGGGGTTACTGGAATGTCTTCGTACTCTCTGACAAGGGCAGGTCTCTGATGTGCGGTTGATCTCCACCTCGGGGGTGCCCGTGGGTTTGTCCATGCGGGGTATTTCCCCCTCTGTCCCCCCCCCCGTCCCTATTCCCTCGCCATCTTTCCTTACCTTCTCTGTGTGTCGCCCAGCCTCGGGCTCTGTTCTCACTTATTCCTCCTACCTTCTAGTTAAAATCGGGGAGCGACGGCCGGGAAAGGTTTATTCTTTCTCCAAACTACAGCTTTTCCACATGTCTGTAACGGTGCCTGGCTATTTGTGATTCCGGTTGGATATGACTGCACCTTCCCCGGGGATGGGCGCTATGATTACGCCAGGACCCTCATTGTTCTTCGATCTGATATTATAGTTTGCTTCTCCTTTTGATGCTGTGTTTGTCACACATGTCTGTACAGTACGTATCACAGATTGTTTCTCGACTGTTGTTCCTTTTCTACAAATAAAATATTTGAGAAAAAAAAAAAAAATTCCCTTTTTCGATTGTTTGGGGCATCCGGAAAAAAGAAAGGTGAGCGCTACCTTTGGTCCTGTGTCATGCCAACAGTGGAGCATCCTAACACCATTCATGTGTGAGGTTGCTTCTCAGCCAAGGGAATGGGCTCCCTAACAATTTGACTAAGAACACAGTCATAAATGGAGAATGGTGCAAAAACATCCTCCGAGAGCAACTTCTCCCAACCATCCAAGAACAGTTTAATGAGGAACAATGCCTTTTCCAGCATGATGAAGCACCTTGCCACAGGCAAAAGTGATAACAAAGTGGCTCTGGTAAAAAAACATCAACATTTTGGGCTCATGGCCAGGAAACTCCCCAGACCTTAATCCATTGTGAACTTGTGGTCAATCCTCAAAAGGCGGGTGAAAAAAAATTCTACCAAACCTCAAGCATTGATTATGCAAGAATGGGATGCCATCAGTCAGGATGTGGCCCAGTAGTTGATGGACAGCATGTCAGGGCGAATTGCAGAGGTCTTGTAAAACAGGGGTGGGGAACCTTTTTTCTGCCAAGGGCCATTTGTGTATTTATAAAATCATTCGGGGGCCGTACAAAATTATCAACTTAAAAATTAGCCTGTTATATTTGGTCAAACATTTAATTAACTCACCCCTAATGTGATGGCTGGAACTGCTTCTCTTTGGTGAGGTGTGTGATGTTAGCTGGTATTGATGATGTTGCTACTGGCAACTGGTTTTCCAGGTTTGCATCGGTCAGTCTGGAGCGCAGTCGACTTTTTGTGGTGGTAAGTTTTGAAAAGAACTGCTGGGGGGTACTGCTGGTGGGTATAGCTGGCTGGTACTGCTGGTGGGTACAGCTGGCTGGAACTGCTGTGGGTACTGCTGGCTCAGGTTGGTACTGCTGGCTTGTACTGTGCTGTGGGTACTGCTGGCTGGTATTGATGTGGGTACTGCTGGCTGGTACTGCTGTGGCTCAGGCTGGTACTGCTGGCTGGTACTGCTGTGGGTACTGCTGGCTCAGGCTGGTACTGCTGTGGGTACTGCTGGCCCAAGCTGGTACTGTGCTGTAGGTACTGCTGGCTCAGGCTGGTACTGCTGGCTGGTACTATGCTGTGGATACTGCTGGCTGGTACTGCTGGCGCAGGCTGGTACTGCTGTGGGTACTGCTGGCTCAGGCTGGTACTGCTGGCTGGTATTGCTGTGGGTACTGCTGGCTGGTACTTTTGTGGGTACTGCTGACTTTGGCTGGTACTGCTGTGGGTACTGCTGGCTCTGACTAGTACTGCTGGCTCTGGCTGGTACTGCTGTGGGTACTGCTGGTTCTGCTGTGGGTACTGCCGGCTCTGGCTGGTACTGCTGTGGGTATTGCTGGCTCTGCTGTGGGTATTGCTGGCTCTGGCTGGTACTGCTCGCTCTGGCTGGTTCTGCTGTGGGTACTGTTGGCTCTGGCTGGTACTGTTGTAGGTACTGCTGGCTCTGGCTGGTACTGCTGGTTCTGCTGTGGGTACGGCTGGCTCTGGCTGGTACTGCTGTGGGTACTGCTGGCTCTGGCTGGTACTGCTGATTCTGCTGTGGGTACTGCTGGCTCTGGCTGGTACTGCTGTGGGTACTGCTGGCTCTGGCTGGTACCGCTGGCTCTGGCTGGTTCTGCTGTGGGTATTGCTGGCTCTGGCCGGTACTGCTGTAGGCACTGCTGTGGGTACTGCTGGCTCTGGCTGGTACTGCTGTGGGTACTGCTGGCTCTGGCTGGTACCGCTGGCTCTGGCTGGTTCTGCTGTGGGTACTGATGGCTCTGGCTGGTACTGCTGTAGGCACTGCTGGCTCTGGCTGGTACTGCTGGTTCTGCTGTGGGTACTGCTGGCTCTGGCTGGTACCACTGTGGGTACTGCTGGCTCAGGCTGGTACTGCTGGCTGGTACTGTGCTGTAGGTACTGCTGCATGGTACTGTTGTGGGTACTGCTGGTTCTGCTGTTGGTAATGCTGGCTCTGGCTGGTACTGCTGTGGGTACTGCTGGCTCTGGCTGGTTCTGCTGTGGGTACTGCTGGCTCTGGCTGGTACTGCTGTGGGTACTGCTGGTTCTGCTGTGGGTATTGATGGCTCTGGCTGGTACTGCTGTGGGTACTGCTGGCTCTGGCTGGTTCTGCTGTGGGTACTGCTGGCTCTGGCTGGTACTGCTGTAGGTACTGCTGGCTCTGACTGGTACTGCTGGTTCTGCTGTGGGTACTGCTGGCTCTGGCTGGTACTGCTGTGTGTACTGCTGGCTCTGGCTGGTACCGCTGTGGGTACTGCTGGCTCAGGCTGGTACTGTGCTGTAGGTACTGCTGGTTGGTACTGTTGTGGGTACTGCTGACTCTGGCTGGTACTGCTGGCTCTGGCTGGTACTGCTGTGGGTACTGCTGGTTCTGCTCTGGGTATTGCTGGCTCTGGCTGGTACTGCTGTGGGTACTGCTGACTCTGGCTGGTACTGCTGTGGGTACTGCTGGCTCTGACTAGTACTGCTGGCTCTGGCTGGTACTACTGTGGGTACTGCTGGTTCTGACTGGTACTGCTGTGGGTAATGCTGGTACTGCTGTGGGTATTGCTGGTTCTGGCTGGTAATGCTCTGGGTACTGCTGGCTCTAGCTGGTTCTGATGTGGGTACTGCTGGCTCTGGCTGGTACTGCTGGCTCTGGCTGGTACTGCTGGTTCTGCTGTGGGTACTGCTGGCTCTTGATGGTACTGCTGTGGGTACTGTTGGCTCTGGCTGGTACCGCTGTGGGTACTGCTGGCTCAGGCGGGTACTGCTGGCTGGTACTGTGCTGTAGGTACTGCTGGCTGGTACTGTTGTGGGTACTGCTGACTCTAGCTGGTACTGCTGTGGGTACTGCTGGCTCTGGCTGGTACTGCTGGTTCTGCTGTGGGTATTGCTGTCTCTGGCTGGTACTGCTGTGGGTACTGCTGGCTCTGGCTGGTATTGCTGTAGGTACTGCTGGCTCTGGCTGGTACTGCTGTGGGTACTGCTGGCTCTGGCTGGTACTGTTGTGAGTACTGCTGGCTCTGGCTGGTACCGCTGTGGGTACTGCTGGCTCTGGCTGGTATTGCTGGCTCTGGCTGGTACTGCTGTGAGTACTGCTGGTTCTGGCTGGTACTGTGGTGGGTACTGCTGGTTCTGCTGTGGGTATTGCTGGCTCTAGCTGGTACTGCTGTGGGTACTGCTGGCTCAGGCTGGTACTGCTGGCTGGTACTGTGCTGTAGGTACTGCTGGCCTGTACTGTTGTGGGTACTGCTGGTACTGCTGTGGGTATTGCTGGCTCTGGCTGGTACTGCTGTGTGTACTGCTGGCTCTGGCTGGTTCTGCTGTGGGTACTGCTGGCTCTGGCTGGTACTGCTGTGGGTACTGCTGGTTCTGCTGTGGGTATTGATGGCTCTGGCTGGTACTGCTGTGGGTACTGCTGGCTCTGGCTGGTTCTGCTGTGGGTACTGCTGGCTCTGGCTGGTACTGCTGTAGGTACTGCTGGCTCTGACTGGTACTGCTGGTTCTGCTGTGGGTACTGCTGGCTCTGGCTGGTACTGCTGTGTGTACTGCTGGCTCTGGCTGGTACCGCTGTGGGTACTGCTGGCTCAGGCTGGTACTGCTGGCTGGTACTGTGCTGTAGGTACTGCTGGTTGGTACTGTTGTGGGTACTGCTGGCTCTGGCTGGTACTGCTGTGGGTACTGCTGGTTCTGCTCTGGGTATTGCTGACTCTGGCTGGTACTGCTGTGGGTACTGCTGGCTCTGACTAGTACTGCTGGCTCTGGCTGGTACTACTGTGGGTACTGCTGGTTCTGCTGTGGATACTGCTGGCTCTGACTGGTACTGCTGTGGGTAATGCTGGTACTGCTGTGGGTATTGCTGGTTCTGGCTGGTAATGCTCTGGGTACTGCTGGCTCTAGCTGGTTCTCATGTGGGTACTGCTGGCTCTGGCTGGTACTACTGGTTCTGCTGTGGGTACTGCTGGCTCTTGATGGTACTGCTGTGGGTACTGTTGGCTCTGGCTGGTACCACTGTGGGTACTGCTGGCTCAGGTGGGTACTGCTGGCTGGTACTGTGCTGTAGGTACTGCTGGGTGGTACTGTTGTGGGTACTGCTGACTCTAGCTGGTACTGCTGTGGGTACTGCTGGCTCTGGCTGGTACTGCTGGTTCTGCTGTGGGTATTGCTGTCTCTGGCTGGTACTGCTGGCTCTGGCTGGTATTGCTGTAGGTACTGCTGGCTCTGGCTGGTACTGCTGTGGGTACTGCTGGCTCTGGCTGGTACTGTTGTGAGTACTGCTGGCTCTGACTGGTACCGCTGTGGGTACTGCTGGCTGTGGCTGGTATTGCTGGCTCTGGCTGGTACTGCTGTGAGTACTGCTGGTTCTGGCTGGTACTGTGGTGGGTACTGCTGGTTCTGCTGTGGGTATTGCTGGCTCTGGCTGGTACTGCTGTGGGTACTGCTGGCTCTGGCTGGTACTGTTGTGAGTACTGCTGGCTCTGGCTGGTACTGTTGTGAGTACTGCTGGCTCTGGCTGGTACCGCTGTGGGTACTGCTGGCTCTGGCTGGTACTGGTGTGGGTACTGCTGGTTCTGCTGTGGGTATTGCTGGTTCTGCTGTCTCTGACTGGTACTGCTGTGGGTACTGCTGGTTCTGGTTGGTACTGCTGGTTCTGCTGTGGGTACTGCTGGCTCTGGCTGGTACTGCTGTGGGTACTGCTGGCTCTGGCTGGTACTGTTGTGAGTACTGCTGGCTCTGGCTGGTACCGCTGTTGGTACTTCTGGCTCTGGCTGGTACCGCTGTGGGTACTTCTGGCTGGTACTGCTGGTTCTGGTTGGTACTGCTGTGAGTAATGCTGGTACTGCTGGCTCTGGCTGTTTCTGGCTGGTACTGCTGTGAGTACTGCTGGCTCTGGCTGGTACTGCTGGTTCTTGCTGGTTATGGCTGGTACTGCTGTGTGTGCTGCTGGTGGGAAATGCTGGTTAGCAGAAGTGTAGCAGCGCCACGCTGGAGGAAGAGCTGATATTTCCTGTATTGGTCACAGGCGGAGTGCATTTGATATCACTCCACCTGTGACTCACTCAGATTGTCATAATGGAGCAGGAACTATACAGGAAGCATCGGCTCCGTTCTGACAGATCAGCTGAGAGACACAGACTCAGCTGCACAGGGGGCCGGACCAGATGACTTTGCGGGCTGCATACGGCCCCCGAACCGTAGGTTCCCCACCCCTGTTGTAAAAGAAGGGTCAACACTGCAAATATTGACTCTTTGCATAAGCCTAATGTAATTGTCAATAAAAGCCTTTGACACTTATGAAGTTCTTGTAATTATACTTCAGCATACCATAGTAACATCTGAAAAAAGGATCTAAAAACAATGAAGTAGCAGACTTTGTGAAATTTGGACAGGCTAGGGTAGTATAGGGGCGGGGGTCAAGGGTAGTATAGGGGAATGCTAGGGTAGTATAGGGAAAGGCTAGGGTAGTATAATGGCAAGCTAGGGTAGTATAGGGGTGAGCTAGGGTAGTATAGGGGTGGGCTAGGATAGTATAGGGGCGGGCTGGAGTAGTATAGGGGCAGGCTAGAGTAGTATAAAGGCAAGCTAGGGTAGTATAGGGGCAGGCAAGGGTAGTATAATGGCAAGCTAGGGCAGTATAGGGGTGGGCTAGGATAGTATAGGGATGGGCTAGGGTAGTATAGGGGCAGGCTAAGGTAGTATAATGGCAAGCTAGGGTAGTATAGGGGCGGGCTAGGGTAGTGTAACGTCAAGCTAGGGCAGTATAGGGGCAGGCTAGGGTAGTACAAGGGCAGGCTAGGGCAGTATAGGGGCAGGCTAGGGTAGTACAGGGGCGGTCTAGGGCAGTATAGGGGCAGGCTAGGATAGAATAGGGGTGGGCTAGAGTAGTATAGGGGCAGGCTAGGATAGTATAACGGCAAGCTAGGGTAGTATAGGGGCGGGCTATGGCAGTATAATTGGCAAGCTAGGGCAGTATAGGGGCGAGCTAGGGTAGTATAATTGGCCAGCTAGGGCAGTATAGGGGCAGGCTAGGGTAGTAAAGGGACAGGCTAGGGTAGTATAAAGGCAAGCTAGGGAAGTATAGGGGCGGGCTATGGTAGTATAGAAGCGGGATAGGGTAGTAAAGGGACAGGCTAGGGTAGTATAATGGCAAGCTAGGGCAGTATAGGGGCAGGCTATGGTAGTATAGGGGCAGGCTATGGGAGTATATGGGCAGTATAGGGCAAGCTAGGGCTGTATAGAGGTGGGCTAGGGTAGTATAATGGCAAGCTAGGGCAGTATAGGGGTGGGCTAAGGCAGTATACAGTAGCGGATTAGGGTAGTATAGGGGCGGGCTAGGGCAGTATATAGGGAACTGGCTAGGGCAGTATAGGGGCTGGCTAGGGTAGTATAGGGCATGCTAGGGTAGTATATGGGCAGTATAGGGCAAGCTAGGGCAGTATAGGGGCTGGTTAGGGTAGTATAGGAGTGGGCTAGGGCAGTATAGGGACTGGCTAGGGCAGTATAGGGGCGGGCTAGGGCAGTATATAGGGGCTGGTTAGGGCAGTATAGGGGCGGGCTAGGGTAGTATAAGGGCAAGGTAGGGTAGTATAAGGGCAAGCTAGGGCTGTATAGTGATTTGTGAGCATGACAGTTAATGTAACATTTGACCATCCAGCAGATCAGCAGCCACTACTAGGAAAAATGATGGGCACCCTTTGTGTTCTGGGGGGGCCTCCAGTTCCACCCAATAGAAATACAAGCTTTGCAAGCTGCGCTGGACATCGGTGGTTGGCAGAGCCGGTAGGGAAGGGATCTTTCATTGCTCTCGGTCCCCTGTGGGTACCCTGCCCCCGGTCTCCTGTGGGTACCCTGCCCCCGGTCCCCTGCCCCCGGTCTCCTGTGGGTACCCTGCCCCCGGTCTCCTGTGGGTACCATGCCCCTGGAAGCACACACATCTGAGCTCTTCATGTGTGCTCGGGTATTTATTAGTCGGTGTTAGACCCTCGCACCCAGAAACTTTGAGTATGCGTGTTGAGGACAGCAAGGCGGCGCCTGAATGACAACACAAAACTGCTGGAACAAAAAATCTTGGGCATCAATTTGCCCCCCCCCCCCCTCTCAGAGTTCCGCCTCGGTCCAATGGACCCACCGGGACCCATAGTAGGGCCGGCTCTGTCAGGTAGCTTTAGTAAACGCATAGGAAAACGCATTATTAGCAAAACTGGTCTTCCATGCGATCTGAGCGTGTGGTTGAGTAAGGGTTAAAAAGAAGGTAAAGCGTGCGTCTGCGAGACGAATACGCTGATTAGCGCGCAATTTTACGCAAGATGGAAAGAAAAGAGAGCAACGCCTTTGACGCCCGTGTGTCGCATCCGCCAAAACCAGAACGCCATCAAGCCAAAGATGTCCAAATCTCCCGCTGCCTGTCCTGGTCACTCATCTGCCTGTGTATGGCCAACCTGAATACATAGATGAGATGACCAATCTGCATGGTTTGGGGGAAAATCAATAGAAAAACGCTTCATATCAGAGTGTTCCAGGCTCTCCCTCTCCCCACTATTTATACTAGGAGCAGACTGGCCCCCATCTCTCTCCTGTGTGATGGATGGATGGGATGGATGGAGGAGGGGAGGAGCTCACCTCCGGGGACACACATCGTCTGTCACGTCTGGAATCAGCGCTGTCACTTGCTATCGGCGCCATCTAGCGGCCACGGTGCGTCAGCGCGGCTTGTCTCCGTCACATGATCATGGTGCACGTGTATATGACACAAAGCCTTATGGAGGGGGAGACTTGGTCCAGAAGGAGGGGGCAGATCACTACTATTACACAAGCAGCCAGCTCCGTGCCGGGAGGGGGATGTCTGATCGGAGCATGGCCAGCAGGAGCAAGGGCCGATCGCTGGGAGCCCTATAGAGCCTGGGCACAGGAGCTTGCACTCGCATCCAGCCCTGAGGGGACAGGAGAGGGCACAGGGTAAGGTGGGGAGGGTACAGGGGTAGGGTGGGCACAGTAAGGAGGAGAGGGCACAGGTGGGTACAGGGGCAGGGTGGGCACAGTAAGGAGGAGAGGGCACAGGATAAGATGAGGAGGGCACAGGTGGGTACAGGGGCAGGGTGGGCACAATAAGGAGGGGAGGGCACAGGTGGGTACAGGGGTAGGGTTGGCACAGTAAGGAGGAGTGGGCACAGAGTAAGGTGGGGAGGACACAGATGGGTACAGGGGTAGAGTGGGCACAGTAAGGAGGAGATGGCACAGGGTAAGGTAGGGTGGGCACAGTAAGGAGGAGATGGCACAGGTGGGTACAGGAGCAGGGTGGGCACAGGGTAAGGTGGGGAGGGCACAGATGGGTACAGGGGTAGGGTGGGCACAGTAAGGAGGAGAGGGCACATGATAAGGTGAGGAGGGCACAGGGGTAGGGTTGGCACAGTAAGGAGGAGTGGGCACAGTGTAAGGTGGGGAGGGCACAGATGGGTATAGGGGTAGGGTGGGCACAGTAAGGAGGAGAGGGCACATGATAAGGTGAGGGCACAGGGGTAGGGTTGGCACAGTAAGGAGGAGTGGGCACAGGGTAAGGTGGGGAGGGCACAGATGGGTACAGGGGTAGGGTGGGCACAGTAAAGAGGAGAGGGCACAGGGGTAGGAGAGAGCAGAGGGTAAGATTCAGAGAGCATACTTGGGCACAGGGTAAGGTGGAGAGCGCACAGGGGTAGGGTGGGCCCATGTGCAGTGGGAGGGAGCACAGGTGGGCACAGTGTAAAGTGCAGAGGGCACTTGGGGAGGGTGGGTATTAGTTGAGGAGGGTACAAGGTAAGGTGCTTAGAGCACAGGTGGGCACAAGATAAGGTGGAGAATATCACAGTGGGTACATAGACAGGGTGGGCACAGGATAAGGTACAGAGAGAACATGATGGCGCAGGGTGGGCACAGCATAAGCTAAGAGGACACAGGTGGGCAGAGGGTAAGCTAGGGAAAGCACTGGTGGGCACAGTTAATGCTACATCTCTGCCCTCACCTACACTGAATGCCCCCCCCCCCCCTCCTTGATATCACACAGACCTGCACTGCCAGCTGTGTAGATCATTGCTCTGCCCCCTCCTGGGCATTCCATACATTTAGGAGCACACATACATTAGGCAGGGTGGGGGCTCCAGACAGCCCTGGGTGTCACTGTCTGGGCACACTGAGGACGTCGCTCTGCTGTCTCGGTAAGTCCCCTTAGCTGCCCATGGCAGGGACTTTCTGGATTGGCTGTGGTGCCGATGGCTTATTTTCTCCAGGGCAGACAGGAGGCTCTGCATCTGCTTGGCACTGCCAGATGTCCCTGCAGAAGCATCCCTGGCATATTGCATAGGATTCGAGTTGTAAGTAGTTGGGGAGTATAGATAGCAGGCAGGGCGTGTTAGTTGGGGCTGGAGGAGTGCTAACCTCACCACTCTGCTTCTCTTCTCTAGGAGAAAGTTGTGCTTTGAGTTGATCGCTGTCACTGCAGAGGAGAGAGGTGTGCCACTTGTCAGCTGAAGACTAGAATGAGTGCCCTACCCCCGCCGGCTGCTGCTGTGACCTGTACAACCCTGTGAATGATGGGGCCAGGACGTGTGCTACGTGCAGGAGACATGCTGACACTGACATGGATAGAGTGCATCAGCTGGGCCAGCCTGTAAAGAGTCAAGTCAAGCAATCCAGCCAAGACCAGGGGAACTCCACTCTGCCGTGTGTCAGGATGGGGGTCGACCGATACCCACAAGTCACCGTGAAAGCATCTCACCCGCTTCCAGATGTTCACTCTGCTGTCAAAGTGTTGAACGGGGGCAACAGATGCCACCTGCGCCCCTTAACCATCCCGGAGAAGGCTGTCGCTGAGAACCTGTCCGCCGAAGCTGAGGACGAGGCACTGCTGGCATCATGCACGGTGGCTCCATTGAGGGCTCGGGTGACACCCAATGGGGAAATGCCAATGGCCAGGCCGGCCACCGTAGTCAATAGAGACCTAGGAGGGTCTTATTCAAGGGACTTGGAAGGTGGCAGCAGTTGCCAAGCTGTCGTAGTGAATGGGCGAAGGGATGCTGTGCCCAATAAAAGGAAATGGACTGGCAGTGGGTTGGCGGAGAATACAGTTATGGTGATGGCACCGGAGAGAGGACCTTCTGTATTCCCTCCCATGGAGGGCAAGAGGTGGAAAAACGAGGTACACGCCGATACCCCTCAAGACCTTACCTGCAGGCGAGAGGGGCCCAATAACGCCAAACTGGCTACGAACAATGACTCGGGGGTCACTCCACAAAAAATGGCCTTGGATTATATAGTCCCATGTATGACTTACTACGGCATTTGTGTTAAGGACCACTTTTTGGGGGAAGCTTTGGGCTCACGGGTCCTTGACGAGGTGGAATTACTTAACCGTAGTGGGAAGTTTCGGGACGGACAGCTGGTCAGTCAGAGGACCATACCATCCAAAAACATTCGTGGTGACCAGATCGCCTGGGTGGAAGGGAAGGAGCCGGGGTGTGAGAACATTGGGATCCTCATGTCCAGGATAGACGAGGTTATCATGCACTGTAGTGGAAAACTGGGCAGCTACATTATTAACGGCCGAACCAAGGTGAGCAAAATACCATCGCCCTTTAATGATCCTCCTTAGCATGCGATTTTATTGCACGCACCGACACTGCTGTAGATTAATTTGTATGGCCACAGACCTGCAGATATATTGTCTGCAAAAACTAAAACAAAAATGATGGCTATGTCACCTAAGGCCCCTTTCACACTAGTGCGACTTGTCCCGCGATTTTGGACCGCAAAATCGCATGACAAGTCGTTTTTCCATTATTTTTAATGAGCCCCATTCATATCAGTGCGTTTTGTAGTCGCACCGACTTCAAAGTAGTTCCTGCACTACTTTGGCTCGATTTTAATGCGTTTTGAGGTATATAGCCCTGAACCATTGCTCAAAATCGCGTCAAAATCGTGCCGCGATTCGCGGCAAAATCACGGTAAAATTGCGTCGCATAAGTGTGAAAGGGGCCTAAAGGTTCTTATTTCCAGATTTTTCTTTTGTAATAAAGCAGCATGCTGGCTGCCATTCTTTTGAAAATACTAGTTGCCTGGCTGTGTCTGGCTTCAAAACCGCTGAGCCACAGACCTTTTGCCTCTGTAGTCAAAGCATCAGCATGACAGCCAGTAAATGTGCATTCTCAAAGGGGAGGGCAGCAGTAGCAGCCTCCATACTTTTCCCATGACAGACCCACTTTAAAAATTGATAAATAGCACTTGGGGCATGCTTAAGCCTTCATTCACACCAATGCGATTTGTCATGCGATTTGCCAGTTCAGTCGCACCCTGTTTTCGGCAATGGAACTGTTCAAATCGTTGAAACTCAGATTCCTGCACTACTGTTCTGCGTTTCATTGCGACTTGCATTGACTTCTGTTAAATGAAGTCGCAAGCTGCCATGAAATCTGAGATCAAAATCGCATTGATCCTCCGCTTTGAAATCGCGCTACTTTAGCCGCAATAGTAGGAACCGCGTACAGGTGCTGATTTACTAAAACTGGAGAGTGCAAAATCTGGGGCAGCTGTGCATGGGAGCCAATCAGCTTCCAACTTCAGCTTGATCAGTTAAGCTTTGACTAAAAAACTGGAAGCTGATTGGTTTCTATGCAGCGTTGCGGCAGATTTTGCACTCTCCAGTTTTAGTAAATCAACCCCACAATATAATGGAGTAAGAGACCATTTTAGCATGCCGTGAACAATTTTTAGCACTTCTTAAGTGAGTTTGATGAATCGGAACCAGTGTAAGCACTATGGGGGGTTATTTATTATGACACGTTGGGGGGGTTATTTATTATGACACGTTGGGGGGTTATTTATTATGACACGTTGGGGGGTTATTTATTATGACACGTTGGGGGGGTTATTTATTATGACACGTTGGGGGGGTTATTTATTATGACACGTTGGGGGGTTATTTATTATGATACGTTGGGGGGTTATTTATTAGGACACGTTGGGGGGTTATTTATTATGACACGTTGGGGGGTTATTTATTATGACACGTTGGGGGGGTTATTTATTATGACACGTTGGGGGGTTATTTATTATGACACATTGGGGGGTTATTTATTATGACACGTTGGGGAATTATTTATTATGACACGTTGGGGGGGTTATTTATTATGACACGTTGGGGGGGTTATTTATTATGACACGTTGGGGGGGGTTATTTATTATGACACGTTGGGGGGTTATTTATTAGGACACGTTGGGGGGGGTTATTTATTATGACACGTTGGGGGGTTATTTATTATGATACGTTGGGGAATTATTTATTATGACACGTTGGGGAATTATTTATTATGACACGTTGGGGGGGTTATTTATTATGACACGTTGGGGGGGTTATTTATTATGACACGTTGGGGGGTTATTTATTATGACACGTTGGGGGGGGGTAATTTTTTAAAACTGGAGAGTGCAAAATCTGGTGCAGCTCTGCATAAAAACCAATCAGCTTCCAGGTTTTATTGCCAATGCTTAATTAAACAAGCTGAAGTTGGAAGCTGATTGGCCACCATGCACAGCTGCACCAGATTCTGAGTGCTCCGGTTTTACTAAATCTCCCCCATTCTATTTTCTTTAATCAACTTTTCTGACTTTTAAAGTGACAGATGTTTTCCAGCATGCATGAAGATTTTTTTTTTTTAAAACCATGTAAAAGATTTTAGTAACTTTCCAGTACCGCTTTCTTTACCAAATGTTACTTGATTATTGCAATCAATATTTTCTTTATCGTTGTGCTGATGAAAAAACCAGAGAGTGTATTGGGAACTTCAATCTCAAAATTCAGGACAAAGGCGCTTTATAGACCTTTCTCAAAATGGAGTATGAACACAAATTTTTGGTTATTTGATACTTCAGTTATATACTTAAAAAATTAAATAAATATATATATAATATATATACAGTAAACCCCCCTCCATTGCGGGGGTTACGTTCCGGACCCAGCCGCGAAAAGTGAAATTCCGCGAAATAGAAAAACCCTATTAAAATGCATTGTAGGCATGATTATTTTACTGTCACTGTACGTGTAGAAGCATTTTAAGGTCTTTAAACACACTTTTAAAACACTAGAAACTCATTTAAACACATAAAAGATACTGAGAGACATAGCAAGAGCTATGGAAAACACAAAAATATTTCATTTTTAATGATTTATATAGTAAAATAACATTACAAAAAAAAGCGCGAATTACCGGGACCACAAAAACTGAACCGCGATGGAGCGGGGGTTTACTGTATATACGATATATATATATATATGATTTTATTATTATTAATTTTTTTTTTTCTTTATTTTTTTAATCCATGCACTTACTGAGTTCTCTGTGCTTGTCATTTTCTTGTCTTCAGAGCATGCAATCAGTCATGAGAAGGAAGGGGTCCATGGGGTTGATTTACTATAACTAGAGAGTTAAAAATCTGATGCAGCTGTTCATGGTAGCCAATCAGCTTCTAACTTCACTTTGTTCAGTTAAGCTTTGACAAAAAAAAAACCTGGAAGGTGATTGGTTTCTATGCAGAGCTGCACCAGTTTTAGTAAAGGAACCCCTATGTCCTGTAGTCCATGGCAGTGCCATGCAGGCAGGAGATGAACCCAGGTGATATTTGTTCGCCTCGTCTCCACTGGACCATAGGGCTGTTTTGTCAACGTGAGCATGTTTAATAAGTAGAGCAAAGCTTACTGAGCTTAAATGTCACGTATTTCTGTGGCTTAGTCGTGCTGGCAGATTTATGGCCGTTGCAGGAGCGTAGTAGATGGGAATGTGTAGGACATAATGTATTGTAATGCTTGCTTTCTGTGTCACAAACACACATTCCATTCACAATAGATACATCTGGCAATTGTGCTGTCAAATATTTGTCATATTTGGGTCTTCACTGTCAGTCAGTAACATCACGGTGACAACTAAGCAACTTTAACAGCAGGACAGGCTAACAGTGACCATAGATGGGCAGATGTTACCAAGAATGAAGTGTTAATGAGACCCAGCTCCATGGTTCAGACCCAAGTGACTTCGGTCTTCACCATGGAGTTGGGTCTCGCTAACACTTTGTTTCTGTAACAGCAGGAACAGGCCAAAGTCGGCCATAGGTTGGCAGATGTTACCAAGAACAAGGTTTTAGTAAGACCCTTTGATGATGACCTAAAGTGACTGTAAAAACAGAAAAAGGCCAGGACAGTTTAAGATGGTCAGGTATTACCAAGAATGAAGTTTTGGTGAGACCCAACTATGTGGTGAAGACTTAAGTGACTGTCACAGCATGGACAGGCACTAAGGGTGGCTTTAGATGGTCAGATGTTACAATAAGCAAAGTGCTGGTGAGACCCAACTCCACAGTGAAGATTAAGTGACTGTAGCAGCAGGACAGGCTAAGGACCATAGATGGCCAAAAAAATACCAAGAACGAAGAGTTAAAGCGGAGTTCCGGGCACAAAAGCGATATTTTTTTTTTTGTGTCCCTCCGCTAGGTAGACCTCACCTGAAAAGGAATTGGATAGTTATTTTTTTTTTTTTGTTTACTTACCTTGTAATTGAAGATCGAAGATACTCACCTCAGAGTACTTCCTCCCTCGGAGCCGCGGCTCACCCCGTCACTTCCTGTCTCGCTATGATTCCTGGGAGCTGAACGTTATCGCTCCCAGGAATCAATGCGACGGCACCGGCCCCGCTCGTCATTTCCGGGCGACGCCGCATTCCCCTGCTAAACAGCTTCTGGGCATGCCCAGAAGCTGTGGAGGAATACGGCGCCGCACCGGAAGTGACGAGAGGGGCCGGTGTAGGCGCATTCTGGGACAAGAAGACGCGGAAGAAGACACAGAAGAGGACCGCGCTGGCTTCAGCTGCCCACAAGAGAGATGGAAACGCTGTGGAAGAAATTTTATAAGTAAGTATTTCTTCTAAAAGGTAAGTGCGAACCGGGACAGATCAGAGGCTAGCCATTGTGGAATGTGCTAGCCCTGACTGTCCCGGGGGTATGTTTAGTAAAAAATGACTTCTGTGCCCGGAACTCCGCTTTAACGAAACCCAACTTCATGGAGAAGACCTTGGTCACTTAGATCTTCACATGGAGTTGGGTCTCTCTAAAGCCCCATACACACGCAACGATTATCGGCCGACCGATCTTCCGTCTTTTGTCTAGAGTGGTGTTTTGTTGGTTGGAATGTGCCTAGACTGCACACGAATTTTCTCGCCCAACAAAAATCTACTTCAGAAGTGATGTCATGTGTTGGTTTGCTTTCTTTGTTCTTTCTTATCTGAGCATGCCCAGTCTTGCTCATAAGATTTTTCCCTGTCAAAATCTGTACTGACTGCATGAAAATCGGCCGTGTTTTGACAGCCAACAAATTTTATAGCCTGCACACCAGATTTTTTTCGGCCGAAAAGTCGGAGTCGGTTGTCGGAAGCATCATACTAAGAAGCCGAAAATCGGAAGTTTGGACTTTGGACGAAAATTCCCTGCCAATTTTTGATGCATGTGTACGGGGCTTTACACTTCATTCCTGGTAACAGCAGAAACAGGCCAAAGTTGGCCATAGGTAGGCAGATGTTACCAAGAACAAGGTTTTAGTAAGACCCTTTGATGATGACCTAAAGTGGCTGTAACAACAGAAAAAGGCCAGGACAGTTTAAGATGGTCAGATATTGCCAAGAATTAAGTTTTGGTGAGACCCAACAATGTGGTGAAGACTTAAGTGACTGTCACAGCATGGACAGGCGCTAAGGGTGGCTTTAGATGGTCAGATGTTACAATAAGCAAAGTGCTGGTGAGACCCAACTCCACAGTGAAGATTAAGTGACTGTAGCAGTAGGACAGGCTATGGACCATAGATGGCCAAAAAAATACCAAGAACGAAGAGTTAACGAAACCCAACTCCATGGAGAAGACCTTGGTCACTTAGATCTTCACATGGAGTTGGGTCTCTCTAACACTTCATTCCTGGTAACCGCAGGGACAGGCCAAGGTTGGCCATAGGTGGGCACATGTTACCAAAAAACTAAGTTTTAGTGAGACCCAACTTTATGGTGAAGACCTAAGTGACTGTAACTGCAGAAAAAGGCCAGAGGCAGCCTTATGCCTCGTACACACGTACCGATTGTCGGCCGTAAATATTCGGTCTGACGACCGATCGGCCGATTGTAGGCTTGTTAGTATGATGCTTCCGACAGCCGACAGCGCACTTTCGGCCGAAAAGAATCTGTCGTGCAGGCATTAAAATTTTTGTACGCCGACAACAGAACGGCCGATTGTTCATCAGTCAGTACAGATTTCGACCGACAGACAGCAGATTTGCAAGACTGGGCATGCTCAGAAAAGAAAAAAGACAAGGAAAGTTAACCATCACATGACATCACTTCTGCAGTCGGCTGTTGTTGGCCAACAAAATTCGTGTGCAGTCTTTTGCAAAAGACGGCCGATCGTTCGGCCGACAATCGGTACGTGTGTACGGGGCATTAGATTAGTAGATGTTAACAAGAATGAAGTTTTAGTGAGACCCAACTCCGTGCTGAAGACCTAAGTGACTGTCACAGCTAGGACAGGCCAGGGGTGGCTTTAGATGGTCAGATGTTACAAAGAACAAAGTGTTAGTGAGACATAGCTCCATAGTGAAGACCTAAGTCACTGTAACAGCAGGGACAGGTCAAGAGTGGCCTTAGCTGGGCAGATGTTGCCAGGAACAAAGTGTATTTTTGCAACCCAACCTAATCTTTTGATGTAAAGATGCAACACACAGTGAAAGTTTATTTTCCTTTCAACAAAAAAGTAAGGAATTACACCGCATTCACATTGATGCGACTTGTCAGCCTGACAAGTCACGGTCCGTCAGCTCCCATTGTGTAGTACAGGAGCTCCGACTTGGAAAAAGGATCCTGTACTACTTCGGGGCAACCCAGAGGCGACTTGCATAGACATTCATTTTATGAAGTCTGCGCAAGTCGCGCCGCAGTCGCGCTGCACGCGACTTCACAGGTCGCCCCCGAAGTCGGAGCGACCTAGTGTGAACGGAGGCTTAACAATGGATCATATAAAAAATCCTCACATGACTTCTACTTATTTGAGTTACTTTATTTTCAGCACCAGAAATCCAATGTCCACAATTTTGATGTTAGGCTTCTGATACCATAAACTAGAGAGAATTTACCCTAAAATACCTATGCCCCCAAGTATAACCTATACCTAATATTTTCTGTGTCAAACTTTTTTTCTCTAGGATTTTGAACCAGTGTTAATTTCGTCGACTAAAACTGACTAAAACATTTTCGTTGACTAAATTAATACAATTTTAGTCTACTAAAATACGACTAAAACTAAAACAATTCAGATGACTAAAATACGACTAAAACTAAAATGGCATTTTAGTCAAAAGACTAAAATACGACTAAAACTAAAATGGCATTTTAGTCAAAAGACTATAACTAAAACGAAATCGAAATTTGCTGCCAAAATTAACACTGGTGCACGCTCAAAGCTTAATACCATAAATAATAACATATAAGATTTTTCACTCCAGGACCAGCAGTAGTATATACTGAGTTTGGAAATTGTAGAGAAATGCTTCAATAATGCGTTACAAATTACAATTGAACTACACCCATTTGATTATAGATGACTAAAATGTAGGACGTTTTAGTCGACTAAAATGTAGGACGTTTTAGTCGACTAAAATGTAGGACGTTTTAGTCGACTAAAATGTAGGACGTTTTAGTCGACTAAAATGTAGGACGTTTTAGTCGACTAAAATGTAGGACGTTTTAGTCGACTAAAATGTAGGACGTTTTAGTCGACTAAATAAGACTAAAACTAAAACACTTGCAGAAGACTAATGGCGCTTTTCCACTGCATGGAACCGTACCAGTTCGGCCTGCTTTTGTGCTTTTCCACTGCTGGTACCGCATGGTATAGGGTCGGAACGGTTCGGTACGGTACGGTATAGGTTTGCTTTTCCACTGCATGGAACCGAACGGTACGGCCCTGAAAAACAGTACCTACTCGATTGTGGTTCCAACAGGTACCAAACTGGTACCATATCCCACAATCCTTTGCATGCAGTCACTACTAGCCACTGATTGGTCAGAGAATCCCACCCACCCCGTTATTATCCCACCCACTTAACTTTAGTACTACTTTAGTGGAAAAGCAAACCTATACCATACCGTACCGAACCGTTCCGACACTATATCATGCAGTACCAGCAGTGGAAAAGCAAACCAGGCCAAGCAGGGCCGAGTAGAGCCGACCTGGTACGAGCCGGTACTTGCAGTGGAAAAGTGCCATAAAATGGGACTAAAACTAAAATGCCATTTTAGTCCTAAGACTAAGACTAAAACTAAATTGAAATTTGCTGCCAAAATTAAGACTGTTTTGAACAAGATAAGACATTGTCGGGTAGTACAAAATAGAACTGATAGCATAGGCAGTATACAATATATAAATATGGTGACAATAATAGATGGAAGATGATCATGGTTTTTCTATGAACCCCTGGACAGTCCATAATTAGGTGTGAGACACTACATTTAAGTGGTCGACCAAGTGAAGTTGTATCTCTATCCGTGTCCTATGCTTAATATTTTATTGATCTTAATACTCAATTAATATATATTAATACTTAATACTAATCATCCCGGTATTTGTAAGCACCTCTGTCAGTGTTAAATGGCCTGTCTCAACCCTGTAAGTTATTATATTTGGAAGAGAGCGTGTTCTTTTACCAAAACAGACTTACTGGCTGGATCACCAGGTGAAAATAAAGGGAAAAAAGCCTAAGGTCCCATTCACACTTAGGAGTTTTTCAAGCACTTATGTGTTAAAAAAAAAAAAAGCGCCTGAAAAGCTCAAGAAAAATACTTCCCTTTCAAATCAATAAATGCTTTCACACTGGGGCGGTGCGCCTGCGGTGTGGTGAACAAAATAGTGCTTGCAGCATCTTTGTAGCATGTTTGGGGAGCTTAAAAAACCTCACCAAAAATGCTCCTCCCCATTGAAATGAATGGGAAGCGCCTCAAAAATGCCCCGCCGTGTTATTGGGGCAGTTTTTGAGTCACGTGTCCTAAAACCGCTCCGCAAACGCCTCAAAAGCGCTGCAAAAGCCCTCTGTTTTTCTGGCAGTTTTGCATCTAAGAATCGGTAAGTTGCAATAAAATAAATGTTTGCTTTTGGGTTTAATACTGCTTTAAGGCTAACATAGCCTCAAAAAATTTGATGTCAATAAAATTTGATTGGATTATTACCTTTTTTCTCTTTTTTTTTTTTTCTTCCTACAGAGATTACTACAGAGATCCAAAAAAAAAAAATGAATAAATAAAAAAAAAAGTGTTCATTTTTTTTTTCATTTTAATCAGTGTTAGCCTCTTGATTTGAAATGAGCATATTCTATTATTTTCATTTTTTAACCACTTTACCACCGGAGGATTTTCCTGCTATACGTCCAGGCCACTTTTTGCAACTTGGCACTGCGCGACTTTAACTGACAATTGCGTGGTCATGCAACGCCGTACCCAAATGAAATTTACGTCCTTTTTTTCTCCCACAAACAGAGCTTTCTTTTGGTGGTATTTGATATCCTGTGCGATTTTTACTTTTTGCGCTATAAACAAAAAAAGAGCGACAATTTTGAAAAAAATAACAATATTTTTCACATTATTTTATATGAAATTCCCCCCCCCCCCCCCCCAAAAAAAAATTTAAAAAAATCAAAATTTTTTAACATTTTAGGCCAATTTGTTTTCTGCTACATATGTTTGGTAAAGAAAATCGCAATAAGCGTATTTTGATTGGTTTGCGCAAAAGTTATCGCAGCTACTAACTACGCAAAATTTATGTAATTTTTTTATTGTTTTTTTTTTTAAACTAGTAATGGCGATCTGGCGGCAATCTGCAATTTTTTTTTTTTTTTTGCAGGACTGTGACATTGCGGCGGACAGATTGGACCCCTAACTGACATTTTTGACCCTTTTGGGGGTACCAGCGACATTACTACAGTAATCAGTGCTATACATATGCACTGTTACTGTAATAATGAGACTGGTAGGGAAGGGGTTAACTTTATTGGTGATCAAGGGGTTAAATGTATGCCTGGTGCTTACTGACGTGTGTGGGGGGAGGGGATTGTGTGACAGAGACACAGATCGCAGGTTCAGCTATGCTGAATCCTGTGATCTGTCACTGCCTGTCACATAGGAGATCCGCCCACTTTCTTTTCACAAGCGGGCGGATTTCCTCACTCGATCCCCGATGATCGGGGAAGAGCGGCGGTGATCACCGCCTCTCCTCCCCTGGCCCGACTCCCGCTGTGTCTGAATACAGTGGGAGTGAGCCTCCGGCGGCGCGCGCGCGCCGCCCACAGGGGCAGGAGTCTAGCGACGTAGGTCTACGTCGCTGGACGATAACGAGCCACTTTGCCACAGTACGCTCAATGTGAGCGGTCGGCAAGTGGTTAAAACAAAATTTCCAGCTTGCCCGAAAATCTCCGCTGGTGATAATGAGCATTTCCTATGCTTGGAAGAAATTGTTAACGTTCTGATGTTAACCCCTACATGGCCCGCTTTTTTGCATCATTTGCCATTTTTATTTTATATTTTTTTTAGATAGTAAGTAGTTGCCTTCAGAGTCAGCTTGGGGTAATGAGGGATTTCGACATCCTCCGTCACCATAATGGTCTCGCTCTTTCTTGTCTCCATTAACTGGGCGATCTGTACAGTGAACACGTGAAAAAGTGATTATTCCCTACAGAATGATTACTTGGTTGCAGAGGACCTTCAACCTATTGGAAAACTTGTTCAAGCAATAAACGGAAGTTATCGTTCACTAGGGATCCATTACTGCCTGATTGTTTCATGTGATGCCGACACCAGTTACGAAACCTCAGTCCTTCCAGTATTGGCATTGTGATTCATTCAGTTGGGTTTTTTGTTGGCTAGCAGTCCAGGATATCCTGGCTTTAATTGCATAAATGAACAGATTAACGACAACGAATGCTCTAAAGTAATCGGTTGTAGGAATTTTCTGAGCGTCTTGGAAATCTCTGTAGGATCCATTCAGCAGTTGGAAGAAGAGGTTGGAGCCGTAGGGAGGATGTCCGATAATTTTGTAGCATCTGTCATTTGTTTTCCTCCAGCAAAGCCAAGACATCCCTGTCGGATCTTTGTCTGAACTGGTCATAGATGGGAGCCAAACATTCTGGTTTCACGTACAGTAATAGAAATGCTTGTGTGATGACTGTATACGCTGTATACACTGACAGCTGCAGGCCGTCTACACCTTGTCTATCCTCCCTACTGATCACTATGGAATGTTTCAGATTTCCTGTAAAGGATGTTTTCCTTGGGATCATGACCCTAAGAGCAAGACCTTCTTCATCTAAAGGTCTTCTAGTGACCCACTATCTACTTATTTTCTAGTTTTGGGTAGAGCGAAGATGGGTTAGAACCTCTCAGGTTCTTTATTGCTGGGCATAGTCAACCCGGCTTTCTATCCCAATGGACACCAGGACATGAGGGTGAATGGAAAATTTTACTAATGTCAGCAAGAGTAAAGGGGATATCTCCAAATGGGAATTCTTATTTGACAGCTGTTAACCACTTAAGCCCCGGAAGATTTTACCCCCTTCCTGACCAGGGCCTATTTTGCGATTCGGCACTGCGTGAATTTAACGGACAATTGCGCGGTCATGCGACACTGTACCCAAATTAATTTGATGTCCTTTTTTCCCACAAACAGAGCTTTCTTTTGGTGGTATTTGATCACCTGTGCGTTTTTTTTTTTTTTTTTTTTTGATCATGCGCTATAAACAAAAAAAAGAGCATAAATTTTGCAAAAACAACAATATATTTTTCACATTTTTTATATGAAATTCCCCAAAAAAAATGTAAAAATCAAAATTTTTTTTAACATTTTAGGCCAATTTGTTTTATGCTACATATTTTTGGTAAAAAAATTTGCAAAAAGCGTACTTTGATTGGTTTGTGCAAAAGTTATTGCGTTTACTAACTAAGGGAAAGATTTTTGTCATTTTTGTTGTGTTTTTTTTTTTAACGTGTAATGGCGGTGATCTGCGTTTTTTTTTTTTTTTTGCGGGACTGCGACATTGCGGTGAACAGATCGGACCCTTGACTGACATTTTTGGGGTTACCAGTGACATTACTACAGTAATCAGTGCTATACATATGCACTATTACTGTAAAAATTACACTGGCAGTGAAGGGGTTAACTTTTTTTGAGAGGGAGGGGTTAAGTGTGTCCCTAGGGGCGTGCTTCTAACTGTGATTGGTTGTGGCTGTGTGTGTAAGAACAGTAATTAATGGTCCTACATAGCAGAACTGTATGATCACTATTCTTACACAGGCGGCTGTGTTTACATTAGCTGCCTGCCTTTCTCTCCCGGTGTAACGGATGATCACGAGTGCCCAGCGGACATCGGGTCCGCCTGGCACACGCGCTGGGGGTTCTGTGACCGAGCGGGAGCGCGCATCCGCATCTGTTGAAAGGTCCAACGTCTCCCAAGCCTCAGGTTAGTGACGGACTGCATCACATTGTCATCCAATATCTCCTGGTACTGAAGAGAGTTCATGGTACCTTGCACACGCTGAAGCTTCCCTGTACCTGCAGAAGCAAAACAGCCCAAAGCATGATTGACCCCCCCGCCATGCTTCACAGTGGGCAAGGTGTTCTTTTCTTCATAGGCCTTGTTCTTCCTCCTCCAAACATAGCGTTGATTCATGGGCCCAAACAGTTCTAATTTTGTTTCATCAGTCCACAGAACACTATCCCACAACTTCTGTGGTTTGTCCACATGACTTTTGGCATACTGCAGTCGACTCTTCTTATTCTTTGGAGACAGCAAGGGGGTGCGCCTGGGAGTTCTGGCATGGAGGCCTTCATTACGCAGTGTGCACCGTATTGTCTGAGCAGAAACTTCAGTACCCACATCTGACAAATCTTTTCTCAGTTCCTCAGCAGTCACACGGGGACTTTTCTCCACTCTACGCTTCAGGTAGCGCACAGCAGTCGAAGTCGGCATCTTCTTTCTCCCACGACCAGGTAGCGTTTCAACAGTGCCCTTTGCCTTGAATTTGCGAATGATGCTTCCTATGGTGTCTCTTGGTATGTGTAACATCTTTGCAATCTTCTTATAGCCATTGCCCTTCCTGTGAAGAGTAATCACCTCTTCTCTTGTCTTCCTGGACCATTCTCTTGACCTCACCATGTTTGTAACCACACCAGTAAATGTCTAGAAGGAGCTGAGTATCGCAGTCATTTTAAAGCTGCCTAATTGGTGCTTATTAGGTTTATTGCTGCTCCCTGACATCCACAGGTGTTTTCAATACCTGATTGAAAACACTTCAACGAACCTCTGTTCTTCAGAGTGGTAGTCTTTAAGGGGTTGAATAATTGTGTCAATGAAGAATTCACAAAAGAAACATTTACTACTGTATTACAAAACCAATTGATGTCATTTTAGTTGCATATGGTTCTTTAAGAAGTCCTTGTAGGATTTCATTCTGAATACAATTACAAATGTACACTAAAACCCTTTACAGCATTGGGGGGGTTGAATAATTTTGAATACAACTGTATATATAGTTATATATTTTTTTTTTTACCAGAGACGGGTAACAAAAATGGTGAAAGGTTTGGGGGATTAAACATATCAGGAGAGACTTCGGGAACTTAAGAAGTACAATCTGGAGGAAAGAAGAGACATGATTGAAACCTTTGAATACATCAAGGGGTGAATAAGGTTCAGGAGGGCAGTTTTTTTTAATATGAAACCAAAATCAAGAACACGGGAACATGACCTCAAACTAACTGAAGGAAAGTCCAAACTAATCTTTTTACTGAAAGGGTAGTTGATGCTTGAAATAAACTTCCAGCAGAGGTAGTGAGACAGTCAACAGTAAATGGCTTCAAACATGATTGGGACAAATATAGATCCATACCCCAGACAATAAAGTTAACGAAAAAAAA
This sequence comes from Pelophylax lessonae, assembly GCF_965119305.1. Classification (NCBI taxonomy): domain Eukaryota; kingdom Metazoa; phylum Chordata; class Amphibia; order Anura; family Ranidae; genus Pelophylax; species Pelophylax lessonae. The sequence continues at coordinate 64,794,869 of NC_138774.1, forward strand.
AAAAAAATTATATATATATATATATATATATGGCAGACTTGATGGACTACTCTGTCACTTTTCTATGTTTCTGTGTACAGTATATTATAATGTAATATCTGGGTGTAGATGCGGTTTAGGTTTGTACATTGCACCAGAAGGTGGATTTGGCATTAGCAACCTATTTTATTGTTGGCTTTTCCCCAAAGTGTTTGTACTTGTTCCGAGTCCTAAGGATCTCTCTAGATATGGTGTGATAACACATTCTTTAATTCATTTCATCCATTGAAACAGTTACTACCGTACAACCCTTGTAAGTGATACTATCTGTGTCCCTGTTTATACAAGACCAAGTATGCCGAAGAGAAGGAGAATAGTCCTGTTGTACTGGCGGTGTCATGGCACTTTGCTGTGTGCTGTTTCTTAAAGGGGAATTTTGGCTTGTGCTGGGTGCTTTTTATTTTTTCATAGTAGGCACTATTTAATGTAAATCTTGTTAGGAAAATTAAACCATATTTAAAGCCAAAACTATTTTTTTTTCATGCTGGGCAGCACAGTGTCTCTGTTGTTAACACTTCTGCCTTGCAGCATTTGGGTTCCTGCTTAAATCTCAACCAGAACATGACCTGCATGGAGTTTGCATGTTCCTCCTGTGCTTACGTGTCTTTCCCCCAGGTACTCCAGTTATCTCCCACACTCCAGAGACATGCTGGTAGGTTAATTGGCTCCTATCTAAACTGCCCTAGTATGTGTATGAATGTGAGATGGGGACCTTAGATTGTATGTGAATGTACAATGTGTAAATTGTTGGTGCTAGATTAATGCCTTAAAGGGTAACTGCGCTTTTGTGGGGGGAGCCAAATAAGTAAAAAAAAAATTGAACACAGGTAAATAATATAGCCTAATAAAATTGCTACACAAGTAGAGATGCACCGAAATTCCAATGGCCGAAAATGGTGTCGGTCATTTTTGCTCATAAGGAAAAAGATGCTGATAATGGCGCCAAAAATGCATGCGGTTTTGCCGCAATTTTACCACGATTTTACTGTGCTTATGTTGTGTTTTTCATAAGTCATGTAACTCAAAACCGCATCAAAAACATAACACGGTTGCATTATTGATGCATTCTTGCTGCGTTTTTCAATGCATTTCAACGGGGTGGTGCATTTTTACAAAAAATGCAGCAAGCAGGATTTTTCAGTTTATGTTGAATCTATTTTATTCAGTTTAAAACAATATAAACAATAAAGAGTGGAAACCTTAGTCCCCTTTCACACTTAGTCCCCGTTCACACTAAGGCGACCTGTGAGGCGACCTGGTCGCCTCACAGGTCGCCGTAGGTCGCCTTCCATAGGGAAGCTGCGGACCCGTTCTAATAGGAGCGACACAAGTCGCTCCGACTTAGAAAAAGGGTCCGGAGCTTCTTTGGGGTGACCCAGAGGCGACCGCCATAGACTTCAATGTTATGAAGTCCGTGGCGGCCGCTCCGAGGTCGCGGCGCGCTGCTCGCACCGCGACCTCGGAGGTAGCCCCCCGAAGTCGGATCGCCCCTGTGTGAACGGGGCCTAAGAGTAACAGTCTATGTCCAAAAGATATAGAAGTATACATGAAGATCATAATAATAAAAGATCCAAATATCCACAAAATTATGATAAGATACAGGTCTCTGAGGCATGGAAAAAATAAGTATAGAAACCATATTTTTAATGAACCAGTAGTCCTTTAGAGGGCATTTAGGAGCACGGCAAATATAATGGGAATGCGTAGTGGTACTACAGTCATACAAACCATAACATCGTAGTACAGAATGTAACAGAAAGAGAAAAGGAAAAAAAGAAATGGAGGGGTGGGTAGGTAAGGGAAAATGTAGGGAGAGGAAAGGAGGGGGGGGGTTTAATCTACACTTGAGTGGCCCCCAGACTATCTGCCACAAAAACATCAAAATTGGAGGAGAACCAGAAGTGCAGCCATATGGTCCACATAATGCAGTAGGATTCATTTTTATCAGTATCTCAGGCTATCATACGTTCTATATGTTCGAACCTGTCCATTTCACAAGCCCAATCTGCTAGAGAGGGAACAACCAGTTGTCGCCAGTATCTAGCGAATAACAGATCGGGCAGCCGGCAGAAAATGATGAATGTAGGTATGATCACAGTATGATTATGCGAAGTTCGTTTGGCAATTTGTCCCCAAACAAGTTTGTCATATAGGTGGAGAATTTTATTCCAAAAAGGGATAATGCACAGGCATGTGCCCCAGATGTATGACATGTTGCCAGGTGCCTGCAAACATCTCCAGCATGTGTTTCGTATGGTATGATCGATTTTGTGCAGGATAGTAGGGCAGCGATACCGCCTAGACACAATTCGGTAATTCCGCTCTTGGGCATGAGAGGAGATAAACAATTTAAAGGAAAGTGCTAGTGTTTTGCTCCATTCCATAACATCAGGAGATTTATTCAATTCCCGTTCCCATTTTGAGAGTAATGGTGGATCTGGGTAGGATACCTGTATCAAAATCTGAGCTAGTGAGTGCTCCGGTCTGCCAGACTGGGACAGTAACGACTTAAAGGCTGTTTTTGGTCTAGTCAATTCTTCAACGTTTGGTATTCTTGTCCAAGAAGTGTGCCAATTGAGTATGTTCAAGCCATGCTCCGGATGGGTTATGACAGTCGGAGAACATTCGGGATAAAGGAATTAGTTTGCCATTACGGAGCGTATGGCTCCGCAAAGGAGCATCAGACTTTCGCCAGGAAAGGAATTTAAGGTTAGTAAAAGTTGGGAAGAAAGATGTGATTCCAAACAGCAGGGTCAAGGGGCTAATGGGCCATACACACTATAAGATTTTCTGAAGACTTTTTCCTTCAGACTTACCAAAACCATATTTGAGGTCAAACCTAAACACTTTCAATTTCTATGCAATCTGGCAGGCCCTTGCACTACATAGAAAAGGTAAATCTGAAGGAAAAAGTCTTCAGAAAATCTTATAGTGTGTATGGCCCTTAGGTCTTGAAGACAGTAGACCTTTGGTAAGGTAACTGTCCCAAATCCGTAGAGTAGCGGAAGTCACTAGGGGCAATTGGTCATTAGGGGGTCTGTGTGTCAGGTCTGTCCATGGTAGAGACGTAAGATCTGAAGATATTGGGTCATTTTCTAATAATGTCCACAATTTAGTGGATTGACCATGATACCAATCAATTATCCAGAGTAGCTGCATGAAAGTATAACAAGAGGTTAGGAAGAGCAACACCTCCTGTAACCTTAGGTAGCACCAAGATGGTAGAGCCAATTCAAGGTCTCTTATGCTGCCAAATAAAGTTACGAATAGCCCTATTTACTGCCTGGAAAAAACCCTGGAGAGGGGGGTCAGGGAGTGCCTGAAAGGCGTAGAGAAATTTAGGTAGAATATACATTTTGATAACATTCATACGGCCAAACCAAAATATGTTCGGTTTATCATATGCTTTAGGACACCCATGAATCGTCCGAGCTAGGGGCGTGTTATTGTGATCTGCCAGGGAAGACCAGGAGGTAGGTATTTGAATACCAAGTTATTTAATAGCTTTTTGTTGCCATTTAAACGTGAAAGTAGATTGTAGTCGAGATAGAGTAGTTTTAGGTAAGGGTATGTTAAGGGCTTCAGTTTTATAGTATGGCTGGTAGACAGACCTGAGGCTTAGAAACATATAATAGGCAGAGCCGGTGCTAGACTATTTTGCACCCTAGACAAGACCAGCTCCTTTCACCCCCCCCCCAAAAAAAAAAAACTGTACACATTGGCCCCCTTCCTGTACATAATACCCCACTTTCCCCTTCCTGCGCACACTGCCCTTCTTTAACCCTACACCCCCTTCATATACACACTGTCCCACTTTAACCCTTCACATCCCTTCATATACAAAGTGCCCCCCCTTTAACCCTACACACCCCTTCTTGTACACACTGCCCCCCTTTAACCCTACACCCCCTTCCTATACACACTGCCCCCCTTTAACCCTACACCCCCTTCCTATACACACTGCCCCCCTTTAACACTGCACACCCCTTCATATACAAAGTGCCCCCCTCTCTAGAGGTGACCTCCCCTGGGGATGAGGAGGTGACAGGAGAGAAATGGGGCACTGGCCATGGCTGCGCCCTAGGGGTGACAGTGCACCCTAGGCGGCCGCCTAGTTTGCCTAGTGGTAGCACCGGCCCTGATAATAGGAGGTCGTCCGCATAGAGAGATAGCTTATAGGGATGTTGGCCGATGAAAGCTGAGCTAGCCACATACTAATAGAATTTCATTAGATATTTTTTTTTTTTCTTTTGATTTTCTACTTTTTTTTATTGGGTTCAAAATGACTTTTATTTTCAACCGTAGTGACAAGAAATTTCAAAGGAGCAGTAGAAAAAAGTTTCTTTAGCGAATTTCTAATAGTTAATGTGGTTTTCGTTCAGGAAAGTCAATTAGTTCCAAAAATGGAAGGTAAACAAAATTTCGAAGTACTTTTAGAATGACATTTGTCAAGTGTATGGCAAGCTTTGGAGTACTGTCATTACAAGTACTATCTGTGGGCAATGTTTTTTTAGTCTTTTAGACTTTACAATGTGCATCATCACAAATGATTTTAAACCTGTGATTTATCTTGCTTATATTGAGCTCTGTGGGGCCATCCTAAGATCTATTGGTCTGCGGTCAGGATTTCTTGAACGGCTACTGGTTTTGTATACTGTTTACAGTCAAGAGTTGTTGAAGTTTTCTGGAAGTGGTTATTTAACCCTCAAGGTTTACACATCCGAAATATTCCTGGCAGATCATCCATCTCGTAAAACTGGATTGTCAGGATTTTACGTGACAATGATGACCCCCTGAGACTAAGCACACGGCAACAGTCGCACGGATGGAATTAATTTGCTCAATGAAAATGCTAAATAGCCACTTGTGAGAGCCACCTAATTGAATTTGAAAGGTGCGCACTGACTTTTACTATCTGTTCACATGGTAAAGGTTTCCTAGTGTGACGTCGGTCAAAGGAAGATATGGGGTTGAAACATGACAGGCTAAGCTTGCTGTAATTGATGATGAAAGGGAAGGTATATTTGTAAAAATGTCCATTGTGGGTTTTATAAGGTGGGATGCTTTTGTGTATACAAAGGTGGTATCTGGTTATGCTAATATAGAAATAATCTGTTAAATTTATAAGCCATAAAGAACATTTAGTTTGTTTTCAAACCTTTGTGAACCGTACACGCAGGTGTTCGGAATTGCACCTATACTGGGCTATAGCGTATCGCCATGCACAGATGTGAATAATCCTCTTGGGTTGAGAGCCCATGAAAACTAAATGGCCTGCCTTACTGCAACACACCTCAACACAGGGAAAATGTATGCAGTAAGGGCTCTTTCACACGAGCGTTCCGATCAGATCCGCCTGTCAGTTTTTTTAGGCGGATCTGATCGGATGCCCCATTCAGCCCTATGGAGCAGCGGATGTCAGCGGTGACATGTCCGCTGCCATCCGCATCCTATCCTGTCCGTGAAATCCGGATGGATGGAAACCCTAATTTCCATCCGTCCAGGGGATCGGATCGGATGAGAGTGGACAAGCGGTCCGCTGTCATCTGATCCCCCATAGAAAGCAGCGGGAGCTGTGACACCACCCTCGCCGCACTGCAAGCGGAGACGGAGCTGTCATCCACTGGCTCAGCGGGGATCGGCGGATTGATCCCCGCTGAGCAGCACGGATCCGCCTATGCAGGGGGACCGTGTGAAAGAGCCCTAACACACACCTAGGTGTGAATGGGCCCTCAAGGTATAACTTCATCTCCACTATTATTTTATGTATAGGTGGATGTAAATGGAGGTGACCTCTATGTAGATAGCATATAGTCCATACTGAAATATCTGTTTTAATATAGACCCTGTAGCCTTGTCAAACCAGAATAAGGAGATACATGGAGTCCACCATTTCTGGCATTTGATCCAATGGTTTCAGGTCTTACGAGTCACTGACATGGAACAAATGTGCAAAGAATGTTTTCAGACTTCCCTGACCATATGCATGTTTTGTTCTACACTAGTGGTTTAGAGAGTGCTGAAGTCAGATGAGCAGCATGACTGTCCAAGCGCTAGCATTTTCAGGAGAGATCAACAATACCAACGTTCATATTTCTTTTGGCACAGGTTTCCTTTAAAGAAGACCCAGCTTTCTTGACTCATGGCTTTAATTTTCATTCTAGCATCTTGTGTATCTGACAACCACACCGTCTAAACTTGCTCATAAGATTTCAGAGGGTGGTTGGTGTTGCGGCATGATGTGTCCACCCACAGCCAAGAAAAATTGTGTTGTCCGTGTAAAGTAAACTGGAGTTGGGGGGGACCGGAGGAAGAGGAAGCAGCAGAATTTTGCCGATTTATTGGAGAAACAATGGCAATTGGTATTTTCCCATAGAATCAAGGTTGTCACATGATCTGAATCATATCATGCGGACTTTAAAGCCTTAGGGTGTCCTTCACACTGTTGTGTTGCTGTAACAAGCAATACTGCGTGTTGGGGTGTCATTCATTTTCATTAGTGCTGTGGTGCGCTGCATTAAACATGGGGTGGTCCAGTTTTTCAGGCCACTGACATGTAACCAATGAACTACTCTAATGCAGGGGCATGGTAACAAGCAATATAATGTGCGCTTAACACACTACAACAGCCCACAGTAGTGTAAATGGGCCCTTCCTTCAAGGATTCTGGCCAAAGATCCCATCTGCTGAGTGCAACCTACTGTATTTCTAATGCCTCGTACAAGCGCAACGGTTATCGGCCGACCGATCGGCCGTCTTTTGTCCAAGTGGTGTTTTGTTGGTTGGAATGTGCCTAGACTGCACACGAATTTTCTCGGCCAACAAAATTCTACTTCAGAAGTGATGTCATGTGCTGGTTTACTTTCTGTGTGTTTTTTCTTCTCTGAGCATGCCCAGTCTTGCTCATCAGATTTTTGTCTGCCGAAATCTGTACGGACTGACGGAAAATCGGCCGTTGTGTTGACGGCCAACAAAAATTTTATAGTCTGCACACCAGATTTTATTTGACCGAAAAGTCGGAGTCGGTTGTCAAAAGCATCATACTAACAAGCCAAAAATCGGCCGATCAGACGTTGGCCGAAAATTCACGCCCAACTATCGACGCGTGTGTACGGGGCATAAGTGTGACCAATTGCATAGCATAGAATCATGTAACAAGAATCTGCACACTACAAGGGCTATGTAAACCTGATGCTGAAGCTGGTGGCCACAGATGAAAGATATAAACTCCAAAAGGGTTTGGATCACCTGGGAATTTGTAGGATTTTTTTTCTCTTTGTTGGGTCTGATAGTTGTATTCCTGATCTCATCACTCCTCCTCTGCTTAAATCAAACTAACCTTAGGACTAATATTATATATTCTGACCTGGCCTATTCCATTATGGTATCTTTAGAAAAGCCCCAGCTGACCATTCCAAGGTGGTTGCAATTAGACAAGATTGAGAACCTTGTTGAATGGGTATTTTATCTCCATAGGTAAACCAGGTGCACCGTTACGCTAGTCCTAAAGGTAAATGCCCGGCTAAGCCAAGCTTACATGCTGACAGTGTGGTCTTAAAGGATGCAGAGGCTGTCATTGCTCAAAATGTTAGTTAATTGATCTCTTGCTTTCTTGTTTTGTGGTGTTAATTGGAAATGAACATGGAGTTAAAGAAAGTAGAGATGCCTAATTTGCATCAGTAGCCTAGAAAATACTAAAGCCATTGGATCACAATGACAGCTTGGAAAAAAGTATTTTCAAAAGAGGTAAAAAATTTGGCACTCTTAATACAATTTTACATGGTGTATGCATATGCATTTGCCCTCCTGTGTCTGTGTGCTCTGAAAATACAATAAAAGAGAGGTTTATATGCAGGCACCGAGAAACGCAAGTCATTCCGAGCACTCTGGTATACCCAAAACTCATTGCCAGGGGCTGTTTGGCTCCAGTGTGTTGCTTAAGCACCACTGCTGGCCACTGTCTACCAGATGAAGGAGCAGGGCTTTTTTTCTAAAAGAATAGGTGCAGGAACTCCCACCTCCCAAGCACTGTTCCTTGGTCCCACCACCCAGTATTGCTTTTTATAGAGAACACAGAACCAAGTATCAATTTTAGGTTTATGAAATTTGTCAATCTTAAAAACAAAACAAAAGTAGTAGACTCGGTTCACACTACGGCGATCTGACTTAGGGGGCGACCTGTGAAGTCGCGTGCACCGCGACTTCGGCACGACTTGCACGAACTTCATAAAATTAATGTCTATGCAAGTCTCTCCAGGTCGCCCCGAAGTAGTACAGGACCCTTTTTCTAAGTCAAAGCGACTATTAGAACCGTTCCTGTACTACACTATGGGACGTGACGGTGCGTGACTTGTCAGGCTGACCAAGTCGCCTGACAAGTCGGACTAGTGTGAATGGAGACTTAAAGTAGACTGCCTGCAGCCATCAACAACCGATCCCCCCCCCCCCAACAACAACAATGGACCACCCACAACAAAATACCCCCAGCACCATAAACCCCCTAGCAACAGATCTTCCCACAGCCAGCATCAATAGACCCTCTACTAGCCAGTAATATTAGACCCCCCTCCCTCAACAATAGATCTTCACCAGCAGCAACTGCCCCCCCAAGTAACATACCAAGTAACATACAACCCTGGCAACAATAGATCCCCCCACAACCCAGTAACAATAGACTTCCCCAGCAACAATAAACCCTCCCTCCCCGCAAAAATAGATCCCCCAGCAGCCAGCATTAGTAGACACTTCAGCACACCCCAGCACCCCCCTACCATTACATACATTCAGTGCTGGAGGTGCCGGAACTGCGTTCCTGCTGGAAAAAAGCCATGTGAAGGGGATTTTCACTTGTAGAGGAAAACACTGTTTTTTTTAGATGTTCATAACAATAACTAAAATGAGGTTATTTTGAAAGATCAAGAGCAGTTGGGAAATGATTGCACTAAATAGTACGTTGTAATGTTAAATAGCAATGGCCAGGAGTTGCGTGGGTCTGAACTTGGTGGAAAACTTGAATGTCTTGCAGGACGTTGTTCCGTTTTATAATGTGCATATTTGTGCAAGACAAATGTTCTCTCAGCCTGCATTGGCCAACTTGAAGCCCCAGATAAGCTCAGAGGTTGGTTAATGATTACTAGTCAGTGGCAGATACTGAGTCACAGTGACAATCCACCCACGACAGCATTAACCCACAGTAAACCATTTAGGTACTTGACCTTTTTGTTATGTACAGGTTACTGTGCTAGAAGCTTTTGATCTTGACCTAAACCGTGCGTGTATGTACAGGTCATAGTATAGTATTGAGTATGATGGACCTAGACTATGTGTACAGAGGTCACTGTGTAGTAACATGTGTGTACCAGACTAGGCTGTGTATGTACAGGTTGCAGTGCACTAGAGATGGGTACCAGACCTGTACTGTGTATGTACAGCTTGTAGTTTTAGTGTAGCGATTTTCAATATTTTTTCAGATCGGAAGACCGAAGGTGGAATTGCCGCACGCTGGAACCCAGCAACTTTTATAGAGAGGTAAAGATATGACTTCGGCCTGATCTGCTCCTGGCTATGCTCCTCTAAGAGGCTTAAGGCTAAAGCTGTATCTTTAACTTTCTACACTGAACAAAATTATAAACGCAACACTTTTTTTTTTTTAATTTTTCATGAGCTGAATTCAAAGATCTAAGACTTTATCTATGTTCACAAAAGGCCTATTTCTCTCAAATATTGTTCACAAATCTTTCTAAATCTGTGTTAGTGAGCACTTCTCCTTTGCCAACACAATCCATCCATCTCATAGGTGTTGAATATCAAGATGCTGATTAGACAGCATGATTATTGCACAGGTTGTGCCTTAAGGCCCGTACAAACTTGACGGAAATCGGACGAAATATCCGATTTTTCTCTCTCATGCTCAGCGTTCATTACCGTTTTGTAGTTGACAGTGCATAAATGTTCACGAAATTTCTCGTCCGATTTTTTTTATTTGTTTTTGGGATATTTTGTTCCTAGACTTCCGGGTTGTCAGCAACTTCAGATCATGCGCGGTCTTTCATATCCGATTTTTCACGGACGTACTGCATACACATTAAATGAAAATTGGTCGTCTGGGGACGGACGATAAAAATTTTGGTGTTTGTTCCTCCGTGTTTTTTTGTTGAAAATGTCGGCATCGGCTACTGAAAGTTCTGTACACACTAGCCGAAAATCGTACGATTTTAACTCGGACGGGAATTTTCAGCAGATTTTCTACTAGTGTGTACTCCACTTTAGGCTGGCCACAATAAAAGGCCACTCTAAAATATGCAGTTTTATCACACAGCACAATGCCGCAGATGTCACAAGTTTTGAGGGAGCGAGCAATTGGCATACTGACTGCAGAAATGGCCACCAAAGCTGTTTCCTGTGAATTGAATGTTAATTTCTCTACCATAAGCTGTCTCCAAAGGCATTTCAGAGAATCTGGCAGTACATCTAACCGGCCTCACAAACGCAGACTATGTGTAACCACACCAGCCCAGGACCTTCATATCCAGCATCTTCACCTCGATTGTCTGAGACCAGCCACCCGGACAACTGATGCAATAATCAGTTTGCATACCAAAACATGTATGCACAAACTGAAACTGTCTCAGGGAAGCTCATCTGAATGCTCATCGTCCTCATCCGGTCTGGACTTTGACTTGGCCATTCTAACACCTGGATATGTTTTATTTGTGAATCATTCCATTGTATATTTTGCTTTGTTTTGGATCATTGTCTTGTTGGAACAAAAATCTCCTTCCCAGTCCCAGACTCCATCAGGTTTTCTTCCAGAATGGTCCTGTATTTGGCTCCATCCATCTTCCCATCAATTTTAACCATCTTCCCTGTCCCTGCTGAAGAATAGCAGGCCCAAACCATGATGCTGCCACCACCATGTTTGACAGTGGGGATGATGTGTTCAGGGTGATGAGCTGTGTTGCTTTTACGCCAAACATAACGTTTTGCATTGTTGCCAAAAAGTTCCATTTTGGTTTCATCTGACCAGAGCACCTTCTTCCACATGTTTGGTGAGTCTCCCAGGTGGCTTGTGGCAAACTTTAAATGACACTTTTTATGGATATCTTTAAGAAATGGCTTTCTTCTTGCCACTCTTCCATAAAGGCCAGATTTGTGCAGTATACGACTGATTGTTGTCCTATGGACAGAGTCTCCCACCTCAGCTGTAGATCTCTGCAGTTCATCCAGAGTGATCATGGGCCTCTTGGCTGCATCTCTGATCAGTCTTCTCCTTGTATGAGCTGAAAGTTTAGAGGGACCGCTAGGTCTTCGTAGATTTGCAGTGGTCTGATACTCCTTCCATTTCAATATTATCGCTTGCACAGTGCTCCTTGGGATGTTTAAAGCTTAGGAAATCTTTTTGTATCCAAATCCGGCTTTAACCACTTAAGCCCCGGAGGATTTGGCTGCTAAACGACCAGAGGGCATTTTGCGATTCGGCACTGCGTGACTTTAACGGACAATTGCGCGGTCGTGCGACGCTGTACCGAAACGAATTTGGCGTCCTTTTTTTCCCACAAACAGAGCTTTCTTTTGGTGGTATTTGATCACCTGTGCGATTTTTTGATCACGCGCTATAAACAAAAAAAGAGCGTAAATTTTGCAAAAATAGCAATATTTTTCCCTTTTTTTTATATGAAATTCCCCCAAAAAAAAATGTAAAAATCAAAATTTTTTAATATTTTCGGCCAATTTGTTTTATGCTACCTATGTTTGGTAAAAAAAATCGCAAAAAGCGTATTTTGATTGGTTTGCGCAAAAGTTATTGCGTTTACTAACAAAGGGAAAGATTTTTGTCATTTTTGTTGTTTTTTTTTTTAACGCGTAATGGCGGCGATCTGCGATTTTTTTTGCGGTACTGCGACATTGCGGCGGACAGATCGGACCCTTGACTGACATTTTTGACACTTTTGGGGTTACCAGTGACATTTCTACAGTAATCAGTGCTATACATATGCACTGTTACTGTAAAAATGCACTGGTAGTGAAGGGGTTAACTTTATTTGAGAGGGAGGGGCTGTGTGTGTCCCTAGGGGCGTGATTCTAACTGTGATTGGCTGTGGCTTCAACTGTATGCAGAGTGATCAATGGATCTACATAGTAGATCCATGTGATCAGCTCTCATACAGAGAGGAGAATGACAGGCAGCTTGTTTACACAAGCTGCCTGACTATCTCCCTCTCCCCCGCCGATCGCAGAGTGGCCGGCGGCGATCGGGTCCGCCGGTCACGCGCGCGGGGGGGTCCGTGACCACGCGGGAGCGGGAGCGCGCCTCCGGCGGCGCGCGCTCGCTCCCTAAACCCTCACAGGCGAGCGACGTAGACCTACGTCACTTTGCCTGTGAGGGGCTGACCGCCGCCGTAGATAGTCGTGCGGCGGTCGGCAAGTGGTTAAACTTCTCCACAACATTATCTCGGACCTGCCTGGTTTGTTCCTTGTTCTTCCTGATGCTCTCTGCGCTTTAAACGGACCTCTGAGACTATTAGAGTGCAGGTGCATTTATACGGACACTTGATTACACACAGGTGGATTCTATTTATCATCATTAGTCATTTAGGTCAACATTGGATCATTCAGAGATCCTCACTGAACTTCTGGAGAGAGTTTGCTGCACTGAAAGTAAAGGGGCTGAATAATTTTGCACGCCCAATCTTTCAGTTTTTTATTTGTTAACAAAGTTTGAAATATCCAATAAATTTCGTTCCACTTCATGATTGTGTCCCACTTGTTGTTGATTCTTCAAAAAAAATTACAGTTTTATATCTTTATGTTTGAAGCTTGAAATGTGGCTATATATTCACTTTAAGAACCCCATAGACCTGAGATGTTAGGGAGGAACACACGATTACCAGGGTAGAAAACATGCCTTGATTGCAGTTGTGCAAGCCAAGCGGCTACAGCCTCTGCACTGCTCCCTTCCGCAAATCCCTCCCCGAGATCTTTCTATTTTCAATTTGCCAACTCGGCAGATTTGAGCTTACAAGTTTATAGATTGCTCTGGAGGATGTGAGCAATGAGAGGTCCTCTGACATCTGTGGCAAGTTTAATAGTCTTTCAGCACCACCGTGGATGTCTGTCACTTTGCTGGGAAAATTAGACTGTTGCTCGCTCCTTAAGGGTTAGGGACTTGTCTTCCTTGAAGCTCTGGAAAATGTGCCAGCACTGTACAAAAAAAAAACAATCACCAAAGTCATGTTGGCATACCAAACAATATGAAAACTGTGCACTCCCAGAAACATGCATGTTGGATGGAAAGGGTGTGAATGTTCAATTAAATGTCTTTGCAAAGAGACATTTTAGGACTTTTGAGCAATTGATGGTCAGATAGGTAGGCGGAAAAACCTAATGCTACATTTCATACTTGAACAGTAATGTCTTTGGTCGTTTTTCATGTGTTTTCAGGCTTTAATGTTTTTTGTTTTAGCCAATAGAAACCCAGTAACTTGGAGGAGACTTCTGTTGAGCATGAAACTTGCGTTAAAAATGCCTATTTTGCAAGCATTTTGTAGGCACACCCATCTCTCTGGGCCAAAAACACACGATCGTGCCTTTTAAAGAAGCTCCTGTACTTTTTTGAGTGTTGAGTGACAGCAAAGCATTTAGAATGTGAATAACCTGAAAAACAGCGTCACACACTGATGCCCTTTTGGAAACGTGCTTCAAAGTTTGCAGATGTCAATGGGGGCTAAAAAATGAAAGGGGAGCCTTTTATTTATTCCTGGCAACTCCAAATATACCAAATCAAGGATGAGGCTCTCAGGAACTCTAGCTGTCTTCTACATACAAGGTGCCATCCCAGTGACGATCCTTCTAGCTGTCTAGCAGAAATTCTTTGGACTGGTTGCAGCTGGGGCCCTGTCCTTCATTGGCAGTTTCCGACTCCCCTATGTGTATGAACAATTTAGCTTTGGAATCCCAAACACACTTACGCAGAACAGCCAGAAAACAATTCCAAAAATGCCTAAAATGCAGTTCTGTTCTCTGCCTGCCTCCCGTCACAACAGTATGGTCCCTACTAACCCTTCCACTGCCAGAGTCGGTGATTTCAACTGCGGTGTTTCCAAGTAGCAGAAAAGTTCAAGTTCACGGGAAACGTCATTTTAGTAGTGTTTTATGAGAAAGGAATCAACCACATTTTACAGAGGTGTAGTAAAGATTTCAGAAAGTGGTTGACAGTTGAGATAAGGCACTTTTGTGGTAAGCACAGAGAACGTCCTGACCCAGTTGGAGGACACAGCAAACGCCTGCTGGCAAGGTTGTCAATACGCTACCCTATATCATCTAACAGTGCCTCTGAGGGCGACTAGTGAAATTTGCTTCATTTACGTGGATTGCGTTGGGATATTGTTTGAGTATACTGTGAGCTGCAAATATCTTCCAGTATCAGCACATATGTATTAATTTTTCTGTTTGTTCACAAAGTCAGGAGACAGTTCACATCGGTAAACACAGGCTAAAGTGGGCTCAAACCTAAAAAGTATGTTATAGGAAACCTTTAGAAATAGTAATTGCGTCTGAGTAGTACCATGAAAAATGTACCCTTTTTAGAATTTTATCTGAAAAATTGTAATGCACTTCCTGGTATGTGAGTGTGCCTAGGCACTCCTCTGTCTACATCCTTATCGCTTTACATCTGTAGTATCCCTTCTCAACCTTTACAACACAGAGGAATCCTTGAAATAACTTTCCGGGCTCATGGAACCCCTGTTTAAAAATGTCTTTATCTACAACTCATGATACATTATGGCGCTTTTCCACTGCATGGAACCGAACAGTTCGACTCGCTTTTGTGCTTTTCCACTGCTGGTACGGTACGGCGGCGCTTTTCCACTGCATGGAACCGAACGGCTCTCAAAAACAGTACCACCTCGATTGTGGTTCCAAGAGGTACCATACCCGGTACCATATCCCACAATCCTTTGCATGCAGTCACTACTAGCCACTGATTGGTCAGAGAATCCCACCCACCCCGTTGTTATCCCACCCACTTAACTTTAGTACTACTTTAGTGGAAAAGCAAAACGAACCGTTCCAACACCGTACCATGCGGTACCAGCAGTGGAAAAGCAAACCGGGCCAAGCAGGGCCGAGTAGAGCCGAGCCGGTACTTGCAGTGGAAAAGTGCCATTAGTGTGATGGTCAATGAGAATACTCCATACATGTGCGGACATTGGGAATCGCTAAAAAGAGCAATGGTGTCAGTGGGAACTTATCTGAGAGGCAGAATTGCTCAAGGATCCCCCTAGAAACCTCTGAAGGAACCCTAGAATCCCATGGAACCCTGGTTGAGAAACCCTGATTTTACAAGTGTGAGATCTAAGGCCTCAAGAACAAGGACGTATGGAAATACGCAGGATCCTACTGCCAGGATCTTGCTTTTCTTTCTTGTCCTCACTCATCTCTCCATGGTATATCTCTGGAAGCAACCTGCTGGGTTGAACGGGAAAAAAAAAAAAAAAAACTAGTAGTGTGTACGAGGCTTTTGGCTTACTTGTGTGTTACTCTTTCATCTCTTTCTGAAAAAGCCAAAATTCTGCTGGAATCCAAAATACAAATTGCAACAAAAATGTGCACCTCAAACGTGTTTTTATCGATGTTATGGTTAGATCCCAGAAATTGGTATGCACTATTGGCACTTTTCCACTGCAAGTACCGGCTCAGCTCCACTCGGCACTGCTTGGCCTAGCTCGGCTCAGTTTGCTTTTCCACTGCGTGAGTCGGCACGTTTCAGCACTGTATAGGCTCTACTCGGCTCGGTTTGCTTTTCCACTAAAGTAGTAAGTGGGTGGGATTACAACGATTCTCTGACCAATCAGTGGCTAGTAGTGACAAACAATCAAGGCTGCATGCAAAGGATTGTGGGATATGGTATAGGTACGGTCCGCTTGGAACCACAACCGAGGTGGTACTGTTTAAGCGAGCCATACCATGTAGTGGAAAAGCGTTGTTGTACCAAACCGTACCGAACCGTTCTAACCCGTACCATGTAGTGGAAAGCGCCAAACCGAGCCGTACCGTGGAAAAATGCCTAAAATAATAGAGATGGTTCTATAAGTGCTGTTTTGGAGCATTAAAAACAGTGCAAGTTAAATTGAACCCTGCAATAATGTGTACAGCAAGAGGGCCTTGTTAATGTATAGAACACAGGGATACTAGAGTGAAAAATGATTGCGTGTGAGCAGGATTTTATACAATGCCCTCGCCTATATACGTGTCCATGTCCTGTCGTTTGTCTCTCCGTGTTTGGATGAAGGTCTCAGCAGGCAGATATACTCATGAGTCACCAGGTCACGGTTCAAATCCTGGCCTCTGACGTAGGCGTTATCTTTAGCTGCGTAGATCCTGCAGCTACAGGAAACTGTATATAGAGGCTCTACATAACGTGTGTGGGCTGTACAGTTCACTGTTAACCCTTGGTATGTCCGCTTCCTCTGCCACTCACTATACTACTACGTGATATGTAGTAACTTCAATTATAGATTGACCAAATTCTATATTGTATCTTTTCATGTTCCTTGGAAATTGTGTTTGGTGATCACTATCCAGTTGGGAACGGTGAGATATTGGGGTTGATTTACTGTAAGGCAAATAGTGCAATGCCTCCAGAGCTTAGAAATTGAGCAGAAGCTCTGCTGACATCCATCATCCAATCATGTGCAAGCAAAAATGCTGTTTTTAAAAAATGTTTTGCACGTGATTGGGTATTCTTTGCAAAGCCAAGCTGTACCTGGCTCTGGAGCAGGGATCCTCAAACTATGGCCCTCCAGCTGTTGCGGACCTACATGTCCCACTAGGCATTGTAAAACTCTGACATTAACAGACAAGAATGGGAACAACATGGGAGTTGTAGTTCCTGAACAACTGGAGGGCCATAGTTTGAAGACCTCTGCTCTGGAGCATCTGCACCTGCAGAGTGCAACTGCACGTTGCAAAGTGCACAGTCTATTTGCCTTTAGTAAATCTACCCCGTTGAATGGTTACAACATATGGAAGTCTTGTACTGCTTATGTTGCGGTGAAAATTTGTATATAGCTAAATGTCAAAGATTTACCCAAGAGTTGACTAAGCCAGCCATGACTGTGAGCAGTAGCTGTGTTCATTGTTCCCATCTGTGCCGTTATTCATGGAAAGTTGAATGGAGCTCAGCACACCCATATATAGGGTTTTCATACGATATTACCAAGCATGCGTGTGTGTCGGGATATTTTATTTCCCTTTGCCAACTATGCCAAAATGTGACAAATTTTAAAAGGAATGCCGCACACAATAGAAGTAGCTTTATTGTGGTCATAAAAGATGTCAATAAATGGAAATAAAAAACCTCCTAGGTAATAAAAAATTTAAAAACGCGGAACTATAAATACTACTCTACATCCTTATGGCTAACTGAAGCACCCATCTCTGAAAAGCAGCACGTTTTTCAGGCTTCAGAAGTCATTATTATTGGAACTGTATATGTCATTTACCCCATAACTTTCCTCTTTCTTGTTAATCAGCTAAAATGATATTGACCAGGACTTGGTGGTTGCATATAGGATGAGGTTATCAGCAGGCTCTATCGATTTGTATGCATTCATGGTTTTTTTTTTTTTGGTTTGCCTTTTACCATTGAATATAGACTCCTTTTTCCTTTTGTGCTTTATATTCTTATATATATATATATATATATATTATATACTGTATTTTCTGGTGTATAAGACTACTTTTGAACCTCAAAAAAATCCTCCAAAAATGGGGGGGGGTCGTCTTATACGCCGAGTATAATATCTCCAAGGTAACCTAAGTATAAGTATTACCGGTAGATGTAATCTCCCAAGATGCTGGCTGTGTGGGAATCCTGTACCGGTATACCGTATGTACCGTAGCTCAGGCTACATACAGTGTACCGCGCTGAGCCAATCGGGGAGAGCGATGTATTCTATTATTGAATGCAAAGCCTGCTCGGATTGGCGGAGTAACATCAGCCCGTCTCTCTGACTCTGCCAATCCGAGCAGGCTTCGCATTTAACCACTTTACTACCAGTCACGTAACCTCTACGTCGGCTGACTTTGAGTGGTTATACCGGGATGATGCCTCTAGCTAGAGGCATCATCCCGGTACCGTTGTTTGAAGCCGACGGTCGGCTTTCCGTCGGTAACGATCGATGCGGCTCGGGAGCCGCTCGATCGTTACCCGGGGGGGCGGGAGGGGACGTCCCCCCCCTCCCGCCGCCTTCCGCGGCTTTGCTCGGGGCTACCGTCCCACCGGGAGCCCCGAGCACCCAGCCGGCACGTCCGCCGGCTGGATGGAGTCCCGATGAATGCCGGAAACGGCATCGATCGGGTCTCCGATGACGTAACCCGGAGGCGGCGTCCATGACGTCACGTCCGGGTTACTGTGCTGCAAAAGGCGGCAGATTTGAAAAACGGCTGTATGCAAAAATGCCGTTTTCGGCGTTTTGCATACAGGGAAGTGTAGTGGAGGGGTCTAGGGTCTTTTAGACCCTCGATCCCTCCATAAAGTGTACCTGTCACGACATATTGCTGTCACCAGGGATGTTTACATTGCTTGTGACAGCAATAAAAGTGATCAGATTTTTTTTTTTTTTAAAAACCTGTAATAAAGTTTAAAAAAAAAGAAAAAATAAATAGGAAAAAAAAAAAAAAAAAATTTAGCCGTCCCCGTCACCGTTAGCTCGCGCACAAAAAAAAACGTATACGCAAGTCGAGCCGCAAATGAAATCGCTGTTCAAACCACACATGTGAGGTATCACCGCGATCGCCAGAGCGTGGGCAATAATTAAAAAAAAAGAGCTACACTCTAACTCTAAACTGGTAACCGTTAAATAAATTTAAAGCGTCGCAGATTGAGATCTCTATTGACCGTAGTTTGTCGCCATCCCACGGGGGGGCGCAATTTTAAACCGTAACATGTTTGGTATCTATTTACTCGGCGTGACATCATCTTTCACAATATACAAAAAAAATGGGCTAACTTTACTGTTTAGTATTTTTTAAATGCAGTGAAATGTGATTTTTCAAATTTTTTCCAAAAAAATGGCGTTTTAAAGACCGCTGCGCAAATACCGCGTGACAAAAAATTTTGCAATGACCGACATTTTATTCTCCAGAGTCTTTGCTAAAAAAATATATATAATGTTTGGGGGTTCTAAGTAGTTTTCTAGGAAAAAATACTGGTTTTAACTTGTGAACAAAAAGTGTCCGAAATAGGGCTGGGGCTAAAGTGGTTAATAATAGAATACATCGCTCACTGTGATTGGCTCAGCGCGGTATACTGTATGTAGCTGAAGCTATGGTACATATACGGTATACCGGTACAGGATTCCCGCACAGCCAGCGTCTTGAGATTATATCTACTGGTAATACTTAGGGTACCTTGGAGATATTATGAGAGATTACATGTATTACAGTACTAGGGTACCTTGGAGATCTATGAGAAATCTGATGTTTTCCAATGGTGTTGCCTTGCTTCAGAAGGGGGTAGTCTTATACGGCGAGTATAGCCCAAAACTAGGGATGCACCGAATGTTCGGCAACCAAAATTATTCGGCCGAAAATAGCAAAAAAAGCACTTTCGGCCGAATAAATTTGTGCCGAACAATGACGTTTTTTTAATGACGCGGATGGTGGGTCGGTAAGCCCAGATTGCGGGTCCCCGACTGGTGACCCGCCATCCCCGAGCATCACTGTAAACATAGCCGGAGGCACTACAGGAAGCAGAGCGGATGCTTCCTGTATAGCCGCTTAGCGCCGGCTTCTGTCACAGGCGGAGTGATACCAAATGTACTACGCCTCCGCCTGTGACAGGGCACAGGAGCCATACAGCAAACATCGACTCTGCAGATGGGAGGGAGGGAGGTAAGGAGAGACATGAGAGGACAGAGACACGAGAGGACAAGAGAGAGAGACACGAGAGGACAAGAGAGACACGAGAGGACAAGAGAGACACGAGAGGACAAGAGAGAGAGTGAGAGGACAAGAGAGAGAGTGAGAGGACAAGAGAGAGAGTGAGAGGACAAGAGAGAGAGTGAGAGGACAAGAGAGAGAGTGAGAGGACGAGAGAGAGAGTGAGAGGACAAGAGAGAGAGAGAGTGAGAGGACAAGAGAGAGAGAGAGTGAGAGGACAAGAGAGAGAGAGAGTGAGAGGACAAGAGAGAGAGAGAGTGAGAGGACAAGAGAGAGAGAGAGTGAGAGGACAAGAGAGAGAGAGAGAGTGAGAGGACAAGAGAGAGAGAGAGTGAGAGGACAAGAGAGAGAGAGAGAGTGAGAGGACGAGAGAGAGAGACACGAGAGGACGAGAGAGAGAGACACGAGAGGACGAGAGAGAGAGACACGAGAGGACGAGAGAGAGAGACACGAGAGGACGAGAGAGAGAGACACGAGAGGACAAGAGAGTGAGAGAGAGGACGAGAGAGAGAGAGGACAAGAGAGAGAGACACGAGAGGACAAGAGAGAGAGACACGAGAGGACAAGAGAGAGAGACACGAGAGGACAAGAGAGAGAGACACGAGAGGACAAGAGAGAGAGACACGAGAGGACAAGAGAGAGAGACACGAGAGGACAAGAGAGAGAGACACGAGAGGACAAGAGAGAGAGACACGAGAGGACAAGAGAGAGAGACACGAGAGGACGAGAGAGAGACACGAGAGGACGAGAGAGAGACACGAGAGGACGAGAGAGAGAGAGAGAGAGGACAAGAGAGAGAGAGAGAGAGGACAAGAGAGAGAGAGAGGACAAGAGAGAGAGAGAGAGGACAAGAGAGAGAGAGAGAGGACAAGAGAGAGAGAGAGAGGACAAGAGAGAGAGACACGAGAGGACAAGAGAGAGAGACACGAGAGGACAAGAGAGAGAGACACGAGAGGACAAGAGAGAGAGAGACATGAGAGGACAAGAGAGAGAGTGAGAGGACGAGAGAGAGAGTGAGAGGAAAAAATTGGCAAAATAAATGGAAAAAAATGCGAAACACCGCGTTCGGTATTCGGCCTTCGGCCAAGCATTTCATTATTCTTCGGCTTCGGCCAAGAATTTCATTTCGGTGCATCCCTACCCAAAACCTATGTTTTAACTTGAAAATTAGGGGGGTCGTCTCATACGCCCAGTCGTCTTATACGCCGGAAAATAGGTGTGTGTGTGTATGTATGTATGTATATATATATATATATATATATATTGTGTATATATATATATATATATATATATATATATATATATATACAATTTATGCCTTTTTAATAAAGCAGGGCCGCTAGGAGGTTGGCACACTTACCTTGCAGTGTTAGTGCTCAGATTCAGTTCCCACCAGGAACCTCTTTGTACTGTATGTCCTTCACCCATGTTTGTGTGTGTGTTACCTCTGGGTGCTCCAGTTACTGGTCACAATCCAAAAACATACCGATAGCTTGTCCTTTGACAAAAGTGGCCGTAGCCTGTATGTGACTTTGGTAAAGATGAGGTTAATACACTATATTGTTAAAAGTATTGGGACGCCTGCCTTTACACACACATGAACTTTTAATGGCATCCCAGTCTAAGTCTGTAGGGTTCAATATTGAGTTGGCCCACCCTTTGCAGCTATAACAGCTTCAACTCTTCTGGGAAGGCTGTCCACAAGGTTTAGGAGTGTGTCTATGGGAATGTTTTACCATTCTTCCAGAAGCGCATTTGTGAGGTCAGGCACTGATGTTGGATGAGAAGGCCTGGCTTGCAGTCTCTGCTCTAATTCATCCCAAAGGTTTTCTATTGGGTTGAGGTCAGGACTCTGGGTAGGCCAATCAAGTTTACCCCAAACTCGCTCATCCATGTCTTTATGGACCTTGATTTGTGCACATGTCCAAAATCATTTGGTGGAGGGGGAATTATGTGGGGTTGTTTTTTAGGTGTTGGGCTTGGCCCCTTAGTTCCAGTGAAGGGAACTCTTAAGGTGTCAGCATACCAAGACATTTTGGACAATTTCATGCTCCCAACTTTGTGGGAACAGTTTGGGGATTGCCCCTTCCTGTTCCAATGTGACTGCACACCAGTGCACAAAGCAAGGTCCATAAAGACATGGATGAGCGAGTTTTGGGGTGGAGGAACTTGACTGGGCTGCACAGAGTCCTGATCTCAACATGAAATTGAAGCTGTTATAGCTGCAAAGGGTGGGCCAAGTCAATACTGAACCCTACTAAATAAGACTGGGATGCAAATAAAGTTCATGTGCGTGTAAAGGCAGACGTCCCAATACTTTTCACAATATAGTGTAATTCTATATGCACTGTAAAAGCGGAGGAAGCTTTTGTTTTTCTGTTTCCGTACAATATATTGTGAGATAAAGTAATTAGTCACGCTCACTTATTTTGCATACTGGCATTGCCCCTTTAAGAATGGCCTCCAGGAATGCAGTGGCCCTGACGCAGGGTGATTTATCTACAGGATATGGTGAGGGCTCCTAAAGCGGTGACGCAGGTGGAGCCAGTTAGGAGAGATTAGGACAATTTCATCGTATAGCCGGCACGAAAACATGAGGCTGAGAAAAGGGGCTCACAGGCTGTGAAAGTGTCCAAAATAGAATAGAAGAACCTTCTACAAAGTAATCCCTCCACCGCGATGATGATTACCAGCCACACGTTTTCTGTGAAACTTGATATTTCTTTGGTTTGGTTGTCCATATTTCATAAAGCGTACCCACACACAGCGCTTGAACTATAAAAAGGAAGGATTACATTACAGAAATGCAATGTTCTTGATCAAACAAGTCCATGGACCGTTTTGGAGAATCTCATATGGTTCCAACACACATTTTAATTGGATCAAACAGAAAATATTCAAACCATCCCTTGGAGTTTTTCTTCCTGTTCTTGGTTGTATTTCATTGTATGTACATTGTATGCACACACATATTAGGATTTTTATATCGTTCCACCTAGGCCTCATTCAAACGGGCCGAAGGCCACGGTAGAAAACAGGTCTTGGTGTTTCGTTAGAAATTATTGGTGTACAAGGCAGTGAAGACTAGTGCGTTCGGGTTCCTTTCCGATGCAGAACGCTAGGTTTTACCTCGGCTTGTTGTGATCTGCAGGCACTACACTTACCAGATGCACCTGATAAAGTCAATAGGACAGTACCATGACTGTGTGCCAAACGCGGCTATGGCAGTTGCGCTGTGGTATTTCCATGTAAAAACCTTATCGGGATTGAAAAGCGGAAAAGTACAAAAGAAATTGCCTCTGGCCAAGGAGGTCACAACACTTCCGAACATATAAAGTATAAAAAAAATGGTTTATTACAAAAATACAATTTTAAAAGGGTTGATGCGCCAGAAGCAAATTCATCAAGACAATGCAATGAGCATATTTATTTAGACAGTTCCTTAGCGTTGCTAAATCCACAACAGTAAAATCCGTCTGTATATGCAGTAAAGCATGCTTGTTAGATCGTAATAACACTTTGCTCCTACACAGTGGAAAGCTGACACGTTTCGGGGGACATACCCAGAGGAAGGGGGTATATCCCCGAAACGTGTCAGTTTTCCAACTGCAGCAATTACGGCATTGCCTAAAACTGGAGTTGAGTTTTTAAATGCTTGTACCTTCTCATGCTTGTGAGTATTTGGCTTTTGTATTTGATAAAATTTGGCAGTGGTAATGCCCTCCTGTCTCTCTTCGCAGTTAAATTGGTTTGCCAATGCTAGCGCCTATATTTTTTACTGCCAGTATACAACATATCCATAAATTTTCACCTCTGATGGGTGGGGTGGCACAGTGTTTGTAGTGGTTTTCACTACAACACAAGGGTCGCTGGTTCAAATCCCAACCACAACATTAGCTGCTTGGAGTTTGCTTGTTCTCCCTGTGCTTGCGTAACCCGCTCAGGCATACTCCGGTTTCCCACTCGGGGTACTCCAGTTTCCTCCCACACTCCAAAGACATGCTGGAAGGTTAATTGGCTCCTGTCTAAATTGGCCTTAGTATGTGTATGTATGAATGTGAGTTAGGGACCTTAGATTGTAAGCTCCTTGAGGGCAGGGACTGATGTGAATGTACAATGTATATGTAAATTGATGGCGCTATATAAGTACCTGAAATAAATAAAATAAATTTAAGTTCATTCCCTTCCTTACATATTTTTTTAATTATTTATTTTTCATGTATTTTGAAAAGTAGTCAGGATCCAGCTGTATAATACCTTACAATAGTAATAACATTTTAATACAATTTCTTCAGTACACGAAGTAACCCTACTGTAATGTAACACTGTATGGTTATTGGTATTTTTTCTTTTTTTTTCTTTTAGGCAATGGTGGCTTGTTACCCTGGAAACGGGATGGGATATGTACGGCACGTAGACAACCCAAACAGAGATGGACGCTGCTTAACTTGCATATACTACCTAAATCAAAACTGGGACACAAAGGTAAGGCTTAATAACGCCTACAACTCTTGTGCCCACCCTGGTATATGATGTGCGGCCCTCGGACTTTAGAAGTCTGTAGTGGGAACATTGATTAAGGCAATAGCATTGATGTCTATTAGCCTCATGTAACGTTCCCAGTTTCGTATTGTCTTCTCCAACATATCCCTAGCCAACTGTCCACACTCTCTATTAGATCTGCAGTGACAGTTCTCAAAACATTACATACACTCACCGGCCACTTTATTTGGTATACCTGTTGAACTGCTTGGTAACACAAACTGCTAAGCAGCCAATCACATGGCAGCCACTCAATGCTTTTAGGCATTCAGACGTGATAAAGACAACTTGCTGATGTTCACACCGAGCATCAGAATGGGGAAGAAAGGTGATTTAAGTGACTTTGAACGTGGCATGGTTGTTTATGCCAGACAGGCTGGTCTGAGTATTTCAAAAACTGCTAATCTACTGGCATTTTCACGCACATCCATCTCTAGGGTTTACAGAGAATAGTCAAAAAAAGAAAACCTCCAGTGAGTGGTAGTTGTGTGGAGGAAAATGCCTTGTTGAGGTCAGAGGAGAATGGGCAGACTGGTTTGAGATGATAGAAAGGCAACAGTAACTCAAATAACCACAAGGTATGCAGAAAACCATCTCTGAACGCTCAACACATCAAACCTTGAAGCAAATGGGCTATAGCAGCAGCAGAAGACCACACCGGGTACCACTCCTGTCAGCTAAGAACAGGAAACTCAGGCTACAATTCGCACAGGATCACCAGAATTGGACAATAGAAGAATGGAAAAATGTTGCCTGGTCTGATAAGTCTCGATTTCAGCTGCGACATTCAGATGGTAGGGTCAGAATTTGGCATAAACAATATAAAAGCATGGATCCATCCTGCCTTGTATCAACGGTTTAGGTTGGTGGAGGTGGTGGTGTAATGGTGGGGGGGATATTTTCTTGGCACACTTTGGGCCCCTTAGTACTAATTGAGCATCCTATTGTTGCTGACCATGTCCATCCCTTTATGACTACAGTGTCCCCATCTTCTGATGGCTCCTTCCAGTAGGACAATGCACCATGTCACAAAGCTCAAATCATCTCACCACTGGTTTCCTGAACATGACAATGAGGTCACTGTACTCCAATGGCCTCCACAGTCACCAGATCTCAATCCAATAGAGCACCTTTGGGATGTGGTGGAATGTGAGATTTTCGTCATGGATGTGCCACCGATAAATCTGCAGCAACTGCGTGAGGCTATCATGTGACTATGGACCAAAATCTCTGAGGAATGTTTCAAACACCTTGTTGAATCGATGCCATGAAGAATTAAGGCAGTTCTGAAGGCAAAAGGGGGTTCAACCCGGTACTAGCAAGGTGTACCTAATAAAGTGGCCGGTGAGTGTATATTGAACATTGTGTGGCCCTTTGGCGATGTCAGGGGTGCATTTGAGGCCCCCTTTAGCTCAAAGGTTGACAACCACTGGTATAAACTGTGTCACCAGAGATAAGCTCAGGCATGATCGGATACTAGTCCTAACTTGCCTGAGCTATCTCACCAAGAAGCTGTCACTGCGGACAGCCAGTCATAAGCACCAAAGGCTTTCCCCACAGCTGTGCATATACAGTGCCTTGCGAAAGTATTCACCCCCCTTGAACTTTTCGACCTTTTGCCACATTTCAGGCTTCA
This sequence comes from Pelophylax lessonae, assembly GCF_965119305.1. Taxonomy (NCBI): domain Eukaryota; kingdom Metazoa; phylum Chordata; class Amphibia; order Anura; family Ranidae; genus Pelophylax; species Pelophylax lessonae. Next base: position 64,821,030 of record NC_138774.1, read on the forward strand.
AACATAAAGATATAAAAACTGTAATTTTTTTGTGAAGAATCAACAAGTGGGACACAATCATGAAGTGGAACGAAATTTATTGGATATTTCAAACTTCTTTAACAAATAAACTGAAAAATTGGGCGTGCAAAATTATTCAGCCCCCTTAAGTTAATACTTTGTAGCGCCACCTTTTGCTGCGATTGTAGCTGTAAGTCGCTTGAGGTATGTCTCTATCAGTTTTGCACATTGAGAGACTGAAATATTTGCCCATTCCTCTTCGAGCTCAGTGAGGTTGGATGGAGAGCGTTTTCAGCAGTTTTCAGTTCTTTCCACAGATTCTCGATTGGATTCAGGTCTGGACTTTGACTTGGCCATTCTAACACCTGGATATGTTTATTTGTGAACCATTCCATTGTAGATTTTGCTTTATGTTTTGGATCATTGTCTTGTTGGAAGACAAATCTCCGTCCCAGTCTCAGGTCTTTTGCAGACTCCATCAGGTTTTCTTCCAGAATGGTCCTGTATTTGGCTCCATCCATCTTCCCATCAATTGTAACCATCTTCCCTGTCCCTGCTGAAGAAAAGCAGGCCCAAACCATGATGCTGCTACCACCATGTTTGACAGTGGGGATGGTGTGTTCAGGGTGATGAGCTGTGTTGCTTTTACGCCAAACATAACGTTTTGCATTGTTGCCAAAAAGTTTGATTTTGGTTTCATCTGACCAGAGCACCTTCTTCCACAGGTTTGGTGTGTCTCCCAGGTGGCTTGTGGCAAACTTTAAACAACACTTTTTATGGATATCTTTAAGAAATGGCTTTCTACTTGCCACTCTTCCATAAAGGCCAGATTTGTGCAGTATACGACTGATTGTTGTCCTATGGACAGAGTCTCCCACCTCAGGTGTAGATCTCTGCAGTTCATCCATAGTGATCATGGGCCTCTTGGCTGCATCTCTGATCAGCCTTCTCCTTGTATGAGCTGAAAGTTTAGAGGGACGGCCAGGTCTTCGTAGATTTGCAGTGGTCTGATACTCCTTCCATTTCAATATTATCGCTTGCACAGTGCTCCTTGGGATGTTTAAAGCTTGGGAAATCTTTTTGTATCCAAATCCGGCTTTAAACTTCTCCACAACAGTATCTCGGACCTGCCTGGTGTGTTCCTTGTTCTTCATGATGCTCTCTGCGCTTTAAACGGACCTCTGAGACTATCACAGTGCAGGTGCATTTATACGGAGACTTGATTACACACAGGTGGATTCTATTTATCATCATTAGTCATTTAGGTTAACATTGGATCATTCAGAGATCCTCACTGAACTTCTGGAGAGAGTTTGCTGCACTGAAAGTAAAAGGGCTGAATAATTTTGCACGCCCAATTTTTTTACGTTTTTTATTTGTTAACAAAGTTCCAAATATCCAATAAATTTCGTTCCACTTCATGATTGTGTCCCACTTGTTAATTCTTCACAAAAAATTACAGTTTTATATCTTTGTTTGAAGCCTGAAATGTGGCAAAAGGTCAAAGTTCAAGGGGGGCGAATACTTTCGCAAGGCACTGTACATGCCCCTTGTATACATGTAGCTGTGATGCGGAGAATACCTTGTCCACCTATGATTGGCGGTTTGCAGTCACAGTTTCCTGGCAGGGTATCTCAGATGGGTTGGGACTCGTATCCTAACACGACTGAGCTCATCCCTCAGTAAGGGTCCATTTTGGCTGTCAAGTGTTGTACATTTTCACAGAGTTCTATTTATTGTTTCGGGAAGTGAGCTCAGCTGGCAATGGAATTAGGATTCCGCTGAACTCCATAAATAGCATATAGCTGCCAAAATAGTCATTTTAAGTCAGTTGCTAAGTATTAACTTAGTTGATGCATTAATGAAATTTAGAGCAAAAGTTCTTTGACCTCAGAAGAAACTCAGATGTTTACTGGAAAAAGCAAACATCATGGAACATTGATATAACACTAAATGTAGGCAATCAGGTGATTGATTGTGAGTGCCAAAAAAAGTCCCTTTTTATAACTTCAAAGCGTTTTTTTTATATATATATATATATATATATATATATATATATATATATATATATATATATATATATATATATATATATATATATATATATATATATATATATATATATATATATATAATCTTTAGGATGCACCTTTTTTTTTGTGCTTTGGCTGCAAAGCCTGTGTTTGCATTAACCCCTTGCCGACTGCCTAAGGTACACTTACTGTGGCAGGCTGGCTCTATTGCGCGAAATCACATACCTGTACATCATTTTGTACAATAGCCACTAGGTGGCGCCCACATGCTGATTGGACAGAGGGGGAGCCAGTCAGTGGGTCCAGTGACCCAATGTCCTCCGGCCACCTATGATCTTTCCTGAGAGAGGCAGAACGGTGGTCTGCCTATGTACACAAGGCAATTGGATTTAGAACAAGCGCTCAAGTCCAACGCTATTCAAGTCCTTTAAAGGAGCTACTTCTGGGAGATCCATATGAGAAGGGATAAAATATAGTCTTTAGGCGAGGTTCCATAGGTAATCCAATAGTAGGTAGAAATAAAACAATGCTGATGTACCTAGGGCAAAGGCTCTTCTTACCAGGGAAAAATCAACTCTGTGGCTAGAAGTTAAAAGAAACAGAAAAGCGCCTCTCTAAGTGTAGCATTTTAATATATTTAAAAATGGCAAGGGTAACAGTAAAAACTCACTAGAAAGATATAAATTTAAGGCTCATCGGTGTGGAGTGAATGTCCTGATGAGGAAGATGGGATGACACCCCATTCCAGACCACACAATGGCGCCGCCATCATAAAGAGAAGCTGGCAGTATCCTTGTCTTTCGGGCTGAATATGGTGGACAGCAGTGTAAGACACAGTGCTATCTCTTGCGCGTGACGTCAGTGGGAGGCCTGGAGAACACAACGTATTTCTGAGCATGCGCAAGGCCCATAACCAGCATGTGCTGTCCTTCATCAGGTGTAACGGAGGCAGGGGAGAGCCAGCTTTAAAAAGACTGGAGAGTATTAGTCCGCATTGGGGAGTGGATAGAACACAGCTGACCAAATCAACTGCAGCCAGTGGGAATGGATAGGGTAATAACGGCACTATATGTATCTAATCTATAGAAATGCAGTCATAAAATAAATATAAATATGTAGATCGCCGTTCTAACAGGGGAGAAGATAGAGATCTTGTGTTCCTGCTAAGCAGGAACATGGATCTCTGTTTTCCCCCAGTCAAAGCACTCCCCACACAGTTAGCAAGCACTCCCTAGGGACACATTTAACCCTTTGATAGCCCCTGATGTTAACCCCTTCCCTGCCAGTGTCATTAGTACTGTAACAGTGCTTATTTTTAGTACTGATCACTGTAATATTGTCACTGGTCCGCAAAAAAAGTGTGTTAGTTGGCTGACTTGCCTGCCGCATTGTCGCAGTCCTGCTAAAAATCGCTGAATGCTGCCATTACTAGTAAAAAATAAATAAAAATAAATGACATAAAATATCCCATAGTTTAGATGCCCTAACTTTTACGCAAACCAATCTATATAAGCTTATTGTGATTTTTTTTTTTTTTTTACCAAAAATATGTAGCAGAATACGAATTGGCCCAAATTGATGAAGAAATACATTTTTTTACATTTTTTTTTTCATTTTATTTATTTTTTATTTTTTTATTGAATATGTTTTATAGCAGAAAGTAAAAAATATTGTTTCTCTTTTATTTATTGATGGACACCGCTCCTGATCTTCTTCACCATTGGGTTATACTGCCCCCTGCAGGAGTAGGACACTAGGCAGAAAAAAGTATGGCTACGCCCTATGGACAGTCCCAGGGGGTTTACTCCCTCTCTCTGCTATAGGTACTCCGTTTTTTTTTCTGCCTAGTCAGGAGTAAGGACCTAGTTCCTTGCTGGGATCTCTGGGCCTGGCAAATTTTTTCTTTTTAGATATATTTTTTTCCTCCTGTTTTTTTTTTTTCCTGTGAGATCTTTAACTGACAGAATGGGCGACTGGCTGGATAATCTAGATCCAGTGGTCACCCCAGTCTGGCCAGCGAGTGGCGCAGACCTCAGCTCCGCGCTAGGTCAGTCACGACATAGCCCCACCGGACGGGGCTGGCCTGCGAGTTAAACGCCTCGCGAGGTCGTATGACTCGGTCCGGGTTGCAGGGTTCCTCCTGGCCAACAGACCACCCAATTTGATAGTGAGGAGGTTCTGTCTGGAGCGGTGCCTGCCTGGTTCCTGGTAAGGTGAGTAGCTGCCCCCCCCCCTCTCCCCGTGGATGGTTTTGGGTTGGACATGGGACGGCTGGACCCCCGGGTTCCCCTCCTTCCCATCAGGCACCCCCCCCCCGCATCTATCCCCCCCATCCTACCTCCCCTCCACTTCTGCTGGTGCTGTATGGGTAGTCTGGTCCACCTCCTGGATTGGGAGCAGGGAGCTATGCTGGCAATGGGGGAAGGGGGGTGCGCCGCCCACGCCCAGGCGATCGGCTGTGCAGGGGGGAGGGGCTCATGCTAGGACCCCCTGTCCTGCCTGTCTTTGAGGCCTAGGGATCCCCCCTGGGTCCCTGAGAGCCTCGTAGTCCGCACTTTTGTTGTAGCCTTTTGCTGCAGTGCATGGCGGCCATGTTTGTGTAATCTGGCGGACAGTTTATGGTGGTTTGCCATAGAAAACAGCAGCGGCCATGTCTGTGGAGCCTTCTGGGCGACATTTTCGGTGGTGGGAGCCCCTCCTCATCCCTTGGTACTGACTCCTGGATCCTTCCATTTCCTGATCGCTGGTGACTCATGGAGTCTTTGGAGCACATCTTCCCACCTGATCCCCTCTCTGAAACCACATACGAAAAGGCACTGGTGGATGCACTGATTGTATCTGTGCATGAGAACTTAAAGATTGAGGACGCAGCTGCAGCTGTGATGAAGGCGTAGGTTCCATTTGGCACTCACAAGCCATCGGGAGCGGCAAAGGTGTTCCCTTTCCCCTCCTATTTTGACAGAGTTTTCACTAAAGAGTGATTTGCTGGGTTATACCCCTATGAGGAGTCCCTTAAGAAGTGGACTGTTCCACGGGTGGTGGACCCTCAGGTTTCCAGATTAAACAAGGCAACCATGATTCCGGTTGAAGAGTCCCCGGCCTTTAAGGGCCTGGCTGACAGGAAGGCAGAGGCTGTGGCCCGCAATATGTGCACCCTGGCTGGTTTCGGCACTGAGGCCGATATTCACCTTTGCCTTGGTGTCCCAGACTCTAACCGAATGGGCTAAGCTTTGCCCTGTGACCTGGAGGGGGAGCAGTTTCCCCCTGCCTTGCTGAGCTGGCGGACTAGCTGGTCCAGGGGCTGCAGTTTATATGTGATGCCTCTTTGGATGCGGCTCCCCTAGTGGCTCGGCTCTCTGTTTCGGCAGTGGTCCATCGGCGTGTCTTTTGGCTAAAATGTTGGTCTGTGGACCAGACCTCTAAAAAAGGCCTTGACTGATCTTCCCTTTCAAGGAGATCACCTGTTTGGAGCTGCCCTGGATGACATAATTTAAGTCTCACGGGGGGGGGGGGGGGGGGGAAGAGTACCTTTCTTTCGCAGGCTACTGAGGGCAAGGACCCTTGCCGTAGATGCTGGCCCTCCTTCCCGTCTCATTCAAATGTTTTTCGTCCCTCAGGGTCGCCTGACAAGGGATCAAAGATTCAGGGCCTCTTCTGGAGGGTCCAAACGAACTTTGTCTGGCAAGTCAAGAGTGGGCTTCTCCAGACCCACGGACAAGGCCCCTTCAGCGTGAAGGTGCGCCCCCACCTGTATCTGGGGTGGGGGAATGCCTTCGCTGGTTCCCGGACCCGTGGACTTCCCTGGTACAAGACAAGTGGGTCCACAAAGTCATACGGTCGGGCTACAGGATCAAGTTTCATTCTTACCCTCCGGAAAGGTTCTTTTCTTTCAACATGTGACTGTCCCCGGTCTGCTTCCATTCTCTCTTTGGGGCAGTGCAAGACCTTTTGCTTCAAGGGGTGATCGTCCCGGTTCTGAGGAGAGGAGCATTATCAGTTTGTGGCGTTACCCTTTGGTCTCACCTTCCCTCGGGTCTTCACAAAAGTTTTGGCCCTGGTGCTAGCATTGTTATGTCAGTGGTGGACCGCGGTCCTGGGCTACTGTGATGACCTTCTTCTTCTACTGCGCTGGTAGAAAACCTAGAGATCACCATACGGACCCTGAAGGAGTTTGGCTGGATTCTGAATCTTCAGAAGTTTGCCTTGGTTCCTTCCACGAAGCTATACTATCTGGGTCTGATTCTGGACTCAGCCTTAGCCAGAGTACTCCTATCCTTTTGGACTAACTCCAGAATCTGCAGGCTGTAATTCACCTCCTGCTGTTCAGCAGATGCTCATCCGTCCAGACTTGCATGAGGGTGCTGGGCCTGATGGGGTCGACCTTCGAGGCGGTCCTGTTTGCACAGTTCCATATGAGGTCCCTGCAAAGGGAGATTCTGATTAAATGGGACAAAATTCCGCAATCTCTGGCCAACCAAATCCAGCTTAACCAGGGTACAAAAGGGTCCCTGATCTGGTGACGTCGTGCTTCAGCAGGTTAAATCCTTTCTCCCCTTGTATTAGACGGTGGTCTCCGATGCCAGCCTTTCTGGGTGGGGAGGTGTTCTCGACAGAAATTCTACTCAGGGGGTCTGGACCCTGAAAGAGTTCAGACTACTGATCAATGTCCCGGAGCTCTGGGCGATCAGACTGTGCCTGGAACATTGGACGGTTCGTCTCCAAGGATGTCCAATGTGCACTCAATCAGACAGTGCCACAGCCATGGCTTATGTCCATCACCAACGGGGCACAAGAAGTGTCCTGGTGGCTCTAGAGGTAGCCGGCATTCTCTGGTGGGCAGAACATTTAGTTCCAGCCCTCTCCGCCGTACACATTCCCAGAGTGGAAAACTGGCAGGCGGATTACCTCAGTCAGCAGGCGTTGGACCAGGGGTAATGGGTTCTTCGTCCTGAGAAGTTTTCATAAGTTATGTCTCTAGTTGGGCAACCCTGAGGTGGATCTGTTGTCCTCTCGGCTCAACAGAAACGTGCTGAGGTTCGTGGCACGGTCATGGGATACCCTGGCGGACGCCGCAGACGCACTGGTGGCCCCGTGGGGCCAGTATCATCTGATTTACGCCTTCCCTCTCAAGCTTCAGCCAAGACTTCTACACAGGATCAAGGCAGAAGGGTATCCGGTCATCTTAGTGGCCCCGAACTGGCCGCGGCGGGCCTGGTACGCTGATCTGGTGTGGCTGTTTGCCGATATTTCTTGGAAGCTTCCTCTAAGGGAGGATCTGCTGTCCCAAGGGCCAATCTTCCATCCTGCTTTACAGTTGCTGGCTTTGACGGCTTGGCTGTTGAAAACCAGGTGCTGAAGGATATGGGTTTGTCTGAATCAGTGATTTCAACGCTTTTAAAAGCTAGGAAATCTACTTCTGGGAAGATCTACTATCGTACGTGGAAGACTTACATCGCGTGGTGTGAGTCTCTTCGGGTTCATCCTCGCTCCTTCTCAGTGGCTCAGATCTTGACCTTCCTTCAACGGGGGGTTGAACAGAAATTGGCCTTGAGTACCATCAAGGACCAGGTGGCGACTTTGACGTTCTTTTTCCAACGATCCTTGGCCACACACTCTCTGGTGCATATCTTTCAGGGTATTCAACATTTGGTTCCTCCAGTGCGGTCTCCGTCTCAAGTTGTATTTTCTTCTGACACTGCTTGTAACAAAACTGAGTACCTATAACAGAGAGAGGGAGCCCTTGGGACTGCCCATAGGCGTAGCCAGACTTTTTTTCTGCCTACTGTCCTACTCTTGTAGGGGCAGTATAACCCAATGGTTTAGAAGATCAGCAGCTGTGTCCGTCAGTGAACATCAGATAAATGGATTTTACGGTAAGTTAAAAATTACATTCCCCCCCCCCCCCAAAATTGTTGGTCTAAATAAAAACCACAGAAGTGACCAAAAACCACCAAAAGAAACCTCTATTTGTGGGGAAAAAAGGACATCAATTTTTTTTGGGTACAGCTTTGCACGACCGTGCAATTGTCAGTTAAAGTAAAGCAGTGCCGTATCTCAAAAAAAGACCTGGTCATTAGGGGGGTAAAACCCTCCGGGGCTGAAGTAGTAAAGAATGTTTTTACAAACAGCCCCCTGGTGCCGGTGTCTGATCGCCACCATTAGTAGTAAAAAAAATTAATAAATGAATAAAAATTCCATAAATCTATCACATAGATTTTGGACGCTTTAACTTTTGCGCAAACCAATCAATATTCGCTTATTGGAATTTTTTTTACCAAAAATATGTAGCAGAATAGAGATGAAGATGAAGAAATTTTGATTCTTTTATTTTTTTTATTGGATATGTTTTATAGCAGAAAGTAAAAAAAAAAAATATATAATATAATATATATATATATATATATATATATATATTTTTTTTTTATCAAATTTTTTTTTTTTTTTTCGTTTTATAGGCCAAAAAAAACAAAAATGCAGAGGTGATTAAATACAACAAAAGGAAGCTCCATTTGTGGGGAAAAAAAAGACATACATTTTATTTAGGTTCAGTGTTGCACGACCCCGCAATTGTCAGTTCAACTAACGCAGTGCCATATCGCAAAAAATGGCCTGGCCATGAAGGGAGTAAAATGGTTAATGCAAATGCAATACCTGTAAGTCTGTTCTTTCACCCATGAAGCCTGGCTGAAATACTCCCATTCCTTGCTTCTACTACTCTCTTACTTCTAGGACATGGCAGACATTGGAAGCTCACGCCCAGTATTGCAGGAGGAAGTGCGCTTGCTGATTATAAAGCTGAGTGTGTGCAGTCTACGCACTTGCGGACTGCCTATTGCAGATGTACTGCGGCTGAGCGCCCCCACTGCCTTGGATCACGTACATATATACGTGATGCAGCACTTCCGGGTAGGGGGCTCCTGCACATGTGCCCGCCACCTCGGCTGTGCTGTCATTCGCTACAGCACAAGCCGGTCAGTGGGTTCCTGCTAATGATTTATGGCCGGAATCCGCTGATTGGCTGAGCAGATGACAGAAGAGAGGTCTGTGTTAGTAAACAACACAGAGATCTCTACAGATGACAACGATGTGCAGTTTTTTTGTTTTCCCTGCAAAGGAGCTTAATGAAAACAGTACACAGCTCACATAGTTAACATTGTTAGGGACACGGTTAACCCCTTGATTGCCCCTAAATGTTAACCCCCCCCTTCCCAACCAGTGTCATTAGTAGAGTGGCAGTGTATAGTATTTACACTGAACACTGTATTAGTGTCACTGGTGATGTCGGTTTCAGTCCCCCCTCCAGTATCAGTTCATTTCAGATTGCCCGCCGCACTATCGCAGTCCCATTATAAGTCGCTGATCGCCGCCATTACAGGTAGTAAAATAAATACAATTTTGAGTTATATACCATTGTTCTCTTCGTTCCTCTCAAAGCCTCCTGCTCTCTAGCTCCCTCGTCACCTCTTCCCATGCTCACCTCCAGGACTTTTTCAGAGCCTCTCCAATCCTATGGAACTCCTTACCCCAATTTGTCTGATTATCTCCTACTCGATTAGCTTTTAGACAATCCTTGAAAGCCCTCCTCTTCAGAGAAGCCTATACTACCCACACCCAACAACTATACTTCCATTTTCTCCATCAGCCCATCCCCCACAGTTATTGCCTTTTGTTTCACTTGACCCTCCCTTCTAGATTGTAAGCTCTAACGAGTAGGGCCCTCTAATTCCTCTGTATTGAATTGTATTGTAACTGTATTGTCTTCCCTCATATTGTAAAGCGCTGCTCAAACTGTTGGCGCTATATAAAGCCTGTATTATAATAATAATTGTTTGTAGGCGCTATAACTTTTATACAAACCTATCAATATACACTTATAGTGATTTTTTTTTTTACGAAAGACCTTTAGCAGAATACAATTTTGTCTACATTTATTTTTTAACAAATAGTAATAGTATTTTTTTTTTCAAAATTATTTTTCGTTTGTAAAATAAAAAAAAAAAAAAACCCAGGGGTGATTAAATACCACCAAAAGAAAGCTCTGTTTCTGTTAAAAAAAAATGATATAAATTTTACTTGGGTACAGCGTTGCATGACCGTGCCATTACCAGTTAAAGTAGCGCAATGCTAAAAAGCAAAAAATGGCCTGATAATGAAGGGGGTAAAATCTCCTGAAGCTGAAGTGGATACTTTCCCTTCCCCCTATCCCAGCAAAGCTAAGCTCAGCCAGTGCTGGTATAGGGGGACAGAGAGCATGCACTTAGATTTTGCTTGGAATGCTGGAAAGAGCTAAAATGATCCACAGCAAGTATATCCTGATGCATTCACCCTAAAGATTGAAGAGTAGCAAAAAAAAAAAAAAAAAAATAAATTACAATTTGTACTTTCCTTTATCGTTTTTTTTTTTTTTTTATTAGGTCCATGGGGGACTTCTACAAATCTTCCCAGAAGGCCGATCAGTTGTAGCCAATATCGAGCCAGTGTTTGACCGTCTGTTAATATTCTGGTCTGATCGGCGAAATCCTCATGAAGTAAAACCAGCCTATGCCATGCGGTGAGTATCTCTGCCTGTATATAACATACACTATATCACCAATATATCGCCTTTACACGCACATTAATTATTATGGCATCCCAGTCTTAGTCCGTAGGGTTCAATGAGTTGGCCCACCCTTTGCAGCTATAACAGCTTCAACTCTTCTGGGAAGGCTGTCCACATGGTTTAGGAGTGTGTCTATGGGAATGTTTGACCATTCTTCCAGAAGCGCATTTGTGAAGTCAGGCACTGATGTTGGACTTTATCCCAAAGATGTTCTATCAGGTTGAGGACAGGACTCTGTGCAGGCCAGTCAAGTTCTTCCACCTCAAACTCGCTCATCCATGACTTTATGGATCTTGCTTTGTGCACTGGTGCGCAGTCATGTTGGAACAGGAAGGGGCCATCCCAAAACTGTTCCCACAAAATTGGGAGCATAAAATTGTCCTACATGTCTTGGTATGCTGACGCCTTAAGAGTTCCCTTCACTGGAACTAAGGGGCCAAGCCCAACCCCTGAAAAACAATCCCACACCATAATCCCCCCCCTCCACCAAATGATTTGGACCAGTGCACAAAGCAATGTCCATAAAGACATGGATGAGTGAGTTTGGGGTGGAGGAACTTGACTGGCCTGCACAGAGTCCTCACCTCAACCTGAGCGGAGACTGCAAGCCAGGCCTTCTCGTCCAACATCAGTGCCTGACCTCACAAATGCGCTTCTGGAAGAATGGTTAAACACTCCCATAGACACACTCCTAAACCTTGTGGACAGCCTTCCCAGAAGAATTGAAGCTGTTATAGCTGCAAAGGGTTGGCCAACTCAATATTGAACCCTACGGACTAAGACTGGGATGCCATTAAATGTGTGTGTAAAGGCAGGCGTTCCAATACTTTTTTTTTTTTTTCAATCAAAACAACTTTATTTGTGTACCAAAAAACAGCACAAATAACATACAGTAAGAAATGGGTGCAAAAACAGTATAAAAAACAGTGACATTGAAGATACAAGAATGCAAATCAACTAAAAAGTAAAAATAATATTGAAAAAAATGGAGCAAAACAGAGAAAACTAAGCGTTCCAATACTTTTAGCAATAGTCTGTGTGTGTGTGTACCTATAAAATCTGTCTGTAGTCATGCATGGACAGAGCTTTATCTTAAAGGTTTTTTTTTTTTTTTTTTTATTTTCTTTGGTTGAGCAGGGATATAAACCTGCTTACAACCCCAAATAACCATTCATTATTATAGTCCGCTGTATGTGGCAGCTGTGTATCCCAGGCGCAGATATACGCCCACTATTTATGGGTCCATGTTCATTAGGCCCTAGGATGAATTTGAAGGTTTAGGTTATTACCATATTATGTCATAGTCTGGGTATAGTGACATTCCTGTTTTTCTTCTTCATCCACAGGTATGCAATTACTGTCTGGTATTTCGATGCAAAAGAACGATCAGAGGCCATAGATAAATACAGATTAGGTAAGAGGAGAGACAGTCGGTTGCCTGTAAATCATAGGTTAGAAATATATGTTTGCTTCTAACTTGCAGCTGTACAGAAATGTAGAACAGTCCTAATGAAGGGAAAGGGTATTGTATTTGTAGGGCCGGTTCACACTGGATGCGGTGCGAATTCACAGTGAAGTTAGGTTAAGGACACCCCACAATCGGTTTGCACAGCGCAGTGCGATCTGCAGAAATGGATCGCATGGGCGTGAACACTCATGCGATCCGATTTTGGTGCGGACAAAGAAAGGGTTCTGCATGAGTTTGGTGCGAATGTGGTGCAATTTGAGCCATACAAAATGAACGGCTCCAATCGCACTGCTGCAGAATCACATGTGATTTGAACAGGAATGCAGTGCAGTTCCTGTTCAAATTACATGTGGTTCCTGCACCGCACCAGTGTGGTAAACTTAGTAAAATTACATTATAATGACGGATGGGATGAGCATGGATTTAGAATCTGTGTGGGTTGAACTCCATAGGGAAGGAGAAAAGGGGAAAGTAATTGTGGGGGTTTGCTATAGGCCACCTAACCAAGGGGAGGAGGTAGAGCTGGAATTCTTAGCACTAATGAGTAAAGTGGCAAAATTGGGATCAGTCATATTGGGGGACTTCAATTATCCCGACATTGACTGGGACAAGGGGACTGCACACTCACAGAAGGCCCGCCTATTCACGGAAACCTTACTGGATAATTACATGTCACAGTTGGTGGACTCTCCGACTAGAGAAAATGCAGTCCTGGATCTATTGATCACTAATGACCCAGACCTAATCTCGCAGGTAGGAGTCCAGGACAATCTGGGCTCTAGCGATCACAGGATGATCACATTTAGTGTAAATAACAATATAACAAGGCAAGTGGGGAACATAAGAACCCTAAACTTCAGAAGGGCAAACTTTCCAAAATTGTACTCATTGATGGAAAGGGTAAACTGGGACCAAACCCTGGGATCCCTGACCACAGAGGAAAAATGGGAATGCTTTAGGAACATATTAGGCAAAGGCATCTTGCAGTGCATTCCTATGGGAAATAAATTTAGAAGAGACAAAGCCAAACCTGGCTGGCTAAACCGTAGCGTCAAAAAACTTATTAGGGGAAAAAAATTGGCCTTCAAGAAGTATAAATCAAGAGGGCAAAGTATCGACTTTCGAGCTATACAAGGAGGCAAATAAGAAAAGTAAACAAGAAATCAAGATGGCTAAAATCAACTTTGAGAGACAAATAGCGGAGGATAGTAAAAAAAACCCAAAGAAATTCTTTAAATATATCAACAGCAAAAAAACTAGGGCAGAGCATATTGCACACATAATTAACGACGATGGGAGGATGGTTACAGAGGACACTGAAAAAGCAACCGTGCTGAATGCTTTTTTCTCGTCAGTCTTTACACAGGAAAAGGAAGGGTACACTGACCATGACTGTTTGGTTAGTAGTAATACACAGGACTTGCCACTATGGCTAACAGAGGGTGAAATCAGGGAAAGGCTGGATAAACTCAACACAAACAAATCACCAGGCCCGGATGGCATACATCCGAGAGTGCTCAAGGAACTCAGTAAGGTTATATCCAGACCACTGTTCCTGATCTTTGCTGACAGTATTAGGACAGGAGATGTACCAGGGGATTGGAAGAAAGCTAACGTGATTCCGATATTCAAAAAGGGCCAGAGGCATATCCCGGGAAATTATAGGCCTGTCAGTTTGACATCAATAGTATGTAAACTTCTGGAGGGGATGATAAGGGACTATATCGTAGAGTTTGCTAAAGACAACAACATCATCAGCAGTAATCAGCACGGGTTTACAAATGGGCGTTCTTGTCAAACCAATCTCTTAGCATTCTACGAGGAGGTGAGCTGTGAGCTAGATAGGGGGAGACCAGTGGATGTGGTGTACTTGGATTTCGCTAAGGCGTTTGATACAGTTCCCCACAAGCGCTTAATTTATAAAGTAAGGTCTGCAGGTATCGACAGCAGGGTTTGCTCTTGGATACGGAATTGGCTTAAAGGGCGTGTCCAAAGAGTGGTAATAAACAGCGCATACTCAGACTGGTCTGAGGTTGTAAGCGGGGTGCCCCAGGGCTCAGTCCTGGGACCAACCTTGTTCAATTTATTCATAAACAGCATTGAGGTCGGGATCAGTAGTGCGTTATCAGTTTTTGCAGATGACACAAAATTGGCCAGAGCAATAACTGCACAGCATGAAGCAGATATCCTACAGAATGACCTGGACAAAATTACAGAGTGGGCAACGACATGGCAAATGAGGTTTAACGTGGAGAAGTGTAAGGTTTTGCACTTGGGGACTAAAAACATAAAAGCACAATACACGTTAGGAGGGGAACCCTTGGGGGAATCAAAAATGGAGAAGGATCTGGGAGTCTTGGTTGATGATAGATTAGGCAACAGCATGCAATGTCAAGCGGCAGCTGCCAAAGCCAGCAGAATATTAGCATGCATAAAGAAAGGGATGTATTCCAGAGATAAGACTATAATCCTTCCACTTTATAAAACTCTGGTCCGACCGCATCTGGAGTATTCTGTCCAGTTCTGGTCGCCAGTCCTCAGGAGGGATGTGTTGGAGCTGGAGAGAGTCCAGAGAAGGGCAACTAAACTAATTAGGGGATTGGAGGACCTTGACTATGAAGAGCGTCTACAATCGCTCGATTTATTCTCCCTGGAGAAGAGACGTCTGAGGGGGGACATGATAGCAATTTATAAATATCTTAATGGGGATCCCAGCTTAGAAAAAAAGCTGTTCATTCGAAGGGATTGCATGAGGACTCGAGGGCATACAATGCGATTAGAGGAGAAGCGTTTTAACCTCAGGCAACGTGGGGGGGTTCTTTACTGTTAGGGCTACAAGATTGTGGAATTCTCTACCACAAGAGGTGGTCTCTGCGGGTAGTATGGTGGCTTTCAAAAGACTCTTAGACTTGCATCTCAAGGATCAGAACATTCAGGGGTATGTGAGATGATTACAGCCACACACACCTACACAGGTTGAACTGGATGGACTATTGTCTTTATTCAACCTCACCTACTATGTAACTATGTAACTATATACGTCTAACAAAGCAGATCCATGAAAAATAGGGCAAAGAATCAAGAGTTTTTTTTTTTTTTTTTTTTTAATAAATTATTTTTATTAAAGTATTGTGTCCATGAAAATTGTACAAACATTTGCATTGTCCAGACATTGGAGGTAAGTATCTAATGCTGCAGCTTTGTGAGCGGTGACAACCTCCAGTTTTGTTTAGGCCTCGTGCAGACTGGAAATCAAAAATGCTGCTTTTACAGGCATTATGCATTTTTTTCTGCCTCTAAATGCCCCTCTGTTAGTCTATGTGTCTGTGCACTCATAGGGGTGTATGCCCCTCTGTTAACCTATGTGTCCGTGTACTCATAGGGGTTTATGCCCCTCTGTTAGTCTATGTGTCTGTGCACTCATAGGGGTGTATGCCCCTCTGTTAGTCTATGTGTCCGTGCACTCATAGGGGTTTATGCCCCTCTGTTAGTCTATGTGTCTGTGCGCTCATAGGGGTGTATGCCCCTCTGTTAGTCTATGTGTCCGTGCACTCATAGGGGTGTATGCCCCTCTGTAAGTCTATGTGTCCGTGCACTCATAGGGGTGTATGCCCCTCTGTTAGTCTATGTGTCCGTGCACTCATAGGGGTTTATGCCCCTCTGTTAGTCTATGTGTCCGCGCACTCATAGGGGTGTATGCCCCTCTGTTAGTCTATGTGTCCGTGCACTCATAGGGGTGTATGCCCCTCTGTTAGTCTGTGTCCGTGCACTCATAGGGGTGTATGCCCCTCTGTTAGTCTATGTGTCCGTGTACTCATAGGGGTGTATGCCCCTCTGTTAGCCTATGTGTCCGTGTACTCATGGGGGTTTATGTCCCTCTGTTAGTCTGTGTCCGTGTACTCGTAGGGGTGTATGCCCCTCTGTTAGCCTATGTGTCTGTGTACTCATAGGGGTATATGCCCCTCTGTTAGTCTATGTGTCCGTGTACTCATAGGGGTTTATGCCTGCCCCTCTGTTAGTCTATATGTCCGTGCACTCATAGGGGTGTATGCCCCTCTGTTAGCCTATGTGTCTGTGCACTCATAGGGGTGTATGCCCCTCTGTTAGTCTATGTGTCTGTGCGCTCATAGGGGTATATGCCCCTCTGTTAGTCTATGTGTCAGTGAACTCATAGGGGTATATGCCCCTCTGTTAGTCTATGTGTCTGTGCACTCATAGGGGTGTATGCCCCTCTGTTAGTCTATGTGTCTGTGCATTCATAGGGGTGTATGCCCCTCTGTTAGCCTATGTGTCCGTGTACTCATAGGGGTTTATGCCCCTCTGTTAGTCTATGTGTCTGTGCACTCATAGGGGTGTATGCCCCTCTGTTAGTCTATGTGTCTGTGCACTCATAGGGGTGTATGCCCCTCTGTTAGTCTATGTGTCTGTGCACTCATAGGGGTGTATGCCCCTCTGTTAGTCTATGTGTCTGTGCACTCATAGGGGTGTATGCCCCTCTGTTAGCCTATGTGTCCGTGTACTCATAGGGGTTTATGCCCCTCTGTTAGTCTATGTGTCTGTGCACTCATAGGGGTGTATGCCCCTCTGTTAGTCTATGTGTCTGTGCACTCATAGGGGTTTATGCCCCTCTGTTAGCCTATGTGTCTGTGCACTAATAGGGGTTTATGCCCCTCTGTTAGCCTATGTGTCTGTGCACTCATAGGGGTTTATGCCCCTCTGTTAGCCTATGTGTCCGTGCACTCATAGGGGTGTATGCCCCTCTGTTAGTCTATGTGTCAGTGTACTCATAGGGGTTTATGCCCCTCTGTTAGCCTATGTGTCTGTGCACTCATAGGGGTGTATGCCCCTCTGTTAGCCTATGTGTCTGTGCACTCATAGGGGTTTATGCCCCTCTGTTAGCCTATATGTCCGTGTACTCATAGGGGTTTATGCTCCTCTGTTAGTCTATGTGTCCGTGCACTCATAGGGGTGTATGCCCCTCTGTTAGCTTATGTGTCTGTGCACTCATAGGGGTGTATGCCCCTCTGTTAGTCTATGTGTCCGTGCACTCATAGGGGTGTATGCCCCTCTGTTAGTCTATGTGTCCGTGCACTCATAGGGGTGTATGCCCCTCTGTTAGTCTATGTGTCCGTGCACTCATAGGGGTTTATGCTCCTCTGTTAGTCTATGTGTCCGTGCACTCATAGGGGTTTATGCCCCTCTGTTAGCCTATGTGTATGTGCACTTATAGGGGTTTATGCCCCTCTGTTAGCCTATGTGTCCGTGTACTCATAGGGGTGTATGCCCCTCTGTTAGCATATGTGTCCGTGTACTCATAGGGGTGTATGCCCCTCTGTTAGCATATGTGTCCGTGTACTCATAGAGGTTTAGAGGCTGAAAGAAAATAACCCATCACATGCATGTTAATCACTTGCTGACCGCATAACACAATTATACAGCAGCAAAGTGGCTCTCTGTGCCAGATCACATACCTAGTACGTGATCCAGCACTTCTGGGTAGGATGCACACGTAGTCACAGCACAAGCCGATAAGCAGGTGCTGGCCAATGGATGTCCACCGGCACCCGCAGATCGGCGAGGAGGAAGACAGAACAGAGCTCTTCCTATATAAACAAGGCAGAGCTCTGTCCTGTCAATGGGGATGTGCTGGATTTTGTTTCCCTGCAGAGCAGAGAATAAATCCAGCACATCCCCTTAGTAAAAGCAGCTCACCGTAAACACAAAAACACTGGTTAGGCACACATTCAATCCTTTCATCGCCTTAGATGTTAACCCCTTCCCAGCCAGTGTCATTAGTACAGCGACGATGTATAATATTATCACTGATTACTGTATTAGTGTCACCGGTTCCCACAAAGTGTCAGTTTGTCGCAATATCGCAGTCCCGCTAGAAGTCGCTGATCGCCGCCATTACTAGTCTAAAAAATAAAATAAAATACAAATCCCAGTATATATCCCATAGTTTGTAGACGCTATAACTTTTGCGCATCAATATACGCTTATTGGGATTTTTTTTATTTTTTTGAAAAATATGTAGCAGCATACATTTTTTAAAGAAAAAAAAAAATTATTGGATATGTTTTATAGCAGGAAGTAAAAAAAAAATAAAAATTATATATATAATTTTATTTATTTTATTTTTTTTCAAAATTGTCGCTCTTTTTTTTTTATTTATAGCGCAAAAAGTAAAAATCGTAGAGGTGCTCAAATACCACCAAAAGAAAGCTGTACTGGAGGGAAAAAAAGGACATCAATTTTATTGGGTACAGCATCGCCCGACTGTGCAATTGTCAGTTAAAGTACTGCAGTACCGTATCGCAAAAAAATGGCCTGGTCATTAAGGGGGCAAAACCTTCCGGGGCTGAAGTGGTTCAAGTTTTTGTCAACATAAACCCTTGTTAGGCACACGTTTTAACCCCTTGATTGACCTAGGTGTTTACCCCTTCCTGCCTAGTGTCAGTACAGTGACAGTGCATATAAGCACTGATCACTGTAATATTGTCAGTGGCAGTTAGCTAGTCCCCCCAGCATCAGTTAGTGTCAGATTGTTTGCTGCTCTATTGCCGTCCCATTATAATAAATCGCTGATTGCCACCATTACTAGTACAAAAAAAATCTAGTATATATCCCATAGTTTGTAGACGCTATTCGGTAACTTTCACGCAAACCAGTCAATATACACTTATTGGGATTTTTTTTTTTACCAAAGACATGTAGCAGAAAACATTGTGGCCTAAATTTATCCAGTGATTTAAATTTTTTTATTATTGGATATGTTTTATAGCAGAAAGTATTTATATATATATATATATATATATATATATATATATATATATATATATATTTATTTATTTTCAAAATTGTTGTTTTTTCATTTATATAATAAAAATTAAAAAACCCAGAGTTGATCAAATACCACCAAAAGAAAGCTCTATTTGTAGGGAATAAAAATAGTTTAAAATTAGTTTGGGTACAGCATTGAATGACTGCCCAATTGTCAGTAAAATTAGTGAAGTGCCGCATAGCAAAAAATGGCCTGGTCATGATGGGGGTAAAACATTCCGGAGCTGAAGTGGATATACATAGTTACATTGGTCCAAGCTGGTCTAATATAACTATGTACAGTATAATATATCTATACCTGGAATTTTTTTTTAACACCTTCACCCCAGCTGAACGCAAATATGCGGCCTCGGCTTCAGGGGGTTGTACCGTGGTGAGAGCCGACGGTCGGCTTTCTTGTAATTACAACCGATGCGGCTGAGCAGCTGCTCAGTTATTATTACAAGGAGCGAGAGGGGACATCGTCTCCCCCCCTCCCGTTGCCTTCTGTGGTTCCCTGGGGTCTCCGTCTCCCCGGGATTCCCAAGCGACCAGCCGGCTGGCCGAAGACCCGAACAAAGCCGGATTTGTCTTTGATCGGGTTTCCGATGTAGAAACCCGGAAGCGATGTCAATAAATCACTTCCGGTTACTGGAGCCTTAAAGGCACCAGATATTTAATATTCAAGACTTTTGAATAGTTTTAAGTGCAGAGGAGGGTTTGGGGCTATTTAGACCCCGGATCTCTCTATAAAGAGTACCTGTCACTGCCTATTACTGTCACAAGGGATGTTTACATTCCTTGTGATAGCAATAAAAGTGATCAAACATTTTTTTTTTTTTTTTGAAGGGACAGTGTAAAAAAATACATAAAATAATTTAGAGTGCTATGTCCCTCCGAGCTCGCATACAGAAGCGAACGCTTACGAAAGGCGCGCCCACATATGTAAACGGTGTTCAAACCACACATGTGAGATATTGCCGCAATTGTTAGAGCGAGAACAAGAAATTCTAGCACTAGACCTCCTCTGTAACTCTAAACAGGTAACCGTTAAATTTTATTAAAGCATCGCCTATGGAGATTTTCAAGTACCGTGGTTTGTCGCCATTCCACAAGTGAGCGCAATTTTAAAGCATTACATGTTAGGTATCTATTTACTCGGCGTAATATCATCTTTCACATTATAGAAAAAAATTGGCGCTAACTTTACTGTTTTTTTTTTTTTTTAATTCATGAAAGTGTATTTCTTCGAAAGAAATTGTGTTTGTAAGAGCGCTACGCAAATACCTTGTGACATAAAATATTGCAACGATCGCCATTTTATTCTCTAGGATCTCTGCTAAACAATATATATAATGTTTGGGGGTTCTAAGTAATTTTCAAGCAAAAAATACTTATTTCAACTTGTAAACAACAAATGTCAAAAAAGGCATGAAGTTGTTAAGGCAATAAACTGGTTGTAGGTCGTTATTTAATGCTTAATTAATTGACTTATTCCTCCCTTATTATAGGTGAAAGTATACTCTGTAAGCTATTAACCATTCCTGAAAATTGAGATTTTTCTTTTTCTGTCTCCTCTTCCAGCCAGCGGACAGAAAGGAATTCAGGTTCCCGTCTCTCATGGCGGCACCGTGTGACGGGAGGGCCAGCAAATCTCCTAGCGGTCATTCTGTGGGGACCTCTGTGGAATGGAAAGCTGCTATCACCCTGCCAGGGCTGAGCGTCGATTGTCGGGCACAGCGGAGAAGCCTACCTGCGGCTGTGGAGATCTCACTTATTTGATTTGCCCGCTTGGCCTATAAGGATTTTCTTGAAATGTGAATAAAGGACATGCAGATGGGGGTTGCACCCTGCAGAATATTGCACAGGGGTGGCACCTGGTATCTGCAAACTGCTTCAGAATTATTGAATGTTCATGAAAACATTGCACAAGGATCTTGGGGGGCCGGGAGGAAGGCATCAAGGGTCTCTCCCTGAATTTGTATGTGGTCTGTTCTAAGAGGAGGAAGAGGAATGAGAATCTGATATGGGGTATTCTAAAAGAGGGGCCTATTGCATAGTGGAGACATGGCAGGGGAAGAGATGCTAACAAATGTGAACAAAGTCACAGAATAGAACACTTACTGTACTGTATGACAGTATGGAGGAGAAGGAGGGAATACAAAGAAATCATGGTAATTATGGCCTGAAGCTACTGGTAACATTTGCAGCAGTGTTTAATAAATAGGTTAATACTGGGCATATTGCTGATCCTGGATAAACAAAAAAAAAATCTACACATTGGGGATATGTCCTGAATGCTGTGTCTTTTGCTGTAGGGACTCATCCAGGTCTGTGGGATGGGATTCTTTAAACATTGGAATGAATGCAGCCTTTTTGGACCAATTTCAAGTGAACCTGTGCTTTGCCCATGCTGAGCAAAGTAACAACAGGTGAATTTAAAGTGTATCTCCACTTTAGGGCCAGTTCACACTGGTGTAATGCGGGGAAACCCTGCGGATCTAGTGTGGGTTCCTGCATCTCACCTTAATCGCCAGTAGTTCACACTGTCCTCTGCGAACCGCTGCAGGTGTCAATACAAAGGTAACCACTTCTGGACCGGAATGATTTGCCCCCTTAACAACTGTGCGGCCGTGCGACGCTGTACCCAGATAAATTTGACAACCTTTCTTTCCCCCTACAAACAGGGCTTTCTTGGTGGTGTTTGATCACCTCTGAGGTTTTTTGATTATGCGCTATAAACCAAAAATAGCGACAATTTTGAAAAAAAAAAAAAAAAAAAAAAAGCAGTATTTTTTACTTTCTGCTATTGAACATTCCCAATAAAAAAATTTAAAAATCTAATTTTTTCATCAATTTTGGCCAATTTGTATTTTGCCACATATTTTTGGTAAAAAAAATCCTGATAAGTGTATTTTGATTGGTTTGCGCACAAGTTATCGCGTCTACAAAGTAGGGGAAAGATTTATATCATTTTTATTTATTTAATTATCTTTTTTTACTAGTAATGGGGGGCGATCTGCGATTTTTAGCGGGACTGTGACATTGCGGCGGACAGATCTGACCCCTAACTGACACTTTTGGGGGTACCAGTGACATTACTACAGTAATCCGTGCTAAAAATATGCACTGTTACTGTAATAATGACACTGGCAGGGAAGGGGTTAACACCAGAGGCGATCAAAGGATTACCTAGGGGGTGATTAGAACTGTGTGGGGGCCAGACTTGATGGATGGAAACAGGGCTCCTGTTTTCCGAAATAACAGGAACATAGGAGCCCTGTTTCTCCGCAGATATACTGCGACAGGCTGGCTCTCCTGTGCAAACCGCCGTACGGGTACATCGGCTAGCGGGAGCGGGTCTCAGGCACGCGCGACCGCTCTCTAGCCCTGCGGTGTGCCGTTGTAAACACAGCACAATGCTCATCTGTCACTGACTGAAACAGGGCTCCTATGTTCCTGTTATTTCGGAAAACAGGAGCCCTGTTTCAGTCAGTGACAGATGAGCGTTGTGCTGTGTTTACAACGGCACACCGCAGGGCTAGAGAGCGGTCGCACGTGCCTGAGACCCGCTCCCGCTAGCCGATGTACCCATACGGCGGTTTGCACAGGAGAGCCAGCCTGTCGCAGTATATCTGCGGTGGCTGGTCTTTATTTAGTTAATGACACCCCCAGATCGGTTCACAGATCGCAGTGCGAACTGTGAATTCGGACAGGAATCGGATGGCATGGGTGTGAACAGCCATGTGACTTGATTCTGGTGCGAACAAAAAAAAGGGTCCTGCAAGAGTTTGGTCCGAATGCGATGCAAATTCAGCCATATAGTTTGATTTTAAATTAATTTTATTCTGGTCATTAAAAAGAATGAACATTGCTTGACGCGCCTAACGCTTAAAAGTGCGTTTAAACGCATTTAGGTGCATCAGGCGTTTTTTTTCGACCAAAACGCTGCTGCTCCTGAACGCTCTGCCTCTAAATGACCGTAAATGCCTACATGTGCATGGACACATAGGCCAAGATTGAGGGGCGTTTAGAGGCAGAAAAAAATTCAGCAAAAAGCAGCGATTAAAACGTCCTGTGTGCATAATGTCTTGGAAACTTGTTTGAGAAAAATTCTCCATCGTTCATCTTCGAATTTTCTCATCATTGCAATCAAAAATGAATGTTGATTTGATTTGATCCCGCTAATGATTAGAAACTTGAATGAACGTTCTTAAAATTAAAATTTTCGCACTAAATTCTAAATGTCGTATTTTATAGCCCATTGCTGTATCCTCCCAGTCCTGCTATGCACCCATAGATGATCTCTGCTGCTCCATACTCTTTCACATCTGCAAATGTTACTAAAAGCTTTTATTTACCCCAACCCGTAATTAACATCCATGTAAAAAAAGAGATGATGGGGCAAATGGAAACAATCCCTAAAGTGCGAGACTTTTTCCAAAGATGACCCGCTGTCCAGACATGATGCGTTTCCTCTGTCTGCTTGAAGCAGGGCTCGGGCTCTAGCAGTTGAAAGGGTTAATATGAGTGTGCGCGTGTGGAATTCACATGTGTTTTTTTTTTTTTTTTTATTCTATCGCCCCTTTGCCCACAACAAGCTGGGGTGGAGATCGGATGTCTAAGAAAGAAATACTGATTTATATTGTAACAGCTGCAATAAAAATTACCTCATTACATAGCGCTGAGTCCGGGTGTTCCATTGGTGGTGGTGGGTATAGAAGTATGTTCAGGAGTATTTATAGATCTGGGGGGGAAGCTGGGTTTTAGCTGCCTCTGGTGTTAATACGCTTCATCTGCTGTGAACGAAAAACAGGGCAATTTCCTATAGATGGCCAGTATACAGCTATATGTTCTAGAAATTCAGTCATTTTGCAGGCTGGCACTACATAGTTACATAGTTAGTCAGGTTGAAAAAAGACACAAGTCCATCTGGCTCAACCAATAAAAAAAAAAAACAGTATTGAAAACCCAACCATAAAATCCCATATACACAATCCTATACCTGCAGTTGATCCAGAGGAAGGCGAAAAAACCCCAGCAAAGCCTGATCCAATTTGCTACAGCAGGGGAAAAAAATTCCTTCCTGTCCTGGCAATCAGATATTCCATGGATCAACTTTACCTATAAATATTAGTACCCACTTATATTAAGTACACCCAGAAAAGAATCCAGGCCTTTTTCAAAGCAATCTAGTAAGCTAGCTGGACCACCTCTGGAGGGAGTCTATTCCACATTTTCACAGCTCTTACGGTGAAGAAACCTTTCCGTATTTGGAGACGAAATCTGTTTTCCTCTAGACATAAAGAGTGCCCCCTTGTCCTCTGTGTTGACCTTGAAGTAAATAACTCAACATCAAGTTCACTATATGGACCCCCTTATGTATTTATACATGTTGATCATATCCCCCCTTAATCTCCGCTTTTCAAGAGAGAATAAATTCAGTTCCTCTAATCTTTTCTCATAGCTGAGGTCCTCCATGCCTCTTATCAGTTTGGTTGCCCTTCTCTACACTTTCTCCAGTTCCCAGATATCCTTTTTAAGAACTAGTGCCCAAAACTGAACTGCATATTCCAGATAAGGTTTTACTAATGTGTACTGGGTCAAAATGATATCTCTCTCTCTGGAGTCCATGCCTCTGTTCATAGTGGCAGTGTTTACTGATTCCTGAAAAGCAAGTGGCGGATTGTTCTTCAGAAGTGAAAGGAGGTTTGCAGGTGTTCAGGAGGCGATGCTGCCACCTCTTGATCAAAAAACAAAAAATCCCAGCACAGTTAGCACACTTACCAGCCAGCCTACAACAAACCAAATTGACCCTGTCTAACAAGTCACGTTAAAAACAAGGTGTTTAGTTTGCACACATTTGCAAATCTACACTATATTACCGAAAGTTTTGGGACACTTGCCTTTACACGTACATGAACTTTATTGGCATCCCAGTCTTAGTCTGTAGGTTCGAGATAGAGTTGGCCCACCCTTTGCAGCTATAACGGCTTCCTCTTCTGGGAAGGCTGTCCACAAGGTTTAGGAGTGTGACTATGGGAATGTTTGACCATTTTTCAAGAAGCGCATTTGTGAGGTCCGGCACTGATGTTTGATGAGAAGGACTTGCTCGCAGTCTCAGCTCTAATTCATCCCAAAGGTGTTCTATCAGGTTGATAGCAAAGGAATACCTAGGACAGCGTTTTTTAATCTTTTTAACACTGAACAACTCTTGAAATAACTTTAAGATTCCAAGGAACCCCTGCTAATAATTATTATATCTACAGCTCATGGTCATTGAAAAAGGTAAAAAAAAAAAAAAAAATCATTGGTGTCAGTGGTTACTTTTCACTGGAAGAGATTGCTCAAGGAACCCCTAACAATCTCTAAAGGAACCCTGGCTGACCTACACAAACCATTCATCTAACACAGGGGTCTTCAAACTATGGTCCTCCAGTTGTTCAGGAACTACAATTCCCATCATGCCTAGTCATGTCTGTGAGTGTCAGAGTTGTACAATGCCTCATGGGATGTGTAGTTCAGGAACAGCAGGAGGACCATTCAATTTATAACCAGTCAGGTAAGCCCATTCACTAGTGGGTGATTTTAAAGGAGATTAACAAACTGTACATATTTGTAGACAAGATATTTTGCTGCAAGGCTTGTGGATCTTACTCTTGCATCAAGGAACCAATTTGCTGGTTAAGAGCCCAGGGTAGTGAAACCCTGCACCTGTATGTAGGCGCTGGTGGTGCTATGATCGCTTTAACATTTTGCAAATTTGTATTAAATTCCGCTTTTCTTGCTTCTCAATGAAAGTGCAAATTTTGTGAGAAGTTGTCGGTTGGTTTAAACTCTTCAGACTGTAGGGATGTCCTCATTGAGGTCAGGAATCAGAGCAGACATTGACTTGGACTAGTAAAGTAAATATTTTATGGTCTATAAATGGTCATCATGCCAACCAATGAGCCTCTACCATGACCATCAAATTCCACCCAAGTCTTGCTAAACACTTTGTTTCATTCTTCAGTTTATTTATTTGGTAGAAATACCATTATTGTTGATTTAAAAAGTCTTAATTTCAACTATGTAACCAAGAATTTCAGCAAAAGTTGTTTCAGAGAGTATTTTTTAGAAAATAATAGATGAAGGTAAAAGCTAAATTGCAGGCAAGCCACTAAATAGGCAGTTGAAATACATACAGTATTAAGGGATGCTTTACCTGCCAGAGATTTTTTTTGTCTATCCAGTCCTACCATAACCAAGCCCTGAATTTTCTCTACGGCTACATAGCTAGCCCAGAAACAAGCTGATAAGCTCATCCCTCTGCTCTCTCTTCCTATAAGCAGGCTCATTGTGATATCACGAGCATGAAGGACACCTTATTGGCCTCTAGTGCCAAAAAAGTTGGAAGAGTAGCAGCAGAGTCAGTTAAGGTGCTTAACTGGTCTGCCTGCAGTCAGAACCTTTCACCAATTGAAAATATTTGGTGCCTCTTGAAACAACAAATATGACCTAAAAATACAGGACTGTTGAGCAGTTAGAATCCTATATCAGGCAAGAAAGGGACATTTCTCTTCTGAAAAGTGTAGCTGCTATAAATTTCAAAATTACCTTATTTTTTTCCTAAAATTGTACATTTTCTCAGTCTAAACATTTAATATGTTTTCTATTTTATATTGTGAACAAATTATGGGTTTATGAGATTTGAAAATCATGCATTTTGTTCGTATGTAGATTTTTACACAGTGTTCCAGCTTTTTTGGAATTTGAGTTGTACCTTTCCTCTCCCAGTCTACCATGCAAAGGCTGATAGCAAGCCAGATTTAGGAATTTTCTAAAGTTAATGATTTTTAAAGCTGAACTCCAGAAAACTTGAAATTCCTTCCAGCACTGCAAGAGTTAACTGCTGTCTTGGGGCCTAGGGGGCATGGAAAAGTAGATTAACTTATCTGATCCCCTGCTTCTGTAGGTCCAGAATGGTCCCCATAGCCTCTTCTCCTCTATGCTTTGGAGATATCCAAAGCAAGGGAGAATCTTCAGGTTTCTCAGAGTTCAGTTTTAATGATTACATAGCTACAATAATCCGTGCAATTTTTATGCCTCCAGAATTCAGACATTTAATTTTTTTTAATTAATTTGATTTCAAATTATATGGTTATACAGGATTTATATAGCGCCAACAATGTATGCAGCGCTTTACAAAAATATAGAAAACAGTACTGTTACAATACACTTCTACGAGCAGGGTCTTCTTGAGCCTTCTATATTGGAGTTTGCAATCTAAAGACAATGGTTATTTTTATTATACAGATTTTATATAGCACCAACAATTTGTACAAAATAAAGGGAGACAGTACAGTTACAATACAGAAGGGTGCAGACTGAGAGGCCTCGCTCGTAAGAGCTTACAATCTAAAGGAAATGGTTTGTCAGTGATCTCCAAACTGCAGCCGGGGGGCCGGATGCAGCCCCTTGCTTGCCTGTATCGGGCCCGTGGGCCACTATTCCTCACAATTAAACCAATGATGGGGCACTATTTCTCCCACTGACACCAATGACGGGGCACTATTTCTCCCACTGACACCAATGATGGGGCACTATTTCTCCCACTGACACCAATGATGGGGCACTATTCGTCTCCTGGACAAAAAGGATGGGCCATTGTTCACTCCCACTGACGCCAGGAGATTTTTCCTCTCCCACTGGCCACAGTCTGGCCCTTCTAAAGTTTGAAGGATAATAAACTGACCCATTGTTTAGAAAGTTTAAAGACTCCTGGTTTATGTTAACCGTTAATATCAAATTTGATATCCCTAGACTTTGCAGTTTTCTTTAAGTGCAAAGCAGAGTTTATAACACATAAGAGAAAAGGATGTAAAATCAAGGCGAGCAGATGTTTTGCTGATTGCCTTTATTGGCCTGAGGACAGTTTTCATTTCTGCACCCTTACTTAACACCAGACAAGATAGGTGAAAAAAACACAGGAAATCCTTACAGTCAGCATTATGAAACAGCGGTGTTATAAAACCTAAATATTACTGCACTTCTAGATCATTGGTTCGGAGGGTGTGCCACAGTATAAAATTATTCAGCAGAAACTTTAGAGCCATAACCTTTGTTATTCCTCTCTGGCTTGGCACAGCCGATGGAGATCAACAGAGCTCTGAATGGGACACGTGTGCTTCACCAAAGGATGCCTGGGGGTGTTATTTGATGTTATGTGCATATGACAAGTGTGCTTTACTTCTACTGATATTCTTCTTCTTAGAGACATCTTTTACTTACAAGGAAGGTATGAGGCAGCCTCTCTCATGTAGAAGAAATTGCCACAACGCACCGTATCTTATAGCAGGCAGTTGGAGTTGTTTGTACTTGAAGATAAACTATTACCTACAAATGTCTTGTGATCTGAACACTCCTGTAAGACCACCGACAAACTATCCACCTCGACAAAACCTGAACACCATCTCCCCTAGCTTTCTGATTGGACAAGTCAGCCAAGTGAGTCGCCATCACTTTGCTCTCAACCACATTAACATTTTTCAAGTTTGCCATGGGTATACTTTACTCACATTTTCTATTCCCAATATCGTTTTTGGTTCTTGTGAACATAAAAGAAGACTTTTGTGCCCATGCACTGCAGTGTCCTCCAGTGGCCAGGAGAAATTAACCACAATATAAAACATCTGGGCCAATACTAACACTACCGGAAGAGTTCATGGGAGCTGGGACCATATAGCATTTTTTTTTTACTCCCTCTTCATTTGTTGTGCATGAGAGTTTTAAAGAGGAACTGTACTGTGGAATCTGTGCTCAAAAAGCAAGAGAGGGCAAATAACTAGTCACCACTCTTCACTATGTGTCTCCGCCATGTCTATGTTTTTCTGTCAAAGGTCCCAAATCACCCCAAAATATCTTATTTCCTACCCTCCCCTAGTCTCCTGATACAATGTTTACTCCCCCCATGCCCAGTCCTCTGATAAAGCAATCTGCTTGTATCTGTACTGCATTGCAGTGAGTTGGTAAAGGACGCAGATCCCAACCTCTGTGCGGCCCTCAACCTCTTGACCAGTGCAAGGGTCACCAAGCAGCTGGAAGAGTGGCTGTAAATGTTTCATGGTGGCTAAAAGTTAGCTGTTTACAGATCTTCTATGATATAGAGGGCAGACAGATGCTAGTTAGGTATGTTCCTGGACTGGGTGGACTCAGAGTAGAAGGCTCTGTAGGAGGTTGTCCACTACAGCTGAGCCCTAGAGCAGTCAATATTCCCCTGACCCAATTGATATCAAGGCTTCTGCACAATTAAGAGTTAACTGATTCCCAACAGGTGTAGCTTCTAAAGCTGCCCATAATCCAGTAGAATTTCATTTGAATTTTCGTACAAAAACTTTGAAAAAAATCATTCATCTGAGCATTATTTTATTTCATCATTGAATCAACATATTTAGTTTGAAAACTGTTAAAATGGAAGAATATTTTTTTGGCCATACTTCTCTTGTGGGTGACAGGAATGCACTTATTTTTGCTTTCCTGTGACCCAGAATTAGCCAACAGTGGGCTATAGCCTGCTGTCAGCTGACGTGGCAGAGCCTCTCCAAGCTCTGGAAAGATCCCAACAATCCACCTAGCTGCTTGATTTATAGCTGGCTCCTCTTCTCAGTGTGTGGTTGAGAGCCAAAGCCAGCTGTGCCCACCTCCTCTCCTGCCAGGCACTCCAGTGAGCACTGGAGGTGCAGAGCGGAGAGTGGTGACTGAGCAGACCAAGAACAGAGTAATCAACATTAATGTATCCCTCTGTACTCTGTCTTAGAGTCTACAGTATGTGGGACAGCTGCAGCATCACACCAATGCTGCAGCATAGAGGTTAATTTTGGATGCAACAACAGACTACTTTAAATTGGAATAATTGGTTCAGCTAAAAAAAAAAGAAAAGAATAACAAATATGTTATACTTATTTGCTCTGTGCAGTGGTTTTGCACAGACCAACCCCAATCGTCCTCTTCTCAGATCTCCACCGGCGCTCCTGGCTCCTCCCCTTTGACCAGTGCCCTCAATAGCAAGCCACTTGCTATGGGGGCACTGGAGCGTGCTTGCAGCTGAGCCCTGCTCTATGCATTCATAAGACTGTCATCATTGGCTCACTGGCTTCCACTGATGTCTCAGCCAATGAGAAGAGGGAGTCCTGGGACAGCCAAAGCTATCGTGCACATCGCTGGATCGAGATGGGGGTCAGGTGAGTAATAGGGAGGGCTGTGGGGGGAGCAGCACACAAAAGGTTTTTTACCTTAATGCATGGATGCAGAGATTACAAATGCAGAGATTACAAAGTAAAAATAACCTTCAGCTTTTACAACCACTTTAAAATTTTATGCAGACCTGCTAATAGAATGGAATCCCAAACATATTAAACATATCCCAGACATGTGAAAGTAAGGCCACAATAAATTGGGTCCAGCTATAGCGCTTGCTTTAAATAAACCAAAGTTGGACAATAGCTTGTCAGTACCAAGGGTTTAAAATTGGTAGGCTTCAGATGACAAATTAAACCTCTATAAAGTGCTTAGTGCTAATGCCTTAATCAAGTAATGTATGAGGATGAATCAATATGCATAAAACACAAAATAGCAAATAATCTTAAAATACTTTAGGTAAATATCACAATAACATTGTAAGGAATAAATATTATAATAATGGATAAAATATGTGCAGTATTAATGGTGAGGAAGGTGCTAAATAAACGTGATTTTATCAATCAAATAAAAATTGTATGTATCAAAGCAGATAAATATATATGTATTCAATATAAATTCACAGATTAATAAGTGACTCAGGTGCAGATGTGAGCTTTGTGGTACCAAAATACTCAGGATCCCCTCTGCTCCTAGTGTGTGGAACTTCCTCCTTTGGATCTGGCTGCTGGCAGTGCTCTGCCTCCCCCATGCTTCTCACTTTATGAATTTATGTAAATTGCAGTTTTTAATGAAGATCTTCTTTAAGGAAACTTAACAGTGGAGACTGCACCGCTACTGCTTGTGAGATCTTATGCTCTTGAGTTTAACCGTTAAGCTGGGTGAGCCTGTTCCGTGCAAAGTGGACAGGCATGGAAATCTGGTGAGTGGCCACTTTTTCTGTCTCGACACAGTGGTGGTGGAGCGTTGGCGGTGACCCTTATAAAAGACCACTTATCAGTCTTATTCCCTGCTGTTTATTGCAAGAAGTTGGAGTTTCAACAGTTTATTATATGAAATTGTGATGGACTCTTTTTAATAGACCATATTTTATTGTGCAAACTTAGCACTTATTTCATCTATGGGTGTGAAATGATTGTTTATTGTCCTCTTTTACACAGTTCTGGATGCAAATAGAGGCATTGCCATCCATACGCTACTGGTATCTAAAAGCACTGCTCGATTGAGCAGAAGTATTTATTTATCTTTTTTATTGTTTATTCTATTAAAGTAGCAGCAGACTGTTAGATTTCACATACTCCTAAGCGCATAGGTTCACTTGATAATCTGCTGTGGGCATTGGTTATATTTTAGTGTTTTTTCCATTCATTGTCAGGAATATTTCATGTTTATGCGTTTGATGCAATGGGCATCATCAAACACATGAACATGAAATATTTGTGACAATAGGCATCATTCAGGAATATTTCTTGTTAATGTGTTTGATGCCCATTGTCAATAAACAATGGGCGTTAAACGCATAAACATGAAATATTCCTGACAATGGGCATTAAACACATAAACATGAAATATTCCTGACAATGGAAAATTAAACACATAAACAAGAAATATTCCTGACAATGTGCATCAAACAGATAAACAAGAAATATTCCTGACAATGGGCATTAAACACACAAACATGAAATATTCCTGACAATGGGCATCAAACGCATAAATATGATCAATATATATAAAATTGCATTTTTTAGTTGGCCCCCCTACTTTTGTCCCTGTCCCCCCATGTGCCTCCCCTAAATATGAAAGCTGGAGACGCCACTGCCTGAGCCTGTGATTAAAGAGGACAGAATTCTGAAACTCCACCTATCTGTAATTTCACAACTGCATAAATGCACACAGAACGCAATGATAGGCAAGTGACAAAAGACAATGTAAAACATATATAAAGCTCAGATTTATTGTAGATTTGTTTGTACATTGCAAATATATTTTTATTTGACCTCTTCACAAAACATGACTTAGTGCTTGGTGGCAAAACTCTTGATGGCAATCACAGAGGTCAGACGTTTGTTGTAGTTGGCACACATCTCAGGAGGGATTTTGTCCCACTCCTCTTTGCAGATCCTCTCCAAGTCAATAAAGTTATTGTAAAGTCTGTTTTTTTTAAAATTAAAAATAACAAACATGTCATAGTTACCTTGCAGTGGATTTGCACAGAGCAGCCTGGATCCTCCTCTTCTTGGGTCCCTCTTCGGCTCCCCTGGCCCCTCCCTACTGTTGGATGCCTCCACAGCAAGCAGCTTGCTATGGGGGCATCCGAGCCGAGTCACAGCTCCTTGTGTCCATTCAGACACAGAACTGCAGCCGCCCCCTTTCTGTTCTCATTGGCTGACTGACTTTGATTGACAGCAGCAGGATGGCAGCCAATGGCTGCTGGGAGCTGAACGTCATAGCTCTCAGGAATCAATGCGCCTGCACCGGCCCCGCAGGCGTGGCATTCCCTGCTAAACAGCTTCTGGGCATGCCCAGAAGCTGTGGAGGGATGACATGCCCACACCGGAAGTGACGAGCGGGGTCGGTGCAGGCGCATTCTGGGAGAAGAGGACACGGAAGAGGGCGCAGAAGAGGACGCTCTGGCTTCAGCTGCCCACACCTGAGATGGCAGCGCTGGAGAAGAAATTTTCAAGGTAAGTATTTCTTCTAAAAGGTAAGTGCGACCCGGGACAGTACAGAGGCTATCCATTGTGGAATATACTAGCCCTGACTGTCCCGGGGGTATATTTATTGAAAAAAAAATATTTTGTGGCTGGAACTCCGCTTTAAGAGAAGAGATCAAATACTTTTTTCCCTCACTTTATATCAATTACTCTCTGTTAGCTGCTAACAGGCTGATTGTCTATGGGACCTCTTTACATACTTGTCACTCAGGTAAACAGGCTTTCTCTTTGAAAAACCAGCCTTCCAGCCACAGCCACTTATTAAACGCAGTTTTTCCCGTAAAAAATGTAATATAATGAATTTTAGTGTAAAACCACACCATATAATAACCATTTTTGGTTAAAATATAAAAAATCAGGTTGCATTGAGTAAATAGATACCTAACATTTCATTTTTTTAAATTGCGTGCGGCCGCGGTATTGCTAAAAACTATGGTGCCAAAAAATCAGTGGCGATTTAAAAGCCATTATAGCTCATCAATTTAGAGTGAACTAGGAGCTCTTGTGCCAGAATTATTTTTCTCACTCTGACATTCTCGCCGATGTGTCACATGTCTGGTGCAACCATGGTTTACATACATGTACGTACCCTGGGTGTGCATTTGCGTTTATGCAGGTGTGCAGGGCAGGGCAGGGTTTTGCCAATTTTTTTTTACATTTTTTAGTACCGTATTTTTCCGTGTATAAGACGCTACTTTTTGCTAAAATTGTTACACTGAAAATTGAGCGGCGTCTTATACACAGTCAGTCAGCAGAATAGAGAGCCGCGCGGGTGCGTAGCTGCCCGTAAGCTGCCAAAGAGGCTTCCTCCAATCGCAAGCTTTGGACATCAGCTGATGCCGTAAAGGTGGAGAGTGTGCAGATGCGATCCCGTTGGAGGTGGAGAGTGTGCAGATGCGGTCCCGTTGGAGGTGGAGAGTGTGCAGATGCGAGAAAGAGATGCGAGAGAATGTTCTGAGCCCAGATGACACAAAATAAAAAAATGAATACTGGTAAGGGATTATCTTACTCTGCAAAATTCAAACAATTTAATTAGCTATGCAAATGAGCATGGCAATAGCAGTTGAAGAAATTTAAACTGATGAAGAAGAGAACAGTGATGCAACAGAGGCTGAATAAAGTGATATGCTGCATAATATCATAGTACAATTATGTAAACGTTACCTGCAGTACTGGTAATTACTAAATATAAATGTGTCCAAAAATGTGTCCTGTTTTATGTTTAAAATATTTATTCCTTAGGTTTGGTTTGGAAAAGTGGGGGGCGTCTTATACATTGGGGCGTCTTATACACGGAAAAATACGGCATATTTTATTATCATTTTATTTAAATTTTTTTACTTTTTTTCTTTATGTTTTTTTTAAATTTATTTTTACATGATTAGGGGTTAATAAACCCCTATGTGATAGCATTGGGCAGATGACAGGTACTCTTTTTGGAGACATTAGGGGGTCTAATAGACCCCAATGTCTCCCCTGCCCTTCACACCATCTAACCAAGCACAGATTGGCTTGGTTAGACGTGTCTTCTGGCTGTACTGATCTGGAAAGTGTACATAGGAAACTGGAAGTGACATCCCTTCCGGTTTCATTGTTTGCATGTGAGAACAAGGCATGGATTTGCCTCAGTCTCACTGCAGTCTCTCTCCCCCTCTCGGTGGATGTGCTCCTGGGCGTCGGTAAGCATGGGACAGCCAGGGAACTGACCACTTTCACACAGCCGACTGGCTGTGTGAAAATGGTCAACAACTATGGAGTTGCTGCATCACTTTCACTGTGAAGCCGGTCGCCGGCTGAACTAAACCCACACAGGATGATGGCTTCTACTGCATCCAATCACAAGCCATCAGCTTGTGATCAAAGGTTCACTCTTTGGATGTACATAGTACACCCAAAGAGCTGAACTGGTTATGAGTAACCAGGGAAAGGAATCCTCTAGCTTAGTACTCCATGCTCCTTAAGCTGGCCATAGATGGGTATAATTTCGAACCAAAATTCTTGGGAAAAGGAGGTTCTAAGAAAGTTGGTTTGTTTTTCTAATCGTTAGTAGGTCAAATTGACATTAATTTTTAAATGCAGTGATGAGAAGGAACATGATGGAAACTTTTTTATGGCTTGGACCAAGAAGAAGGGGATAGAGCTCCAAAGCTTGTCCTGAAAATTTAACTGTTAAAATAAAAAAGTATCAAAGACAATGGCTACCATCATGAGTCCCTGTTGGACAACCAAACTTTAGAATTTACGCATAGGTCCAATTTAAAGATCAGATTTTTAGCGAGGTTTGATACAACACTCGTAAACTGGTGGCACATTTCCCAGTCCGCTCCCTGTAGGTGCAAGGTTTATCTCTTCCATTGGAATGACTGGTTTGAAGCTGAAATTTTGAAGCAATGATGTGAAATAGAGGAAGAGTTCCATTCGTCCCAAGCTTTCTCCAAGGCATACCCTTTTTCCTAGCCAAGGAAAAAAAACAAGGTTTTACTAGCAATAGGAAGTTGTTGGATAACTCATAAGTGTTGCATTCCTTGCATTAATTTGGCAAGACAGCTGAAAAAAAGAAAGTGTATAAGCATTAGGATAGTACTGTCTAACAAATTACAATATCTGTTATTATCATGTAGCAGTATTTCCAGGTCCTATGCCTGATGTGGGTCTGCCATTGTTACCGGTGACACCTCCAACACATTTGAGTTGTGACCCCAGGTGCGAGGACTGAGACAATGACCATTCCGGCATCTTTGGTTTGTTTTGTTTTATTGCATTTAGGGGATGGGAGAAAGGAATGAGTGGGATATTCCTCTGGCTCAACTAGGTTTGACTGAGACACTATACATAAAAAATGCCCATTGGCGCTGTCTTGATGCCAGCTGAATGCCGACCAGCGCTTCCTGACGCTTAAAGATACTGTGATACTGAAATTGTGCTGGAACCTCAACTTTAACTTGACTGTTAACTCAGAAGATCCAGGACTGTAGAATACTTGACTCCTGACACGGCTTTAGCTCAAAAGTCACTGAACAGCTCCTTACAGCCCTGCACTGGCTGAGGTAGCTCTGTGTAGATACTTGTGCTGCTGCAACTCTTAACTTTGTACACTTCACACTGTACACTGACTCTTCAGGGCCCAAACTGCAGATGTTCCCTTTAACACTTTAGGGTCCTCTACCTAGGTACCCCCTCTAATACTTCAGGGTCCTCTACCTAGGTACCCCCTCTAATACTTCAGGGTCCTCTACCTAGGTACCCCCTCTAATACTTCAGGATCCTCTACCTAGGTACCCCCTCTAATACTTCAGGGTCCTCTACTTAGGTACTCCCTCTAATACTTCAGGGTCCTCTACCTAGGTACCCCCTCTAATACTTCAGGGTCTTCTGACTAGGTACCCCCTCTAACACTTCAGGATCCTCTACCTAGGTACCCCCTCTAATACTTCAGGGTCCTCTACTTAGGTACTCCCTCTAATACTTCAGGGTCCTCTACCTAGGTACCCCCTCTAATACTTCAGGGTCCTCTGACCAGGTACCCCCTTTAACAGCTAGCTGACTCCTGGATCCCTAGAACCTTCTCAGGAGTGGTCCCCCTCTGACGCTAGGCAGACCCCCAGGGGCAGTCCACAGTACTCACGATCTTTGTAGGCTTTCCTGGAACTGGACCCCTCTCTCTCTCCGCTGGTTCTCGGCGCACAGGATCTCCTCTACAGCTCAGCTCAGCATTCTCTGGATTCTCAGGCAGCCACCCGAGACACCCGCTTCCTCTGACAGGAGGAGAGACAGCCGTACTCTCCCTCCTGGGACTCTGCTTCCCACCAAAGACGCTGTGTCATGCGTTCCCCTCAAACGTATACCCACTCCCAGAATCCTCTGCGGCAGAATCAGCCTTCTGGGATAGCTACAAGCCTGAATGAGTCTCTGATTGGGTTTCCTTCACTGCCCAATGAGAATCCTCTCATGGAGCCAGTGGGGAGACTCCCCTCTCAGCAGACACACCTGGGAGACATGACAGCCCTGCTGAAATCATGGCCCTGCTGTTAGGCAGCCAAGGCCCACTATACTTTTACCTATCACCTACCTTGTAGGTTGCTACAATCATAAGTCTCTTTGTTGACCCTTTTTACTTTCTTTGACTTGGAGCATAATTTGTGTTTTTGAAGACCTGAATTTGGAGGAAGCGCTCAGACACAACATTACAGAGGCCTTTATTAATTATATCCAGCACAAAGTTCTCAGATTAAAGTGCCAAAAATAAAGTGCATGCATGGATCTTTATAACTTCTTCCAAAAATTACTTTTGTGCTCCAATCACATATAAAGTGCTCTCGGGGCTCTTCCCCAGTGTCACTGCACACTCAGTGGACATACAGTGGGTACGGAAAGTATTCAGGCCCCCTTAAATTTTTCACTCTTTGTTATTGCAGCCATTTGCTAAAATCATTTAAGTTCATTCTTCTTCCTCATGAATGTACACATAGCACCCCATACTGACAGAAAAACACAGAATTGTTGACATTGTTGCAGATTTATTAAAAAAGAAAAACTGAAATATCACATGGTCCTAAGTATTCAGACCCTTTGCTGTGACACTCATATATTTAACTCAGGTGCTTTCCATTTCTTCTGATCATCCTTGAGATGGTTCTACACCTTCATTTGAGTCCAGCTGTGTTTGATTATACTGATTGGACTTGATTGGGAAAGCCACACACCTGTCTATATAAGACCTTCCAGATCACAATGCATGTCAGAGCAAATGAGAATCATGAGGTCAAAGGAACTGCCTGAAGAGCTCAGAGACAGAATTGTGGCAAGGCACAGATCTGGCCAAGGTTACAAAAAGATTTCTGCTGCACTTAAGGCTCCTAAGAGCACAGTGGCCTCCATAATCCTCAAATGGAAGACGTTTGGGACAACCAGAACCCTTCCTAGAGCTGGCCGTCCGGCCAAACTGAGCTATCGGGGGAGAAGAGCCTTGGTGAGAGAGCTGCAATATAACAAAGAGTGAAAAATTTAAGGGGGTCTGAATACTTTCCGTACCCACTGTAAATGACCTTTGTAAATAAAAAGGTCTAACAGCACTTGGGTTCTGGTATCACACGCCAGCAGGGGAACCCTCCACTAAACCACTCAACATTTATCTCCTTCAGTCCACACTATCCCTCACATAGAAACATACAAGCCACATGAGGGGGTCCCATAGTGTTAAACCCAGGGTCGGCGCTACCACTAGGGAAACTAGGCAGCCGCCTAGGACGCAGCCACGGCATGTCTTAGCAAGACAGCGGCATGTAGAGAAACCGACCCCTGCAGCTGCTGAATGCCATCTCTCTCTCTCTCCCTCCCACAGGCATTCAGCGGCTGCAGGAGGGAAATGGAGGGGATCAGTTTCTCTATATAAAAGAAACAACATATTTATAATTTTTAATTATTTTTATTGCAAAGCTTGATAGAAAGGGTATAGCAGTGTGAAGAGGGTTCATCCAGTATGTTTCCCTATATGCCGCCCCTCCTATCCAGGTCGTTCTGCCTCGCTGTGATCTCCTGGCCCTGTTTTGATCTCTCCTGGCCCCCACTGTTTCCTCTCCCCTGGCCCTGCTGTTTCTTCTCTCTCGGCCCCGCTGTTACCTATTTTCCAGCCCCACTTTAATATCACCTGGCCCCCGCTGTTTCCTCTCCCCTGGCCCTGCTGCTTCCTCTTTCCTGGCCCCGCTGTTACCTCTCTTCTGGCCCCGTTTTGATCTTTCCCGGCCCGCTGTTTCCTCTCTCCCTGCCCCCCTCCTCTCCCACTGGCTGCTGCAGGAGATCTGTCAGGGTAGATAGTAAGAAAGCGGCCGCTAAATGTGTCATATACCAGCCCCTTCTTTCTATAAAATATATGAAATGACAGAGTCAGTGATCCATACAGATCACTAACTGTTTTTTTTTATTCATAACTGGGTTATAATAAACTGCGTTTACTATGTCTCAGTTTATAAATGAATGGGAAGCCTCTGTACAGAGTGATCACTGTTCATTTATTCTGTGCTGCTGAGGCTCCAGAAATGGAGATTGAGAGCTGTGTCCTCAATCTCCTTTCTCTGTCTCAAAGGTGAAACATCAGAGGTTTGTTTAGAACCTGATAGCTCACGAAAGCTCTCAACGAGGGTCCAAAAATAATTTAAATTGTAAAATAAAAAAATAGAATGTTAAAAAATAAATAAAAAAATAAATAAAATAATAAAAATAAACAACTACCGACACCAGTGGAGTGAAGTAGGCTAAATATAACTAAAATACATCAAGAAACCATTCGTTGTCATTATTTGTAATTTGGTTAAAAAAAGAAAAGGTAGCTGCTTAGTAAGGATGATCGAACTTTTGAAAAGTTCGGTTCGGCCGGAACATCCGAACTTCCCAAAAGTTCGGCCCTGATTTCAGAACCCCATTGAAATCAATGGGACCCGAACTTCGGTAATCAAAAAACACAATTTTTAAGCCCTAAAACCCAATAAATGCCCCTGAAAATAATTTTTCAGTAGAACAGGGATGTGGGACCCTCCTTTAACACCTATATGATCTTTTTTTCTGGTTCTGGACATGCTACAGAGCTGAAACTTCACAGGTACACCTTTTAGACCCCCCAGACACAAAATCACACAAAAAAAAAGTTCTTAAAAATTGTCATTTTTGATAAAAAAGCCAATTATTGAAAAATTAAAAAAAAAAAAAGAGATTTTTTTATTTTTACTTTGGATTTAGTATCTGGGGGGTCTAAAAAGTGTACATGTGAAGTTTCAGCTCTGTAGCATGTCCAGAACCATAAAAAAAAAAGATTGTTTGTATTAGAAAACTTTCAGACAGGGGGTTGGCTTCGCTACTGTAACACCTTGCCGGTTTAATAGAAGGCATTTTTTTGGGTTCTTTGCAGTCAGGAAAAACATCTGAACTTGTGTATAGTGGTACTGTGCACAAGTTCAGATGTTTTGCCTGCCTCCAAAACCCCCCAAAAAATGCCAGCAAAAACACACCTGTGCATTTTTTTTTTGACGCTAGCGTTTTTTTGGCATTTTTTGGGGTTCTTTTGAGGCAGGCAAAACATCTGAACTTGTGTATAGTGGTATATATACACACATACATATATTTATATACACACCTAGACATATATAGGTGTGATAGTAGCAGAAATATATTACTGTAAATGATTTCATTGGCGCAAGCATATACTTCAGCTACTATCACACCTATATATGTCTAGGTGTGTATATAAATATATGGATGTGTGTATATACACCACTATACACAAGTTCAGATGTTTTGCCTGCCTCCAAAACCCCCCAAAAAATGCCAGCAAAAACACACCTGGGCATTTTTTTTTGGACGCTTGCGTTTTTTTGGCATTTTTTTGGGTTCTTTTGAGGCAGGCAAAACATCTGAACATGTGTATAGGGGGTATATATAGACATATATGTCTGAATATATACCCCTAGACATATATAGGTGTGATAGTAGCAGAAATATATTACTGTAAATGATTTAATTAGCGCAAGCATATATTTCAGCTACTATCACACCTATATATGTCTAGGGGTATATATACAGACATATATGCCTATATATACCCCCTATACACATGTTCAGATGTCATGTCTGACATCAAACATGTCCTCAAAAAAGCACTGGCAGTGGCAGCCCCTGCAGCATAAAAAATGCTTGGCTGGTGAGAAGCCATATGCCTGTCCCGAAGCAATTCAGAGAAATGATCATTTCTCTATAGCGGTCACCCTGCTATGGAGGGGTTTTGTCACCCTGACATAGCAGTCACTGCCAGTTAACCCTACACTACACTACGGTCCCCTGACACTTCATACTTTCCCTACAGAAACTAAATTTTTGAAGCTAACTAAAGTGTAAAGGAGCACTCTAACTACACTAGATATCCCTTTCCTCACACTAAAAATAGCTAAATTACACTTTTAAAGTAAAATTAACAGAACTGCTTCCACTCTCTTCCATGTCCAGTATAACAATGCTAGGAATATGGCGGGGGCGATCTTATATACTGGGGGGCGTATTCACTAATGATTGGTCTAGGGACCCCCTAGTCACTCCAATCACATTCCTAGCATTCTCCTGCCCCCTCAATTGGCTTTTGCTAATGGTTCTGGTCCAATCACGGGCTTTTAAAGCCCATTTCCTAAAGCATTGCATTTTGGGCGGTTCTGGTTGCCGAATTCCGAACTTTTTGGGCAAAATGTTCTAAATTCGGCCGAACCTCGAACACCCAATGTTCGGGCCGAACCGATGGTCGACCCGAACCGTTCGATCATCCCTACTGCTTAGTCTAAAATGCCCGAGTATATTTTTTTGTCTCAGTCTAGGCCTGCTTCCCACTGTTGCCAATGCTCCCACACACTGCGCCAACGTTCTGCATACCACTGCACACTGCAGGATTGGATGATGTTAGCTGGAGAGATTTTGCAGTTTCATGTTTTGTTGTAATATTTTCTACTGTTTTTCCAAATTTTGAAGTTTCATTTCTGTTTGTGTATGTGTAGGGTGTGTGTGTGTGTGTGTGTGTGTATGTGTGTGTGTGTGTGGGGGGGGGGGGGTGTTGGGTACAAGTAGCTGGTTCTGCCTAGTGCTCAAAATAGTCTAGCACCAACCCTGGTTTAACCGTACCAAATTTTCTTACAATCACTTTTTCAAATGATACTCATTTGCTCTGGTGCCACTTAGTCCAGGCTCTAAGGCACAGGTGTCAAACACAAGGCCCGTGGGCCGAATGCGGCCCCCAAGGCCATTTAATGCGGCCCTCGCACCTCTCCTGCAGCTGAGGCACCCCCCTTGTCTCTGCCCCCACCTTGTCTCAGTAGTCGGCAGCAGAGAGGACAGAACTCCTTTGCCAGATCCGGTGCTTCTCTGTGCTGCTGCAGAAAGGCTTGTCTATGCCCACCCCCCCTCCTCAGCAGTCTGAGGCAGAGAGGAGGGCAGAACTCCTACAGATCCTGCACCTCTCTGTGCAGCCACAACACCACCTTGTCTCTGCCTCCCCTGGTCTCAGCATTCAGCAGACTCTGTAAGCTGACTCCAGCCCCCCTCTGGTCCTACTCCAGACCTTGCACTTTCTTCTTCCGAAATCCAGACGCATTCTTCCTGGCAGTAGCACAAGGTAAGGTGTAATGTAAGGAAGGGTGGGTGACTCTTGACTTATGATAGTGGGGGGCTCTAGACATCTCATGTAAGGGTTTCAGGGGGGGGGGGGTGCTCTGGACATATAATCCTAAAGATATAACCGGCCCTTTGGGGGCAAACAATAATGCTAATGCGGCCCGCAATGAAATTGAGTGTGACACCCCTGCTCTAAGGTTATACACTTTGTTATCACAGGAATAATGCCACTCTGCTCAGGTATCTTCCAGAGCCAGTGTGCATTCCACCGCCCTGGAAATGCCGTCCTTGTGCAGCGTCCTCATGAGGTGTGTAAGCATTACCCTGATTATTTGTTTATTATTTTTGTAAATGTTTTTGTAAATAACACTTTTTTGGGTAAGCAGCTAAACACATTTCTGTTTGGCACATAAGATTATTTGTACACATAGGCTCATGCTTAATTAAAGAGCCCCTTTCTGCATCAAATTTCTATTTGAACCTTGTATTTTCAGAGTTTCCCCAAATGTGCTGCATCTTTTTCAACTGTACGGAAAACATGCTGGTAGGTTACAGTAACTACCTCCTATGACAGATTTAATAGGCACAGCAATGTGTGCTGGTTCTCGTTCGATAGTGATATTAGACATTAAAGCTGAAATCCTTTCTCTGTTACAGTCATGGTCTCTAGAAGGGATACAGCAGTGTCCTCTCTCCACCTCATGTCTTCTGACCGGACACTAAAATAACAGCATTAGACTGATGAGCTCATCTTTCTGCACACTCTGCTCTCTTCTTCTATCAGCATGTTCCTTATCTGTTCATTTTCCATTTGCATGCAACACACCTGACTGGCTCCTAGTGCTGCCTTGAACCTTCCTTTCTAAATCCAAGTTCTGATACATAAATATACAACAAATTGCAAGAATTTGATATACCGGCATTATAAATACATTAAAATTTCAAAGATCAAATCACATTACAAATTAAAATAACAATGATAATATTAAAACTAATTACCAGCACCAAAAGGCATGTGGGCATCATTCTTCTTAAAAGCACCTTTTTCATCCAGAAAATTGTTGGGGTTAAATTTGTGAGGTTCTTTGTAATAACTTGGATCACTGTGGACAGAGGCCAGGAGTGGAGTAATATGCGTTCCCTAAACACAAAATAAAATATAAAATTACACTTTAAAGAGGATCTTCAGTCTCCCCTCAAAAAAATAAAAGTCAGCAGCTACAAATACTGTAGCCACTGACTTTTAATATAAGGACACTTATCTATCCAGGGATGCAGCAATGTCCTAACCTGAGCTGATTCTTCAGTTGGATTTGGTACCAGGCTCTGGCATCTTAACTAAGGGAAACCCGTGGTGAAGGTTTCCTACTGAGCAAGCACGAGTTGCGCTGTGCTTTCTGAATGGTCCTGCAGTCTTCTGGGACCTTGTGATGTGTCCCAGAAGGCTGTGGGGGGGGGGGGGGAGAAGGGGG
This sequence comes from Pelophylax lessonae, assembly GCF_965119305.1. NCBI lineage: Eukaryota > Metazoa > Chordata > Amphibia > Anura > Ranidae > Pelophylax > Pelophylax lessonae. The sequence continues at coordinate 64,864,454 of NC_138774.1, forward strand.
GCCGAACTTTCGCTCAGATCATCATGGCCGTGGCGATCTGGCCTGGAAGTGGGAGCAGGTAACCCCCCCCCAAAAAAAAATAAAAAATGTGGCAGTGGGGGGAGGGGGAGAGCATGCAAACAAGCGGAACCTTATCTTATGGGTGAAGTTACGCTTTAAGTAATATATATTATTATTTTTTACATTACGTATTAATGATATAGTAAATAAAATTGTAAATTTGAAATGTCTTATGATTATTATTATTTCATATTTATCACATGGAGTCATCAACATGCAAGCTTCTATAAAACTCCATTCTCTCAAAGGGCTATTTCTTCCTATGGCTGCTGTGATAAACACAGACAAGTGAATGAGAAGGAGAAGGGACACCATGTGGCTTTAATTAAAAAATATATATATATATATATTAATGGTGAAGAGTTTCACAGAAGCCTGTGAACATTCTCAGACACTTGCTTCAGTGCTAGGACTTCCCGTGGCTGTGGGTATCTGGCAGAGACTTGACAAATTATCTGTTTCCCACCCATTGCCCACCCATTCAGAAAGACCTGTCAAGGAATATATAGTAAAAATACTATAGTAAAAATAGAACAGGGCCTGCAGTCTTTATGAGAACAAACACCATGCTGTGTGTTCAATATAACAACTCAACCAAATCATATGTTTGGCTGACCTAATTAGTTCAATGCAATTTTTATTGTTGGAAATGTTTATGGTCTCTGTGCACTACCATATTTGTCCAGCAGATGGCGCTGCAGGTTAACTCTAGATCAGCCTTTGAGAACATGCAGAGCCAAATGAATGTTCTCAACTTTTTTTTTTTAACATTTTTTTAACAACCCTTGAAACTTTTTAGTCTCAGTAAACCCCTGCTAATAATTACTACGTCTATGATTCATGGTGCTTTAGTGTGATAATCAGTTGTAAGAATGTTCCTTATATCTGTAGTCAGTGGGAAGAAACCCCCACCCCCCTTATAGGTTGGTAAAATGATCAATTATGTTAGTAGTTATTCGTCTGAGAGGCAGAAGTTGCTCATTGCTTAAGTTGAGGAACTTTATTTAAGACATAAATATTTATAAATGGACAGGGTGTTTAATGAAGAAGAGACATACTATGTCTTTTCTGCATTAAATTATTCTGTCCTGTGTGTTTGCATTGTACAATGTGGCTCACTCACAGCTCATTGTACGATTTCTGCATCTGCCGAGATGAGTAAACTCCTGCACATGCATGGGAGAAATGCCATCCTGGCCTGGCCTGACCAATCAAAATGACTGAAGATCAGAACCCAGAAGAAGACTAGCCAAAAATATCAGTGGCCAGTGAGAGTGCTCATGGACACTGCATTACTGGAGTGGAGGTTAGTATAGTTCCACCTTAACAGGGCCGGCCTTACCATGGGTCCCACTCAGGCCCGTCGGAACAAGGCAGGCAAATCAAGCAATTGCTTGGGGCCCCGAGCTGGCCTGGGGCCCCAAGACAACGATTGGTCAGTCACTTACTTTGTATCCATTTCTCCCGGATATAAAAACAGGGGCGGACTGAGTGGTCGGGCACTTTGGACGTGGTCCGAGGGCCGACCGGGAAGCCAGGAAGGGGGGGCTATAGTAGTGGATGGAGGGGAGGGGCCCAGAGCTGATTCAGTGAGAGGAGGGGAGCTGGGGAGGGGCCCGGCGGCGGCGCTGCTTCTGTGTGAGGTGGGGAGGGGCCCGGCGGCCGTTGCTGCTTTAGTGAGAGGAGGAGGGGCCCAGGCTAGCGCTGGATTTCCATTGCTGATGGTGTCCTGTGTGCGGGGGCGTGTCGGCATCGCATACTGACGTGACATCGACGTGCCCCGCCTCCATCTGTACGACGATCCAGTACAGAACTTCAGTCAGTGGATTCCGGCGATTGTCTTCTTCAACAAGCCCTTCATCCATCTATCCATGGCAGCGGTTTCATTGTGAGTAGTTCTTGTGGCCTGAAATCCAGCTCCTCTCAATGGTCTCTCCTGTGAGGAATGATGTGTACATACATTTGCATTATCCCACACAATTTTAATAAAAATATATGATTCATATATTTTTATTAAAATTGTGTGGGATAATGCAAATGTATGTACACATCATTCCTCACAGGAGAGACCATTGAGTTGAGCTGGATTTCACATAGAGGCCATATGTTACAAGAACTACTCACATCAAACAGAAACCGCCAGGGATCGTCAGTATGCGACGCCGACACGCCCCCGCACACAGGACATCATGGAAATATATATATATTATACCTTTTAGCTGATAAAAAAAAAAGGCTTTGCGTGTGTGCGGGGGGTCGGGGGGGCCTCCATGTCCATTTTGCTTGGGGCCCCCAAATTCCTTCAAACGGCCCTGGTCCCACTGGGTCCATTGGACCCAGGCAGCACTTGGAGAGGGGCAGCAAATTTTTTTTCCAGCAGTTTTGTGTGTCATCAGTTTGGGGCGCGTTACAGGCTCAATTTCCCCATCTCATACTGCTGCCTGTAGTGCAAACTGATGAGTATGAGGAGGCAGATGTCTCCTCCGGGGAACGTCCCTCACATGATCGTGGTGTGCGCAATGACGTCAGACATCAGCGCACTCCATCTCACTCAGGGCAGGCTGGATCTTCTAGGGTGGTGGCAGACACAGGAGTGACAGGAGGACTGAGGACAGACAGTGGGTGTTTGGTGGACCGTTCCAGTGGTGAGTTATGGAAGAAGATAACATTATATATAATATTTTCTAAATTTTATATTTATATAAAATAATGAATGTGGGGAGCTTTGTGTTGGATGTGATTTTTTTTTTTGGGGGGCGGGGGGGACGGCAGCATTTTATTCTTGGACCCAGGCAGCACAATGTCTTGGGCTAGCCCTGCACCCTAAACAACCCTTGGCAACCCCTAGAGCTGCATTTCTCAACCTTTTTACCTCAGAGGAACCCATAAAATATTTATCAAGTCTCAGGGAACTATTATTAAAAACATTTCATTGGGGATCTTTGGGGAAAATATCCCTAACATTGGTGGTCAGTAAGAAAAATGCATCCATTACAGTGGTGGTTAGAATGCCACCCTCACAGACAGCTAAAAAAAAGTCATTAGTGTTATGCTGCTTTTTTAAGTGGTGTTTGCTCAGGAACTATGCAGGCACCATCAAGTAGAAGGTCTATCAGCCACAGCTCAAGGAACTTTTAGCAACCTCTGTAGAAACCCTGGCTGATATTGGTTGCTCTAGAGCAGGGGTAATGAATTAAAATTTAAGGAGGTCCGGTTGCTAAAACTTTCTTTGGGCCGAGGTCCGAATCTGAAGTCTTTGCTATGACTCAGAAAGATGGGCAAAACAAAACGTGTCCATCAGCGTTGCTCTTAACATAAAATATGCCCATTAGAGTGCCCCTTAACATAAAATGTACCCATCAGCGTGACCCTTAGCATAAAATTTGCCCATCAGCGTGACCCTTAACATAAAATAAGGGGCACGTGATGGGCACATTTTATGTTAGGGGGCACTCAGAAGGTCATATTTTATGTTAGGGGGCACTCTGATGGGCACATTTTATGTTAGGGGGCACTCTGATGGGCATATTTTATGTTAGGGGGCACTCTGATGGGCACATTTTATGTTAGGGGGCACTCAGATGGGCATATTTTATGTTAGGGGGCACGCTGATGATGGGCAAAACAAAACGTGTAAATCAGCGTTGCTCTTAACATAAAATATGCCCATTAGATTGCCCCTTAACATAAAATGTGCCCATCAGCGTGCCCCTTAACATAAAATATGCCCATTAGAGTGACCCTTAACATAAAATATGCCCATCAGCATGACCCTTAACATAAAATAAGGGGCAAGCTGATGGGCACATTTTATGTTAGGGGCACTCTGATGGGCAGAACAAAATGTGCCCACCAGCGTGCCCCTTAGCATAACATTTTCCCATCAGCGTGACCCTTAACATAAAATAAGGGTCACGCTGATAGGCACATTTTATGTTAGGGGGCACTCTGATGGGCAAAACAAAACATGTAAATCAGCGTTGCTCTTAACATAAAATATGCCCATTAGAGTGCCCCTTAACATAAAATATGCCCATCAGCGTGCCCCTTAGTATAAAATATGCCCATCAGAGTGCCCCTTAGCATAAAATTTGCCCACCAGCGTGACCCTTAGCATAAAATAAGGGACACGCTGATGGGCATATTTTATGTTAGGGGGCACTCTGATGGGCACATTTTATGTTAGGGGCACTCTGATGGGCAAAGCAAAACGTGTAAATCAGCGTTGTGCTTAACATAAAATATGCTCATTAGAGTGCCCCTTAACATTAAATATGCCCATTAGAGTGCCCCTTAACATTAAATATGCCCATTAGAGTGCCCCTTAACATAAAATAAGGGGCACGCTGATGGGCACATTTTATGTTAGGGGGCACTCTGATGGACACATTTTTTTTTTTTTTTTTATGCGGCACTCTAATGACCACTACAAAATATGCCCATCAATCTGCACACTTTAAAAACCTCCCATCAGCTTTAAGTGCAGCTTTGAAGTTGGGGACCACATTGCTTTCTCCCCTTGTGCTCCACATACCTGGAGCCAGGAGCTGAGCCAGAAATGGGGCGTGCACATAATGTCACGCCCCAACTCGCTGCCTGGCTGAATGGGAGCCGCAGTCAGGAGCAGGGGGCGGGGCGCGCGTGATGTAACGCCCCCTACTCGCGGCCCGACAGGACACCGGCCGGGAGCCGCAGTAGGAAGGGGGCGTGTGGCAACACACAGCACGTCACTGGTTGCTGGGACACCCACGGTCCCAGCAAACCAATGACTGAATACAGGAGGCGGCCTCGCGGTCCGGGCGAAAGCATCGTGCAGTCCGCCAGTGGACCGCGGGCCGCCATTCAGTGACGGCTGCTCTAGAGGAACCCTAGGACGCCACAGAACACTGATTGAGAAAAGCTGCTCTAGATACTTCAGTTCTACACATAGGTAAGTTGGAAGTTGACTTGAAGGGGGACACAAACAGGTGATTTCTAGCTTTTCCAGAACCTAGAAGTGTTTACAAGTGAAGACCAATGTGACTTATCCACTCATCTTTGTAATGGTCCATAGAGCAGTTACAAGGCCTAATACTAATTATCTCTTTGTCTTGTTAAATTGGTGTTATCTTACCTTTGGAATGAAGTATCCTCTGAATACTGTATCTTTGGATGTGCATCGAGGAAGACTGACTGGCAGCACATCACAAACCCTAATAAGTTCATAGATAGTGGCCTCTGTATATGGCATTTTACTTCGGTCAGCAATGGATGGGAGTCGGTCTCTTCCAATAACACGGTCAATCTCTTCTTGCATTTTCTCTGTACCAGGAAATAGTATGGAATAAAAAAAATAAAAATAAAACAAACTATGTATTGCTTGTGACATTCTGAACCCCCTGAATATCCCACAATTTCATATTTATTTAAGTATGGGGGGGGGGGGGGGGTTTAGGGTAGTGGAGGTGTGGTTTTAGAATACAATCAAGGTCTATAGCAGTGGTTCTCAACCAATGGCCTTGGCCTTCCTTTTCCTGGCCTCAAGCCAGTTGCTAGTCCCCTAACGCAGTGTTTCTCAACCTTTCTTTAGTGGAGGCACCTTTAAAATTATAGACAATCTCAAGGCACCCCATTCTAAAATGTAAAAAACGATTCTAATAGTTTTACACAATGCAGCAACATTCACACATAGGACACCCAACATTAGAGGTGATTTACTCTTTTCTACTCTTTTCCTACATCATTTGATGTAGGAGGATTTGATTAATCTCTGTGTATCCCCTAAGGATAGAAACTTCACTGGGTATATGTAAGGGTTTACAACTACTTTAAATGCCTGGAGTTCAGCATTAAAGTGATTGTAAAGTCTCATTTTTTTTTGGCAATAATAACAAACATGTCATACTTACCTCCTCTGTTCGGTTGGTTTTGCACAGAGCAGCCCAGATCCTCCTCTTCTTTCTCGGGTCCCTCACCGGCGCTCCTGGCCCCTCCCTCCTGCTAAGTACTCCCACAGCAAGCAGTTTGCTATGGGGCACCCGAGCAGGTTCACTCCCGAGCCGCTGCCCTGCTTATCCATTTACACACAGGCCCGCCACCCCACCCCCTCTCTCTCCTCACTGGGAGAGCTGAGGCTCTCGTGCACATTGCTGGATCGAGAGGGGGGCTGCAACACACCGAAGGTTTTTTACCTTCATGCATAGAACGAGCATTTAGAATGACTTTAACCACTTGCCGACCAGCCGCAGTAGTTATACTGCAGTAGGTCGGCTCTGTTACGCGAAACAGCAAACCTGTGCATAGTTTCTTGTGGCTGATAGTGGGGGCGCGCGCCACTGGTAGGTGCCGATTGGCTAGAGGGGGAGCCAATCAGTGGGTCCAGCAGAAGCAATGTCCGCCAGTCACCCGCGATTGCTCCTCATGGAGACAGAATGGCGGTCTGCAGATGTAAACAAGGCAGACCGCTGTTCTGTCAGTTATGAACACAGGGATCCTGTGTTCCTCCTATTTAGTTGTTCATCCAGTAAGTAAATCCCCCACACAGTTAGAAAGCACCCCCTAGGCACACATTTAACCCTTTGATTGCCCACAATGTTAACCCCTTCCCTGCCAGCGTCATTAGTACATTAAGAGTGCATATTTTTAGCACTGATTACTGTAGTAAGTCCCATCAAAAGTGTCAGTTAGATGTCGGATCTGTCCGCCGCAATGCCGCTAAAAAAATGCTGATCACCGTCATTACTAGTAAAAAAAATAAATAAATAAATAAATAAATATAAAATTACATAAATCTTTTCCCTAGTTTGTAGACTTTTGCGCAAACCAATCAATATACACTTATTGGGATTTTTTTTTTACCAAAAATATGTAGTAGAATACATATTGGCCCAAAATGATGAAAAAATTTGATTTTTTTTATTGGGAATGTTTTATAGCAGTAAGTGAAAAATATTGTTCTTTTTTTTTTTTTCAGAATTGTCGCTCATATTTTGTTTATAGAACAAAATACGATCAAATACCACCAAAAAGAAAACTCTATTTGTGGGGAAAAAAAAGACATCAATTTTATTTAGGTACAGCGTCACATGACCGCGCAATAGTCAGTAAAAATAACGCAGTGTCGTATTGCAAAACAAAAACGGCCTTGTCATTAAGGGTCCCTAAGTGGTAAAGGTTTTAGAATGAAATTATGAGTTCACCTGCCACCTCCGGGTATTTCATGAGCACCAGGAATCCATATCTCAGGTTAGTGCTGACCGTCTCGGTTCCTCCAAACAGCAGGTTGTGAATCGTTCTGGCCAAAGATTTGGCGTAGAATGCGGTGTCTGGATTTTCCTCTTCCTTTACATGCAAAAGTGTTTAAAGATGTTAAAGCTATGTATACAAGCTTGTGTAAAATATTTATATTGGTCTTTATAAACAATAACCTAACCAAAATGTTTAATTTTTTTTAGACTTTCAAAAATAAAATCATTTTGGGGTCAATTCACTTAGAGATAAATACAGCATGAGTTTTTGAGCTAAAAAATTTATTTTGAATTCATACTTACCTGTAAAATCCATTTCTTGAAGTACATCACGGGACACAGAGCCATAAATCATAACATTTGCGTTCTATAGCCACCTATAGGTGAAGGACACTGGCAACCAATCAGAATTGATGACCCCCCCATATAACCCCTCCCACACAGGAAGTACCTCAGTTTTGTAGCAAGCAATAAACGACCCCATAGAAGAGGGGAGGGACCTCTGTGTCCCATGATGCAGTGGTCCTCAACCCTGGCCTACAGGGCCCACTAACAGGCCAGATTTTCAAGAAAACTGAAATACATCCCAGGTGATATCATTTGCTGCTCAGTGATTGCAGTACTCTAGTCTGCATCTCCCCAAGGTAATACCTAAAATCTGGCCTGTTAGTAGGCCCTGTAGGCCAGGGTTGAGGACCACTGCCATGATGTACTTCAAGAAATGGATTTTACAGGTAAGTATGAATTAAAAATCCATTTTTCATTTCGTACATCAGGGGACACAGAGCCATAAATCATAACATATGGGACGTCCCAAAGCAATGCATCTGAGGGGAGGGGGACACCAAAAATAGCACCCTTCACCTATAGGTGGCTATATAACCCATACAGGGCTGCTGATAGGGGGGGACCACCAGCCCTCTTGTAGGGGGCCCGAGTTCACAGGGGGGGCCACACAGGGAGGGGGGATAAGTGATGGACAACAAATACAGAAATCTTCCTCCAGCACCTGAATCTGATCTGTCCCTCTCCCTGCTATCAGCTTTTATCTGTTGAGAAAGAGACAGTTGTCCCTCACTAATCCCCCTCCCTTGTGTGGGCCCCCCCCTCCCAGCACTGGCTCTAATGTTATCTCTGCTCAGGAGTTTATTTGTAAATTGTAACTTTGTTTCTCTCTCTCTCTGACTCTCTGATCACTGAGCTCCAACTGCCCAGACTGAATATTTTTCTCATCTCATCTTCTTTTTTATTTAACATAGTTTTTTTTTTTTAGATTTAGCAGGAATTATGCAAGTTATGTTATATTTGTGTCTGATAATAGTGATTTTGTTGTAATTTTAGCTAAATATATCTTTAATATTTTCTTGGGGGGCCCTGCCAGGTAGTCTGTACGGGGCCCGGCGATTTCTAACAGCAGCCCTGAACCCATATGTTATGACTTATGGCTCTGTGTCCCGTGATGTACAAAAATAAATAACTTTTCACAATTTTTTTTAATAAGGGCTAACACTGCACCAAAAAGCACCCAGCAATATTTTGAAACTAAAAAAACATTCACAAAACGATATCCCTCTGATGAAATGTTACAATTTTTTTACATTACCTGAGAAGAACATTTTCACACTGATACGTTGTATACTTTTCACTTCCTGGCCAGTGCAGAGTTCCTCTAATTGTTATTTTTCACATTTTTCAAATACCGCCAGCAAACACTAGGTGATAACGAATGTGTGTGTTTTTTTAGTCAATTGACTTTAATGATTTATCTAATTTTTTAGCGTTATTTATCTCACCATTTAACAAATGTGCAGTATTTACCTTTACATTTGATATTTTACTTACTATATCTCATGCAATATTTCCAAAAGATTAGTCATATGACCTTCATATCGCATGCGGTAACCTTTAGTGAATTGACCCCAATGTATAAATACATAGTTACATTGGTCCAGCTTTAATCAGTGTAATTATGCATGTGCCATACTTTTATTATCCAGAAGAAGGAAAGGGGAGCCGCTTACCATAAAAGCCATTCTGGGTTTATCAAAGCAAAGGCATCTTTGTCTTTATTTAAGCCTCTGAAGCAGTCGGCCTCCCGGCGAAACCGGTCAGGCAGATGCCCTTATGATAGGCTCATTCCTATCCCCCTTATGCTGTCTGTTCTCATGGGAGCCTTGGATCAGCAGTGGATGGATCCTTTTTAGACTGTTTTGACCCCTGAGAGGAAACCAGCCTTATTGCGGTTAATGATGAGTATCTATTTCCATTTCTCCGTATTTATGAACAGCAATGGAAGTATGTGTATATCTTTGGAATCAGGATCAGGATTATAGCTATCCATTCTTTCCTTAAAGACTGTTGGAACTCAAGACATATCTTCTAAGCATTGTATAAAGAAAATTGCCGTAAGATATGAGCCACATCCCTATATGTTGCCAAACCAATATAAAAAATAAAGTGGGGCTTTAAAGGCTCAAGTGAGGTGGTCAAAAGACTTAAACGCCACACAATAATTATTAAAAATACATTTTATTAAGTATCAATCAATAAAAAAGGCATAAACCATGCTTAAAGACACACATATATAATAGACACATATATTTTTTTAAAATTCAGAACACTAAGTAGGTAACCAGATGGTACAAGTCTCAAGAAAGTTGGATATGGTCCCTGTGTTGCCAACGCGTTTCGCTTGACTTCGCTTCTTCAGGGCTTAGGGCAGAGACCAGAGAACCAGCTAGTGTTCTATAGATTATATAAAGAGTTTCAGTAAGTATACGCATATACAGATATATATATGTATAAAGTATATACATTATATGCACATGACATTATGGCATTTAAGTCATAGAAAGATAATTACAATTACTTTGTTAATAGAACATGTGTTACATAGTGACCCAAGCTGACGCAGATCAATGATCCGGACACAATATATAGGGAAACAATAATATATCTGAGTAGACGTGGACCATATATCCAAATTATAATACTGTGAGACGTATCGGTACATCTACTGTGTAGTAGGTGGTGCACTCATTTTCATTTGGTTATAAAGATAATTCATATAGGTCCCAAAGCACACTTAGTATCTGACAATTCGGACACCACCATGGGAGAACATCAATATTATTTCCTGGTTCAGAAATGTAAAAAGGAAAAAAGGGAACTTTGTAACGGCATAATCCATAATTAGCGCTATATATAGGTATTATAATGGTAAGAGGAGATTTTTAAAAATACCTTCACATTGGTGCAAAATAATTTGGGCAGGCAATCCTTTATAGATAGTACATAAGGTACCCAGGTATCCAAGTCTTCCGTACTGTTATATAGACTAGGAACGCTAAATGCGATAATCCCGGGTGTCCATATCTATATGGGGGGGACTTGCTGGCTTAAAATATAAAACGTAAAAGAAAGGCCTCAATATTTAAAAATGCCAGATAAGTAGCACATAGAATGCCACCCATTGATCTGTGACTCACCCCTTTGTGTATCCTCTCGTAGCGCAGCCTGCCTATCTGAGTGATGTGGATCACCCTCTCTTGTAGGCGGAATTCCCCACCAAAACAATCTCGGCGTCCGTGACCCGGAAGTCCTACATCGGGTATAGTAACCCGGAAATGATACCAGCGTCATATCCTGCCAGATGCTAGATGGATTGTCCCGGAAGTGATGCAACAGAGCCCACAGTAGGAGGCTCAAATAAGTGAGAGCGGAAGTATGGTTATCACAAGAGATACCATTTGTCGTGGTGCCCGCAATGGAAGTGTCGTGGTGCCCGCAATGGAAGACTCCAATCCGTGAGGGCGGAAATATAACTGCCACTGACGGCAAAACAATGTCCCCAATGGGGGACCGTATCACCCAAAGGCAGAAGCACACTCACTATCCTACATTGCAGCCACCACCAAAAAATAAAATAAATAGAAGATAGCCGCCTAAGCATGCATCCTAATCACAACAGGGGGTATCAAGTACCCAAGGTCCATCATTAATGTCCCGGGGAAGAGAGGGGGGGGTTTCCAAAGTCATCAATTATGCAAGCACATAACCGGGTCACAACGCCACTGCGAACATTTATAACGGGAAGAATTCTTTCTACTATAGGTTGGATTATGACATGGCAAGAACCATATCCCCACTTCACAAGTGGGCATCCCAATAAAGAGGAGAAAAACGGGGGTACAGAGGACCAGGGTCAGAGCTTCTAGTCTCTGACTATTGAAAGCCATAGATAGTGCCCGAATATCGTATATGAGAAAAATCAATTAAATAGAGGAAATATGAGAATGAAGATGACGAATTACATTAAAGCTCCGGCTGTTTTGCATCTAGGGTTCGCGTGCAACACAGGTTCTTTACATAACCATTCAATATGTGAGCATACATTACTTGATATAATATTTACTTCATATTTGAATTTATTTCTCTTAACGAGAAAGAATGAATTCGCTACAGGGGGAAAAAGAAAAGGAAAAGAAAAAAGGGGGGGGGAAAGGAAGGGTGGCAGAAACAGAAATGATGACCAAGGAGAAGAAAATAGAGACTAGACTCAAAATAGCTGATGAGGCAGACCATTAGTAAAACAGTATTCTGAAAGTACAAAAAAGACAAAGGGAATGTTGAGTAGCATCCCTCTAGATGTATCATGTATTGGGGCCAAGGCACAGATAATGCCCTGAATCCAATAAGCGTGTGATTGAATACTGATGGAGTGTGACGTGTATTCATAAGAAGGGTTTAAAACGAATACATTTGTTCAACCGGGGATAATGGGTGGCTCCCAAATCGAAGATCCACCTCATTTCCCGTGCCAATACTTGCTTATCTATGTCATCTCCTCGTCCATCTTGTGCCACCACATCTAAGATGGTAAATTTTATATAAGATGAGTCATATCTGTGCCTTAGTCCCACATGACCACCTATAGGTGTATTTATTAAGCCATTATGAATGTACGATATGTCATCATCTATTCTCTTCCAAAAAGGTCTAATCGTTTTCCCGACATAGAACGCGCCGCATTTGCAGAGCATTATATATACGATGGCTGATGTTTGACATGTTACGTGTTTATTGATGTACCTCAGTTTGCCCGAGGGCAGTTTGAATGAATTGCCTTCTTTTATCCATGGGCAGGATTTGCATCCTCCACATTTATATAGTCCCTTTGGTTGGGCATTATGTATCGGTCTCATATAATGGCTGTGTACTGTGTGATCTCTGAGGGACTTCGATCGTCTGAAAGTTATGTTGGGAGTTGAACTCAAATATTTGCTTAGAATCGGATCCATAGTAAGCAGATTCCAGTTCCTATTCAGGATCTTTCTAATTTCCTCATGCTGCATGTTGTATGTAGTAATAAATCTAACAATGTTATTATCCTCTTTTTGTTTTTTCTTTTGCATCCTCCACATTTATATAGTCCCTTTGGTTGGGCATTATGTATCGGTCTCATATAATGGCTGTGTACTGTGTGATCTCTGAGGGACTTCGATCGTCTGAAAGTTATGTTGGGAGTTGAACTCAAATATTTGGTTAGAATCGGATCCATTGTAAGCAGATTCCAGTTCCTATTCAGGATCTTTCTAATTTCCTCATTCTTAAGAAAAAAACAAAAAGAGGATAATAACATCGTTAGATTTATTACTACATACAACATCCAGCATGAGAAAATTAGAAAGATCCTGAATAGGAACTGGAATATGCTTACTATGGATCCGATTCTAACCAAATATTTGATTCCTGGGACAATCCATCTAGCATCCGGCAGGATATGACGCTGGTTTAATTTCCGGGTTACTATACCCGATGTAGGACTTCCGGGTCATGGACGCCGAGATTGTTTTGGCGGGGAATTCCGCCTACAAGAGAGGGTGATCCACACCACTCAGATAGGCAGGCTGCGCTACGAGAGGATACACAAAGGGGTGAGTCACAGATCAATGGGTGGCATTCTATGTGCTACTTATCTGGCATTTTTAAATATTGAGGCCTTTCTTTTACGTTTTATATTTTAAGCCAGCAAGTCCCCCCCATATAGATATGGACACCCGGGATTATCGCATTTAGCGTTCCTAGTCTATATAACAGTACGGAAGACTTGGATACCTGGGTACCTTATGTACTATCTATAAAGGATTGCCTGCCCAAATTATTTTGCACCAATGTGAAGGTATTTTTAAAAATCTCCTCTTATCATTATAATACCTATATATAGCGCTAATTATGGATTATGCCGTTACAAAGTTCCCTTTTTTTCCTTTTTTCATTTCTGAACCAGGAAATAATATTGATGTTCTCCCATGGTGGTGTCCGAATTGTCAGATACTAAGTGTGCTTTGGGATCTATATGAATTATCTTTATAACGAAATGAAAATGAGTGCACCACCTACTACACAGTAGATTTACCGATACGTCTCACAGTATTATTATTTGGATATATGGTCCACATCTACTCAGATATATTATTGTTTCCCTATATATCGTGTCCGGATCATTGATCTGCGTCAACTTGGGTCAGTATGCAACACATGTTCTATAAACAAAGTAATTGTAATTGTCTTTCTATGACTTAAATGCCATAATGCCATGTGCATATAATGTATATACTTTATACATATATATATGTGTATATGCGTATACTTACTGAAACTCTCTTATATAATCTATAGAACACTAGCTGGTTCTCTGGTCTCTGCCCTAAGCCCTGAAGAAGCGAAGTCAAGCGAAACGCGTTGGAGACACAGGGACCATATCCAACTTTCTTGAGACTTGTACCATCTGGTTACCTACTTAGTGTTCTGAATTAAAAAAAAATATATGTGTCTATTATATATGTGTGTCTTTAAACATGGTTTATGCCTTTTTTATTGATTGATACTTATTAAAATGTATTTTTAATAATTATTGTGTGGCGTTTAAGTCTTTTGACCACCTCACCTGAGCCTTTAAAGCCCCACTTTTTTTCTATATTGGTTTCATATCTTCTAAGCAGCTGCTGAAATCACCTTTATTGTTCAAGTGAGGGATAATTTCTCTCTAGATTGGAGATTCCTATATATATGACTTTCTGTATGATCAGTAAGTGGGGACACACTTCAAGGTCATGTGTGAGGGAGGCATAAGGATCGTGACTGTGACTCTATGCATTTATATTATATTATCAAATGTCTCCTCTAGACCACTGTGAATATATGTAGCTTTACATAGCTTACTGAATGATAATCACATGATTCATGAGTAGGCTAGTCCATGTGAGCAGGAATCGATAGATCCATTACAGCTGCCTTTATTTCACATCAACATGCTATGGGCATTTTTCTTTACACTCTGTGAAGAATCCAACAGGCCAGTCAATTTTGAACACCTTTTCGTAATCATGGAAATCATATGGAGTGTGTATCTACCTCTTCATTGAATGGAACAATTTCTGGAGAGTGGTATATCCAATGGAATAAGTCTCTTTCTCAATCACATTCTTACCAGCAGTTTCCCTCCAAATGGACACTTTGGTTGCTTTAGGCATATAATTATATATATATATATATATATATATATATATATATATATATATATATATATGTATATTTGTGTTATGCAGCTCACAGCATTTTCTGATCCTTGAAAAATCATCATGTATTCAGCTGGTTTATCCTCTGAATCACATCTGTGTTTTCATTAACTTAGTATACGTTTTACAAGAACTCAATTCAAGCTTCCTGTACTCTCTACAATGTTTGTTGTGTGGAGGGTGTGAGAGGCAGACGGCTGAACACCATTTTCCTGATGCCAACATGGCAGTATACACATGATATAGCTCCGCCCCTATATCAACCCACAGGACCTGTTTAAATCTATAAAAGCATGAGTGAGAGCAATCTCCCCATTCTCCTTTTTGTCCTCAAAAGCTCTTACCTGTCGACTATGTCAGAGTCCGCTGGGTTCAGCCTCTCTCAGATCGCAGTCCCACATCTTAGGCTGCTAAAGGCGCCGATAAGGTGGGGAATCCCCTTTTGGTGTTTTTTTGGGGTAAGGAGTTCTCTTTGTAGAGTCAGTTTCCCTCCTGTGAGTGCCATGTTGTGAGATCTGTTTACAGCACCAGGGGCAGCATGTGTGATCTATCTCTTCTCATGGGTTTATTTTTCTGCTCGTTTCCTCAGTACTGTGGACAGTGTTTTTTCCCCTTGTATTTTTCTCCTGGTGTATTCAAAATACATTTCCTGGTTGTCTAATGGCTCCCCTTCCCTTCTGGGAGCAGTGAGGAGGCTCAGAGGTCACGGGCGGCTTTGGATAAGGGAAAAAAGGCTGTTTCCCTTATCCAAACCTGAATTTTAATTAATTTCAGCAGGGCAACAGGGTGAGGCCTAATTGGGCGCCCTATTTAGACATCATCCGTTAGGTCCACAAAACTGGATCATTGTTATCACGGATGCCAGTGCAGCAGGGTGGGGTGCCACCTGCAATCTACACAAGATCCAGGGCATATGGGAATTCCCGTCAAGCAATGCTGAACTCTGTAACGGCAAAAAGAGCATTATGGCTGAAGCCTTGGGCAGCAGATCTGTCGTCAAAACAGAACTGCTGCAAACTCCCCTTTGACAGAAAAGCCCTATTTGGTCAGAAGCTGGAGACGGCCATCTCCAGGCTTATGGGCGGAAGATCCTCTCTTCTCCCCCAAGACAGGAGAGCCAGGAGGCAAAGGGGACTTCCCTCTAGAGCTATCCCGAATATTTTTCGAGATTTCGGGAACAAAAGGTACTCAAGCCACTTTCCTCAGAACTCAAAGGAATAAGGACCCTACGGCTCCCCTGGCCACCCAAAAGCCCTTTTGACGCCACCCCAGTCCAAGGGTAAATGGTGGGGCAAGACTGCTGGGGTTCGCTGAGGTCTGGCAGGACAATGTCCAAGACCGATGGGTTCAGTCCACGATACGACTAGGCCACTATTGGTCATTCAAGAGACAGCCCCCCCAAATATTCGTTTGTGACCACCAAAACATCCCAGTCCTCCCTGAAATTGACATCTTTGCAGGAATATATAGATATCCTGCTACATCAAATGGCAATTATAACAGTTCCTATCTGTCAAAGGTTTACGGGGTTCTACTCTCCTCTGTTTCTGGTCCAGAAGAAGACAGGAGGTTTCAGACCAGTAATAGAACTCAAGAGGCTAAACAAATTGATTAAATTGGAGAGATTCAAGATGGAATCTCTCAATACCATTATCCAGATCATTCAGCCAGGAGATTGGATGATATCAGTGGATTTGCAGGACGCATACCTACACGTCCCGATACACCAGGATTATCAAAAATTCCTCAGGTTCGCAGTAGGGGACAGGCATTTCCTAGTTTGCATGCCTTCCCTTCGGGCAATCAACATTCCCACGAACCTTTACCAAGGTGCTGATTGCAGTTCTAGCACCCCCCAAGGGGCTCAGAGTCCATCACTTTCTGGCCAACATTATTCTGGTAGCCCAAAATCTGGATCTCTTGCAGCAACAAAGAGATCTGCTCCTGTCCACCTTAAGGACATTCGGCTGGATTATAAACCTGCAGAAGAGCCAACTGCAACCTACGTGGAACATGGTCTACCTGGGGGCCCAATTCAACACCCAGGATGCCCACCCATATGCGCTCCGATCACGCTGCCATTAACTCCACTTCTCCTGATACAGGAAGGCATCCTACATCCGAATCCATCCCGGCTGGCCCTAGCGGCTTGGAGATTGAAAGGCAAGGGTTACGGGACTTAGGATGTACCCCAAAAGTCATAAAAACATTACAAAGCTCCAGAAAGGGCTCTACAAATGCCATATACATCAGGATATGGAATAGGTTCACAAATTTTGCGACCGGTCGTCAATTCGACCCTAGCAGCCCTAGCGTTGCACAGATACTGTCATTCCTACAAACAGGACTAGATCTGGGTCTCGGCCTGAGTTCTTTAAAAGTCCAAGTCTCGGCCATCTTGGCCTTTACTCAAGCAAAATGGGCAGCAAATCCATTGGTGGAGAGCTTCATGAGAGCAGTGATCAGATTGCGCCCTCCTAGAAAAAATAGATTTCCTCAGTGGGACCTGACGTTGGTACTAAATTTTCTGGCAAACCCTCCTTGCGCTCCTACGCAGAACTGTTCACTATGGAACATCACCTTGAAGACTGCCTTCTTGATCGCCATAACCTCAGGCGGGAGGGTGTCAGAGCTCCAGGCCTTAGGAGCTACAGACCCCTATACGACATTCTTTCCGGACAGAGTAGTATTGAGGCCACTCAATCACTTTGTACCTAAAGCAGCCTCTATGTTTCATCTCACCAATGAATGGGTGCTTCCAGCATTCCCAGAGGAATCAGAGGCTAACATGCAAGAATTGGACATTCCTAAGACCCTGAAGTCCTATCTTCAAGCCACTGCCTCCTTCAGACAATCGGAAAGGCTTTTTGTCCTACCTTCTGGAAGGCTAAAGGGAAAAGAAGCCTCGGCAAGAACAATATCCTCATGGATAGTTAAAACTATTCATAATGCATACAGACCGGCTAGAAAGTCTCCTCCAGAGGTGGTAAGAGCTCATTCAACCAGAGCGGTATCTTCTTCCTGGGCAGCGCATGCAGGGGTATCTCTAGAGACTGTGTGCAGGGCAGAAAGCTGGTCTTTCCACCGCACGTTCCTGAGGCACTACAGGGTGGATCCTGCAGCTCTCAGGAAAGGAAAATTACGGTAAGTATTTGATACAATTTTCCATTTTTCCACCCCTTTTTTCACTTTACACTTTACCAGACAGATAGATACATTCATAGGGGGGAGATGTGAGCAGCATGTGGGCTTTATGGTTTTATTATGTCTTATGTCTTATGTCTCATATGTCATGTTATATGTATATTTTAACTTGTCTTTGTTTAAGATTAAAGGTGCATAAAGATGACCATATGTAGCCCTGTCGCAATTATACAGTCAATTTTCATGGCATATTCATGGCATATATACAGTTGGCCTATGTTTAAGTACATACACATTTTTCATTGATTTGAAATATTTTGGCAAATATTATTACAACTGTGAGGATGTTGAGCTGTTATCCATTTATTTAGTTTTTTTTTGGGTGCTTTGTCTTTACTTTAGCAAACCTAAATTCTATGATTAGCAGCGCTCGTTTCCTTCTACTGGATTATACAATTGCTACATGTTCAGGGGTTCATGACCGTGGAGAGACTGCTCCAGCCATTGGGAAACAAGAGAAGGGAGTGGAGCCTGAAGTGGATCACCATTTAGACTAGCATACTGACTATGCATATGCCATACCTGGCTGATTTCCCTGGAATCTGGAAAAAACTGAAGTACACCCCGCTACTTCAGTGATTACCACTTCCTTTTGGTTCCAGTGTCAAGTTGTTGCTCCGCGATGTGAGGGGCAAGACGTTGACATCATGCTCTCCACCTCATCCAATCAGGAACCACTTTGCATTCCAGTAGCCAGCAAATAGAGGAAGTTGAAAAGAAAAAAATTATAGTAAAATTGTAAATGGTGTGAGGATGTCAAGGTCTTATCTTGCCCTCTTATTGGCAGCCATCTTGGATTTGTGCAGACTGCTGCCTATTATAGACTCTGATTGCATAATGACTTGCCTGCTGCCTGGATGTCGCACAGTGATGATGCTGCACACCTGAATATATATATATCACCTGATGGGTTTCAGTCAATACCCTTGTGTTTGTGCTTCAAGGTGCATCATCGCTAGCAGTCTTCTGTTCTCCGTGTTCCTCCGTATATATGACCTGCCTTGGCTGACGACTCTCCTGGCTCTCAACCGGGCATCGACAGACTACCCGATTCTAGACTCGACCCCGGCTTGGATGCCTACCCTGCTTCTGGACTTGACCCCGGGTTGATCCTTCTCCCACTTCCTCAATCTTGCTATGTTTTTTATTATTTGCTCTAATAAACTGCTCTATTTTACCTGCATCCCTGTATGGTTTGGTTTCCTGGCACCCTGACAGTACACAAGGGCCATGAATCCTGACGATGCAGGGACTGCTATGCTCCCCATACTGGTTACCAGGCTCGATCAACAAGATCACCTTTTGAAACAGTTCGCTCAGGTGTTGCAGAAGTTTCTTGCATGCACAGCGCACCTCGTTCCTGGTGCTGCTAGGCCGGTGGTTCCTCCTGTTGTTGCACCTGCTGTGGCTCCTGCAGTTGCAGCTGGTGTCGCTGTTACCAGAGGGATGACTGGTTCAGCCCCCCTCACTCAGCGCTATGGGGATGAACCGAGTCAGTGTCGTGGCTTCCTAAACCAAGTGGGCATTTATTATGAGATGGTTTCTCGTCCCAGTGGTCTCCGTTTCATTCAGCGTTTCTTTGGGTTTGCCAACTACTATTGGAAATTTATCAGGAACTTTTCCTCTTTGGACATTTCTCTTCGGCCAAACCAATCTCAGATCTGAGAAGGGCAACGATTCCCCTTTGGGCGCCTGCTGCCATCCAAGCTTTCGAGGCCCTCAAGTCTGCTTTCGTTTCATCTCCAATTCTGTCTAATGCTGTCTAACATACATCAAACATGAATAAAAACGAGGCCCAAAAGTCCCTTGGTAAACATTTAATAAATTGAATCGCACTAACAGGAAAATTCTTAAAAACAAGCAGTGGAAGTACAAATAAATCTGATCCTCTTGTCAGCTCTACGAGATAGCAGTGGTTGATGTCAGTAGTGTAAGGTTACTCCTTACAGCGGGGGCTGTTTTTAAGAATTCATCTGTAAGTGCGATTTGATTTATTAAATGTCTAGTTTATATACAGTACGCACTTATATGTTTTTTTTATTCCTATATACCTACATTTGCTGGCTGGTTGAGACACCATTCCGCCGGACAAACGGGAGGCACGATTGGTCCTTTTATACAGGGGATTGCTATTCATAAAGCTGTGAGCAGGATCATCTTCCACTCTGATGGAATAAAGTGTGTTTGACCTGCTGGTAATACAGAGGTCTTACAGTGAAGTGAGTGCATTTGATTGCCTATTGGTGAAGGGATTGTCATCTGAAGTAGATATGGTTTCTGGCATCCTCTCTCTCACCTATCATTGGACTATACTTGTTTACCAAGGGACTTTTGGGCCTCATTGTTATTTGTGTTTGATGTATATTAGACACAGCATTTATTGCGCTGCCCTGTCTTTTGAATTTTTGTATCTTTTCTAGGCTTAGTGATGTTCCTAGTGTAGCAGAGCATCCCAGAGAGAGCCGGGAAAAGTCCTGTTCGGGGTTTATACATTCCCCAGGCACCTCTCATACACCTTTAGGGATCTCTGATCCATGATCCAGTTCGGATCTTGGTCCTCTCCCCCAGGCCAATTTAAACTCACCTGAGACAGACAGCCAGTGTTCTCTCAGCCTGGGAAAACAGACAACGTTTGTCTATGAGAGCAGAAGGTCGGTAAAACTGTCAGATTGTGTCTGTGGAAGCTGACAAGTGGTAGGCTTGCTCAGCCTGTTAGTGAGAGCCTGCTTTGTGTGGAGTAAGCGCCGAGACACGGCTAGGTTTTTGTTTTGTTATTATTTCTCCTGCTTGTTTTTCCTTAAAGCACTGTACAGCACTTGTATATAGACTTGTATATGGCAACAATAAACACCGCACTGTTTGTCACTACCTTACTATATTTGGTATCTGTGCCTGAAAGACTGCTCATCCCAGGGAGCTTTGCACCTGCTACCTGTTCCCCAGCTTACACTAGTTTAGCGTTCAGCTTGCAATAGGAATTTATTAGGTCTCATTGTTTGCACTGTTTTTTGTTTTAATTTACCCTTACTTCCTTGTGGGTTCTACTCCAAGAAGCTGTCTCCATATGAATGCAATTATGAGATTGGAGACAGAGAGCTCTTGGCCATTATTCTGGCTCTCAAAGAGTGGAGACAGTTGCTCGAAGGTTCTTTGGTTCTAGTTCTCATTCTCACTGATCATAAGAATCTGACGTATCTTAGAGGCCAAGAGGCTCACACCCCTTAAGGCCAGGTGAGCCTTTTTCTTGTCTCTTGTTAACTATTAGGTCTTCTATTTGCCCGGCTCCAAGAATGTTAAGGCTGATGCCTTGTCTCGCCAGTATTCTGAGTTGTCCAGGAAGGACTCCGTGCCAACACCGTTCATAACTTCAGATCATATCCTGGCTGCCATTTGCACCAACTTAACCTCTCCTCTTGGGGAACAGATCTTGGCTGCCCAACCTGATGCTCCCACTGAGAGACCTGCTGGCAAATGTTTTGTACCTGAGGGTTTGCTCATCAGACTGTTGCGCACATACCACAATTCCAAGATTGCTGGTCATCCTGGTAAGAACCAGATGTCCTGGGCTATTTCCCGTTAGTTCTGGTGGCCATCTCTCCGCACAGATGTTGCTGCGTATGTGGCTGCTTGTTCGGTCTGTGCCCAGAACAAATCTCCTTGGCACCTTCCCTTGGGCCTACTGCATCCCATTCCCAATGGGGAGTGTCCCTGGTCTCACCTGGCCATGGATTTTATTGTGGAGCTTCCTGCATCTCGAGGTTACACGGTTATCCTCATGGTCGTCGACCAGTTCTCAAAAAATGTGCCACTGTGTTTCATTCAAGCGGCTGCCTACCGCTCAGGAGCTTGCCTCAGTGTTTGCCAGGGAGGTCTTCCGTTTACACGGGTTGCCTAAGAAGATTGTCTCGGATTGTAGGAGCCATTTTGTCTCCAGGTTCTTTTGCTCCCAGTTGGGTATTCGACTTGCCTTCTCCTCAGCCTACCATCCGCAGTCCAATGGTGCCACTGAGCATTCCAACCAAGCTCTGGAGCAATTTCTCTGCTGCTATATCACTGACCATCAGGAAAATTGGGTTGATCTGCTACCCTGGGCGGAGTCTCCCAGGAACTCTATAGTCAACTCGTCTTCCGGAATGTCTCATCTTCCGAACTGCCCGAGTCGTTCTCGCCTCAGGACATCCCAGCTGTGGAGGATCATCTTTGTGCCCTCCGTTCCTCCGTGCAGATTCAAGAGTCTTTTAAGGGTCTCTGCACAGTGTCAGAAGCTCCAGGCAGATAGAGAGTGAGCGAGCCTCTATGTTAAAACTTTTAAAAGTCTATTAAACTGGTACCAACATCCATAAATAATTGTAATAATTAGAGAGAAAGGAGAAGACTATTTCCCCATACAATAGTCTCCAAGAAACAGAAGGGGAAGGCGAGGTGCACGCCTGCCGGGCAGGGGACTACATAAGTGGGCTGATCTGCCTGCTTGTGCCTTTCGGCTAGCCTAGCCAGGGGGAAAGAATGACGCTTTATATCAGGGGTAAGTTCCCACGCACAAGATATCATAGCGGCTCCTTCTTTGACTCCCCCTAATATTGCTGATCTGATTGGCCATTCATTTTTTTTTTTCTTTTGGTTACACTAGAATGGATAATATACCATTTCATTTGAGACCATTAATCTACCTGTGGCTTTTGTACACTTCATCTATACCATCTTGAGGAGTATGAACCATTTGTAAGTTTACTAAATATTGACTTGTATCTATATCTTCCTCTACATGATGATTAGTCCCCTTTTTTTCCCCCTGGCTTATATCATGTTCTTACGTGACTGTCCTAAATAGCAGGTTGGTTTCTTGATGATACCATTGCAATAATGGGTATAAACGCTTTTTTGAGATTTACCCCTTTGATCCAGGTGACTACTGTGCCAATTGGTGAGCAAAAGTATCTCTCATGTCTCCTTTTCCCTGTACTGTTTAACCTCCCTGGTGTTAGGATTCTTTCGGATTTTAGGTGCTGAAAGCGGCACCATTATTTTACATGTAATTCTTAAGAATGAGCAGCCCAAACCAACTATTTACATGATTTTCCTTTTACTGTGCGTTCTTCTTTATAACATCTTGGGTATGATAAAGTTTGAAACACAAAATCATAAATTATAATATAATAAATAACTATAAATAAGTTAAAGTATGTATGTATATATATATATATATATATATATATATATATATATATATATATATATAAAAAGTACAGTAAAACTGCAAGAAAGGGCACTGGGGGGCAAACTAATGTGAATTTATTTTACTCTGTACTGTATCAGTGTGTTTGGTGTGTTTTACTTTTGAATTTGCCGCCGGTTCCACCCCCCTGCGAACGTCACGTCGCAGGAGACGGAAGCTGGGGCACACAGAGCTTCGGGAGGAAGATCCGCTGCCGCACACCGCCGGGATACATCGCTGGATCCCGGTGACAAGGTAAGTAACCCCTCTACCAGGATCCAGCGATCTTCCTAGCAGTACCCCGAGCGGGGTTACCGCTTTTGCCACTGAAATTTAACCCCCGAGCCACAGTCGGGAATACCGTTAAGAAGGTTAAGTTGTGTGCATTGGTGTACATTTACTATTTATAATTGTCCCCCCTTTTACTGTATATATCTTGTGCTTTACTTTCTTCTTACAACTATCTCTCCATTATATTTCTAGAGTATTTATATAATCATCCTTCTGAAGAAGTGGGTTATCACCGCGAAACATGTAGAGGAGCAAGCACACAATGTGGATTTATCATATCACTCTCTAAGCTCACTATTGCGATTGCAATTGGAATTGCAATTGGATATTGTTAATACTCAGCTGGAATTGTTATCAGTTTTTTTCCCTCCTACAAACAAACTGCTATTGTATTCTGGTGGCCTTTGCTCTGGATCTTCCCCCTGGCATGTTTATCTCCAATGTCTTTCACCTGTCAGTTTTTAAGCCACTGGTTTGCAATTGCTATACTTCTTCACTTCCTCACCCTTGTCCCATTCCTGTGGGCAATCATGAGGAGTATGAGGTTAGCAGCATCTTGGATTCTTGTCTCTTCCGAGGTCATGTTCAATACTGGGTTATGGTCCTGGGGAGCGCTCCTGGGTTCCTTCCACTGATGTTCATGCTCCCGCCCTTCTTTACGCTTTCCATGCTTGCTTTCCTCCGTTTTTTGCTCCGAGGAGGAGGGGCCATTGAGGGGAGGGTACTGTCAAGGTCTTACCTTGCCCTCCGGTTGGCAGCCAACTTGAACATCTGCAGACTGCTGCCTCTTAAAGACTCTGTTTGCATCATCACTTGCCTGCTGCCTGGGTGTCGCACAGGGATATTGCTGCACACCTGACTATAGCTATCACCTGATGGGTTGCAGTCCATGCCCTTGTGTTTATGCTCAAAGGTGCATCTTTGCTAGCAGTCTTCTGTTCTCCGTGTTCCTCTGTTTATGGCCTGGCTTGGCTGACGACTCTCCTGGCTCTCGACCCGGCATCCGCAGACGACCTGTCATCGGCAGACTACCCGCTTCTGGACTCGACCTCGGCTTGGATGACTATACGCTTCTGGACTTGACCCTGGCTTGTTCCTGCTCCCACTTCCTCACTCTTTCTGTGTGTTTATTGTTTTGCATCCCCGTGTGGTCTGGTTTCCTGGCACCCTGACAGAGGAGCGGAAGCATTCTCTCTCTAGCCAGGAGGAGAGCAAGGAGAGCTCCTTTCACCTCGGACGACAAAGACTATATCCATTTCAGATCCAATCCATTCATTCAGAAAATGCAAAGCATTCTCTAAATGATGCCTTTGTCGATTAGCCAACCTTCTATGTTCAGTATACAGCAGGGCAGCCGCTTGGCACAGGACCCAGAAGCTAGCGGAGATCACCTGAGTATAGTATCTGTTTCAGTGATTTCCAGCCCCTGGGTGCATCGGCCAGGTATGGTATATACATAGTTATACTGGTTCAAGCTGGATTAATGTAACAATATATACAGTATCTCACAAAAGTGAGTACACCCCTCACATTTTTGGAAATATTTTATTATATCTTTTCACGTGACAACACTGAAGAAATGACACTTTGCAGCAATGTAAAGTAGTGAGTGTACAGCTTGTATAACAGTGTAAATTTGCTCTCATCTCAAAATAACTCAACACACAGCCATTAATGTCTAAACCCCTGGCAGTAAAAGCAGAGATGTATAGTAACGAAGTAGAACTACTTAAGTACTGTACTTAAGTACCGAAATGCGGTATCTGTACTTTCCTAGAGTAGAATTTTTTTCTCCTACTTCTACTTTTACTTCACTACATTTTTTTCGATGATTTCGATACTTCTACTCAAGTATTTTTTTTTTGTGCTGCATAGTTACTCGTTACTTTTAAAAAAATTACCACTGCCAGAACAGTAGATGGCAGGTTGCATAAAGCTCAAAAAAATGTGTATAATGTCATTTGTAAATCAGCACATACGAAAATAAAGGCTGTGTATAATAAAAGCTGCTATACCAAATCTTTCCAATAAAAAGAAAATATGAAACAAACAAATAAATGGTGCTACAGCGCTTAAAGTGCATCAATAAACTACTAACAAACACAGGTTAATCATTTGAATAAATCATTTGAAATAATAAAAACAATATGATGTTCATACTTTTGACTTCTTTCTTTAATAACTACATAACACAGTACTTGTACTTCTACTTTCAGTACTTGAGTAGAAATTTTTTTTCAAAACTACTGGTACTTTTTACTTTTAGTACTTAAAGTGGAGTTCCACCCTATTTTTATACTTACCTCCATCTTCTCGCTCCGGGTCACCTGAAAAAGAAATGGATAATCGCATATTTATTTTTTTTTTACTTACCTCGTAGCGAAGAAAATATACTTACCTTACTTCCTTCTTCCTCCTTCCTCGGCCGCGGCCCGTCGTCACTTCCTGGCTCTGCAATGATTCCTGGGAGCTGGACGTCATAGCTCCCAGGAATCATTGCGCCTGCACCGGCCCCGACGTCAGTTCCGGGTCGCGCGCGTCATCCCCTTCTAAACAGCTTCTGGGCATGCCCAGAAGCTGTGGAGGGGTGACGCGCGCGACCCGGAAGTGACGTCGGGGCCGGCGCAGAGAATCGTGGGACCACAGAAGGCGGAAGAAGACGCCGAAGAGGACGCGCTGGCTTCAAGCTGCCCACATCTGAGATGGCAGCGCTGGACAAGACGTTTGCAAGGTAAGTATTTCGTCTTGCAGGTAAGTGCAACCCGGGACAGATCAGAGGCTAGCCATTGTGGAATGCACTAGCCCTGACTGTCCCGGGGGTATTAAAAAAAAAAAAAACAAATCCAGGGTGGAACTCCGCTTTAAGTAGCAAATTTACTTGCAATACTTAAGTAAAAAAAATGTTGAATACTTTAGTACTTCTACTTAAGTAACTTTTTCTGCGAGCACTTCCACTTCTACTCAAGTAATTTTTTGATCGAGCACTTGTACTTTTACTCAAGTAGAAATTTCGAGTACTTTATACAAGTCTGAGTAAAAGTGAGTACACCCCTAAGTGAACATGTCCAAATTGGGCCCAAAGTGTCAATATTTCGTGGGGTCACCATTTTTTTCCAGCACTGTCTTAACCCTCTTGGTCATGGGGTTCACTAGAGCTTCACAGGTTGCCACTGTAGTCCTCTTCCACTCCTCCATGACAACATCACGGAGCTGGTGGATGTTTAGAGACATTGTGCTCCTCCACCTTCTGTTTAAGGATGCCCCCACAGGTGCTCAATAGGGTTTAGGTCTGAAGACATGCTTAGCAAGTCCATCACCTTTACCCTCCAGCAAGGCAGTGGTTATCTTGGAGGTGTGTTATTAGGTTCAAATACTGCCCTGCTACCCATTCCCTGAAGGCAAGGGATCATGCTCTGCATCAGATCAATGCAAAGTGAAGCTGCGCTGATCAATTGTGGAAAGAAAAAACGTGACTACATATAGTGCCAGTGTGCTGGTATTACAAATAAATATAGGTGTACCATTAAACATAAAATAAGGATTTAAAATAAATAGAAGATAAATAAATGTAAAACGTCTTTCAAACGTGACAAACAGACCCTGTGAAAATCTATATATCCAAACAATGGTAATGTGTACTCAACACATAAATAAATGTGAATGGATACCATAAACCATGGTGCACTAAGGTGATGAAAGTGAACAGAGCATGGTTGAAGATGATAATAAATCAAGAAGTAATGAATGAATAAAATAAATATGATTATAAACAGTCTTGTTATAAAAAGTCCATCAATGTGAATAGTGTATGAAACTTGAGTGGTGGTGAGCACTTCAAAATTGTGGACGGTGTACAAATATAAATAAAACTCCAACACCGGGTGATAGGAACAGAGGATTGGATCACTCTTCCAGGGGTACTACACCCTTACCTTACTGCTGTAATATAACAGCATAAAGTCAAACGCTGGCAGTCCTGGGGTAAATTCTGGGTGGATGTAAGACGTCCTAGAGACTCCAATCATAAGCAGAACACAGACAGGGAATACTGTATAGTGTAGTATTGTTGCGATTTTTTTAGAATAAAAAACATAATAACTCGCATCTTGGTAGAGAAAAACCAGCAGTGACATCCGTGTTGCAGCATCTGTGTAGCCCGCACAGTCCGCCGGCCACACTTCCGGGTTAACCTATCGCCTGACGTCCCGACGCGTATTGTCACGGTCAGCTTTAACCATGCACTGTTCACTTTCATCACCTTAGTGCAGCACGGTTTATGGTATCAATTCACATTTATTTATGTACTGAGTACATATTACCATTGTTTGGATATATAGATCTTCACAGGGTTTTTTTGTCACTTTTTGAAGACGTTTTACATTTATTTATCTTCTATTTATTGTAAATCCTTACTTTATATTTAATGGTACACCTAAATTTATTTTTAATACCAACACACTGGCACTATATGTATTCACATTTTTTCTTTTCACAATTGATCAGCGTAGCTTCACTTTGTATTTATTAGTAATTTTTCAGTTTTGGTAAGGCTGACTGGCAGCTGCAGCTATCACTTTACGTGGATTTTTTCTAGATAGCACAGGGGCCAATATTTTTTTTATTTTTATGCTCTGTGTCAATATGTCACAGCAAATGTTGGCATTCATGGTTCCTTCAATGAACGGTAGCTTCCCAGTGCCAGCAGCGCTCATGCAGCCCGAGGACATGACACTCCCACCACTGTGCTTTGCTGTAGGCAAGACACACTTGTCTTTGTACTTCTCACCTGGTTGCCACCACACATGCTTGACACCATTTGAACCAAATAAGTTTATCTTGGTCTCATCAGACCACAGGACATAGTTCCAGTAATCCATGTGCTTAGTCTGCTTGTCTTCAGCAAACTGTTTGTGGGCTTTCTTGGGCATCATCTTTAGAAGAGGCTTTCTTCTAGGACGACAACCATGCAGACCAATTTGATGCAGTGTGTGGAATATGGTCTGATCACTGACAGGCTGACTCCCCTCCTGTTCAACCTCTACAGCAATGCTGGCATGCGTCTATTTCCCAAAGACAATCTCTGGATATGACGTTGAGCACGTGCATTCAACTTCTTTGGTCGACCATGGCGAGGCCTGTTCTGAGTGGAACCTGTCCTGTTAAACCGCTATATGGTTTTGCTCACTGTGCTGCAGCTCAGTTTCAGGGTCTTGGCACTCTTTTTATAGCCTAGGCCATCTTTATGTAGAGCAATAATTATTTTTTTTCAGATCCTCAGAGAGTATTTTGCCATGAGGTGCCATGTTGAACTTCCAGTGACCAGTATGAGAGAGCGATTACACCAAATTTAACATGCCTGCTCCCCATTAACACCTGAGACCTTGTAACATTAACGAGTCACATGACAACGGGTAGGGAAAATGGCTAATTGGGCCCAATTGGGACATTTTCACTTGGGGTGTACTCACTTTTGTTGCCAGCGGTTTAGACATTAATGGTTATGTGTTGAGTTATTTTGAAGGAACAGCAAATTTGTATTGTTATACAAGTTGTACACTCACTGTTGTCACATGAAAAGATATAATAAAATATTTACAAAAATGTGAGGGGTGTACTCACTTTTGTGAGATACTGTAAATGTCTCAACTTTAAATTAATCTTTAAAGTGGTTGTAAACCTCAGACATGAAATATGAACTAAGGATTTCCCTCTACAGAGTGTATTTGTCTCAATCCAGAGCATTTCTCTCTGCCTTCCTAAACCTCCTGCTATTAGCATGAGTCAATTCTGGCAAGTTTTCCTGACCCCAAGAGAAAAAAGGTGACAGTGGGGGATTCTCCAGCGGATTGACAGCCTTGGCTCTGTTTCTTTGTGCTGTGTGAAGAGGGTGTGTCCCTTCCCTCCAATCAGGGCTCAGAGCTCTCCTCACTGAGCTATGCAGAGTGTAGGCTTAGCTCAATGCCCTCTGCTTTTCAGAGCTAAGAGATCCTGTGTAAATTGTGCAGAATTCAACAGATATAAAGAGGAGAGAGCTGCAGATAATCAGGTACAATTTATGTAGGGGGATTTGTTTAATCTCTGTGTATCACCAGAAGCCAGTCACTTTACTAGGTATATGTAGAGGTTTACAACCACTTTAAGGTTTAATATGTTAATTCCAATTTATTCTTCTGCAATATTGTATGTGGTTCAAAAATAAGAAATTTGACTTCTTCATCTTCAAATGTGATATTACTTTTGCAGGGGATGCCAACATTTACTAGGTTCCTGTGGCTGCACAGGACTGAACTAACCTTTTAATGTGGTCATTGCACAGAGGAGTCACAAACAGATAAGAAGTCTTCATCCTTTGTCCAGAGATTCCCTGTGTATAGATTCTAGCTGAATGTAAGTTCAGGTTATAATTACCTCTTTCATCTTCATGAGGAAGCAGTCAATGTAGTCACGGGGATTTTCAGGATCCAGAGTCTCTTTATGGTGTTTAATTATTTCAGCTGAAACGTCATAGATCATATTAAAATACTTCTCCATGTTCTTGTGCGGACCTGGCAGATATTCCATGAGGTTTGGATACATGTTGTATAGCTGTATTGTCAAAATATAAAAATGAACAAGACTATAAATGCAATATGAAAGAGTGATCTGAGAAAAACATATTTAATTTGCCCATCTGACTCAAACTTAAGTATAGAGGTTTCCTCTTCATACTCACAGTCCCCCAGGTGCCGCTCATGACAAGGAAGTTACTGTTAATACTCTTAATTATGGCCAACAGTCTTTTGTCTTCATAATCAAACCGGCTGCCAAATACAATAGAGCAGATCACATTGGAGACTGATCGAGCAAAGTATTTGGTGGGATTCACTGGAGCCCCTAAAATAAAGTCATAAACCTCAGTGTTATTTATTTTCCATACAGTACTGACACATGCAATAGTTCTTACAGAGAATATGTTCTCCATTCACATCCGTCCATTGGTAAACCAAGGTGCTTAAATTGCAAACTATGTACGGCCTCATTCATCCCCTTATTTTTTTTTTTTAAAAATCAAGTTTATTGAAAACATGAGGTACAGTACACAGAAAGTAAAAGTGCAAGTAGCAGAGGTACAACATGTCATTAGGGTGGTAAAGTAGCTTATGGATATAGCTTTAGTGAAGCTAACGAATTATACAATTGAGAAGCAACTAAATTCGAAACTGGTGTAGAGGTATGCAAGTTAGATAGTGCATACGCGGAGTCAAAACCTATGTAATACAGACTCAATAATAATCAGTGTATGACGTAAAGAACCTCGATCAAGGTGCATGTGTAGACCGACCTTAATCCAACAGCAAAACAACAAAATTAATTAGGCCCAGTCGGTCAACAGCTCAAACATAACAGCAGTAGCATCCGGACATAACTTTAGGAATCAAAAATAAGTGGTGCATACATATAGTTAGGACAATATGCAGAATGTGGAAGGAAGCAAGTACGGGGAAAACAGAAAAAGAAAGATAGAGAAGAAGAAAAAGGTGGGAGAGAGATAGGGTGGGGATGGGGTAGCCAACTCAGGTCCTCCCTGGGAATAAGGAGGTGTTGCTTGGAGGAATGAAATATAATCCACAGCTCCCAACAGGCAAGGAATTTGGGAATCCTGTCATGTGCAACAGCACTGACTCGCTCAATCTCACAGATCTCCTGTATTTTCCTCAACCAGTCCGAGATCGCAGGGATCGTACTGGACTTCCAGTGTAAGGGGATAAGTGATCTGGCTGCATTAATGAAATGCATGAGCAAGGAGTTTTTGTAGGTGTGCAGTGGTGTGGTAGTAATGTGTAACAAGCACAATTCAGGAGAGAGGAGCACTTTCTCACCCATTATGGTCGAGCTTAGTGTCTGAATTTGTTGCCAGAGGTTAAAAATGATGGGACAGGACCACCAAATGTGGGTCAGGGTACCTGTCTCTCGGCCACATCTCCAACACGAATCATTCGTGTGTGGATACCATCTCTTAATTTTTTCGGGAGTAGCATACCATTGTGAGAGAAGTTTATAGGCCGTTTCTTGCAATTTCGTACTCAGGGAGCATTTGTGCGAGAGTATGCATGCTCTTTTCCATTGTGCATCCGAGATGACAATGTTTAGTTGCTCCATTTCTCCTGAAATCTGTCCCGCCTTTTGTCAGTGTGTTTCTGCAACCATGCATAAGTCAATGAGATGGACCTCTCGACCCTCTCTCCCAGGTCACAAGTCCTCTCAAAATCACTTAACGGTCTACTCACCAAGTGACGCCTCCTGTGCGAAGTGAGTTAACTACGGGTTTGAAAGTATGCCCACATAGGCATCTTCCGGTCTTTCAACATGGTGAAATCAGTCAATTGCCCGAACGAGCCCTTAACGAAGCAATCCCGAGCTAACAATGGTTCAGAAGGATTTTTCATGAAAATACGGTTGTTCATACCCGGTACAAAGTCCGGATTATTTGCCAAAGGAGTCAACGGTCCGGGGGAGGAAGAGATATCGTATTTGGAGGCAATACTATAAAAGGTTCTCAGGGTGGGTCCTATTAAAGGATGTGAGAGTAGGGATTTAGGGCAGTGTGTCATAGGAATCCAAGGGGCATGAGCTAGGGATGTACCAGAGAATGTGTCCTCGACCCCCACCCAGTCCTTTGAATTTGCATGGCAGTTCCAGTCATTGATCCTGGAAAGGTGTACAGCCCAATAATAGTGTTTAAAGTTGGGTAAACCCATACCGCCCATGGACTTGGATTTAGTCATAGTGTCAAAGTGTACACTGGGTTGTTTGTGGTTCCACACAAATTGGATCAGCAAAGAGCGTAACTTCTTGAAGAAAATTGGAGGGTATAGCGATAGGCAGAGCTTGCATGAGATACAAAAGTTTCGGAAGGGTAACCATTTTTATGATGGAGGCACGTCCAAACCAGGAAAAGTGTTTGGGCATCCACGACTGTAATTCGCGTGTGATGGATGCTAGTAGTGGGAGGTAGTTATGCTCAAACAGATTTTTAGGGTATTGGGTAAGTCTAACTCCGAGATATTGAATGCCAAGTTGGTTCCATTTAAACGTGCAAGACTGTTGAATGTCGAGGACCTGTTGCGCAGATAGGGTCAGATTCAGGGCCTCCGATTTATGATAATTTATCAGCATGTTGGACATGTATCCATAATGCTCGAACATCTCCATCAGATTAGGAAGTGAAACCGATGGACGTGAAACACAAAACAGCAAATCGTCCGCGTAAGCGGCAATCTTGTGTTCCCTGTCATCGACGACAAGACCTCTGATGGAAGGGTGTAAATTGATTGCACGGATAAATGGTTCCAAAGAAAGAATGAACAGGAGGGGTGAGAGCGGGCACCCTTGTCGAGTCCCGTTTACAATATGAATCTGCTCAGACAGGGTGCCATTCACCTTGATATTAGCTGAGGGGTTGGTGTATAGTGCCGATATCCAGGCAAGCATGCAATCGCCTAAGCCCACGTGTCTGCAAGTTGCGAACATATAGTCCCATGCCACTCTATCAAAGGCCTTCTCCGCGTCCGTGGACAGGAGAAGGCCCTCGATTTTGTCAAGATGGAAACGGTGGATCAAACTGATCGACTTTAGGACATTGTCACGGGCTTCCCGTCCAGGCATGAAGGCCGCCTGTTCAGGACCTATCAGCTGGGTGAGCAGAGGCCTGAGACGGTTTGCCAGGAGTTTGGCAAGAAGCTTCAAGTCGAGGTTCAACAAGGAAATGGGCCTGTAACTAGCGCATTCAGAGGTGTCTTTGTTAGGCTTTGGTATCACGGTTATGTGTGCCTGGGTGAAGGAGGGCGGGATTTCCCGATCTGAGAGCAGCGAATTCAGGGCTGTGAGGAGTGGCTGAGAAATCTGCTCGGCATAGGTCTTGTAATAGTGACCTGTGAAGCCATCGGGGCCAGGGCTCTTGTTTGGCTTTAATGAGTTAATCGCCAAGAGGAGTTCATCAGCCGTAAATGGGTTTTCCAGGGACTCAGCGTCTGAGGTAGAAATGTGGGGGAGTTTACTGCTAAGGAGGAATTCCCGAATTAAAGACGGCCTATCACCCTGCAGAGAGGCCGGTTTATGGCGAGCCGGCAGGTTATAGAGATTCGAGTAGAACTCCTGGAAGTGTTTGGCTATGAGGCGTGTGTCCCTGTCTATTTTCCCCTGCTTGTTTTTGATGCCAAGGATGTTAGAGGAGAGTTGGGCATCCTTCAGGGCTCTAGCCAGAAATTTACCTCCTTTGTCACCTTGTTCATAGTATATCTGTTTGCGGTAGAATAACAGGCGTTTTGCTTTGGCATCTAAAACTTGTCGTAAGTCTTTCCTGGCAGAAATAAGGGAATGTAGAGTATCAGTTGCTAGGGATTGTTTGTGTGCGGACTCCAGTAACGCAATTCGGGCCAAAAGAGTGGCAACTTCCCTCTCCCTCTGTTTTTTACGTTGGGCCCCCCACATGATAAGAGCACCCCTGATGGTGCACTTGTGAGCTTCCCATATTTTCAGGGGAGGGACAGTTGAGGTGGCGTGGTCTCCAAAAAATAAGTCGATCTCCGTGGAGATGTGTTTGCGAATTAGTGGGTCAGCTAATAAGGAGGGGTTCAGTCTCCAATTGAATGTTTTATGACCGTCCTTAGGTCTGATGTTGAGCGTCAATGAGATAGGGGAGTGGTCTGAAATGGTCTGGTTTCCTATATGCGCTGCCGTCAGATCAGGCAAGTCCCGTTGGGTAATGTACAGGAAATCAATTCGGGAGTATTTAGAATGGACTGGCGAGTAATAAGTGTAATCTTTAGCATCAGCATGAAGAGCCCTCCAGGTATCAACCAAAGTGAGCGACTCTAGAAGGGACCTCAGTTTTTTCAGGGCCCTATATTTTATACAGGAGTGGCCATTAGAGGTGTCCAAGAGAGGGGTGAGAGGCACATTAAAATCTCCTCCTAAAATGGTACAACCTTCCCCAAACCCTTTTAGCTCGTCAATTATTTTTGTGCAGAACGTGATATGTGCGGAATTGGGGAAGTACACATTAGCGAGGGTTATAGGTCTGCCTGCTATGGTTCCCTTTATAAAAATAAATCTACAGTCAGGGTCAGAATGTTGTTGGGAGAGGACAAACGGAGTCTCTTTGTGGATCAGTATGGACACCCCTTTAGCTCTCTGGATTGGAGAGGTAGCGTGGAAAACATTAGGGTATTGCCTAGTGATTAGGTTAGGGACCGAGCAGGATCTAAAATGAGTTTCCTGCAAGAAGACAAAGGCAGGCTTTGCCTTACCTAACGCTCTAAGGACCGAAGATCTTTTTTCGGGTGTGTTGAGTTTGAATTGAAAGAGAGCACCGTCGGGCTCCTTCCAAGGGCAGAAAACATTGTGTGTGGGAGGAAGGATGTGAGTGATGTGAAAGGTGTATTGGTCTACTCACCGCCTCCTTACAGGTGTCGATAGCTAGGCTTCGATGTGAAGCGATGGAGCAGATCGTTTAGGGCCCTTTACAATCAGCGAGGAAGGTCTGAAACACTCTTCCGTAGGAAAACCCCAGTTGGCTGCAAAGAGAGGGGAGAGAGAGATGGGGGAGCAGAGTACAGATCAGATAGCAAGATGGAAAGTAAGGGGGAGAGCAATTACAGGAATCAAAATCAGGTAAAATAGAGGTTAGAGATCGTCACACACTGAAATGCACTATAGTCTGGACTGCAATAAACAATATATAACAACACCTAGCAGTGAGAGACACTGAAGGTGAACAATAACGTAGTCGACTAGGCACAAACAACATAAAAAAGAGAAGGCCTAGCAAAATTAGAGTCCTTTTCAGACTACTGATTTGCGGGGTGAGTGGGAGGAACAGTCAGCACTGGAACACAAAAGGACCAGTCAGTAGATGCCGTGAGCACGTTCCGGACTGAATACAAAAAAATAGAAAGGGTGGTATGGACAACACGAACCAAGCGTAGGGGAAGAGGGGCTGCGTCTGATGCAGGAAATAGAGGAACCAAAAGTTATCACGGCAGCTGAGATGAATCTCAAGAGCAAGAAGCACTAAGGGGGGAGTGAGGAATCAATCCAAGGTTACCAGATGGTTGCCCCGTCAAAAGCGGGCTCTGAGACCGGGTGTCTTGGGAGTCTTAGGTGTAACAGCAGAGCGTCTGGGAGTGCCATCAGGATATTTGGACATCTTCTGTTTCTTGCTGCTTGCAGGAGTACAAGATGACATAGAAGAGGCTAGCGGACTGCTGGGGACATCTGGGATCTTGAACTCCGCATACCACTCTGGGACATCTGTATACGGAATCTGAAGATCCTCACAAAACGCAGGTAAGTCCGATGGGGAACGCAGGAGGTAAGTTTTCCCATGAAAAGTGACACTCAGTGCAAAGGGAAACTTCCATCTGTACGAGTGTCCTTTAAGTCTCAGAGCCTCCAGCAGGGGGCGCAAAGCACGCCTGTTGTTAAGCTTAATGGGGGATAAGTCTTGAAAGAGAAGGATTGATTCCCCATTGAACAGCACCGTTCTGCCAGGCTTTAGAGAGAATTTCTTCCTTCAAATTGAAGTTTTGCAGACAGCAAATAATATCTCTAGGGGGGAGGTTATCAGGGCCCTTGGGACGCAAAGCTCTGTGAGCTCTCACAAACTTCCTCAGGCCTCTCCAGGAGATTATTAAAGATTTTTAGCTGGGCTTGTTTGGTGTCTTCAGGGGGGACAGACTCTGGCACCCCCCTAACTCTTATATTATTACGCCGACCCCGATTGTCCAGGTCTTCGATTTGCCTGTTGATATCGATCAGGTGTGCAGCATGTGATTCGGCCGTATGTTCCAGCCGTTTTAATGGCGGAGTTTCTGGTCTTCCCCTCCCTCTCAGTTCTGTCCATTTTCTCAGAAAGTACCATTATGTTGGCAGTCAGATTAGTAATGGCTGCTGCAAAAGATTTTTTGATATCTGCGGCTATCACAGTCATATCAGCGTAAGTGAGGGGATGGTCGGGAGAGCGGTCCCCTGTTACCGTGTCCTCAGAAGCTGACAAAGATTCCTCACTGAAATCTGCCTCGTGGTGGAGCTGCGCCATCTTGTCGGCCAGGTTGAGGGATCTGGCCACGGCTTGTGCTTTGAAAAGAGCCGATATACTTTTGCTTGAGGAG
Source organism: Pelophylax lessonae (assembly GCF_965119305.1). Lineage (NCBI taxonomy): Eukaryota > Metazoa > Chordata > Amphibia > Anura > Ranidae > Pelophylax > Pelophylax lessonae. Next base: position 64,901,181 of record NC_138774.1, read on the forward strand.
GCCGGTGTGGACCGAGACTGTCTGCTCTGTGATCCGTGGCAAAGAATTCTTCCCATTGCTGTGTCAAAAGGAGACCAGGGAGCTGATTAGGGCTGAAAGGTTCCGGAGCTCTTTCAGTGTGCTGCCATCCGCCGCGCCGTCCAAGCCACGCCCCCCCATTCATCCCCTTATGGACTGTGCTCTTATCCAATATAAAGCCCATCCATTTTATCATTGCCTCTCCTCAGGCAATGTCTGTTCCTCTAAACTTTCTCATGGCTGGCACACCAAAAGGGAGCAAGCAAGTTTATTGTTACTATTCACTTTAAAAGAATAAATATGAGTAGCATTTTTTTTTCTAATCGCAGGCTGGCACCACCCCAGCTGGTACATCCCACCTTGTATCCGCACTGGTTTAAATAGGGGCCTTGTAAAGGTGGTGTGACAGTGTTCATCGTCACTGGGAGTGAGGGACAGATACTTGGGGGATGCTGAGAAAATGGTTTGGATAACTTCAAATGGGAGAGTAATATTTATCAACAATATCTCTCAAGAGTTCCTAAAATAAACAGTGGATGTCCACTAAATAAACAGTGTGGTAGAAACTTAGTCCTCACAGTCTTTAATTGACTAATAGTGATGTCGCGAACCTAAAATTCGCCGTTCGCGAACGGCGAACGCGAACACCTTATAAGCTGCTGTGCCACCTTATATATCAGTGGTGGGTGGGCAGTGGCACAGTACACTCTCTGTGGACCTGACAGCAGTCACTGGCACCCAGGCGACTGCAATTTAAAAAAATATATTTTATTTTACTTTGCAAGCTGCTGTGCCACCTTATATATCAGTGGTGGGTGGGCAGTGGCACAGTACACTCTCTGTGGACCTGACAGCAGTCACTGGCACCCAGGCAACTGCAATTTAAAAAAATATATATATTTTTTTTACTTTGCAAGCTGCTGTGCCACCTTATATATCAGTGGTGGGTGGGCACACAGTGGCACTGCAGTGGGCACAGTACACTCTGTGGACCTGACAGTCACTGGCAGCCCAGGCAACTGCAATAATAAAAAATATTTTTTTTTTCAATTTATTGCAACAAGATGCTGTGCCAACGTATATATATCAGTGGTGGGCAGTGCACTGCAGTGGGTACAGTGCACTCTGTGGACCTGACACAGCACTCACTGCAATTATGACAGAGGAAAAAAAATATTTTTTAAAATGTCAGGTACTGTGCCTGTGCCACCCGAAATGAGTGTGGTGTGCACACAGTACAGTCTGTGGTAGGTCTGTGGCCTCTCACACACAGCGGGCAGGCAACTGCAGTGTACAATAGATATATATATATATATATATATATATATATAAAGAAAAAAATCTATTACCTTACCAGCCCTTAAAAGGGCTTTTGGGGACACTATATATATATATATATGTATATATATAAATAAAAAAATCCTCAATTACCAACCCTTAAAAGGGCTTTTGGGGACACTAGATAGATATAGATATATATATATATGAAGAAACAACTCAATTACCAGCCCTTAAAAGGGCTTTTGGGGACGCTAGGTATATATATATATATATATATAAAAAAAAAAAAAAACACAAATACCAGCCCTTAGAAGGGCTTTTTGGGGTGCTGATATTACAGCAGTAGTGGACCAAGAACACTGCAAGACCAGGAACACTGACTAACTGTCCCTAGCTTAACAGCAGCAGCAGCAGCAGCAGCAGCAGCTCTCCCTACTCTCACTACACACACTGCTTCAGAATGATCTAAGATGGATGCTGCCTTTGCTTATTTATAGGAGGTGGGAGGGTGTGGGAGGGAGGTACGCTGATTGGCTGGAAATGTGTCTGCTGACTGTAAAGTTCAGGGTCAAAGTTTGCCTCAATGATGTCTTATGGGGGGCGGACCGAATATCGCATATGTTCGCCGGCAGCGGCGAACGCGAACATGCTAAGTTCGCCGGGAACTGTTCGCCGGCGAACAGTTCTATACATCTCTATTGACTAATACCATAAGTCTATTAATGGGTGAATATAAACATCAATCCTCCTTCCAGATCTTCAATAAACATGAAAGTCCAATGTTATTGACGGTAGTTGTTGGGTAAATATTGTAAACCTCCGTGTAATCTGGTCGGGTCACCACAAATCCACCACCAAGTGCAGGGGGACAATAAGAAATGGCCACTCACCGGATAGATATGCTCACCTACTCTCATAAGTGAGCACCACTCGCATAATGATCACACATCCACATGTCACCATAGGATAGGTTAAATCAAGCAAGAGATGGTTCCCAATCCAGTATAGCGTCCCTTTTTCTGCCAGTGTCTCCCAAATATGTGGAAAATAAACAGATATCTCCACTAGTGCAATACGTCTCATAAAGCTTTATTCCAAAGTAAAACAACATATAATGCACTCACTTGTAGTTGGATAAATCACAGCATCTCTCATAAAGGCAGTATCGGGACCCCTTCTCCTCATCCGATATGGCTCCACGCCAGATCGGGTAGTTCCGGATGTCCTTTGCTGCCGTAAACTTCGATTGGGTGCGTCGTCTGGCCACGCCCCGACGCGTTTCGTCACTTCCTGACTTCAACTGGGGGCGCGGCCAGAACGACGCATCCATCCTCTTTATGCTCCGCAATCACAGCGTCGCAACCAATGATAGAGCAAACAGGTCAACCGGAAAGACATCATGCCGACTTCCGCCGGAAGGTAAACAAACCATGGACAGTTCCCCCGTCTATTATTGATTACCAACCACCTCTGCGGACACCTGGCAATATGGAGACTACGCCCATAGATCTAAACAACCCAGACCAATTCCTACAAGGATTCTAGTCTGATCGGGTGGCCTGTTACTCATAAACGAGCGGGTACTGCCGATAATTGTTACATTACCAGACAAATAACCCGATCTAAATATGTCATATACCCACAGTGCAAATAGCTGCGATATTAAGCACAACACAATAAAATCATGAATATGCATATACCTGTGTATATCAATACAATATATAGTAGCATAAGACATACCGTATATACTCGAGTATAAGCCGAGTTTTTCAGCATGTTTTTTCATGCTGAAAATGCACCCCTCGGCTTATACTCGAGTCACTGACTGGAGTGTCTTTTTAAAAATGGCGCCGCTCGGCGCCGACGTGTCACTGCGCATGTGCCGCATGCCCGGAAATAGCCGAACGTGTTCGGCTTTTCCCGAGCATCGGTGGCGCATTTGCGGTGACGTATGGCGGCGCCGGGTGGCGCGATTTTTAAATCGAAGACGGCGCCTCACCGACAGGTAAGTGAGATGCCTCCGCAGCCCCTGTATTTCCTCATGCAGTGCTGCGGGCATGGTACAGACATTCTCCTGTACCATGCCCGCAGCACTGCATCTCCTGTGCCATGCCTGTAATTACTGTGCCATGCCTATACCTACTGTGCCATGCCTATACATACTGTGCCATGCCTGTACATACTGTGCCATGCCTCTAATTACTGTGCCATGCCTGTACATACTGTGCCATGCCTATACATACTGTGCCATGCCTCTAATTACTGTGCCATGCCTCTAATTACTGTGCCATGCCTCTACCTACTGTGCCATGCCTCTACCTACTGTGCCATGCCTATACATACTGTGCCATGCCTATACATACTGTGCCATGCCTGTACTTACTGTGCCATGCCTATACCATCACCTGTACTATGCCTATACCATCACCTGTGCCATGCCTGTACCATGACCTGTGCCATGCCTGTACCATGACCTGTGCCATGCCTGTACTGTGACCTGTGCCATGCCTGTACTGTGACCTGTGCCATGCATGTACCATGACCTGTGCCATGCCTATACCTTCATCTGTGCCATGCCTGTACCATCACCTGTGCCCTGACCTGTGCCATGCCCTTACCATGACCTGTGCAATGCCTGTACTATGACCTGCGCTATCTCCTGTACCATGCACGCAGCCCCTGTTTTGTGTCTCGTGGTGGTCCAGTTGGGTCCAGTAGCTGCAGCATTTCCCACCCTAGGCTTATACTCGAGTCAATAAGTTTTCCCACTTTTTTGTGGCAAAAGTAGGGGTCTCGGCTTATATTCGGGTCGGCTTATACTCGAGTATATACGGTATTTAAAATATATAAAAATATATAAAAGGAGAGTATACTAAAGCTCAGGTTAAAATCAAATGTTTAAAACTGTTTAAACAAATTTTAAAATCACATATAGGAGCCTAAACTCTATCATGAAATGGAATGTCATAAAATTAGCAGATATAACTGCTAGTAACTGAAGCCATAAATAGGGATATCCATGTAGGGATAAAATATATAGACACAAGATAAACTTTATAGACACTAGATAAAATTAGATAAAATTAAGAATCACTGATAAAACAGTTAATGTCTAGTTCGATGTTTAACCCCACAGGGGCAAGGGATCGTGTCAGGAATATCCACTTCGTTTCGCATTTCGAAAGCTCCCTGACCCAATTAGCCCCTCGCCAAGGTGGAGTAACTCTTTCAATGCCCCAGAACATTAATTCACTTGGGTCCATTTGATGGTACTGTCTGAAGTGGGCTGGTACGTTATGTTCCCTTTTGCCATTGATAATATTGGTAATGTGTTCCCCAACCCGAACCTTCATTGCTCGTTTGGTCCTCCCAATATATACCAATTTGCATGGGCACATGAGCCCATATACCACATGGGTAGTATCACACGTGATAAAAGATTTGATTTTAAAAACCTTATCAATGGCAGGGACAGAGAAAGACTCACGTCTTCTCAGGTTGGTTGGGGCAAGGGAACACGCCCTACAGTGTCCACACGTGAAAGACCCTTTACGGTCTGGGAAAAAGGAAATCTTAGGTGGTTCTATCACCTTTTTTACCACCCGGTCGCCAAAGTTTGGAGCCCTCCGGTAAATAAAGGATGGCTTGCTTGGTAGGGCTGGGCCCAGGGTTTTATCCATCAACAATATTGGCCAATGCTGTTTGAATATAGCCTCTACCTTTTTATAATCGTTGGAGAAGTCAGAGAGAAAACTCCACTGTTTGGGGTCATTCTCTGGTTCTCCACCTCTGACTCTAGAGTTTAGAGGTCTCGGTGCTTCCAGAATTTTATTAATTTCCTTATCCAGCCCAGACCTTTCATAGCCCTTGGCCACAAATCTCTCCTTCAGAATTTCAACCTGGTCACAGTAGTCATTAGTGGATGTACAATTTCGTCTTACACGTAAGAACTGGCCCCTAGGGATGTTCTTAAGCCAGTTCGGATGGTGTCCGCTTTGAATGGCCAGATAGCTGTTTCTATCTGTGGGTTTAAAGAATACCTTAGTTGATAAGGAATTCCCTTCCCTTTTGATAGTAACATCAAGGAAGTGGATCTCACTCTGACTATAATTAAAATCCAGTTTGATGTTATTCTGGTTTCTATTCAAATGTTGCATGAAGGTGATGAGATTCTGTTCCGATCCTTCCCAGAAGAAAATGATGTCATCTATGAAACGACGGTAATATTTCAACTCTGGTCTGCTGGTATTGAATACAAATTTGTCCTCCCATTCTGCCATAAAGATGTTTGCTAGGCTGGGTGCAAATTTGGCGCCCATGGCCACGCCAGTTCTCTGGCTAAAAAACTTGCTGTCATACCAAAAATAGTTATGGCCTAGGCAGAAATCCAGGGCTCTCCTGATAAAGACCTTCTGCTCCCATGGTAAATCCTCCCTTTGACTCATAGCCCAGTTAAGGGCCAATAGAGCATCATCGTGCTGGATGATGGTGTAGAGGGACGACACGTCGGCCGTCACCAGGAAGGCCGACGAGTCGTCCCCCAACAACACATCACCCAGAGACAAAAGCAGGTCAGCTGTATCTTTATAAAATGCCGTATTCCCATTTTATATACACTACCCAAAATTCACAAAAATCCGGAAAATCCACCTCCGAGACCAATTGTGAATGGAATAGGGTCAGTCAACGCCAGATTGGGCCAATACCTGGACAAATTCCTGCAGACCAGCGTACTAAGAACTAAGGCATTTCTTAAAGATACAGCTGACCTGCTTTTGTCTCTGGGTGATGTGTTGTTGGGGGACGACTCGTCGGCCTTCCTGGTGACGGCCGACGTGTCGTCCCTCTACACCATCATCCAGCACGATGATGCTCTATTGGCCCTTAACTGGGCTATGAGTCAAAGGGAGGATTTACCATGGGAGCAGAAGGTCTTTATCAGGAGAGCCCTGGATTTCTGCCTAGGCCATAACTATTTTTGGTATGACAGCAAGTTTTTTAGCCAGAGAACTGGCGTGGCCATGGGCGCCAAATTTGCACCCAGCCTAGCAAACATCTTTATGGCAGAATGGGAGGACAAATTTGTATTCAATACCAGCAGACCAGAGTTGAAATATTACCGTCGTTTCATAGATGACATCATTTTCATCTGGGAAGGATCGGAACAGAATCTCATCACCTTCATGCAACATTTGAATAGAAACCAGAATAACATCAAACTGGATTTTAATTATAGTCAGAGTGAGATCCACTTCCTTGATGTTACTATCAAAAGGGAAGGGAATTCCTTATCAACTAAGGTATTCTTTAAACCCACAGATAGAAACAGCTATCTGGCCATTCAAAGCGGACACCATCCGAACTGGCTTAAGAACATCCCTAGGGGCCAGTTCTTACGTGTAAGACGAAATTGTACATCCACTAATGACTACTGTGACCAGGTTGAAATTCTGAAGGAGAGATTTGTGGCCAAGGGCTATGAAAGGTCTGGGCTGGATAAGGAAATTAATAAAATTCTGGAAGCACTGAGACCTCTAAACTCTAGAGTCAGAGGTGGAGAACCAGAGAATGACCCCAAACAGTGGAGTTTTCTCTCTGACTTCTCCAACGATTATAAAAAGGTAGAGGCTATATTCAAACAGCATTGGCCAATATTGTTGATGGATAAAACCCTGGGCCCAGCCCTACCAAGCAAGCCATCCTTTATTTAACGGAGGGCTCCAAACTTTGGCGACCGGGTGGTAAAAAAGGTGATAGAACCACCTAAGATTTCCTTTTTCCCAGACCGTAAAGGGTCTTTCACGTGTGGACACTGTAGGGCGTGTTCCCTTGCCCCAACCAACCTGAGAAGACGTGAGTCTTTCTCTGTCCCTGCCATTGATAAGGTTTTTAAAATCAAATCTTTTATCACGTGTGATACTACCCATGTGGTATATGGGCTCATGTGCCCATGCAAATTGGTATATATTGGGAGGACCAAACGAGCAATGAAGGTTCGGGTTGGGGAACACATTACCAATATTATCAATGGCAAAAGGGAACATAACGTACCAGCCCACTTCAGACAGTACCATCAAATGGACCCAAGTGAATTAATGTTCTGGGGCATTGAACGAGTTACTCCACCTTGGCGAGGGGCTAATTGGGTCAGGGAGCTTTCGAAATGCGAAACGAAGTGGATATTCCTGACACAATCCCTTGCCCCTGTGGGGTTAAACATCGAACTAGACATTAACTGTTTTATCAGTGATTCTTAATTTTATCTAATTTTATCTAGTGTCTATAAAGTTTATCTTGTGTCTATATATTTTATCCCTACATGGATATCCCTATTTATGGCTTCAGTTACTAGCAGTTATATCTGCTAATTTTATGACATTCCATTTCATGATAGAGTTTAGGCTCCTATATGTGATTTTAAAATTTGTTTAAACAGTTTTAAACATTTGATTTTAACCTGAGCTTTAGTATACTCTCCTTTTATATATTTTTATATATTTTAAATATGTCTTATGCTACTATATATTGTATTGATATACACAGGTATATGCATATTCATGATTTTATTGTGTTGTGCTTAATATCGCAGCTATTTGCACTGTGGGTATATGACATATTTAGATCGGGTTGTTTGTCTGGTAATGTAACAATTATCGGCAGTACCCGCTCGTTTATGAGTAACAGGCCACCCGATCAGACTAGAATCCTTGTAGGAATTGGTCTGGGTTGTTTAGATCTATGGGCGTAGTCTCCATATTGCCAGGTGTCCGCAGAGGTGGTTGGTAATCAATAATAGACGGGGGAACTGTCCATGGTTTGTTTACCTTCCGGCGGAAGTCGGCATGATGTCTTTCCGGTTGACCTGTTTGCTCTATCATTGGTTGCGACGCTGTGATTGCGGAGCATAAAGAGGATGGATGCGTCGTTCTGGCCGCGCCCCCAGTTGAAGTCAGGAAGTGACGAAACGCGTCGGGGCGTGGCCAGACGACGCACCCAATCGAAGTTTACGGCAGCAAAGGACATCCGGAACTACCCGATCTGGCGTGGAGCCATATCGGATGAGGAGAAGGGGTCCCGATACTGCCTTTATGAGAGATGCTGTGATTTATCCAACTACAAGTGAGTGCATTATATGTTGTTTTACTTTGGAATAAAGCTTTATGAGACGTATTGCACTAGTGGAGATATCTGTTTATTTTCCACATATTTGGGAGACACTAGCAGAAAAAGGGACGCTATACTGGATTGGGAACCATCTCTTGCTTGATTTAACCTATCCTATGGTGACATGTGGATGTGTGATCATTATGCGAGTGGTGCTCACTTATGAGAGTAGGTGAGCATATCTATCCGGTGAGTGGTCATTTCTTATTGTCCCCCTGCACTTGGTGGTGGATTTGTGGTGACCCGACCAGATTACACGGAGGTTTACAATATTTACCCAACAACTACCGTCAATAACATTGGACTTTCATGTTTATTGAAGATCTGGAAGGAGGATTGATGTTTATATTCACCCATTAATAGACTTATGGTATTAGTCAATTAAAGACTGTGAGGACTAAGTTTCTACCACACTGTTTATTTAGTGGACATCCACTGTCTATTTTAGGAACTCTTAGATAGTGTTTCAGCGCTACTATCATTCCATTTACATTGTTACCAAATAATTATATTTGTTCAAGTAGCAGCTTCAGGGTTATCATTTTATTTCCAGCAGGTGCTGGTGCATCCTAAAGCGCGGAGATAGTCACACAGTTTGGGCGGTAACTGAGGATTATTATTTTATTACAATATCTCTCAAGAACTTTGAAGATTTAATCCCACTTTACGCTGTGAGACCTATAGCCTGTTGCCATGACGTCTGTGACACCTAGAAGTGTATTCCATGTATTTCAATGAAGGAGAAACACAGACTGTCATTGGCAGTCTTGTACTATTGTCTGTTTTTATGTGGAATGTGGATTGTGTTAAGTTTGCCTGTCCCATTGTTAAATGTTAATGAGCCCACATTGTTCTGTCCAGAAGGCTAGATAATTAGTTCAGGTTAATTATGTTTCTGTATACAATTTCATCTGCATATGGTAATGCAATCAGGCAGACGGAAGGGATTGTGTACACTGTATGAGAGTGACTGAGTGCAAAACTCTGAATTTATTGGATTGTGAATGTCATGTCCTGTTCCCCACAAGGTCCACCTGGGCGGTAACCTTGTGGGGGAAAACTGTATAAAAGAGCAGCTGTACCATTAAACCTAGAGTTCTACTTCACCCTCAATCTAGAGTTCTGTCTCTTATTGGGGGAATCTGCTACAAGGGATTGCTATGCTCTTCATACTCCCTTGAATAATCACTAAGCTCTTGTAAGAGCTTGTTCCTGTTCCTGCTGCACTCTCTGGGGAAAGAGAGGTTCACCCACTGGAACCTGGAGCATTGTCGTAGGTCCAGGGTGGGTAGGAGACGACGAGACCCCAACCAAGCTGCAGCGGTTCGTGGGATCTGTGGTGGTTATTATGTCTGGTGGGGTGCTTGGAGCTCTCGGGAAGCACTAGGAGCATCCGTCAACGGAGGTACCCGGTCGGGGTGCCAGTTGATCCGTTATAGGTGGTATGGTAAATTTTGGTTAGGAAGGATGGACAGTCCCCTAAATATGGAAGGGCCTGGTGCAAGTGATCCACTGTAATAACCACGCTACAGCACCAGCCCCTGGTCCAGAGCAGTACACAATTTATTGCACTACCATAGTCAGAAAAGCGCATGGTAATCTAAGGTTAGATTTATATGGACATTCTATGCATTGGCCCTACCCTCTTTTTGTCCATAATGAGGACAGTATTGACATAAGAACCCCACTGGCACAAAATGGTCCATATACATTTAGATAAAATAAAGGTGAATAAAAAACCTGGACCAGATGGCTTACACCCATGTGTCCTCAAAGAGTTGAGTTCTGGTGTTTTAAAGTCATTGGAGTTTATTACCTAAAACTGGAGAGTGCAAAATGTAGTGCAGCTGTGCATGGTATTCAATCAGCTTCTAACTTCAGCTTCAACTAAGTTTTGACAAAAAAGGAAAAATTAGAATCTGATTGGTTTTTATGCAGAGCTGCAGCAGATTTTGCATTCTCCAGTTTTAGTAAATCTGTAAAATTGTAAATGGGGTTCATTGCTTCTAATTTTTAGAGACTATTTAATGACTGTTTGTAGTCTCGCTGGATTGGTGTAAGGCCAATGTGGTGCTCATATTTAAAAAGGGTTCAACGTCTTTAATAAGTAACTACAGACCGATTAGTTTCACTTCTATAGTTGGGAATATACTGGAAAGTTTAATAAAAGACCACACAGAAGAGTTTTGGCTAGAAAACAATATTATAAGCAAAAGACAGCATGAAATCATGAAAGAAAGAAGCTGTTAAAGCGGAGTTCCGGCCACAGAAATGGTTTGGAGATAAAAATACCCCCGGGACAGTCAGGGCTAGTGCATTTCAGAATGGATAGCCTCTGAACTGTCCTAGGTCGCACTTACCTTTTAGAAGAAATACTTACCTTGAAAATTTCTTTTCCAGCGCTGCCATCTCAGGTGTGGGCAGCTGAAGCCAGGGCGTCCTCTTGCGTGTCCTCTTCGTCCCAGAATGCGCCTGCACCGGCCCCGCTCGTCAGTTCTGGTGCAGGCGCGTCATCCCTGCACAGCTTCTGGGCATGCCCAGACGCTGTTTAGCAGTGAATGACGTGCCTGCACCAAAACTGACGAGCGGGGCTGGTGCAGGCACATTGACTCCTGGGACGTTCAGCTCCCAGGAGTCAACGCAAGCAGGAATTGATGGCGCGGGCCGCGGCCGCAGAGAGAGGAAGTAGAAGGATGGTAAGTATACTTTCTTCAAAAACAAGGTAAGTAAAGAAAAAAAATCGGCACTATCCATTTGTTTTTTAGGGGATTTAAAGCAAGCGGATGGCCCAAAGGTGTTTTTGAGGCCGGAACTCCACTTTAAACAAATCTGATTTCTTTTAACAAGTTAGTAAGCAAAAACCTAAAAGAGAAGTATGCTTCTTTTTTTTTTCAAAAAATCAAACCCTGCTGATCGCTCGGTTCTCAGGGCTTGCTGAGCAGAGAGCTGGCGACTGTCAATCACTGCTGTCTGCTCTGTTCCCTTCCCCCCGCGCGGTTACTGGAGCGCTGGGATGTGGATCGGCTGGCTCAGGCTCTTAGCAGCTCCTGGGTGGATCCCAACCATATGGTCACAATCTTTCCCCAGCCTGGACCGGCTCTGTGACAGTGGGCTTTAGCTCGCTGTCTGCTGAAAACGGGTCACGGGAATGCAGAACGGACTGTCCTCCTGTGATCCACAGGAGAAGTACACCCAACAGAGTTTTGGCTGTACTTCTCCATTAAAAGAGCAGTAGCTTTGGATATAGTATACTTGGATTTTGCAAAAGTGTTTGACACAGTTCCCCACATACCGCTAATGTGTAAGTCTACAGGCTTAGAAAACTGGCTAAAAAGATCATGTGACAAAATGTGAGTTGTGCCTGTAAGGGAGAGTTGATAGTTGTCAACAATGTCTCTCCAAGTTGCTCTGTAAAACCTGTGGCCTGTTGTTATAAAGTCTGTAACTACTAAATAATCAAAGCCATGCTTAGCTGGGTACAGATACTAATGCCATCAGTTCAACCCTCTGTCTTCCAGACATCAATTGAATATGCTGATTTAGCCAGCTGTTTGGTAATGTGTTGTATTTCAAGAGCTTGAGGACGGCCGTCTGCAAGTTAATTGGCTCAGGTTGATTGAGCCATTGTCATCTGTTAAGAATGCTGCTTGTGATCGTCATTCCTTAGAAATGCTAATGAACTCACATTGGTGTGGTCATTCAACCCCTGACCTGTGTGTAGTAATTTGATGAGGAGGGGGATGTGCTCATGTGTGTATAAATTGAGTGTGTGTCTTTTTAATAAACAGTTCGTTTTATCCCGTCATGAAGTCTGGACTCATGTTTGGGGGATTGGGGAGCTATTTTCATTTCTTGATGGTATTGTCACTGGGATTTCGGGAGAAGATGCACGGATCTCTCTCATAGAGACTATAGGATCCGTTACACTGGTGGCAAGCGGTGGGATTTTTCTCCCGAATGGATATCCTGAACTGAAAGAGGAGATAAATGGCGCATATATACGAACGGCTGAAACGATCGACGCTTAAGGAACTGCTGGAAGCTCGAGGCTTAGGGGCGAGCAACAAGCCAAAAGCCACGATAATAGCCGAACTACTGGAGAGCGAGCGAACCAGCAACCTGCAAATGGCAAACACAGAGGAAACAGAGTTCCAAAAGGATGTAAGATGGAAAATCAGGTGCGCTAAATTAATATATGTCACAAATCAGAGAGTGGATTTAGACACTATAGTAAGTATCAATCACACTCCTGTGATGTGTGTAGGATTAATGTACAATGGACTGTGTATACAATGTGAAAAAGTGAGGTATACACTCATGTGTAAAAACATATGTGTTCAATGGTGAATAAATAAACAGTGTTGACTGAAACTCAAGTGATGAATAGAAATGTACACATGCGTACACCATCAATAAATTCTCAAAGGAATTGTGACACTCAAACAAATATTATCACCGCTACAAAAACGTGTACACAAAAAGAAAAAGGAAGGTGCATAAAGTCCCAAATAATATTCCAAACAAGGATGTGGCAGGATCCCAAAGGAAGATTCCACTAAAACTTGTCAGGTGTAAATGTATTCCACCACCGAATAAGGGACTGGCCCCTTACCAGAAGAAAGAGGATATAAGGGCGTAATGTCAGCTCAGACGTGTAGTACACTCAGGAAGGGAAGTGAATAACTCAGGTGGGAGGTTCAGCCTCTTACCAAATTTCAGGATAGCAGTGCTAGTGCTATACTCCTATCTTGGTGCCTCTCCACACTCCTGGTTGTCCACACTCTGGGCGATACCTCTCTGCTGCTACAGGTGAAGTCTCCCACAAGTATCTCCTCTGCTGCCTCTTCCAGCAATCTCTCCTCTTCCTTTGGGATCCTGCCACATCCTTGTTTGGAATATTATTTGGGACTTTATGCACCTTCCTTTTTCTTTTTGTGTACTCGTTTTTGTAGCGGTGATAATATTTGTTTGAGTGTCACAATTCCTTTGAGAATTTATTGATGGTGTACGCATGGGTACATTTCTATTCATCACTTGAGTTTCAGTCAACACTGTTTATTTATTCACCATTGAACACATATGTTTTTACACATGAGTGTATACCTCACTTTTTCACATTGTATACACAGTCCATTGTACATTAATCCTACACACATCACAGGAGTGTGATTGATACTTACTATAGTGTCTAAATCCACTCTCTGATTTGTGACATATATTAATTTAGCGCACCTGATTTTCTATACACAATTCTAACCTCATTTGGTTCTAAGGTTGCAGCTTTATTTTTTACCAGATCCTGCGCACCAATTATTTTATACACAGGATGTAAGATGGAGACTAAGTATGTTGGGACCTAACCCCTCACAAGAAATTGTGGTGCAAATCATGGCACAAGCTACGGAAGCACAGAGTATCTGGGAAGCTCGGGAGGCCAGAGCCAGATAACCACAAGGGGATATGTTGTCGCTACCTGGATCTACAATAGGACGGCCACGTAAGATTAACTATGCTGCATTTAAAAGCTTCACAGAGGGTGAGATGGATATTCATAATTATTTGCAAGACTTTGAGAGACAGTGTGTATTAGAGGACCTGGAAAAAGCTAACTGGGCGGCGATATTGAGCAGCAAGTTATCAGGCAGAGCAGCAGAAGCCTTTAGAGCAGTGCCTGACGAGGACATTCAGATTTATGACAAAGTAAAAGAAATTTTGTTGGCTCGTTATGCTGTTACACCGGAGGCACACAGATGAAAATTCCGGGCCCTCAGGAGACAGGGCAAAGAGTCGTATACAGAGTGGGCATTCTGCATGCACCGCGCTGCCAGCAATTGGATGAAGGGATGCCAGGCGACTACATTAGCGGATGCCATACAGTTGCTACTGCTGGAGCAATTCTTCGACTACACTCCAGCAGATGTCAGAAACTGGGTCAAAGACAGGAAACCTCAGACAGTGGAGGAGGCAGCCAGGCTGGCGGACGAATTCTATGAGAGCAGGCGGGTCGACTTTCACAGGATCATCAGGATTATGTCCCCAGTACTATCCTCAAGCACCAGCTTCACAACAATCAGGACTAATCCCTAACACCCCGGCAAATCGATACCATAGGCACAATGGAGTGCAGTGCCATTTGTGCAAGAAATTTGGGCACTATCAGAGAGACTGCACTCAGAAACGGAACCACGCTTCATGGATTCGAACAGGGCCACCTTCCCCAGCGCAAGCAGCAGTTCACTACTACCACACCCACAGGCAGACACCCAGATACCGGTCCCACAGTGGGGTACAGTGCCACAGGTGCAAGCAGTTTGGGCACTATCAACGGGACTGTACCCAGAGCAGGAACCAAGCTGCATGGATCCGACCAGGGTCACCCCCTTCAGCACAGACAATGGTCCCCTACTATCCCACAGAGGTTTCCCCAGTCGTACCCAGGTTTGAACCCACTGAGGAGCAATTGGGTACCCTTCATGAGGCTAACCCAGTGCAAGCAGCTGAGGACAACAGGGCTCACCACAGACAGACGGTGAGACTAAATGGACAAGAAGCCAGGGGACTGAGAGACACTGGAGCCACCATAACCCTGGTACAACTGCACAGGGTTAAACCCTCACAGCACACTGGGCGTGCTGTGGCTGTAAGGGTGGCAGGGGGAGCCATCCACAAGTTACCCGCCGCAAGGGTGCATATTGATTGGGGCATCGGGGCTAAGTCAGTGGAAGTGGGCATCATGCTAGATTTACCAGCTGAGGTCTTGTTGGGGAATGACTTGGGCTGTTTAACCTCACAATTTATCCCGGCAGACAGAACTAGAGAAATAGATTCTACTACCCGGACATCCCCAAGCTGACCCGTTAGGGTCTAGGCGGATATGCCATCCCATGGAACTAAGGGGGAGCTATGTGACAAAATCTGAGTTGTGCCTGTAAGGGAGAGTTGATAGTTGTCAACAATGTCTCTCCAAGTTTCTCTGTAAAACCTGTGGCCTGTTGCCATAAAGTCTGTAACTACTAAATAATCAAAGCCATGCTTAGCTGGGTACAGATACTAATGTCATCAGTTCAACCCTCTGTCTTCCAGACATCAATTGAATATGCTGATTTAGCCAGCTGTTTGGTAATGTGTTGTATTTCAAGAGCTTGAGGATGGCCGTCTGCAAGTTAATTGGCTCAGGTTGATTGAGCCATTGTCATCTGTTAAGAATGCTGCTTGTGATCGTCATTCCTTAGAAATGCTAATGAACTCACATTGGTGTGGTCATTCAACCCCTGACCTGTGTGTAGTAATTTGATGAGGAGGGGGATGTGCTCATGTGTGTATAAATTGAGTGTGTGTCTTTTTATTCGTTGTTCGTTTTATCCCGTCATGAATTCTGGACTCATGTTTGGGGGATTGGGGAGCTATTTTCACTTCTTGATGGTATTGTCACTGGGATTTCGGGAGAAGATGCACGGATCTCTCTCATAGAGACTATAGGATCCGTTACAGATCATATTCAGAGAGTAGGGATTATTGATTTATACTCTGAATTGTCTAAAGTTATTAATAGTGTACCCCAAGATTCAATGTTGGGACCTTTACTTTTTAACCTGTTTTCTAAATAGTATAGGGTCAGGGATTAAAAGTACCATTTCAGTGTTTGCAGATAACACCAAGCTATGCAGTCGAATTATGTCCTTACAGGATGTCTCCAATTTACAAGCCAACCTTAATGCACTGTTTAATTGGGCAGCTACATAGCAAATAAGGTTTAATGTTGATATGATAAATGTAAAGTTATATACTTGGTGGCTGAAAACACATTCTAGGAGGAGAACAGCTAGCCAACAGTGATGGGCCGAACACCCCCCCTGTTCAGTTTGGACCAGAACATCTCGAACAGGGAAATGTTCCAGCAAACATGCAAACTATTAAAACAAAGAGAAATCTATCTTTCCCCTATGAGACAAGTACAAGTACAAGGAAATCAGTAGTGCATCATAAAATTGTGGTGATACTAAATGAATAAATAAATAAATATCAGTCCTTCAAACATAATCCATTTAGGAAATAGTCCGTAATGCAGGATAAATAAATAGAAGTGACCCGCTCTGGAAATAGAGATAGCCCAGTGTTCTATTGCTCGTACATCTCACATGCCAGCACCAATGTGTAGTCCACTCACAATAGATTTGCCACTCACCAGAGTTCAATGCCTTTCCACTCTCATGGACAAGGCACAAAACACTTCATAAATTAATCCAGGCTGCCCAGATGATCAATTGCAAACATCTCACTCTGTCCACTCGTTCCAGGAATCAGATACGGACATATGTAATAAAGAACAACTCCCACTACTGTGATACCGTTTTCATATATACCACTTTAATTAACTTAATTAATTCAATATTTCCACTCACATAATTCAAATCATAAAACACCAATAAAATTCAGCAAAGACCACTTGGACATCTCTACCACGTTGGTGTGACAGATCGTTCAGAGAAGCTAGCCAGTCGCCTTCGGCTGTTTCCAGATGCTGTATAGTCACTCCCGACGCGTTTCGTCATTTCCGACTTCGTCACAGGGGGAAGTGACTATACGGCTCAGCGATCCGGAATTTAAAGCTTTGATCACATCACATCACATTGCACAAACTAATTAGTAAAAGTCAAAGTGTAGTACTAATAATCACAACCCTTTTCCAAGGATCATATGGCAACAGGCGGCAAAACCTCTAGTGTCAGCCAGTGGTGGCTGGTGTGTTGAGGGCGCAGGGGCGCCGCCCCCTAATCTACATGCAGGGGCGCCGGACTGATGGAGTTCAATGGGATTTTTCGCTATTGTCACACCGATCCTCCTCCTGGCCAATCAGGATGCGCATTAGATATGCGCTTCCTGATTGGCCGCAAGGCAAACCCATTGCCATTGGCCGAGGAGGAGGCGGGAGCGGAAGAAGACGCGCTGCCGGTCACCTCAGAAGAAGCCACCGGAATTGAACCAGAGAGCCGCCGCTGGTCCCGAGTATCCCTAGTCCCGCCGTCAGCAGCAGAGAGCAGCAGAGTCGGTCCGGTCATCGTGAGGAGGTAAGTGATTCAAGCAGCCGCTGCCTCAGACTCAGTGCCTCCCTCCTCTCTCTCCTGTCACTGTGCGGGACTCGAGTCCAGCGGTGGTGGGGGGGCACACCGTGGTCACTCTACATTGAAGTGGGCACACAGTGGTCACTCTACATTGAAGGGGGCACACCGTGGTCACTCTACATTGAAGGGGGCACGCCCTGGTCACTCTACATTGAAGGGGGCACACCCTGGTCACTCTACATTGAAGGGGGCACACCATTGACACTCTACATTGAAGGGGGCACACCGTGGTCACTCTACATTGATGGGGGCACACCGTGGTCACTCTACATTGATGGGGGCACACCGTGGTCACTCTACATTGATGGGGCATGCTGTGGTCACTTTACATTGAAAGGGGCATGCTGTGGTCACTCTACATTGATGGGGGAACACCGTGGTCACTCTACATTGAAGGGGGCACACCATGGCCACTCTACAATGATGGGGGCACACCGTGGTCACTCTACATTGATGGGGGCATGCTGTGGTCACTCTACATTGAAGGGGGCACACCGTGGTCACTTTACATTGAAGGGGGCACACCGTGGTCACTCTACATTGATGGGGGCATGCTGTGGTCACTTTACATTGAAGGGGGCATGCTGTGGTCACTCTACATTGAAGGGGGCACACCGTGGTCACTCTACGTTGAAGGGGGCATGCTGTGGTCACTCTACATTGAAGGGGGTACACCGTGGTCACTCTTCATTGAAGGGGGCATGCTGTGGTCACTCTACATTGAAGGGGGCACACCGTGGTCACTCTACATTGATGGGGGCACTGCTCACTGGTCACTCTGCATTGATGGGGGCACACTGTACCTTGATTACTGAAGGCACCTTTCACACATTTTTTGCCGCGAAGCAATGCCTATTACATTTTTCTGTTTGCGCCCCCCCCCAAACAATTTTGAGCACCAGCCGCCACTGGTGTCAGCCAAATAATTTCTGTTTGCGCCCCCCCCCCCCAAATAATTGCATCTTTATACAAAACCGTAAATTTTATCCAACTGTCCCATTAACCCCTTACTCTCTAAGTTTCAGACCGCAATCAACTCTTCCCGGCCTTACAGGTAAGGACAGATATGGGAATTAACCCAATCGATCCTCACTTGCTAATTCTTATAGGGGCAAAATTATGGTGAAAAAAATGTATACAAAATTACTAAAAATTCATCTATCATGATGAATCAAAAAGCCACCGATCCTTGGTACGGATAACATAATACATCACAATACACTATAATAGCACAAACCCTACTACAATGTATATTAAAATCGCTAAAATTTCTCATCATATCTCATCAAGACTCATCATATCAAAAAATATGTCTCAAAATTAAACACGTCTGTATCTTACAATTATTGGTGTTTCACAAAAAATATTTAATAAAAACATTTAATAAAAATTTATAATGATAATATTTGATATTTAATTTTCTTATAAAATTAGGTCACACATTAATTAACGGCCATCATATCATTCAACCTCTAGGGCTTCTCACTAAGCCCATGTTTGAGGCATAGCATGGCCCCAAAACTGGCGAATAATAATAGGAATAATAAATCGACCATGTATCATCATTCATAAAAACCACTACCCCTAATAGTCGCTGATAAAGCAATTTAGAT
This sequence comes from Pelophylax lessonae, assembly GCF_965119305.1. Classification (NCBI taxonomy): domain Eukaryota; kingdom Metazoa; phylum Chordata; class Amphibia; order Anura; family Ranidae; genus Pelophylax; species Pelophylax lessonae. Next base: position 64,920,379 of record NC_138774.1, read on the forward strand.
CTAACTCAATAGTCAGCCCATTGGGATCAAGGGCCTGAGTGAGAAATATCCACTTGGTCTCACATTTAGACACTTTCCTTATCCAATTTGAACCTCTTCATGATGGGGTTACTCTTTCGATACCCCAAAAATGCAGACCTCGGGGGTCACATTGATGGAATCGCCTAAAATGATTGGACACACTATGGTCTTTAAACCCCTTAAGGATATTTGTAATATGCTCACCCACTTGCTTTTTAATGGTTCGCTTGGTGCATCCTATGTAGATTAAATTACATGGGCACATCAATGCGTATACCACATAAGTGGTGTCGCATGTCATCAAATGCTTGATCGCAAATGTTTTACCTATGGATGGTACATTAAATTCCTCCCGTTTCTTCGCATTGGTTCTAGCATAAAAACAAGCCCTACACCGCCCACATGTATGGAATCCTTTTCTCCCAGGAAAGAAGGAGGTGTTCGTGGATCAAAAATCTTCCTTACCACCTTGTCACCAAATTGATTCATGCTTTATTAGGGTTATTTTGCTTTCCTTTGGACTGTGGGTAGAAGATTTTGTATACGGAGGTTTTCTATTTGTTTTTTTTTTTCTGTTGGTTGAACTAGATGGACTTGTGTCTTTTTTTTTTTTTAACCCGACTAATGCTTAGTACACACAATCAGAAAATCAGATGAAAAATATTGCTTTCAAAGGGATTGTACGATAATCTAAGCATTAGTACACAGCTTTCGAGAGCTGATCATGACAGTTCATCTGAAATTACCTGAAGGGACAAACACAAAAAAATTTCTCGTACGATTCTGAACAAATGATTTTTATTTAATCAGTACAGTTTAACCTCCCTGGAGGTATTCCCGAGTGTGGCTCGGGGTAGAAGTTCAGTGCCATTAGCGGTAACCCCCGAGCCCCACTCAGTGTAGCGCCAGGGAGCATCGCTGGATCCTGGTAGAGGTTACTTACCTTGTCCCCGGGATCCCCCGATGTGTCCCAGCAGCATACGGTGGCCGGATCTTCTGCCCGATGCTGTGAGCCCCGGCTTCTGTCTCCTGCGACGGTTACTATACTTTTATATATATATATATATATATATATATATATATACACATGTGTGTATATATATATATATATATATATATACATACATACATACTTTAACTTATTTATAGTTCTTTATTATATTATAATTTATGATTTTGTGTTTCAAACTTTATCATACCCGAGATGTTATAAAGAAGAACGCACTATAAAAAAAAATCATATGTAAATAGTTGGTTTGGGCTGCTCGTCCTTAACCGCTTGCCGACTGCGCACAGTATATTTACTGCGGCAGTCGGCCCCGGCCAGGCAGAGTGACGTAGGTCTACGTCGCTCGCCTGTCACTCCTTCCAGAGCCAATAGCGGGCGGGCGCGCGCCCGCCGAGGCGCGTGCCCGCCTCGGCTCGTTCACGGAGGAGTGCGGGAGTGTGACTGGCGGACCCGATGTCCGCCGGTCACACTACGATCGCCGCTACAGCGGGAGAAAGACAGAGCGGCTTGTGTAAACAAGCCACCTGTCAGTTCTCCCTGTGTAAAAGTGAAGATCAAACAGTTCTACTATGTAGAACTGTTGATCTTTGTTTTTACACTAGTAGCCATGTCCCTACACAGTTAGAATCACGCCCCTAGGACACACTTAACCCCTCCCTGTCCAATACTGTTAACCCCTTCCCTGCCAGTGTCATTTTTGCAGTAACAGTGCATATATATAGCACTGATTACTGCAGTAATGTCACTGGTACCCCCAAAAGTGTCAAAAATGTCAGTCAAGGGTCCGATCTGTCCGCCGCAATGTCGCAGTACCGCAAAAAAAATCGCAGATCGCCGCCATTACTCGTTAAAAAAAAAAACACCAAAAATGACAAAAATCTTTCCCTTTGTTAGTAAACGCGATAACTTTTGCGCAAACCAATCAAAATACGCTTTTTGCGATTTTTTTTACCAAACATAGGTAGCGTAAAACAAATTGGCCGAAAATTTTAAAAAATTTTGATTTTTACATTTTTTTTTGGGGGAATTTCATATAAAAAAAAGTGAAAAATATTGTTGTTTTTGCAAAAATTACGCTCTTTTTTTGTTTATAGCGCGTGATCAAAAAATCGCACAGGTGATCAAATACCACCAAAAGAAAGCTCTGTTTGTGGGAAAAAAAGGACGTGAAATTCGTTTAGGTACAGCGTCGCACGACCGCGCGATTGTCCGTTAAAGTCACGCAGTAAAAAATCGCAAAATAACCCCTGGTCTTTTAGCAGGAAAATCCTCCGGTGGTAAAGTGGTTAAGAACTACTAGCAAAATATTTGTACCGCTTTCAGCAACTAAAATCGGAAACAATCATACCGCCAGGGAGGTTAAGTCTGAAAAAAATCTGAAGACCAAGACCACACATACTTGAAAACAAAAGAATGAGAATTTTTGTAACTCTAGTAACCTCTTATTTTTCGATATGAGACTAGCATGCAAATAAAAAAAGAAAAGAGGAAATCTTTTGTCCAGTATTCCTATTGTGTGTACAAGGCTTAACTATGTAACCCTAATTATCTAGTTGTCTCTTCTATAAACTAACCTGCTATTAATCTCTCCTATGACCTAACTGTCTCTACTATAACCTAATCTACTGGCTGCTTCTTCTATGACCTAATATTTTGGCTGTCCCTCTAAAAACATTGATTCCTAGCCCTCTCTCTCCTATAACCTCATCTCCCAATGCACTCACCTTTGATTTAATTTCCAAGCTGTCTCTTCTAACCTAATCTTCTACAGTAGCTGTCCCTGCTTTGATTTCATCTTCTAACTGCCTCTTCTATAACCGAATCTCTTAGATGACTCTCCTATACCATGATATCAAAGCTCACCTCTTTTATAACCTAATATTCCTGTTGTCTCCCCTATGACCTAATCTCTTGCAACAGGCATGCACAAAAAGTGTGTTGTTTAAAGAATAGGAGGGTGGCTGAATTACAAAGTATATGGATGTGCAGATATAACTACTTCTTCAAAATATAGCAGCAGCTTTATTTAAAAAGCTAAGTCATTTTATGTACCCTTCTCTATACTACAAGTAAAATGTGTACTTAAAAAACATACAAAACAAAATCTTATGTGTACCGTTTATATTTTCAAAGTCCTTGATGAGGAACTGAACCTCCTCTAGTATCCGCTCCTCCACACTCCTCTTCCCCATTCCAAAGTTCCTCAGTGTGAGCAGAGCAAAGCGCCGAAGTGACTTCCATCTCATTCCATTGTGAAAGCAAAGGTCTAGAGTTAAAAAAAAAAAGCAGGGTTATAATTACTGTTTCTGAGAATCATATCATGTAAGAAAGAGAAAAACATATTATTCAAATCCAGACCAAATTATGTGAGGTTTTGTTGTCTCAGAATCTTGCATGCCTTGAGATCCCCCCCCTATATTTTGTTATACCATATACTTAGAAATATTGTTACCAATGATAAGGAAAAACAACAGCCTCTGTGAGCCTCGGTTCACACTAAGGAGACCTGTGAGGCGACCTGGTCCATAGGGAAGCTGCGGACCCGTTCTAATAGGAGCGACACAAGTCGCTCCGACTTAGAAAAAGGGTCCGGAGCTTCTTTGGGGCGACCAGGAGGCGACCGCCATAGACTTCAATGTTATGAAGTCCGTGGCGGCCGCTCCGAGGTCGCGGCGCGCTGCTCGGCCGCTCCGAAGTAGCGTCGCCCCTATGTGAACGGGGGCCTTATCGTTGTATGATTTTGAAAGGTTAATTTGAAGAGAAAAGTTACAAAGTAAAAGTAAAGACTAGAAAGAAAAGATAACAATCTTTTGTCAAAATGGGAGACTTTTACTGCTCATTCCACAGGCAGCAGGGAAGTGGTAAAGACAGCAGTACCGACACCTAATGTGATCTATTTAACCACTTTACCATCGGAGGATTTTGCTGTCTTACGTCTGGGCCACTTTTTGTGATTCGGCACTGTGCAACTTTAACTGACAATTGCGTGGTCATGCAACGTCGTACCCAAACTAAATTTATGTCCTTTTTGTCCCCACAAATAGAGCTTTCTTTTGGTGGTATTTGATCACCTGTGCGATTTTTACTTTTTGCGCTATAAACAAAAAAAGAGCGACAATTTTGAAAAAATAACAATATTTTTCAAATTTTTTTAGATGAAATTCCTCCCCAAAAAATGTAAAAATCTAAATTTTTTAACATTTTAGGCCAATTTGTTTTCTGCTACATATGTTTGGTGAAAAAAATCACAATAAGCGTATTTTGATTGGTTTGCGCAAAAGTTATCGCAGCTACTAACTACGGGAAATTTATGTCATTTTTATTGTTTTTTTTTTAACTAGTAATGGCGGTGATCTGTGATTTTTTTTTGCAGGACTGCGACATGCGGCGGACAGATCGGACCCTTCACTGACATTTTTGACACTTTTGGGGGTACCAGTGACATTATTACAGTAATCAGTGCTATAAATATGCACTGTTACTGTAAAAATGACACTGGCAGGGAAGGGGTTAACTTTTATTGGTGATCAAGGGGTTAATGTATGCCTGGTGCTTACTAACGTGTGTGGGGGGAGGTGACTGAGTGACACAGGGACAGATCGCAGGTTCAGCTATGCTGAACCCTGCAATCTGACCCTGCCTGTCACTTAGGAGATCCGCCGCTTTGTTTACACAAGCGGGCGGATCTCCACACTCGATCCGCGATGATCGGGGAAGAGCAGCTCCTCCCCTGGCCCGACTCTCTCTGTGACTGAAAACAGCGGGAGAGAGCCTCCGGCGCCGCGCGCGCGCCGCTGAGAGAGAGGAATGTCTGGTGACGTAGGTCAGACGATAACGAGCCACTGTGCCGCAGTAGCAGCACAGTGAACAGTGCTAAAATGGTTAAGTGTATCATACATTTTTGTTATTTTGCAACATTTTAACAATTTGACCATGACCTAAATTCTGAAATGACTTGTCGCAAAATAGATTGAAACTAAGGCTGGTCATAAATTACACAATGTTCTTGTACAATTTACCTTTAGATTTATCAAAACCTTATACTATGAGGCCAAACCTAAACAATTTGTATGCAATCAGGCAGGCTCTTGCTCTACATTTTTGACGGTAAATCTAAAGGAAATTGAAGCAGATAATTGTATAATGTATGGCCAGCCGGTCCATTGTGTTATAAGGCAGCAGTGTGATCCAGGTGATGTAGCACGTTTTATGTCAGTAGCAGCTCACAAGTTTTGTCTGGATAGTGTGATCCAGGGAGAGGGTGCGCATAGAGCTGGAGCATTGTGTGTATAGAGCATGTAAAATTAATTTTAGTGGTGGTATTCAACATTGTGAGTTTATTGGTCTGTGAGGTCCGAAAGGTTGGCAGCCACTGCTCTATACCTCGCTTACTCCTTACCCTTGTGACCTGGAGCTCAAATGGCAATGAATCCATTGGTTGAGGAAAGGAGGCTTTATTGGTGGTTCTTGTAGGCACATGGCTAGTGTGAGTTATAAGTCTGGTCCAATTAAAACTGATATCTTGGTTTTAAATAAAAGCCATTTGGGGATATCCCACAGCAGTTTTAAATCTGCTGGTAAGATTGGTGTTATAGAAGGTTTCACTCTGCTAGCTATTTTAATAATATTATATTATGGAGACTGTAGCAGAGGGAGAAATAAAACTTCCCTTGCTCTTTGGATGAAGGTCAGAGCTGGGATCTCTAATGGGAACACCTTATGACTGTAATCACAAAACATATGAGACGCTAATGGGTTATCACTTATCAGCAGTTCAGCTAGGTTAGAAGATTATTTTGTAAATATTTTTGTCTTTATTTAGTAGTAATAAGCACGCTACTCTGTGAGGAGTCCATCTAGTAGACTCAGTGTAGGGTCACACTTATGCGACGCGGGAAGCCTGCGAATTTGCAGCCTGTTCCCGCATCGCAAACGCACCCTTGGCAGTTCACACTGCCATATGCGATACGCTGGGGGTGTCAATGAAATGTTAACGACACCCCCAGTTTGATCGCATATCGCAGTGCAATCTTTACAGTTCGCACAGGATCGGATCGCACAAGTGTGAACCACTGTGCGATCCGATCCTGATGCGGCTGAAAAAAGGGGTCCTGTGCGTCTTTGCTGCGGGTGCAGTGCAAATTTAGGCATACAAAGTGTATGGCTGAATTTGCACCGCACAGCCGATCGCATGTAATGAAGGAGCAGTGCGCTCCGATATTACATGCGATCATCGCAGCCGCAAGAATGTGAACCAGCACTCAAGTCTAATAATCCCTAATAGGGCTGTTACAAATTTCTGTTCATGACCCAATTAAAGTAATCACATTAAAATCAATTTCAGGAGTCGATGCAAGCCAAAAGAATGCAATAATATCTCACCATGTTTACCAATGAAGTTCAAGAACACAGGAAGGTCTCCTCTATCTCCAAATGCTTCATATTGGTCAACCAAGGCCTCCTTCACAGCATTGTATCCACATACAACAATTCCAGGTTTAGGTCCCAAGTATAGACTGTAGATTGGTCCATACTTGTCTTTTAGCTGTGGAAAATATAAAGGAGACAAATGTTTACCTAATCCATTAGCCAGGGACAGAAGGAGTTTAGTCATCACCCTAGGAGCTGGTGAAAGGCCACTGACAATACCCCCCTACCACATTCTACTTAAGAAAAAGTATTGCTTACAGGGATATTGTTCTGGCACCTATACCCAGGTTAGGAGGGACTTAATTTTTGAATGCTTCATTGCTGCATTTAGGCCCTAATGTACTGGCCAGTAGAGAATGGCTTGTAAACCGACTGCTGGACCATTGTCATAGAATTGTCCCTTAGACAGGATCTTCCCGAGTACAGGGTTTAGGAGTCATTATCTGGTGCGCTTGCTTATTACTAATTGTTTACTTTATTTTACCACTGTTTTACATACTTGTTTGAGTAATTAGTGTAATTTCCATTTCTTTGGTAAATGTATTATTGTGTATACTGTATTGTTGCAATAAAAATCCACTCATCAGCCTGAGTGTGTTGGAAAGTCATGGGCACTAGGAACATGGGACTCGAGAAAACAGCGGCTCCTTCGGGGCTAATCGCTACAAAAGTAAATATGAAATATTGGACATTGATAGCTCACATTTACTACCTGCAGCCAACAAGTGATAAGCTCCAGATAAGATCAGCAGATTTATGAAGGCTACTTTACAACCGCACTGTGAAACAAAAAAAGTAGGGAGACAAGTTTACACACTGAAACAAACAAAGATTCCCGTGAGCAACCTTCCTATATCAGATATTAAATGCCGCAAACACCTCACTTCCCATACAAGTGTAAAGAGCAAATAAATAATATAATAGTGCTGCGCAAATAATAATCTGTGAATAAATATATAAAAATGAAATAAAATTTAAATATATAAAAATGGAAAAAAGTGTATATAAATATCAACCAACAAGTAAAACATTGATGTGTATAAATATATGACACAATATAACATTAGTAAAAATCAGTGCTTGAAGACAAAAAGTGCAAAGTGCAAAGCATAATAAAATATGCAACAAATCCCAGTGATTAAAGTATATATCAATCCATGTATATTATAAGTGCAAATAAAATGATGATGAATCATCCAAAAAAAGTCTTTAGTGATGATAAGTGCAAAGTACCAGAAAAATCTTCTATAGGTGCTCAAGCCACCTGGATGTGGCTGGTGTTTCCCAAGCAGAGTGAGTGACCAAAGTGTCACTGATCAATATTATCCGTGCACCCCCTTGTGAGTGGGTGCTCACCTTAAGACTGACTCAGTTAAGCTCAAATGCAGGGGGTCTAATGGATGACACTTCCGGGTGGTTCCATCCCAGTATCACAGATCAAGTCAGCAAATCTCAACCCAACAGCCAACGTAACATGTGAATAAAAAAGCTTACAATAGTGCTTATACCTTTTAAAACCTTTAATTCATGTAAAAACATAAGGTATTGCACTCACATGTAATGGTGCATCCATGCACCTTTAAAATGCCATACAAGATAAGGTTTGACAACCATAGGAATACCGTGGTGGTGTAGTGGGAGACGCCGCAGCTGTGTATTTCCTTCTGTGCAGGATCAGCCTGACAGTCTCGCCAGTACCTCGGCGAGGGGAGGGGGGGGCAAGGACGGATGGAGTGCTTTGCCGAGGTACTGCTCGCACACCCCAAAGGCCGGCCCTGCTGACTAGCATTTCAGTGTTTCTCTTCTCCCTCACTCAGCTAATTTGACCCCCAGTGTTGACCGAGAGGGGCAGGGGAAGGGTGATATACACTTTATTACCAAAAGTATTGGAATGTCTGCCTTTACATGCACATGAACTTTAATGCCATCCAAGTCTTAGTTCGTAGGATTTAATATTGAGTTGGCTCACCCTTTATAGCTATAACAGCTTCAAATCTTCTGGGAAGGCTGTCCACAAGGTTTAGGAGTGTGTCTATGGGAATGTTTTATCATTCTTCTAGAAGCGCAATTGTGAGGTCAGGCACTGATGTGGACGAGAGGGCCTAGCTGTCAAGGTCTTACCTTGCCCTCCTGTTGGCAGCCATCTTGGACATGTGCAGACTGCTGCCTCTTATAGACTCTGATTGCATCATCACTTGCCTGCTGCCTGGGCATCGCACAGTAATGATGCTGGACACCTGACTATATCTATCACCTGATGGGTAGCAGACCTTGCTCTTGTGTTTGTGCTCCAAGGGGCATCTCTGCTAGCAGTCTTCTTTTCTCTGTGTTCCTCCGTGTATGACCTGGCTTGGCTGATGACTCTTCTGGCTCTCGACCCAGCATTGACAGACGACCCAGCATCGGCTGGCGACCCGCTTCTGGACTCCATCCCAGCTTGGATGACTTCTCGCTTCTGGACCTAACCCCGGCTAGGATGACTACCCACTTCTGGACTTGACCCTAAGCTTGTTCCCGCTCCCACTTCCTCACTCTTGCTGTGCGTTTATTGTTGTTTGCTCCAATAAACTGTTTTATTTTACCTGCATCCCCAGGTGGTCTGGTTTCCTGGCACCTTGACACTGGCTCACAGTCACTGCTCTAATTCATCCCAAAGGTGTTCTGTCGGGTTGAGGTGCAGACCAGTCAAGTTCCTCCACCCCAAACTTGCTCATCCACGTCTTTATGGACCTTGCTTTGTGCACTGGTGCACACTCATGTTGGAACAGGAAGGGGCCATCCCAAAACTGTTCCCACAAAGTTGGGAGCAGGAAATTGTCCAAAATGTCTTGGTATGCTGACGCCTTAAGAGTTCCCATCACTGAAACTAAGGGGCCAAGCCCAACCCCTGAAAAACAACCCCACACCATAACCCCCCCTGCACCAAATGATTTGGACTAGTGGACAAAGCAAGATCATTTGGCTGATCCCTTAGCAATGTCAGACATCTTTATTGCATACTTGTTCTAGGTAAAGCAGGCCATCCAGCAGGGACTGGCTGAATTTTGATCAGTTTGTGCCCCTCCCCCCATTTTAAATATTTAAATGACTTCTGCTGATGGAACATGTTGGGAAATTCTCAGAAGATCAGCAACTGCATCCAATGAGCTGTGAGTATCACTGTGAGAATACAATGCCCTGGCAGGGAAAAAAACTCCATCCACACCCTTTGTGTATTAAACAAGAGAGTACATATGACTGCCAGAAAACCAGTATTTGCAGAATCAGATGTAGCAATGGTAGCCTCTATGTCTGTCATGTTTTCTTTTAGGAAAAAAAAAATTACACTGAGACAAGATCCTGTACCCAAACTACCCTTGAGCTGAGAGTTTTCCAGGCTTGCTAACCTTCATAAGAGACCTTCCAATGTCTTTTGTGTCGACCTGCAGGAGGTTCCCAATGAAGGGTAAGGGCATGGGTCCTGGAGGAAGTGTTGCTTTCTCTCTTAAAATCCTCATGAAGCTCAGAATTATACAGGACACACAGAAGATGATGGAAAGGAGATATGTGGCATACCAATCCATACTGCTACCTGTCGCATAGACACAATAAAAAAAATAATTGATATATAAGAACCATAACAAAACAATCATGGACACTTAAAATGCATCTACAATGATCTCAGGAAGTAATAGGACCCTATAGATATCACTTTCTCCTTATTATGTACCAGCTGCTAAAATCTGTAGAGCAACCTTTCTTAGCCTTTTTACCCAAGATCTGGTCAGAATATCCCCCTCACAGACAGCTAAAAAGATCAGTGGTGTTATGCTCCTGGCTTTGGCTCTAGAATTATGCAAGCAACATCAAAAGGGAAGTCTATCCACCATTGTTCAACTAACCCCTAGCAACCGTTTGAGGAACCCCAGTTGAGAATAGAGCTATTTTTGGGGTTGACACCTTGCTGCAGTAAATTCCAGTGAAGTAGAAGATTCTTACAATACTAATCTATGGAAGAAAGGCCCAATATCATTAGAACCTGACAAGGAATGTATGGATCTGTGGTTATGTCAGGATCAGGGGTTAAGCTATAGGGTTTTATGGAGATTTTCTTTTAGGATTCAAGTCGCATTAGGTAAATGGTTGGTCATTTTAAGAGTTGGGTTAAAGCAGTTGTGTGTTATGGTTGGATTAAAAAATACCAACCCCCCTCCCCCCCCCCAAGAAAAAAGGAAATAGGGATCCGGCACCAACTTATGGCTACCACAAAAGGAATTTTATTACAAGAATTACAGCATTTAAAAAGTATGAAAGGAATTAGCAACCTAGAATTCCCGACTCTGAAAACTTCCCCAACACCTAGCCTCACACTTAAAGTGGAGTCCATCCATAAATGGAACTTTCGCTTTTAAGGCCTCTTGACTCCCTGACATTCCGCATTTGGCATGTCATTTCTTTGGGGGGGGAGGGGGGAGCCGGTACCTAGATTTGACAGGCACCCGCCCCTTTTTTTCGCTTGGGCCGCCTAAGTTCTACTCTCCCCTTCCCTCCCTGCAATCTTCTGGGACATGTCAGAGGTCCCAGAAGATTGCCTGCGCACTCAGGACGTGAAGCGCGACTCGCATATGCGCAGTGCGCACCTGGCTGTGAAGCCGCAAGCTGTCACAGCCTGGTGCCCACACTAGAGATGCCTGCACCGCGGGGAGAAGAGGGGGAGAACCGAGGCTCCCGCCGGCCGCATCGATGGATCGTGGAACAGGTGAGTGTGTGTTTAATAAAGGTCAGCATTTACACTTTTTATAGCTGCTGACTTTTATTAAACACGAAATTGGGTGGAACTTCGCTTTAAGTCCCCCCTAGAAAGGACAAACCCCCCATCCCCTACTCCCACCTACTGCAGGACTGCAGAAATTTAGTCTACTGCCTTGGACCTCAGAATGGCGATAAGGAGATAGCCCTGTGATGGATACTTGTGGTTTCCACAGCTATCTCCTTATCTCCATTCCTAGGTTCCAGGCAGTAGACTAGTATTTTGCGGTCCTCCAGTAGGTGCAAGTCTTAGTAATTTTGGAGGGGTTGGTCCTTAGTGCTGGTGGATGGGGGCTTGGTCGGGGGTGGGGGGTCTGTTCTTTCTGGGGGGAGGGCTTGTGTGTGGGGGGAGGGGCCAGGGCAGTTTTCAGAGTAGGGAATTCTGGGTTGCTGATTCCTTTTATACTTTTTACATACTGTAATTTTCTAATAACATTTTTGTTTTGGTAGCCATAGGTTGGTGTCAGATTTCTATTTTCCTCTGTTCTTTTTTGGCTGGCTACAGTTTATAGAATACCACCCCCCCCCCCCCACTATTTGGGCAGGGCACTGTGTTTCAAGGAGGTAAATCTCCGGACCATCATCTCTTTTGGATTAAAGAATACAGTATGTGCAGTTTAACCACAAGGTGCACTTACATTTTTTGCCCACTGTCCTACATTATTCCACCCTTCCCAGATATTTACACACCTCCATCCCGTAGCCTCACACAGTGTTTAGATCCTTTATGGAAACTCTTCCATGCAATGGCTGCAACTGCATAGTGGATCCCCTTAGACTTTTGTGGGCTGCCTTCTAAGCCCAGAGATGTTTGGGATATGGTCCCATAGAGGTGTATTGGAATCCACTGCACAGATGCAGCCAAAATTTTTACAAACCACCTTTCAGCCCTTAAAGAAGAACTAAGCCACACTACCCTATTTTGTACCTACATTTAGTCAATAGAAATTGGAAAAAGAATTATCTTTAAGGGAGTCAGCTATTTATTGCATGATAAATATAGAAAGTATTACATTTTCCTATACAAATATATGCTAATTTGAAAACCATTGGTAGGCAGTGTATTCTTATGATAGTGAGGTGTACGGAATATAATTCAAATGAGTCCGACACCATATACGTAGCACCACACGAGTTCTGCACCCTTTATGGAGTGCACTCCTGAGTCCTGCACTGTGTATGTAGCACACTCCTGAGTCTTTCACCCTGTACCCTGTACATATTGCCCTCCTGAATCCTGCATGTAGCACACTCCTGAACTCTGAACCCTGCATGTAGCTCACTCCTGAGTCCTACAACCTGTATGAAGCACACTCTGAACGCTGTATGTAGCATACTCCTGAACTCTGTACCGTGTACATAGCAAATTCCTGAGGCCTGCACCCTTTACATATCGCACTCTTTAACTCTGCACTCTGTATATAGCACACTTGTGAGTCCTGCACCCTGTATGTAGCACACTCCTGAGCTCTGAACCCTGTATGTAGCACACTTCTGAGGCCTGCACCCTGTACATAGCGCACACTCCTGAGTCTAGCACCCTGTACATGGCGCACTCCTGAGTCCTGCACCCTGTACATAGCACGCTTCTGAACTCTATACCCTGCACATAGCAAATTCCTGAGCCCTGCACACTCTACATATCACACTCTTGAACTCTGCACTCTGTATGTAGCACACTTGTGAGTCCTGCAGACTGTATTTAGTTCACTTCTGATCTCTGCAACCTGTACGTAGCACACTTGTGAGTCCTGCACCCTGTATGTAGCACACTCCTGAACTCTGCACCATGTATGTAGCACGCTCCTGAGTCTTGCTCCCTGTACATACTGCACTCCTGAGTAGGGATGATCGAACGGTTCGGGCCCACCATCGGTTCGGCCCTAACATTGGGTGTTCGAGGTTCGGCCGAATTTAGAACTTTTTGCCCAAAAAGTTCGGAATTTGGCAACCAGAACCGCCCAAAATGCAATGCTTCAGGAAATGGGCTTTAAAAGCCCGTGATTGGACCAGAACCATTAGCAAAAGCCAATTGAGGGGGCAGGAGAATTCTAGGAATGTGATTGGAGTGACTAGGGGGTCCCTAGACCAATCATTAGTGAATACGCCCCCCAGTATATAAGATCGCCCCCGCCATATTCCTAGCATTGTTATACTGGACATGGAAGAGAGTGGAAGCAGTTCTGTTAATTTTACTTTAAAAGTGTCATTTAGCATTTATTAGTGTGAGGAAAGGAATATCTAGTGTAGTTAGAGTGCTCCTTTACACTTAAGTTAGCTTCAAAAATTTAGTTTCTGTAGGCAAAGTGTTAAGTATCAGGGGACCGTAGTGTAGTGTAGGGTTAACTGGCAGTGACTGCTATGGCAGGGTGACAAAACCCCTCCATAGCAGGGTGACCGCTATAGAGAAATGATCATTTCTCTGAATAGCTTCATCACACCCATATGGCTTCTCACCAGCCAAGCATTTTTTATGCTGCAGGGGCTGCCACTGCCAGTGCTTTTTTGAGGACATGTTTGATGTCAGACATGACATCTGAACATGGGGGTATATATAGACATATATGTCTGAATATATACCCCTAAACATATATAGGTGTGATAGTAGCAGAAATAAATGCTTGCACTAATGAAATCATTTACAGTAATATATTTCTGCTACTATCACACCTATATATGTCTAGGGGTATATATTCAGACATATATGTGTATATATACCACCTATACACATGTTCAGATGTTTTGCCTGCCTCAAAAGAACCCCAAAAAATGCCAAAAAAACTCTAGCGTCAAAAAAAAAAAAATGCCCAGGTGTGTTTTTGCTGGAATTTTTTGGGGGGTTTTGGAGGCAGGCAAAACATCTGAACTTGTGCACAGTACCACTATACACAAGTTTAGATGTTTTTCCTGACTGCAAAGATCCCAAAAAAATGCCTGCTTTGAAACCGGCAAGGTGTTACAGCAGAGAAGCCATATTGGTGAAAAATCAGATCTGAAAGTTTTCTAATACAAACAATCTTTCTTTTATGGTTCTGGACATGCTACAGAGCTGAAACTTCACATGTACACATTTTAGACCCCCCAGATACCAAATCCAAATAAATAAAAATCAAAAAATCTCTTTTTTTTTTTTAATTTTTCAATAATTGGCTTTTTTATCAAAAATTACAATTTTTAAGAACTTTTTTTGTGTGATTTTGTGTCTGGGGGGTCTAAAAGGTGTACCTGTGAAGTTTCAGCTCTGTAGCATGTCCAGAACCAGAAAAAAGATCATATAGGTGTTAAAGTTAAAGGAGGGTCCCGACCCACATCCCTGTTCTACTGAAAAATTATCTTTTTTTTTTTCATGGTTCTGGACATGCTACAGAGCTGAAACTTCACATGCACATCTTTTAGACCCCCCAGATACTAAATCCAAAGTCAAAATAAAAAAATCTCTCTCTTTTTTTTTTTTAATTTTTTCAATAATTGGCTTTTTTATCAAAAATGACAATTTTTAAGAACTTTTTTTTGTGTGATTAATAGTTAATGGGGCATGACCCAGAACCCTAGGCACTTTTTAGGGGCATTTATTAGGTTTTGGGGCTTCAAAATGGTGTTTTTTGATTACCGAAGTTCGGGTCCCATTGATTTCAATGGGGTTCTGAAATCCGGGCCGAACTTTCGGGAAGTTCGGATGTTCTGGCCGAACCAAACTTTCCAAAAGTTCGATCATCCTTACTCCTGAGTCCTGCACCTTAACTCTGAACCTTGTATGTAGCACACTTCTGAGGCCTGCACCCTGTACATAGCGCACTCCTGAGTCCTGCACCCTGTACATAGCACAATATTGAACAGTGCACTCTATAAATAGTGAATAGTGAATTTCTGAGCCCTGCTCCCTGTACATAGCACACTTATGAAATGTGCACTCTGTATGTAGCACACTTGTGAGTCCTTCACCCTGTACGTAGCACACTCCTGAACTCCGCACCCTGCATGTAGTGCACTCCTGAACTCTGTACCCTGTACATAGCGCATTCTTAAATTCTGCACCCTGTACATAACGCACTTCTGAACACTGCAACTTGTGCATAGTGCACTCCTGAACTCTGCATGTAGCTGTAGCCGCCTCTAGTGTGTGCTACTAGAAGAGTAGTGCAGGTAAATGCATTTCCTGGCTCTAGGTTAAAAACCTGAGTCAACTAATTGTGTCTGGGTTTTTAGAGGCCAGGGCTGGATGACCCATCCTGGCAGCTCTCTGGTACCTCCCCCTGTTTCTAGAGTTTTGGAGAATGTTCTGGAACTAGTGGTTGGGATGAGGTGAAGATGCCTTGAATATTTTTGGGACTTCAGACAATCCCCAGAGGTGGGCTTGCATGGGACTGAGAAAATCCCATAAATAGACATGGGCCATGCCAGCAGGGGGATTGGGTGGAAGATGAAGAAGCAGTGCCGAGAGAGGTTGTCGGTGGCCCTTGAGGGACCCCATTCCCGGGGGGGGAGGGGGGGGAGCCTCGGGCTGGGAGCTTAGGCAAGCTGACCTGGAAGGATCCCACCACAGGAGGAGGTTTGAGAGATTTGGACCGGAAAGGCAGCTTGAAGGAACAAGCAGAGAGTATATCAGCATGTTGCAGGGACAAACAAGGGGAGAGACTTTCAGCTGTAGCAGGTCTCTCTTGAAGACTGTGGTGTGCCAAGCCTTCATCTAACCTAGCCCTGGGAGTCCCTATGTGTGTGCCAGACAGGCAGGAATGGGGGAAGGGTGTCAGTCAAGAGGACTGGGGAAAAGCAAACAGCCAGGTGGGCTGGAATCTTCTGCAGTGGTAGAACTGGGCTCAGAGACTACAGGAAGGCAGAAGGTCTTGCTGTTGACTCAATGTGCTAGTATTCCACAAAGGGACGGGATGTTCCTAGCCTATATGGGGCTGCTGCTATTAACTAAAGAGACCATTGATTCCCTTGGAGTGAATCAGCAGGAGTTGTACATAGAAACCAAGTGTGTGCAGGGAGAAGAAAGAAGATGACCTTTTGTAAATAGGGAGTAAGTCGTCCCCTTTTGTGCTTTGTTCTGGACATTTTCAAGTTAGGCATCCCATATTTCCCTACCCCATCTAAGTTATCAACCCCTAATAAAAGAACCAAAAAATCAAGCTAAGGACTGTTTTCTGTGTTTGAGTGCATGAAGAAAATGCTGTGTGCCTGGCTGTGTAACAGCTCTCACGAGGGGTGTGTTACATAGCGCACTCCTGAGTCCTGCATCCTGTACATAGTGCACTCCTAAATCCTGCACCCCGTATGCATCATAATCCTGAACTCTCTACCCTGTATGTAGCGCACTCCTCAGTCCTGCACCCTATATGTAGCACACTCCTGAGTCCCGCAATAGGGATGGGAAAACTGTTTGGCCAGACCATGAGTTCAGGCCGAACATTTGCTTGTTTGGTCGTTCGCCGGATAACCAGAATTTTCAGGGTGTTCGCTGGGTGTTTGCCCCGACGATAACCCTGCTATGCACTGAGCCCTGCACAGTGCATTCTACACCCTGATTGGGCAAAGGTTTTCCCAATCAGGGTGCACTGTAAACTGGTTGTTAAGGAGCGGGTCCGGGAAGCCTGCCGCGGTGTCCTTAACAACCGATGAGTCATCAGCTGTCAATGTGGTTCCTTGCTGACAGCTGAATAAAAAGAAAATGTGTCGGTAAAATAAATAAAGAAAAAAATATTGTGGGGTCCCCCCAATTCATACCAGGCCCTTCGGATCCTGCCACCCCCCCATGTGAATGGGTATGGGGTACATCGTACAAAAGTAATAAGTGTAAAAGTGTACAAAAGTAATAAAAACAAGGAACAGTTTTTGACAATTCCTTTATTTAAAAAATAGTGTCCCTCGAACTAAATCCATCGTCAATCACGCTGCCCGCCAGACCCAAAAAAAAAAAAAAATGGAAAACGCTCTCGCCTCCTAGGAGGCCTATCATATACCCGCTCTGTGCTTTGACATCTCTTATATAGGCTAGGGGTGAGGCCACCTGGCTATGTCACCCGGTGGCACTGCCCCTTCTAAAGTCACATGATGCCAGAAGGGGGCAGTGCCCCTGGGTGACGTAGCCAGGTGGCTCCGCCCTTTGCCTATATAATAAATGTCAAAGCACAGAGTGGGCATACGTTGGGAGGCCTCCCAGGAGACGAGAGCATTTTTTTTCTCTTTTTTTTTCTGGTCAGGCGGGCGGCGTTATTGACGATGGATTTACTTCGAGGGACACTATTTTTTTATTTTTTAATAAAGGATTTGTCAAAAACTATCTCTTGTGTTTATTACTTTTGTACACTTTTTTGGTGAATGGGTGTTTTGGTGATGAGGCTATGCGGAGCTTGGTTTATGTGTTGATCATTGGAGAGTGTGGAAGGTGATTACACTAACAGTTGAAACCAGTGTGGAGGTGGTGGGACTGGAATGAGTTGTGGAGGTGGTGGGACTGGGATGAGTTGTTGCCTATCTGATACCTACCCATTTACATGCAATATACAAGATGATTTTAAATGTGAGTGGTTTACTTGGATTTTAATAAATGTTTTATGGGATAAATGCACTATTGGAGGCTTTTTGTTTTCTCTCACTCACATGCAATGAGATTAGACCTGCTGATTGTGGAGTGATACTACCAGGTGGATATTGACCTAAAAGCTTATTTCCATAGGGGGGACAGCTCTATTTAATTGCACTGGTGGTGGATATAATGTGTGTTATTCCTGGCTCTACTCACATAGAAGAGTTGACTGTTAATCATGAACTTTCCTGAATTGAATCACTTTGAAGATTTACTTTTGATTTATACACCGTGATTTTGACAGTTGTATGGACCATATTTTATGATTTTGAAATTTCTGAATATTTTGTATTATTTTCACATTTGATTATATCACATGCAGATATATGATTGTCCACTGCATAGTAGCAGTGATTGCGCTACTGTGGAATTGATTATTGGTTGCTACACTAATGTAAGAGTCCTTTCACACGGCCGCTCCGTGTGAAAGGTCCGCTGCGGGACTTTTTTTTTTTTTTTTCCACGGAGCGGATGACATTTCTGTCATCCACTCCGTGTGCCCGCATATCATCCCATCCGTTTGCGGACGATTTGCGGACATAATGTAAGTATATGGCACTGCGGATGTCAGCGGATGACACCGCTGACATCCGATTTTCCTTCCTTTCCGTTTTTTACATGGAAGAAAAAATGGGGTTCTGTTCCATTCGTAAAAACGGAACAGAACTGAAAGGAGGAAAATCGGGTGTCAGCGGATGGTATTCCGCTGACACCCGCAGTGCCATTCACTTACATTATGTCCGCAAATCATCTGCAAACGGATGGGATGATTTGCGGACACACGGAGCGGCCGTGTGAAAGGACCCTTATTGTCACAATTTTTTCAGGGATTTATTATTTAAGTAGCAGCACTGAATTATATAACACTTTAGGTGATTTTTGGAATCCTAAACGCAGTGAAACACACAAATTAATCTAATTAGTAACTGACCATGGAGTAAGCATGCAGCCACTAAAGCCTGAACTTGTCCTGCATGCTTGTTCCAGTTTAGTGACTTATGAAGTAATAAAGTTAAGGTGAAGATGGCAACACTGGTGTTTACACCTTTTATAAACAAGTTAGCAATGTTAGAAGGCAGATTTCTGCACTGACAGATTCTCTTCAAGCTAGTCATACACAGACAGATCTCATTGTCTATAAATAAGCAGTTAGTCATTTCTCAATAGACCCACCATATGTAGACAGTTTATATTTTGCCTCTAAAGGGACATGGGCAGCACAGTGGCTAAGTGGT
Source organism: Pelophylax lessonae (assembly GCF_965119305.1). Taxonomy (NCBI): domain Eukaryota; kingdom Metazoa; phylum Chordata; class Amphibia; order Anura; family Ranidae; genus Pelophylax; species Pelophylax lessonae. The sequence continues at coordinate 64,939,451 of NC_138774.1, forward strand.
TAGCACTTCTGCCTAGCATTACTAGGGTTGTTGGTTTGAATCCCAACCATGGCACTACCTGCCTGGAGTTTACATGATTTCTCTGTTCCTGCATGGGTTTCCTCTCACACTCCAAAGACATACTGGTAGGTTAATTGGCTTCTGTCTAAATTGGTCCTAGTGCATGCATGTATGAATGTTAGGGGCCGTAGATTGTAAGCTCCTTGAGGGCAGGGACTGATGTGAACGTACAATATGTATGTATAACACTGCATAAATTGACAGCACTATAATAATGTACATAAAGATAGTGTAGTGCTAAAAGCCAACTATATATATATATATATATATATATATATATATATAAAGAATTCATTAAAATTTGTGAAAACACAATAATAAGTGATGTGCAAAAATACATACGGTACATAGAAAAAAAATCAGGGTACATGACAGTACATTACAAAAAAAGTCAAAAGTGTAAAATCCAACCCCAGATGCTCTCACTTATGAAAAAATGCGTCAGATGGAGCTTGTGCTGTGATGTCATTGTGTGCTTTTTCTCCTTGTGATTAAACAGCGCTGTGTTTCATCAGAGTTTTGTAAGTGTTTAGTGTAAATTCTAAGAAAGTTTTAGTGACGGTTTTACACTATGTGCGGATGCTTGGTATTCCTTTACATATATCCATGAGATGGGAGGATGACCTGTGAACTTTTCATGTGACAACACTGAAGAAATTACACTTTGCTACAATGTAAAGTAGTGAGTGTACAGCTTGTATAACCTTGTAAATTTACTGCCCCCTCAAAATAACTCAACACACAGCCATTAATGTAGAAATTGCTGGCAACAAAAGTGAGTACACCTCTAAGTTAAAATGTCCAAATTGGGCCCAATTAGCCATTTTCCCTCCCCAATATCATGTGACTTGCTAGTGTTACAAGGTCTCAGGTGTGAATGGGGAGCAGGTGTGTTAAATTTGGTGTTATCGCTCTCACTCTCTCATACTGGTCACTGGAAGTTCAACATGGCACTTCATGGCAAAGAACATCTAGCACTGTGATTTACCTACACAATCAATAATGCAACATGTTTTTGGACATTGCCCAACTGTTAAAAAAATTATTTGCATCATGCATCAGTTTTGTCCACTGCTTGGCTTACTTTTCCAAGACCAAGACCAGACCATAAACATATACAAAAGAGATCTTACCTGTACCAAGGTAAATTAGTGTAGATGTAATGGATGTTCACTTATGGTTCTATAGCTCAAGAGGGAACCAGACACCACAGTGCTTCAACGCATATAAGAGTACTGTATATATACCAGCCTTTCTCCTCCTACTTTATGTTGTAGGGAATTCTCTTAACCCATGCTACACCTGATAGAAACAAGGTCTTACATATACTAACTTTATCTGTTTAAGCATTAGATGAAGAAAAGAAAAACACATGGCAAAGGAGTACTGTAAAAAAAAAAGTAGAAAAGTTAGTGTGTAAGTGATAGCACCCATAGAAAAGCCCTGAAAGAAGGGTTCAAACCAGTTTTTGTGACCACTCCAGCCAGTCCAAAAAAACTTTTAAAATCTGATAAAGTTTAATTAAATGGACTTTTTGGCTACTTTACAAACTGCATGAATACATTCCTGACTTGTCACATCATACTATAAACAAAATTGGTCGTATGTTGCTTCTTCAGGATACTGCCTTGATACAAGCTGAGTGTGAAACTCTGCTGGTTTTGCCATCTTTGGACCACTTTTCCTAGGAGGCACCATTCATTTTATTGCACACAGTGGTGTAGCATTAGCCATAGCAGCCCACACAGCTGCTATGGCACTTGGGTGAATTCCATTAGGGAGGCTGTGACATTGAAAAGTATAGAAGGGCCCCAATTCTCAAGCAGCTCCCACTAAGCTTGACAAGGGCACCTTTCTTCTTCTTAAAGTTTGGGTGCGCACACACCTCTTATCATATGACTTTGTCGCAGGATGAGAGCTGTACTGCTTTGCCGTCATTTGACGGCAGGCAGGAAGTAGTTAAAGAGGGTAATTCGGATTTTGGTGCTGGCTTGAAGCTATATATTTCAGTTCGTTACTGCATGTTTAATGCAGTATAATTCAGTACATTAGTGCATGTTCAACACAGTATATTTCAGTGTGTTACTGCACATTTATCGCAGTATATTTCAATGCGTTATTGCACATTTAACGCAATATATTGCAGTGCGTCCGTGCAGTTTTACTGCAGTATTTCATAGTGTGTCAGTGGAGTGTGTCTGTGTAGTGAGTGCACCAAACACCACTTTCCATTGATAAAAAGTACATCCATGTACACATTTCCACATCTTTATTACATTTTGTTAATAAGCGCCCCCCCCTCCCTCCATCATGCTGGGAGGCAGACGTTACCATGGCACTGTGAGGGGGCCAGCAGCGTATGTGTCCACAGGCAAAGGTGGACTTGGTCAGTCCTCAGGCAGAGCATTATTTCCTCTGTTTAGTAATGTTGCCCATGCTATCTAGCCACAGCATGCAGAGGAGGTGGTAGAAAGTATATTTTTAGGCGCTCACAGGGGGTGCTACTCTTTATGTTGGCTGCTAATAAAAGCAAGTGGTGAGGTGGTGGTCAATCAGGGCACTGGCACATCAAAAAGCTGCAAGCTTGAAGAGCCTTAGAAGGGATGGGATAAAGGGTTCAAGTGCCTGTGATATAAACTGAGGGTGATGGGCTAGCCTCGGTTCAGAGAGGGGAGAGGTAGGGGTGTAAGAATCCACTGTTCTTCAGGTGGATGGGGGGAGTTGGTCTGGACGGCACTCTGGGCTGCTATCCGGGTGAGCGAAGCAGCTCAATATCAAGCATAAAAGGAGGGGGAAGAAGCGCCACTTGAGTGCAATTAAAAAGGTTTTATTTGGACAAGCAAGGTATGGTGACTCACATCTGTACATTCATTGTGGTGCGCTCCGTGGTGTTGTCAGTAGCTGGGTGCCTGCCACAGCTCTCCGCAGTTCCACCGTCGATCCAACCAGGAAGTCACCTGAGTCTACCCCCGGACCTCTCCCGGATGATCGGACCGCACCGGATCCAGAGCAGGCACCCAGCTACTGACAACACCACGGAGCGCACCACAATGAATGTACAGATGTGAGTCACCATACCTTGCTTGTCCAAATAAAACATTTTTAATTGCACTCAAGTGGCGCTTCTTCCCCCTCCTTTTATGCAGAGGAGGTGGTAGACTGGCTTACTAAACTATCCTCATACTCCTCATCCTCCGTCACACAAGCAGAGACTAGTGTGCAGTCCACTGCAGCTGCAAGAGTGGCTTATTCTGCCTCCTTGTCCACCACCAACACCCAAAGCCCAATTTTTCCATCACTGTATGACAGGTGCATATCATTTCAATTTTTGACAGCAAAGCCAATTTTTGTTTTCATCAAGAGGACCTCTATAGGTTCAGGGTGTGAAGGCACCACCAACACATAAAGCCCAATTTTTCTGCACCTGTTACTTCTATCCAAAGTCTGTGAAAGAGACACCAGAATGTATCCATAAAATCTCTAATCTTGTTCCCAGTGCACTACATTGTGGCCTCATCATACAGACTGGTTGCCCAAGCCATTGTATGTAAAATAAAGAAAGCTTGCAGGGGAAATGTAATTTTTTTTGGCTTTATAAATGCAATTATTGCTGCAGCAGCTTCTATACGCAGTACATATATGCCACTTTACAAGCAGACTAAAATGACCCCATAGGCACTATATTAAAAGGAATTTTTCATTTTTATTGTTATTTCTTGTTTTTATGGTTTCACTTTAAGCATCAGTAAATCACTGCTCATTTAAAAATCATGTTTTTTACAAACTTTTTTTTCATCGATACATGTCCCCCAGGGCAGTACCCAGACCCCCATAACCAATGTATGCCCAATTACTTGCATATAAACCTTCAAAATGGGCACTTTTCATTTTTCCAGGGCTTTTGAGATTCAGCAAATGTTTAGGAAGAATTGGAATATCTTGAAACAAGACCCTACAGCAATATTTGATCAAAAGGGAAACTATAGATGTGGTGTGGCCAACAACGAACAAAAAATGCCTTAGCACTGTGCTGTCTTAGTAAGATGGTTGCTAATAACATACTTTACCCCGTGTGGATTAGATTTCACAATATCACTGCAATCAGCACTCTCTCTGTCCCTCAGTGAAACTTCAAGGGTTAAATGTTTCAGATTTCAAACCATACAATCCCTCAATTGACCAGTAACACAATCTGACAGGCATCAACATTTCTGAGCTCCTTATTCAGCTAAAAAAAGAGGGCATGTGCTCACTTGTAAAAAAGGTGGTTTGTTTTAAAAGGTGGGAGTTCACATATACTTTAAAGTTTCTACAAATCATTAACAAATGTATTTTGTTTTATTGACCCTGAATGTGGAATGTGTGCAGAGAGAGAGAGATTAGAATTACAATAAATCATAAACCAATTATACATGGGAAATGTATAAGATGTTTCAACCATATTCATAAACAAATATGGGTAGGGAGGCAGCATATGAGCCCATAGGTGCAACTCGTAGCTATAAAAAGTCCTGATCCTCAAAAAGTAAATAGTTATTCGTCAAAACCAAATTCAAAATTCCAAAAGGAACTCAATCTCAGTGAAACAATATTATTTATATGTCTCCAATCACTGACATGCAAGAATACCCTAATCACCTGAATTATATAGATAAGTAATATCCAAAGTGACTAGCATGCATTTGGCATTTACTACAATATGCTTAATGCATTGCAAATAATCAATAGTATCCCATAAATATGAGGTTGTCTCCTGTATCAAAAGAGAATGAACCCTATCTAAATATTTTGCTGCAGGAGCACATACCAATTCCATGGCAACCCCTATAGGTCTTCCAGGTGGGGGTCAAAGGATCCTTATGTATCTTTGGAAAAAAAAATGTAACAGGATAATTCAGAATAAAATATATCTCAGTCTCATTATCATTAATATCCTGATTAAGAGCCCTAGTAAGATTAGTTTATACAGGGGAATACACAGAAGTATCAGATGATTGTTTCTTTCTCATAGTCAGACCTATTCATCACAACTAATGAACCTCCCTTATCTGTCAGTTTGATAACAATATCTTGCCAAACAGATAGGGAGTATGAAACCTAGTATACTTTATTGGTATACTGCAGCCAGACATAGATCAAAATTCAACCAGCTCAGCAGGGACTGGACAAATTTAAATCCCTGTATGGGGAAGTCAATCTACTGATCAACTTCTGTACAACCTGTACGATTTTTCCTAGATCACTCCGCAGGCTTTAGCTGGAAGCATAGATCAGTGTATGTTCTGTCCATGAATGTATGGACGCCAATTCAGCATTATTTTAACTTGCAGATTAAATAATATGTACAGTATTCACTTCCATTGTGTTATCTGTGACTTGGTTTTCCCCTGGGTTACTGGGTGGGTCACTCCTGTATCTCTGATGTCGGTGTCCTTCCCACTCTTGCCTATTGGAGGATAGGGTCACAAGTAAAAAAGAGGAAGATGACGTAGATGAATCCATCAATGATGAATTTAAAGAGGCTTTGAAAGGAGTTGTAGATTTGCATCTCATATGTCACCGGTTACTCCTGGCAGCAGTCAATTGACGCCTCTGATGCCAGAAAGTTGGGTTCAACCATTCCTAAGCCCTTTTAGTTTTATAATCTTCTTTGTTCCTCTCCAGTTTCATCCATTTCCTAGTTTCAAAATTCTTTCTATACACTTTTCTTTTCTTTTCTATATTCATTTTTCTTGTATTCGTGCCTTAACACATTCATCCTTAGTAGTCAATGTAATAATGTCCTTTTCTAATTGATACTGTACATAGCCTGTTGTAGTTCAGATTTCTCTCTCTGCTCATGTTCCACAGTCAGGGTCATTAAGTCAAAAGAACATTTATTATTTGTAGAAAGTTTGACTGAAAGTTATCTGGTATGCTAACAGTCACTGCAATCTGGAAAACAGTCTTGCATGGCAAAGTACTAACCAGTGATTTCAACTGCAGTATCAGCAAACTTCAAGTTCAAGGCAAACCTCAGTTATGAGTAGTGTTTAGTAAATACTTCAGAAAGTTGATGATACAGTTCCAAAAAGGTTGGGACGCTATGTAAAATACACAGGAACAGAATTCAACGATTTGCAAATCTCATAAACCCATATTTTTTATTTTTTTCCAAATAAACCCATATTTTATTCACAATAGAAAATCGAAAACACATCAAATGCTTAAACTGAGTAAATGTACCATTTAAAAAGGAACAAAATAAGGTAATTTTGAAATGAATGGCTGCCAAACGTCTCAAAAAAGCTGGGACAGGGCCATGTTTACCACTGTGTAGCATCCCCCCTTCTTTTAACCACACTCAGTAAACCTCAGGGAACCGAGGAGACCAGTTGCTGGAGTTTTGAGAGAAGAATGTTGTCCCATTCTTGCCTGATATAGAATTATAACAGCTCAATGGTCCTAGGTCTCCTTTGTCATATTTTTCGATTCAAGATCAAGAAGGTCTGGACTGCAGACAGGCCAGTTAAGCACCCAGACTCTTCTACTACGAAGCCATGCTGTTGTCATAGATGCAGTATGTGGTTTAGCAATGTTCTGCTGAATTATGAAAGGCCTTCTCTGAAAGGGATGTAGTCTGGATGGGAGAATATGCTGCTCTAAAACTTGGATATATATTTCAGCATTGATGTTGCCTTTTCAGATGTGCAAGCTGCTCATTCCATATGCACTAATGCAACCCCATACCATCAGAGATGCAGGCTTTAACCACTTAAGGACCAGGCCTATTTCTGACACTTGTTGTTTATAAGGATAAATCCGTATTTTTTGCTAGAAAATTACTTAGAACCTCCAAACATTATATATTTTTTTTAGCAGAAACCCTAGAGAATAAAATGGAGATTGTTGCAATACTTTACAGTAACAGTAAAGTTAGTACAATTTTTTTATATAATGTAAAAGATAATGTTATGTCAAGTAAATAGATACCCAACATGTCATGCTTCAAAACTGCGCACACTCGTGGAATGGCGACAAATATTGGTACTTAAAAATATCCATAAGCGTTGTTTAAAACTTTCTACAGGTTACCAGTTTATAGCCACAGAGGAGGTCTATGGCCAGAATTAATGCTCTCACTCTAACAATCGTGGCGATACCTCACATGTGGGGTTTGAACACCGTTTATATATGTGCGTGCAACTGCGTATGAGTTCGCTTCTGCGCTTTAAATTTGTTTTTTTTTATATTTCTTTTTTTTCATATTTATTTTACCTTTGAGTATTATACTGTCCCTTTAGAAAAAAAATTTTTGATCACTTTTATTCCTATTACCAGGAATGTAAACATCCCTTGTGTTGGGGGCAGCATGTGTTTTTACATATTCTAATATCAGATGTTTTTGGATGTTTGAAACCTTATTACACCTGGCCTGGAATGCCGGCAGAGCAAGTTACCCACCAGGGTATTCCTGACAAGGAGTCATAAATGGGAATTTATATCCTCACAGGATGTTCTCGCATAGACCTACTGTTGTGGGATATGGGGGTAGAGGAGCCTCAGATAAGACCTCCTGGGGAGGTTATACCATCATCAAAGGCCAACTGTTACTGAAAAATTAGGAAGAAGGCGCCCTCCTGGATGGATGGTGCCCCTAATGGGAGAATATAACATGTTTCTTGGAAAGATGAGATACCTCCCGTTGATTAGGAAGGGTGGCATCTTATGAATTGTCATTGGACAAGCAGACAGTGGGTGTTTATGTGGGTGGTGTCTGAGTGGACTTTAAAAGCAATCGCCAGCTAGAATTCTGCCTCTTGTGCACTTGAGCCCAGCCGGAAAGATATTGAACCCCGAGGATGCCCATATGTAAAGTTTTATCTGTGATTGTTTTGTCTTATATGCTCTGTAGTATCCTTTTAGTGGTTTATGTTAGCATTTCTACTTTTTTTGATAATAAATTAGATCCTTATTTTTCACCTCTATAGGGAGATGACCATTTCACATAGTCACACCCATAGTACATGTTATATTAAATCGTCTTGTTTGTCTCTATGTGGCCTCCGTAATTGTTTGCTGATATGTCTTTACATTTGTTTTTGCAAATGTTTTTGTTTTTACTGAATCTAACAATTCATCCTCACTTCATGCTCTGTGTTCTTTTTCAATTTGGAAAACATCGTACTTTTCGAAATGCTACACTGATAATTACTGATGTTTGAATGTTACACACAAGATCTTTGTTTATAAAGACACTAATGGTTTTTCGCCGGACATTAAAGAGGAAGTAAACCCTCCTCTACAACTTGTACCTATAGGCAAGCCTATGATAAGGCTTACCTATAGGTACTGCAAATATCTCCTAAACATGTACCGTTTAGGAGATATTTACCTTACATGTCGCCAGTGACGTCACTGGCGCATGCGCTCTGAAGGAACGGCTGATCGTGCCGTTCCTTCAGAGCCCCGTGCCGTGACTGTCGGCTCCCGCGCGCGTGCGCGGGAGTGACGTCACCGCGGCTCCGGCCAATCAGATGGCCGGATGCCGCGATCCCGGAAGACGGGCGACTAGACATGTCGCCCGTCATAGAGGTGAGTGAGCGGCACGGCGGGGGCTCGTTCTGAGGTAAGTATTGCATAATGAGCTAATATGCGATGCATACTAGCTCATTATGTCTTTCTTTTGCAGGGTGTAAAAAAAAAAAACTCAAACAAGTTTACAACCTCTTTAATGCCTACTCCTACAGAGATCACTAATGAAAAAAGATTTTCCTTTAAATCTAAATATAATTAGACGTACACCCAGCTGAAAAGACGGACTTAAAAGGAATCAGCTGGGAGACATCAAACGCGGAGTCAAGAATGCCGGAAGTGATACAGTGCCTTGCGAAAGTATTCAGCCCCCTTGAACTTTTCAACCTTTTGCCACATTTCAGGCTTTAAACATAAAGATATAAAACTGTAATTTTTTGGGAAGAATCAACAACAAGTGGGACACAATCATGAAGTGGAAATTTATTGGATATTTCAAACTTTTTTAACAAATAAAAAACTGAAAAATTGGGCGTACAAAATTATTCAGCACCCCTTAAGTTAATACTTTGTAGCGCCACCTTTTGCTGCGATTACAGCTGTAAGTCGCTTGGGGTATGTCTCTATCAGTTTTACACATCGAGAGACTGAAATTTTTTTGCCCATTCCTCCTTGCAAAACAGCTCAAAACAGCTCAAGCTCAGTGAGAGCGTTTGTGAACAGCAGTTTTTAGTTCTTCCACAGATTCTCGATTGGATTCAGGTCTGGACTTTGACTTGGCCATTCTAACACCTGGATATGTTTATTTGTGAACCATTCGATTGTAGATTTTGCTTTATGTTTTGGATCATTGTCTTGTTGGAAGACAAATCTCCGTCCCAGTCTCAGGTCTTTTGCAGACTCCATCAGGTTTTCTTCCAGAATGGTCCTGTATTTGGCTCAATCCATCTTCCCATCAATTTTAACCATCTTCCCTGTACCTGCTGAAGAAAAGCAGGCCCAAACCATGATGCTGCCACCACCATGTTTGACAGTGGGGATGGTGTGTTCAGGGTGATGAGCTGTGTTGCTTTTACGCCAAACATAACGTTTTGCATTGTTGCCAAAAAGTTCGATTTTGGTTTCATCTGACCAGAGCACCTTCTTCCACATGTTTGTTGGTGTGTTTCCCAAGTGGCTTGTGGCAAACATTAAACAACACTTTTTATGGATATCTTTAAGAAATGGCTTTCTTCTTGCCACTCTTCCATAAAGGCCAGATTTGTGCAGTATACGACTGATTGTTGTCTTATGGGCAGAGTCTCCCATCTCAGCTATAGATCTCTGCATTTCATCCAGAGTGATCATTGGCCTCTTGGCTGCATCTCTGATCAGTCTTTTCCTTGTATGAGCTGAAAGTTTAGAGGGACGGCCAGGTCTTCGTAGATTTGCAGTGGTCTGATACTCCTTCCATTTCAATATTATCGCTTGCACAGTGCTCCTTGGGATGTTTAAAGCTTGGGAAATCTTTTTGTATCCAAATCCGGCTTTAAACTTCTCCACAACAGTATCTCGGACCTGCCTGGTGTGTTCCTTGTTCTTCCTGATGCTCTCTGCGCTTTAAACGGACCTCTGAGACAATCAAAGTGCAGGTGCATTTATACGGAGACTTGATTACACACAGGTGGATTCTATTTATCATCATTAGTCATTTAGGTCAACATTGGATCATTCAGAGATCCTCACTGAAGTTCTGGAGAGAGTTTGCTGCACTGAAAGTAAAGGGGCTGAATAATTTTGCACGCCCAATTTTTCAGTTTTTTATTTGTTAAAAAAGTTTGAAATATCCAATAAATTTCGTTCCACTTCATGATTGTGTCCCACTTGTTGTTGATTCTTCACAAAAAATTACATATTTATATCTTTATGTTTGAAGCCTGAAATGTGGCAAAAGGTCGAAAAGTTCAAGGGGGCCGAATACTTTCACAAGGCACTGTATCTACCAGAATGTATAGTTAGGGACTTTTGGGTGAGAAGGTCGCCTCTGAGAAGAGTGTATAGAAAGAATAAGAGCAAATGCACTTTATTGGCACTAACAACCAGACAGTTACGTCATAAAAATAGAATATTTTATTTAGAAATTATTAAAAAACATATATACAATATGTGTGTCACCATAAAGTGTAAGACATGAAAACACATCAAGAACAAATATATAGGTATCGAAACACGCAATTCAGAAGGCAAATATAACCTAAATCACCAAAGCCTATATCACCGCCTTATGGACAGAAATTACCGTACTGAAACTTATACAAACTAGAGGTGCTAGAGCAGCCTTGAGGCTATTCCTGGTATAGCAAGTTAGAACTCTTGAACGAATCCATCGGCGGTGAAAATAGGGAGGCTCGATATTTGGTACTATATTCCAGTTAAAGGCAAACTCTACATGTTTCGCGCGGTTAGCGCTTCTTCAGGAGTTTTAATAAAGGCTGAAACAATTCTACAAAAATATAGAAAAGAAGAGTTTAGGATTTATACATAGCCTATTGAAAGAATATACATATATGTACATGCGTGTATACCTTCCTTAAAACAGGGAAGGGAGACAAAACATACAGAATCACAACAACATCAATAATTGCATAACCCATCTAAATGAATCAGCGAAGTTTATTATTTTCTTACCAATGTAGCAATATTGGTAGCACAGTGTATAGAGACACTGTTCTCTATTTAATGGATGCCGATGCCTGTGGTCACGGAGCAGACACGAGGGCGAAAATACAATTGCGTGCCAAATAACACCCCAAGGGGAAAAGGGGTGTATGTAAAGGAGGTGGGGGGATATTTAGGATAACAATCCTTAATCTAATAGGAAAAATATAAATATGGTAAGCCAAAGGAGGAGGGATATCATAAAATGGATTGATAGATGTACATAATGATAAAGGTCTTAGTGTCCAGTCTCTTTCCCATTAGGCTCAAAAGATGTAGATGAGGTTACGAGAAGTGTAGCTGACTATTATGGTACAAATACACAATAATAGGTGGGTACCAGAAGGGTAATTCTGTATTCCCTGTAAACAGAGCCAGGGGACATAATATATTATAACAGTAAGGGTATGGAACTTTTGGGATCCAGCCCAGAGACCATTAGCAAAAAGCAGAATAAAAATAAAAAATAAAAAGGTACTTTGTATCAAAAAGCCAACTTCTAAAGGACATATGCAAGAATATGCTATAATTAGATTAGCTATTAGATTAAGGATTGTTATCCTAAATATCCCCCCACCTCCTTTACATACACCCCTTTTCCCCTTGGGGTGTTATTTGGCACGCAATTGGATTTTCGCCCTCGTGTCTGCTCCGTGACCACAGGCATCGGCATCCATTAAATAGAGAACAGTGTCTCTATACACTGTGCTACCAATATTGCTACATTGGTAAGAAAATAATAAACTTCGCTGATTCATTTAGATGGGTTATGCAATTATTGATGTTGTTGTGATTCTGTATGTTTTGTCTCCCTTCCCTGTTTTAAGGAAGGTATACACGCATGTACATATATGTATATTCTTTCAATAGGCTATGTATAAATCCTAAACTCTTCTTTTCTATATTTTTGTAGAATTGTTTCAGCCTTTATTAAAACTCCTGAAGAAGCGCTAACCGCGCGAAACATGTAGAGTTTGCCTTTAACTGGAATATAGTACCAAATATCGAGCCTCCCTATTTTCACCGCCGATGGATTAGTTCAAGAGTTCTAACTTGCTATACCAGGAATAGCCCCAAGGCTGCTCTAGCACCTCTAGTTTGTATAAGTTCCAGTACGGTAATTTCTGTCCATAAGGCGGTGATAGGGGCTTTGGTGATTTAGGCTATATTTGCCTTCTGAATTGCGTGTTTCGATACCTATATATTTGTTCTTGATGTGTTTTCATGTCTTACACTTGTGGTGACACACATATTGTATATATGTTTTTTAATAATTTCTAAATAAAATATTCTATTTTTATGACGTAACTGTCTGGTTGTTAGTGCCAATAAAGTCCATTTGCTCTTATTCTTTCTATACATATTTTGATTAGGACGTGGCGCGTACTATTTTAAGTGTCCACAGCGTCATCCTGTGCTGACATTTTTTCCCCTCCCCTTTTGACAGCCTCTGAGAAGAGGGCAGTCTCACCGGTTCAGATAGTAATGTTTATGATGTGCTTAACCATTGTTTCCTTTGCACTGGAAATTTGGGTCTGGCTAGGCCCTCCGTGGTTTGAAATGTAAATACTATATTTAGTTAGTTATGATGATATGATTAACCTACTCAAACAGATTTTTGTTTGTTGGGGGGTGCATTAAGTTAATGTGCCTTTGTGTATAAATGCTTTTGTGAATACTTGTACAGTAAATATCAATTTTTCTACGTAATTTATTACCATGTACATTCGTTATTTTCTCTTTTCCCCCTTTCCAGGTTTGTGGGATACTTCGTCAGGAAATTTTTAGTAATAAATTTGTGTAGGGGGCCAGTGAGGACATAGCTTGTTTGGTGGGGGTGAGTGTAGCACCCTCCTAGATAGGTGCTAGAGAGTGTGTATAGTTTTTGGCTCTGTCTGCCTATCAGAGGAGCAGCAGGTAAATTCTATATTCTCTCTGCTTAAATTGGAGCAGGATCTGTGAGTTAGGTCTGCTCAATGTGCCCAGTGTGTGATTCATATGGTCTGAGGGAGTGTCTCCACTGAACCCAATGGGGAGGCACATTGGACAGTGGAGATAACCTGGCCAATGAGGACACAGGCTTTGATACAGCCCCAGGGATTGGCACAGACTGTTGTCTCGGTGCATTGTGGGGTGTAGTATTTAAAGCCAGGGACACATGTGCTCAAGGTCTTTGGCTGGGAAGCAGAGTCCCGGGAAGGAGGGTGGCGGCTGCCTCCTCTTCTGCAGGCGATGGTGTATGGTCACAGGCAGTCGGCCTGGTGAGCCAGAGATGTGGAGCTGAGCCCAGAGGTCCAGGAGAGCTGACTGGAGGAGTTAAGGCACTGGAGAACCTGGAAAGCAGTATTGTGAGTGCAGAGGATCCTGCCTAAGGGCCTGCCCAGGAAGGGGGCCACTCCGGAGTAGTGTAGTCAGTGGACGTGTGTCAGCTGGTAGAGAGGAAGGGGGTACTAGGTGTGTGCCCCGAAGAAAAGTACCAAAAGGAACATTTACCTCAGGGTGAAGCTGCGTCCTTGTCGCATTCTCAGCCAGAAGTCCTCAGCAATGTGAATAGTTTAATTGTTGGAGTATTCCACTCATCCCTTCTCCTATCCCAACATTAACCACTTGCCGACCGCTCACATTGCTGCTACTGCAGCAGAGTGGCCGCCCTGGGTCTGGCGACGTAGACCTACGTCGCCAGATACCTCCCTCTCTCGGCGGTGCATGCGCGGCGACGGAGGTCGTGTGTGTTTAGTAAACAAAGCGGGCGGATCTCCTCTGTGACAGGCAGGGACAGATCACAGGATTCAGCATAGCTGAACCTGCGATCTGTGTCTGTGTCACACAACCCCCTCCCCCCCCACACGTCAGTAAGCATGATTTAACCCCTTGATCACCAACAGTGTTAACTCCTTCCCTGCCAGTGTCATTATTACAGTAACAGTGCATATTTATAGCACTGATTACTGTAGTAATGTCACTGGTCCCCCCAAAAGTGTCAAAAATGTCAGTTAGGGGTCCGATCTGCCTGCCGCAATGTCGCAGTCCCGCAAATAAAAATCGCAGATCACTGCCATTACTAGTAAAAACAAAATAAACAATAAAAATGGCAAATCTTTTCCGTAGTTAGTAAACAGGATAACCTTTGAGCAAACCAATCAAAATACGCTTATTGTGACTTTTTTTTTACCAAAAATATGTAGCAGAAAACAATGTGGCCTAAAATGTTAAAACATTTTGATTTGTAAATTTTTTTGGGGAATGTTATATACAGTATCAGAATGTGAAAAATATTGTTTTTTTTTTTCAAAATTGTCGCTCTTTTTTTCAAAAATTAAAAATCGCACAGATGATCAAATTTAATTAATTTAATTTGGGTACAGCTTCGCACGACCGTGCAATTGTCCGTTAAAGTAACGCAGTGCTGAATCGTAAAATATGGCCTGGTCAGGAATGGGGTAAAATCTTCCGGTCTTAAAGTGGTTAAAAATACACTCATTGAGAATTTTTTTGTCAAAGACATGTAGCTAAATACATTTTGGCCTAAATATATGACAAAAATGTAATATATTGGATATTTTTTAACTGTCAAAGTAGGAAATGTCAATTTTTTGCAAAATGTTTGCTTTTCTTATTATTAATATCACAAAAAATGAAAAGCGCAGAGGTGATCAAATACCACCAAAAGAAAGCTCTGTTTGTGGGAAAAAAAGGACGTACATTTGGTTTGGGTACGGTGTTGCATGACCGCGCAATTGTCAGTTAAATTTGCGCAGTGCCAAGTTGAAAAAAGTGGCCTGGACGTTAAGCAGAAAAATCCTCTGGTCTTAAAGTGGTTAAATAAAACCACAAAAACAACAACTCCTAGACTGTTCAATGACTGAGCCAAGAAAGTAAAGTGTTAAGATTTCTGCATGCAGTTGCCATGGGTAACCCAGTGGAATCCAAAAGTGTGAAAAACCTGCAGCTCTTAAGGGGGCAGTGCTACGCACACATGCATAATTTGTTATACCTACAATTACAGCGGAGAATGGATACATGACTCTAATCAGTTCATTTATATGAGGAGATAACTTATCCTGTTATTTGTGGACATCGACGAGGAATTAATTGTTATCTTTTAAGGAATGGAATTAACGCATTAAATATTAGATCCATTCCAACTCTCTATTTCCTACTCTGTTTACCACAAGTCCAATTTAACAGAAACATTGCCTCTCTTCATTACATTCCCATGTAGCTCGAGCTTCAAGGGGGCTTGCATTTAGGGTGACCCTTTCACCCTTGTGATAAGTGTTGAGCGAACTTTACTGTATGTTCGGGTTTAAAATCCGTGTTCGGTAATTTTATTTCCTGTTTTGTATGTAATGGCGCGCTTTTAATGGCGGGCTTTCAACAGCCAATCAACAAGTGTTTAACTGGTGTGCCAAAGAAGCCATCACAACCATGCCTACTAATGGCATAGCTGTGATTGGCCAGCTGAAGCATGTGACCCAGGTCTTTATAAGCTCGAGACACAGCGCGCATTGCGTCAGTCTGCTGTAGTGTAGGGAGAGAGCACACACAACTGTGCTGGCTGCTGCTGATTAGGAACAGACAGGGTAAAACAACATTGTGCCCGAAAAGAATGCAGGGACAGGTCGGATTGTAGGCAGGGAAAGATATTTGAGCATTTTAGGGACAGGCTGGAGAGATTAGGCAGGGAGAGATTAGGAGACACAGGACAGAACAATCGTCTGTTAGCAATCTACATCGATTTTGCTGTGTGGGGGGTGGTGCAGTGAACGATCTTTTTGCCCTCACTTGAGCTCACTGAGGAGGAGGAGGAGGGAGAAAAAAATATATTTTTATCAGTCTGTTGTGTGCAGCATTCAGCTATATTTTACTACAGAGTGCTGTTCTAATCTGCTATTTAAAAATGACAAAGTTAAAGGGGAATTTTTTTTTTTTCCCTTCATAGCCTGCTGCTGACCGTGACATAAAAAATAAGAGATCAAATGGCTGCTTACCAGAGGGAGTTGGTCTCTCAAACTAATGAGTAGACCAAAGAAAGCTTATTTGTAATACCAGAGATGGCCACAGGATGTCTTCTTACAGGCTCAGTAGCGATATCCACATGGTGGGAAACAAGTTATGACAGGGACATAGTGTAACTCCGTATAAAAATCATTTATTTCAATAAAAAGGCAGATAAATACACTCACATTTAGGATGTAATCTCAAAGCATATAGCGGTTATATATTGCCGCGCTGGGAGCAAACGAACATCTCCCACGCTGTTAGTATCTGTGGTAGCCGGCTGTTGGGGGCGTGGTCACGTCACGTCTGGGTCACCCGACCGGTTTCATCATACCCCTGATGACGTCAAGCGTATGACGAAACCGGTCGGGTGACCCAGACGTGACGTGACCACGCCCCCAACAGCCGGCTACCACAGATACTAACAGCGTGGGAGATGTTCGTTCGCTCCCAGCTCGGCAATATATAACCGCTATATGCTTTGAGATTACATCCTAAATGTGAGTGTTTTTATCTGCCTTTTTATTGAAATAAATGATTTTTATACGGAGTTACACTATGTCCCTGTCATAACTTGTTTCCCACCATGTGGATATCGCTACTGAGCCTGTAAGGAGACATCCTGTGGCCATCTCTGGTATTACAAATAAGCTTTCTTTGGTCTACTCATTAGTTTGAGAGACCAACTCCCTCTGGTAAGCAGCCATTTGATCTCTCTGGGTGATTTGCACACCGGTGTCTTCCCTATCTTCATAAGGAATTGTGTGGATGCACTTTCTAGGACTTTGTGGCTGATCCTCTTGAAATCTCCTCTGTGCTTTAATACATGGACTCTATTGGGATCTAACTGAGATTTAAAATATCCTTTTGTACCTTTATTTTCTTTATGTATCTGGCACTGGATGGTTTATGACACACGTGATTATTGATTTTTTATTCTTATCAAATAACATTTTAAGGATCACTGATTAATTTCAGGTTCTTGTCTTTTATACACACAACGTGATTATTATTATTGTATTTTTGGTGATTTCCCTATTCACTGCACTTTAGCGCAGCACTTTTTCGATTATAATTCATTTGGGTTTTTTCTATGATTCCTTTGTGCAGCAGCTTCACTTTATAAAGAAATCTTGCATAATAATTAATTACATTTTCTGATTAGCGCAGAAAAATCCACTTTTTTATAAAACATAAGACACTGCTGTGTTCACATGTGCTATTGAAAAATCACCAATTTTATATACTTTTTTCTATTCCACTATTCAATATACACCCTTTTGGGTTAAAAAAAAATTAAATTGCAGCATAGTCTGTACTAATCTGCTATTTAAAAATTACAAATTTAAAGGGGAATTTTTTTTTCTTCCCTTCATAGCCTGCTGCTGACCGTGACATAAAACATAAGACACTGCTGTGTTCACATGTGCTATTGAAAAATCACCAATTTTATATACTTTTTTCTATTCCGCTATTCAATATACACCCTTTTGGGGTAAAAAAAAATAAATTGCGGCATAGTCTGTACTAATCTATTTAAAAATTACAAATTTAAAGGGGAATTTTTTTTTTTTTCCCTTCATAGCCTGCTGCTGACCGTGACATAAAACATAAGACACTGCTGTGTTCACATGTGCTATTAAAAAATCACCAATTTTATATACTTTTTTCTATTCCGCTATTCAATATACACCCTTTTGGGGTGAAAAAAATTAAATTGCGGCATAGGCTGTATTGATACGTGTGAGATACACCTTTCAAATTTTTTGGGCGCATCTTCCACCGCCAAGGATTGCAGGGCGCTTCAGTTTGCCTCCTGTTCCGAACTCCTCCTACTCCTCTTCCTCATCCTCATCCTGCCTTTAGGGTACAAAAAATTGTAATCGGGGCCTAGTCTGTGTTTGTACGTGTGAGATACACCTTTTTATATACTATTTTCTATTCCGCTATTCAATCTACACCCTTTTGGGGTAAAAAAAATTAAATTGAGGCATAGTCTGTATCGATACGTGTGAGACACGCCTTTCAAATTTTTTGGGCGCATCTTCCACCGCCGAGGATTGCAGGGCGCTTCAGTTTGCCTCCTGTTCCGAACTCCTCCTACTCCTCATCCTGCCTTTAGGGTACAAAAATTGTAATCGGGGCCTATTCTGTGTTTGTACGTGTGAGATACACCTTTTTATATACTTTTTTCTATTCCGCTATTCAATCTACACCCTTTTGGGGTAAAAAAAATTAAATTGTGGCATAGTCTGTTTTTGTACATCTGAGATACACCTTTTTATATACTTTTTTCTATTCCGCTATTCAATATACATCCTTTTGGGGTAAAAAAATTAAATTGCGGCATAGTCTGTACTAATCTGCTATTTAAAAATTACAAATTTAAAGGGGAATTTTTTTTTTTCCCTTCATAGCCTGCTGCTGACCGTGACATAAAACATAAGACACTGCTGTGTTCACATGCGCTATTAAAAAATCACCAATTTTATATACTTTTTTCTATTCCGCTATTCAATATACACCCTTTTGGGGTGAAAAAAATTAAATTGCGGCATAGTCTGTATCGGTACGTGTGAGATACACCTTTCAAATTTTTTGGGCGCATCTTCCACCGCCGAGGATTGCAGGGTGCTTCAGTTTGCCTCCTGTCCAAACTCCTCCTACTCCTCATACTGCCTTTAGGGTACAAAAAATTGTAATCGGGGCCTAGTCTGTGTTTGTACGTGTGAGATACACCTTTTTATATACTTTTTTCTATTCCGCTATTCAATCTACACCCTTTTGGGGTAAAAAAAATGAAATTGCGGCATAGTCTGTTTTTGTACATCTGAGATACACCTTTTTATATACTTTTTTCTATTCCGCTATTCAATATACACCCTTTTGGGGTAAAAAATAAATAAATTGCGGCATAGTCTGTGTTTGTACGTGTGAGATACACCTTTTTTATATACTTTTTTCTATTCAGCTATTCAATCTACACCCTTTTGGGGTAAAAAAAATTAAATTGCGGCACAGTCTGTGTTTGTACGTCTGAGATACACCTTTTTATATACTTTTTTCTATACCGCTATTCAATATACACCCTTTTGGGCTAAAAAAAATTAAATTGCGGCATAGTCTGTATCGGTACGTGTGAGATACACCTTTCAAATTTTTTGGGCGCATCTTCCACCTCCGAGGATTGCAGGGTGCTTCAGTTTGCCTCCTGTTCCGAACTCCTCCTACTCCTCATCCTCATCCTGCCTTTAGGGTACAAAAAATTGTAATCGGGGCCAAGTCTGTGGTTGTACGTGTGAGATACACCTTTTTATATACTTTTTTCTATTCCGCTATTCAATATACACCCTTTTGGGGTGAAAAAAATTAAATTGCGGCATAGTCTGTATCGGTACGTGTGAGATACACCTTTTTATATACTTTTTTCTATTCCGCTATTCAATATACACCCTTTTGGGGTGAAAAAAATTAAATTGCGGCATAGTCTGTATCGGTATGTGTGAGATACACCTTATAAATTTGTTTGGCGCATCTCCTTCCACCGCCGAGGATTGCAGGGCACTTCAGTTTGCCTCCTTTTCCGAACTCCTCCTACTCCTCTTCCTCATCCTCATCCTGCCTTTAGGGTACAAAAAATTGTAATCGGGGCCTAGTCTGTGTTTGTACGTGTGAGATACACCGTTTTATAAACTTTTTCTATTCCGCTATTCAATATACACCCTTTTGGGGTGAAAAAAATTAAATTGCGGCATACTTTGCATATTTGACTGTGAGATACACCCGTTGTATTTGTATACTGTTTTTCTATTCCGCTATTTAATAAACACCCTTTTGGGTTGAAAAAAATTAAATTGCGGCATAGTTTGCATATTTGCCTGTGAGATACACCCGTGCGATACTGTTGTTGTTTTGTTCCGCTATTCAATAAACACCTTTCTAGGGCAAGATCATAAATTACAGAAATATGAGGAGAACGTCAAATAGGGGCCGTGGTGCTGCTGGTAGAGCTCCTGTTGCAAGGAGAGGACGTGGTCGATCTGTGCAAGTGAAACACCTTCCTCAAGTGTGAGTAGGCGACAGAACCTGCAGCAGTATTTGGTAGGGCATCATGCGCCTCTACAAGTGTTGAGGCAAGAACAAGTACAGGCGATAGTAGATTGGGTTGCTGACAGTGCCTCCAGTTCCTTCACATTATCTCCCACCCAGTCTACTGCAGAAAGGTCAGAGTTGGCGCCTGCAGCCGATGTCCAACCGTCTTTCACCTCACCCCCTTGCAAATCAGGCAAGCAGTCTGAGCCCCAAGTCATGCAGCAGTCTCTTCTTCTTTTTGATGACTCTGTCAGCAGGGTTTCCCAGGGCCATCCACCTAGCCCTGCCCCAGAAGTGGAAGAGATTGAGTGCAGCGATGCCCAACCACTTATTTCTCAAGATGAGTACATGGAAGGACCATCGCAGCACGTCTCCGATGATGACGAAACACAGGTGCCAACTGCTGCGGCACTCAGTATTGTGGAGACCGACAAGGAGGGCAGGGGTGAAGACTGGGTGGAAGATGATGTGGAGGACGATGAGGTCCTCGACCCCACATGGAATGAAGGTCATGCAGGTGACCTGAGTAGTTTGGAGGAAGAGGCGGTGGTCGCACAGAGCCACCAGCACAGCAGAAGAGGGAGCAGGGTGCAGAAGCGGAGCGGCCGTGCCCTAGACACTACGCCTGCTACTGCCCAACGCAGCAAGGGACCGAGCGCACCAAAGCCAGGTCAAAGGAGTTCTCTAGCATGGAAGTTCTTCAGACAATGTGCTGATGACAGGACACGAGTGGTTTGCACCCTGTGCAATCAGAGCCTGAAGCGAGGCATAAACCTTCTCAACCTGAGCACAACCTGCATGATCAGGCATCTAAGTGCAAAGCATGAGCTGCAGTGGAGTAGACACCTTAAAAACCAAGAAAGGTCTCTGGCTCCTCCTGCTTCCTCTTCTGCTGCAGTCTCTGCCTCTTCATCCACCTCTGTAGTGATACCGGCACCTGCCACCCCGCAAACAGAGGATCTGTCAGCAACACCACCACCTGGGTCACCAACCATCTCCACAATGTCCCGTGGAAGCGTTCAGCTTTCCATCTCCCAAACACTTCAGAGGAAGTACCCCCCTACCCACCCGCGATCCCTGGCCCTGAATGCCAGCATTTCAAAATTCTTGGCCTTTGAAATGCTGTCATTCCGTCTGGTGGAGACACGCAGTTTTAAAAGCCTTATGTCGGTGGCTGTCCCACAGTATGTCGGGAAATACAATTTAAAACTTGCCTGTTTGGGGGAAAAACCACACACCGCGCAGGAGTTGTGGAGGAACATGGAACAGCAGACAAATGAGTGGTTGCTGCCAGCGAGCCTCAAGCCCGGCCTGGTGGTGTGCGATAATGGGCGAAATCTCATAGCAGCTCTGGGCCTAGCTGGTTTGACGCACATCCCTTGCCTGACATGTGCTGAATTTGGTGGTGCAGAGGTTCCTTAAAAATTACCCCGATATGTCAGAGCTGCTGCAGAAAGTGCGGGCCGTCTGTGCGCACTTTCGGCGTTCTCACCCTGCTGCTGCTCGCCTGTCAGCGCTGCAGAGTAACTTTGGACTTCCCGCTCACCACCTCATGTGTGACGTGCCCACAAGGTGGAACTCCACCTTGCACATGCTGGAAAGAATGTGCGAGCAGCAACAGGCCATAGTGGAGTTTCAGCTGCAGCACGCACGCGTGAGTCGCTCTGCGGAACAGCACCACTTCACCACCAAAAACTGGGTCTCCATGCGAGACCTGTGTGCCTTGCTGCGCTGTTTTGAGTACTCCACCAACATGGTCAATGCCGATGACGCCGTTGTCAGCTTAACTATCCCACTTCTATGCCTCCTTCAAAAAACAATTCGGGCGATGATGGAAGAGGATTTGGCACAGGAGGAGGAGGAGGAAGAGGGATCATTTCCAAGGCTTTCAGGGCAGTCATTCACAAGTGGCTCAGAGGGTGGGTTCCTGCACCCACAAACGCCAGGTACACAATTGTCCAGCAGGGGCACAGTTCTGGAGGATGAGGAGGATGAGGAGGAGATGGAACCATGTTCACAGCAGGGTGGCACCCAGGCCAGCTCATGGCCATCACTGGTGCGTGGCTGGGGGGATACAGAGGACACAGACGATACACCTCCCACAGAGGACAGTCTTTCCTTGCCTCTGGGCAGCCTGGCACACATGAGCGATTACATGCTGCAGTGTCTCCACAACGACCGCCGAGTTGCCCACATTCTAACTTGTGCTGATTACTGGGTGGCCACTCTGCTGGATCCCCGCTACAAGGACAACGTACCGTCCTTAATTCACTCACTGGAGCGTGATCGCAAGATGCGTGAGTACAAGCGCACGCTGGTAGACGCGATGCTGCTGGCATTCCCACCTGACAGCGGGGCCACAGTGGAAGCACAAGGCCAAGGCAGAGGAGGAGGAGGAGGAGGAAGAGGTCGCCAACGCAACCAGGGCACCGCCAGCACCTCAGAAGGCAGGGTTAGCATGGCCGAAATGTGAAAAAGCATTGTCAGCACGCCACAACAAACAGCAACACCAGCAGCTCATATGGAACGTCTTAGCAGGAGGCAGCATTTCACCAACATGGTGGAGCAGTATGTGTGCACACGCCTACATGTAGTGAATGACGGGTCTGCCCCCCTCAACTTCTGGGTCTCCAAATTGGGCACATGGCCTGAGCTTGCCCTTTACGCCTTGGAGGTGCTGGCGTGCCCTGCAGCCAGTGTATTATCTGAACGTGTATTTAGCACGGCTGGGGGCGTTATCACAGACAAGCGCAGCTGCCTGTCCAGAGACAATGTGGACAAGCTCACATTCATTAAAATGAACCAGGCATGGATCCCACAGGACTTTTCCATACCTTGTGCAGAATAGAGATGGATACCGACCTTACCCAGCCATTGTTATATTTTTTTCTCACTCTTTTGGGGTGTACCCTAATTTAAAATGACAAAAAAAAGCAGTGTATGCTACCTCATCCCCCTCCACCGCCTCTTCCACCTACACCGCCACATCCACCACCACCTCAACCTCCCTCCTACTACATATGGGCCTCGTCCTTCACAGATGAAGAAAATTGTTTTATTTTTCTGTTTTTTTGTTGTTTTAAGTTATTTCCCTATCCACATTTGTTTGCAGAGCACTTGCCATGCTCTTAACTACATTTTGCTGCCATTTGCAGCACTCTAGCCCTTTCCATTAGTTTTTTAGAGCCATTTTAGTGCCTGAAAGTGCGGGTCCCCATTGACTTCAATGGGGTTCGGTGTTCGGGTAAAGTTCGGAAAAAGTCCGGGTCACGGACCCGGACTTTTTTCTCAAGTTCGGCCGAACCGGCCGAACACGGACATCCAGGTGTCCGCTCAACTCTATTTGTGATCATGCGGCGGCAGCCGTGGATATCCCTCTGGATGTAAGTAGCATTTGGTACCGGCCGGTTGTTAATTTGTGTCAGTGTTATTTATTTTGTCTTGTCTTTGGTTACTGTTGCAGTAGCTATGTTACTATATTTTGTGTTCAGCATTTATGTGATAACCTTATCCAATAAATATAACCTAAACTAGGAACACTTTTTCATTGATAGAACTCTTTCCTGGCTCTGCGTCATTCCATCATACTACGGGTCAACTCTGCCCCTCTGACCCCCATAGGACATCCCTGAAATAGCATAAAAGGCAGGCAGTACCTGCTGGAGGTGTTCTTTTCTTCGTCCTCGCTCCGGACACCTTGAAAAAAAATAAAATATATATATATATATATATATATTATCCTTCCTTGTGGCCTTCCCAGGTTCAGCCTCTCTCCTGGGTAAGAAGAACCCCTCTTATGGGCTGTAAATCTCCCTCGATGGTGGGTTCTCCTTGGTGCTGGGGGTAAGTTACATTGCAGTATAAATTGCTGCATTTCATAGTGATACCATTAATTGACAGTCAAAACTGACACAGATGCCGTATTACAGTGGAGGTTCTTTCCTCGCTGTTGTTACAGTATGAATGATGATATGAAGCTGGCTGGCAATTTTTTTGCTGTATTTTCTTCTCTTAAACATGCTTGCTGGCTCTTGTAGTTCACTAGAGATGGTGGTTTTGCATGCTCCAGTGTGGGGGGAGGGGGCCAGCCCAGGCTCCCTCTGATCACCTTGGAGCTTTTGGTTAATCAGTGGAGGCAGTCTGCAGGTGCAACTGGCTTCCTTTTCCTCTGTGGCCAATACACTGTGTGTAACTGGGTCTCTGCTGCTGTGAGTACATGCACATCCTGGTCTACTTTGCCTGTGTTGAAGCTTGGGGTATTTCTGTCTAAAGCTGCCGCCAGCCTCAAAGCACTGAAGATTTTTTTGGGAAGGAATGCATTTTTGTTTTTCTTTATCTTTTTTTGGAAAAAAAAAGAGAGCAATGTATGTGGCCAGGACGGAATACATTTTCGTCAGTTGGTCACTCCGAATAGATCTGATCGAGTGTGGAGCCACAGTGTAGTGGGGATAAATGTGAACTAAGCACCCTGCAACTTTGATTTTAATTCCACAGGAGATCACATACTGAAATATTGACACGGCTGTGAATGCTGTCACTTGGCGAATGCTTCACATCATCTTATCACTGATATGTCAGCAATACCTTAAGGAGGTAGTCCAAGGATCTTCCTCTCATTATGCTTAGCACAATGAGGTGCTGGGAGGATACGTTGCCAGGAAGGAGAATGTGTCTATGCCTTAATGGGGTAGTCAGAGGTTCTCCTGTCCACTATTTATAGCCTCAAAGTTATTGGGAATACTGGATGCAGTTACCATTCCCAAGGGTTGGCATATAGCTTGCGCTGCTTTACAATACTGTTGCTGCCTGCTGCAGAGACAACAATAAGGTTACTTCTGTTTGTAGGCGACAGACAACAGCATAAGCTGGCACTTTATATTAGAGCAGATGAGGTTCTCCATGAGTGGAGGAGAAAGGGCTCTGGTTGGGAAGCTTGTGTTAAGTTTTCTCAGTTTCAGGTAAAGGCTTGTTTGCCTGGCTCTTGGGGATAGCCCAGGAATACAGCATCAGAGTTTCCTTAGTGGAGATAGCCTATGGCCACACCACACCACCCTGTATGTGCTTGATCTCAGAAGCTAAGCAGGTTTAGACCTGGTTAGTGGATGAATGGGGGACCACCTGGGAACACTGAGTTCTATACAGCAGCACATATGCCTCTTAACCAGAAGAGGGCAGTAATACTGATAATTGTGCACTTAGCTTCTCTAGGGTTCTGAGTCAAGCTGCCCCAGTGCTGTGGGGGACAGTTCACCACTCTAAGTCCATGGGGGCCCTTGCATGTTCTGCTTTCTGAGGCTTTGCAAAGTCTAACAGCCATAGGCATGCTACCTCAAAGCAGAGGCAACAGGGGGTTTGTGGTTTCAGAATCCTTGGCACCCCAGATGTTTTGGGGCTGCATTTCCCATGATGCTCATGCACTCTGAAGTGTAGTAGGGCATTGTGGGAGGTGTGGTTCTGGGGTGCCGAGGTTCGCCATCACTGCCCTAGAGCTATGGTCAGATGCAGGTTTTAAAAAGAAAGCAGCGTACAATGTTTGCATTACCTCCCATTCCCTGGAAGACCCTTTTTAATGTTTGAGGATCAATGATAGCTAATGTTCTCATCCCTGCAGAAGTTTCCTGCTTCCTTACCATAGCTCCCATGCTCCCCCAATCTGTCAACAGTGTTAAGTAATGATTTTTGGCTCTGGGCATTCTTTCGATGCGGATTCAGAGGTGGAGCATGAATATTCATTCCCTCTCTTGGGTCACAAATGTCAGATGGCCTTTGGATTAATCTTAGTGCTAAGCACGTGCAGGTATTTATGAAGGTTCCTGTCTTTATGACAGAATCCTGGAAAACCATTATTCTGGTGGTAAGGAAGGGAGGCTGGTGCTGGTGGACTTCACAAACGCTCGTCTACATATTCCTATAGTCTGGGTTCGCCAGCACTCAGGTTTTTTCTAGCAGACGATGACTTGACCTAGGTCATGGTATGTTTTTTGGTTGGCATTCTCCCCAGAACCCTCTTGAGGGTACTATCAATCTTTATGGCATTTATTTCCTCAAGTGACATTTTGCGGATAGCGAAGTAGGGATGCTGCTGCTAAGTAACGTTTTAGCCTGCAGGACCCTCTAGATCTTGGAATATCTTGTTAATTTTTAGTAGATTCAAATCCAGTCTACTTAAGTCCTGGATCGCTGTTCATTGCAAGCGAAGGTCATGTCCATCCTTCTGGGTCCGGGTATGTTTTTGGTCACGGCCCCCACCCCAGAACCCTTCTGGAGGTACTATCTATCCTTAGGGCATTCGTTTCCTCAGTGATATCCTGCTTAGAGCGACGTAGGAGCACTGCTGCTAGTTAACGCCTTAGCCTGCAGGACTCTCGAGAGCTTTCATCTTGTCAAGTTTTAGTAGAATTTAATTCAGTCTACTTACTCCTAGATAGCTTTTCAGTGCTAGTTAAGGTCATGCCCATCTTTCTGGGGCCTGGGATCCTGAGAATTATGTGGACTATATCCTGGTGTTGGCTCACTCCAGGGATTTTTCTCATAGACCACCGGGATCAAGTCTTGCAGACCTGATCAGAATTTGGGTGGATGGTGAATGTGCAGAAGAGCCAACTTGTTCCGTCCAATGCCTAACCTACCTGGGCAGGGGGTTTCAGTACAGTCCAATACAAGATTTTCCTATGAAGAGAGAAGATCGATCGAGTCCGTGCGGGGACCAAGGGGATTAGGTCCTCAAAGGAAATCACGATTCGTCGAGGCATGAGATTTTTTAGGTCTCCTAACGGCCTGTATCCCAGCAGTGCTTTGGGCACGGTGGCACAGGAGAAGGTTTCAGTTCTGCCTTCTAAGCTAGTGGCACCGCGGTTCTCTCAGCCAGAGGTTCCAGGTTGCTTGCTTAGTTTACAACAACCTTCTGTGGTGGACCAAGAGGAGCAACCTCTCCCTGGGCGGGCCCGTCAGCCCTGGAGACTGGATCACGATTACTTCGGATGCCAGTCTCCAGAGTTGGGGGGCGCATTGCCTACAACTGAAAGTGCAGGGAGTGTGGGACCAGAGTTTTCCATGTTCCTCGAATCTCCTAGAACTAACAGCGGCCAGGGAGGCGCTGAAGAAGTTTCTGCCCGTAATCCAAGGCAGGAGAGTCAGACTTCTCATGGACAATACAACGGCAGTATCGTACATTGTGAAACAAGGGGGGACAAGAAGTCTGCAACCTCTCCAGATAACTGCGGAGATCTTCTCCTTGGCCGAAGCCCACTTGTTGGACTGTTCAGCATCGTGTCTCCCGGAGCCCTCAGAATACCCTAGCAGACCAGTTGAGCAGGAACTTCGCCAACTACACAAGATGGATGCAAAATCCAAAATATTTGTCGAGCAATGGGGGTTCCCGAGATAGACTTAATGGCGACACATTTCAACTGTCAAGTTTTTTTCCCACTTCTTCTGCCCGCAAGCTCTGGCCCAGGATGCTCTCTATCAGAAGTGGGGCTTCAAGCAGGTCTACCTATTTCCACCAATTGCTCTGATCCTCAAATCATTGGTGAAGATCATGGAGGAGGGAGTACCCGCTATTGTGATAGCTTTATTCTGGCCGAGGAGGCCATGGTTTCCCCTTCTTTGTTGTCTGGCGGTGTGTCCTCCAATAAGGCTCCCTCAGGTCAGGGACCTTCTCATCTGCAACGGCCACACTCACCCCAACTCGGCCTGTCTGGCCTTGACTGCATGGAATTTGAGAGGAGCAAGCTCCAGAACCAAAATCTCTCTGACTCAGTAATGTCCACCATTCAGGAAGATTCTTTCCATGTCATCCAGGAAAGAATCTACTAAAGGTCACTTATTATAGAGTGTGGCAGAGGTTCGAGGCTTTCTCAGTCCAACAGGGATTTTCTTTCCGTTTCCCCTCAGTGGCGATTATATATTGGATTTTCTGCAGTACGGCCTCGACTCGGGACTAAGCTTCAACATGCTTAAAGTACAAATTTCAGCACTTTCGGTCCTTACCGATACCTCATGGTCAAAGGAGTCTCTAGTAGTTGGATTCCTCCATGCGGCAATCAAGATATACTCGCCTATTCGTTCTTTTCTTTCCAAAGTGGGATTTACTGTTAGTATTAACGGGGTTGCTAAAAAGCCCCTTTTTTTCCCCAGATTCGTACAGTCCTTTATGGTACCTGAGTAACCTGACATTAAAGACGGTTTTCTTGACAGTTTTGGTCACAGCCAGATGAGTCTCAGACATTCCGCCTTCTCCTACAAAGAGCAGTTCTGCTATCAAAGCTTCTCAAAATTCTCAATGAGCGTATTTTTAACCGCTTTAAGAGCGGAAGATTTTACCCCATTACTGACCAGGCAAATTTTTTGCGATTCGGCACTGCGTTATTTTAACGGACA
Organism: Pelophylax lessonae; assembly: GCF_965119305.1. Lineage (NCBI taxonomy): Eukaryota > Metazoa > Chordata > Amphibia > Anura > Ranidae > Pelophylax > Pelophylax lessonae. The sequence goes on from NC_138774.1 coordinate 64,968,197, forward strand.
ATTGCGCGGTCGTGCAATGCTGTACCCAAATTAAATTTATGTCCTTTTTTCCCCCCACAAATGGAGCTTTCTTTTGGTGGTATTTGATCACCTGTGCGATTTTTACTTTTTGCGCTATAAACAAAAGAAGAGCGACAATTTTGAAAAAATAACAATATTTTTCAAATTTTTTTATATGAAATCCCCCCCCCCCCAAAAAAAAATGTAAAAATCAAAATTTTTTAACATTTTAGGTCAATTTATTTTCTGCTACATATTTTTGGTAAAAAAAAAAATCACAATAAGCGTATTTTGATTGGTTTGCGCAAAAGTTATCGCAGCTACTAACTACGGGAAATGTATGTAAATTTTTATTGTTTTTTTTAACTAGTAATGACGGCGATCTGCGATTTTTTTTTTTTTGCGGGACTGCGACATTGCGGCGGACAGATCGGACCCTTGACTGCCATTTTTGACACTTTTGGGGGTACCAGTGACATTACTACAGTAATCAGTGCTATAAATATGCACTGTTACTGTAAAAATGACACTGGCAGGGAAGGGGTTAACTTTTATTGGTGATCAAGGGGTTAATGTATGCCAGGTGCTTACTGACGTGTGTGGGGACTGTGTGACACAGGCACAGATCGCAGGTTCAGCTATGTTGAATCCTGCAATCTGTCACTGCCTGTCACATAGGAGATCCGCCCGCTTTGTTTACACAAGCGGGCGGATCTCCACACTCGATCCCCGACGATTGGGGAAGAGCGGCGGTGATCACCACCGCTCCTCCCCTGGCCCGACTCCCGTTGTGACTGAATATAGTGGGAGCGAGCCACCGGCGGCGCACGCGCGCCGCCCACAAGGGGAGGAGTCCAACGACGTAGACCTACGGGCGATAACGAACCACTTTGCCACAGTACGCTCGATGTGAGCGGTCGGCAAGTGGTTAATGTGAGATCTGGGGTCAAAAAGGTCTTTGATAACGCCCATAATAGGCGGGCGAAACGCGTTGACGCACTTCCGGGCAGCGGGGCATCACACAACGTCATTTCCTGAAACCACCGTGGAACGCACGCCGGCAGCGTACACGGAAGTGGGATGACTTGCAGTGATTGTAACCAATGCTGATTACAACTTTGTTTGTGAGTAATATTCTTTTACCTTTTGAAATAAAAACTCCCACGGGCTTCACTATGTCTGGCTCCTTCCCCTTCTTTTAACATATGGTCGTGGAAAAGGTGGAGTACAAGAGAGAATTCCCCTATTGTTGGGACTTTTAAGGCACATAAATGTACAGATTCAACGATCTATGCAAAAAATTATAAAGTTTATTAAAGTGACAAACATAGGAGCATAAACGTTAAAAACATTACAGGCGAAAATGTATGCATCAAGAATATATAACCATAACCGTGAATGATGAAGATTGTGGCCCAATATATTTCGGAAAATCAATTTCCTTCTTCAGGGGCAATTCACAGTAGAAGTGTTCTAATAATAGAGATAACAATATAATTAGGTCCACCACACATGTTAAGCAGGATCATCATATATAGTATGACTATTACACTTTAAACACAATAACAGGCGAGTACATTGTTATATGTTTTTTCTCTCCCCCCAAAACAGTTGGAAAGAAAACACTTACATGGTTATTCTTGTCATACATATGGAGCCTGTAGGGTAGCTAAAAGCAGAGCTGATTGACCACATATGTGAATCCACTATCACTGATGTCCATGCATTCCAAGATTTTTTAGGGGACCGGTGTATCAAATTTATAATTATGGGGTGATTCACATAGAAAACCCCCGGATCTCCCAGTCTCTGTGGTCACCTGAAGTCCCAATATTTTGGCTGCAGCACACAGGAAACTGACAGTGGGGGCCAGCTATAAGGGAAAAATATATAGACAGGATGTCTTGATTAGTTTTTTGGGCTTAGTATAAGTCTCCAAAGGTAGACATCTGGATCAATAAAGTATTCACCAGAGTGTCGTATATAGGGGCATAGAAGTTGTAGTTACCTGTATGTTGTAAGACCCACCGATTCCACATACGGGATCGACCAGCACAAATTGAAAAGTGTGGATAAAAATGCTGACAATGTGGGGTGTTAAAGTATTACCTTAATTGGTCCTTTACTGCCAGCAGCTGGTGCTTAGCCTACGGGGCTTCCTGGATCACAAGCGCCAGGACCGCCCCGCCATCTGTGTGCGCATGACAGACCGTCATGACGCTAGGCGGAACCGGAGGTGGCGCTTGCGTTCCACCGGCACGGGTCGCACAACCGGAAGCGGAGAACCGCATCCGGTTTGCGATTGGCTAGGTCCGCCCATGTATGCAGAAAACTGCAATGGGTAGGGCCAGCCAGGGACAGTGAGCGCCACTCGGCGATCTGTCTCCCCGTGCCGGGGTGGCCACAGAGATCGGGAAAATTTGTGTGGGGGAAATGAGAATCTTAAATTACCCAAATTATGAATGGATTGGTAATTTTCCTATTTATTAGATGTTGTTCCCATATTTTAACATGAATAGAACCATGACAAGTGACAAGAAGTAGAGATAATGAAAAGTTCAAAAAAAATATATCAATACACCTAATGGAGGATTTACTGTGGTGGCAGAATATTATGCGGTAATATCTGGTCTGGAATTAGCTACTCCTTTTACAATTCTATATAGTAAGTATGTAATATACAAAACACATCATGTGCATTAAGGAGTAAGGACATTGGGAAATGATATGGATGTTATGAGATATAGAATACAGTTATTTTTCCATCCCTCCTGATGAAAACCCTTCAAGAAAGGGTTTGAACGACATTGCTCCATTGAGGCCAGGAGACTCCGTCGCTTTTAACAGATGTATCCACCTCAGCTCGAGTTGGAGGAGACTTTTGTTCCAGTCTCCTCCTCTCGGGCTGGGGTGTATACGATCCAAAATGAGGAACTTAATTTTTGGAAATTTACCCTTATGGACTAATTTTACGTGACGCCCTAAGGGGGAGCTCGGGGTCTGGTTTGCGCATACTAAGGATGTGGCGGTATGCGCGACGCCAGAACTCCTGTTTAGTTTTTCCTATGTAGAAGCATCCGCATGTACATAGGAGTAAATAAATGACACCGATCGTGCGACAATTCGCAAAATGTCTTGCCCTAAAGATCTGACCATTGGGTAGACTAGGGGATTTGCTTGTCAGCATGTAGCCACAATAGTGGCATGCACCACAGATAAAGGTACCCTTGTATTTACAACAAGATGCATCATCGTTATTAAACTCACTTCGAACAAGTTTGTCCCGAAGTGCCGGGGCTCTTTTGTAAGTAAAACCCGGTGTATTGGATAGAAATTGTCCTAATATTGGGTCAGATGTTAGTAAGTGCCAGTGTTTGGTCACTATTTGTTTTATCTTTTTGTGTTGATACATATAAGGGGTAATTATCCTGATGTTGTTCCTATCATTGGTATTACTATGCTTAGATGGATTGAGAAGTTCCCGTCTATCACTTAAGAGGGCTCTTTTATATGCCTTTTTGAGAGACATTTTAGAGTACCCTCTTCGTGTCAGTCTTTGACGTAGGTCATTTGCCGCAAGTTGGAAAGACTGTAAGTCGCTACAATTGCGCCGTAGGCGTAAGTATTGACTTATCGGAATCGATCAGATTAATGGCTCAGGGTGGAAGCTTGAACCATGGAGGATGGTGTTCCCTGCCGTTGGTTTACGGTATAGTTCACTCTGTAGAGTGCCATCCTCTCCCCTAAAGATCTCAACATCTAGGAATGTCACGCGATTAGGATCCCAATTCATCGTGAAGAGTAGGTTGAACTCGTTCCTATTCATCCTTTCCAAACAGGTATACAACAGTTCAAGGGGACCCTCCCAGATGAGGAACACGTCATCTATATACCGGGTCCACAGGGAAATGTGGTCCGTGTATAGAGATAAGGTCTCGTCATCTAGGAAGGATGTCTCCCACTCCCCCAGGTACAAATTGGCGTAGGATGGAGCACAAGTGCCCATCGCTACGCCCTGTACCTGGAGGTAGTGGGAGTCATTGAACATAAAGATGTTATGTGTAAGAATAAAGCGCAGGAGGTTGATTATGAACTCACTGTATGCATTGTTTGTAGCTTTTTTGGAAACAATGTGTTGAATTGCAGCTATACCCTTTTCATGGGGTATAGAGCTGTAAAGAGCTTCTACATCGATGGTAACAAGTACCGCTGTGGAGGACATAGGAACGCCTTCAATCTTATTCAAGAAATGGATCGTGTCCTTCGTGAAGGAAGGAAGTTCCTGCACGAAGGGTTGTAAAAAAGTGTCGACCAAGCGACTAGCATTTTCTGATATGGATCCTCTCCCTGATATGATGGGTCTACCAGGGGGGTTAGTGGGATTTTTGTGGACTTTCGGAAGTCCATAAAACGTTGGTACTTTGGGGAATTTGGTTCTAATAAAATCCCAAGTTTCCTTAGTGATGACATTATTTAGGTAGGCTTGATCTACCAGGAGATAAAATTCCTGGTAGAATTTTGCTACAATGGTAGAGGTGATACGTCTATACCAGTTGGTATTCTTGAGGATCTGAGTACACATCTGTACGTACTGTGTGTCGTCCATTATGACAATATTGCCCCGCTTGTCGGCTTGTTTAATAATTATGTTTTTATTGTTTGAAAGTTTATTTATGGCTTCTCGATGTTGGGGGGAAATGTTGGCATGGGGGGTGGAGTCAATTTTCATTTTTTCAATTTCACTAGTTACAATCCTGAGAAACGTGTTGATGTTCTGGTTTTGGATGGGGGGATACATATCTGATTTCTTTTTTAGCGTCGTGCTGTTTTTATTATCTTTAGTTTTATCTGATGACGCACCTGATAGAAGCGCATCGATGTCAATCCGATCGATTAAGTTTTCGTTCTCCTCTAATAACGAAATTAGAATATCTAAAGCTGGGTCCTTATTTATATTTTCGCTATTCCCTTTGTGAAATAACAATTTGAGGTTGAGTTTGCGTGCAAACAGATGTAGGTCTTTTATAACCTCAAATTTATTTGTATTGGATGTAGGGCAGAAACTGAGACCCATATGAAGGATCTCTGTTTCTGCTTGGGTGAGAGTATAATGTGATAAATTAATAATAGAGAAATCCTGCACCAAAGGAGAGGCGTGATCTAAAGTGATGGTGCTGGAATCGGGGATGAGGGTAGAGTGTCTGTGACTGGTATAAGTTGGAGTGCTCGCTGATGGATTATGTCTAAAAAAGTGGAATCCTGTAACTTAATATTGGTTGAAGTGCTAGTGGGTGGAAGTGGGATACTAAGATCCTGGGGTTGTTGTGAAGCTAGAAGTGGTGGTGCCTCACGTGAATGGGTATGTGCAGGAAATAAAGAAATGTTGTCTTTTTTGTTTAGAGGTAGATTAGATTTTTTGGTTTTTTGTTGGAGAGATAGATCGTCTTGAAATGGACGCTTTGTGCGGTCATTTGTTCTAATTTTGGCATTAGTGGGTATGTCTTTTTGAGTAGGAATGGAAAAATTATCCTTTTTATCACTGTTGTAGATGTTTCTATTTTGTGCCCAAAAATAGGCTTTGCCCTGTTGTGAAATATTCCTGCTTCTATTTAGGATTTTTTGTTTTTTCATTAAGATGTTCTTGTTGAATACATCCAAATGATCTTTTAGTTTTTTCTCTCTTTCGACATATGTTTTGTGATTTTTAAATTTTTGTATTTTTTGGCAGGTTTGAGCAATGTCGATATCTAATTTTTTGGCTCTTATAGAGTACTCCTCTATGAGGAGTCCCATAAGAGATCCTGAGCATGCTTGTAGGGTGTCCTCCCATTTTGCCCTGAAATTTGGCGTTATATCCTCTAGGGAGGGAAACACGTGTATTCTAAGGCCGAAAGGGGTGATACCCTCTTGAATATGGTCCTGGAAGGATTTGCAGTGCCAAAAAAGGGTTGACTTTTTTTCAACTAATTTGGATAGCTGAAACAACAATGAGGCTAATTCGGTTTCGATGAACTCTTTGTGTTCATATTCATCCAAATAGTTGGCCATTAAGGTGTTCCAGTCATCCCCAATAAAACCAGACATTTTCAACAGGACTATGAAAGTGAATAAACAAACAAACAATGTCTATTGTCCAATCTGCACAAAGATATATATGTGTAATTATTCTTAAAACTACTACATTAAAGAATATATAAAGAAAAATTAATTTCAGATGAAAGGAATAGCCTAGCACGAGCTGCGGGGAGGGGTATTTTCTACCCAATTAGACAAAATGGGGTTTGCTCGTGATAGGTAGTCCAAAGGGTGTGCCACATCCCTAGATTAGAGTACAAGAGAGAATTCCCCTATTGTTGGGACTTTTAAGGCACATAAATGTACAGATTCAACGATCTATGCAAAAAATTATAAAGTTTATTAAAGTGACAAACATAGGAGCATAAACGTTAAAAACATTACAGGCGAAAATGTATGCATCAAGAATATATAACCATAACCGTGAATGATGAAGATTGTGGCCCAATATATTTCGGAAAATCAATTTCCTTCTTCAGGGGCAATTCACAGTAGAAGTGTTCTAATAATAGAGATAACAATATAATTAGGTCCACCACACATGTTAAGCAGGATCATCATATATAGTATGACTATTACACTTTAAACACAATAACAGGCGAGTACATTGTTATTATATGTTTTTTCTCTCCCCCCAAAACAGTTGGAAAGAAAACACTTACATGGTTATTCTTGTCATACATATGGAGCCTGTAGGGTAGCTAAAAGCAGAGCTGATTGACCGCATATGTGAATCCACTATCACTGATGTCCATGCATTCCAAGATTTTTTAGGGGACCGGTGTATCAAATTTATAATTATGGGGTGATTCACATAGAAAACCCCCGGATCTCCCAGTCTCTGTGGTCACCTGAAGTCCCAATATTTTGGCTGCAGCACACAGGAAACTGACAGTGGGGGCCAGCTATAAGGGAAAAATATATAGACAGGATGTCTTGATTAGTTTTTTGGGCTTAGTATAAGTCTCCAAAGGTAGACATCTGGATCAATAAAGTATTCACCAGAGTGTCGTATATAGGGGCATAGAAGTTGTAGTTACCTGTATGTTGTAAGACCCACCGATTCCACATACGGGATCGACCAGCACAAATTGAAAAGTGTGGATAAAAATGCTGACAATGTGGGGTGTTAAAGTATTACCTTAATTGGTCCTTTACTGCCAGCAGCTGGTGCTTAGCCTACGGGGCTTCCTGGATCACAAGCGCCAGGACCGCCCCGCCATCTGTGTGCGCATGACAGACCGTCATGACGCTAGGCGGAACCGGAAGTGGCGCTTGCGTTCCACCGGCACGGGTCGCACAACCGGAAGCGGAGAACCGCATCCGGTTTGCGATTGGCTAGGTCCGCCCATGTATGCAGAAAACTGCAATGGGTAGGGCCAGCCAGGGACAGTGAGCGCCACTCGTCGATCTGTCTCCCCGTGCCGGGGTGGCCACAGAGATCGGGAAAATTTGTGTGGGGGAAATGAGAATCTTAAATTACCCAAATTATGAATGGATTGGTAATTTTCCTATTTATTAGATGTTGTTCCCATATTTTAACATGAATAGAACCATGACAAGTGACAAGAAGTAGAGATAATGAAAAGTTCAAAAAAAATATATCAATACACCTAATGGAGGATTTACTGTGGTGGCAGAATATTATGCGGTAATATCTGGTCTGGAATTAGCTACTCCTTTTACAATTCTATATAGTAAGTATGTAATATACAAAACACATCATGTGCATTAAGGAGTAAGGACATTGGGAAATGATATGGATGTTATGAGATATAGAATACAGTTATTTTTCCATCCCTCCTGATGAAAACCCTTCAAGAAAGGGTTTGAACGACATTGCTCCATTGAGGCCAGGAGACTCCGTCGCTTTTAACAGATGTATCCACCTCAGCTCGAGTTGGAGGAGACTTTTGTTCCAGTCTCCTCCTCTCGGGCTGGGGTGTATACATATATATATAAGACCGGAAGATTTTACCCCATTCCTGACCAGGCAAATTTTTTGCGATTCGGCACTGCGTTACTTTAACGGACAATTGCGCGGTCGTGCAATGCTGTACCCAAATTAAATTTATGTCCTTTTTTCCCCCCACAAATGGAGCTTTCTTTTGGTGGTATTTGATCACCTGTGCGATTTTTACTTTTTGCGCTATAAACAAAAAAAGAGCGACAATTTTGAAAAAATAACAATATTTTTCAAATTTTTTTATATGAAATCCCCCCCCCCCCCCAAAAAAAAATGTAAAAATCAAAATTTTTTAACATTTTAGGTCAATTTATTTTCTGCTACATATTTTTGGTAAAAAAAAAAAAAAAAATCACAATAAGCGTATTTTGATTGGTTTGCGCAAAAGTTATCGCAGCTACTAACTACGGGAAATGTATGTAATTTTTATTGTTTTTTTTAACTAGTAATGATGGCGATCTGCGATTTTTTTTTTTTGCGGGACTGCGACATTGCGGCGGACAGATCGGACCCTTGACTGCCATTTTTGACACTTTTAGGGGTACCAGTGACATTACTACAGTAATCAGTGCTATAAATATGCACTGTTACTGTAAAAATGACACTGGTAGGGAAGGGGTTAACTTTTATTGGTGATCAAGGGGTTAATGTATGCCAGGTGCTTACTGACGTGTGTGGGGGGAGGGGACTGTGTGACACAGGCACAGATCGCAGGTTCAGCTATGCTGAATCCTGCAATCTGTCACTGCCTGTCACATAGGAGATCCGCCCGCTTTGTTTACACAAGCGGGCGGATCTCCACACTCGATCCCCGACGATTGGGGAAGAGCGGCGGTGATCACCACCGCTCCTCCCCTGGCCCGACTCCCGTTGTGACTGAATATAGTGGGAGCGAGCCACCGGCGGCGCACGCGCGCCGCCCACAAGGGGAGGAGTCCAACGACGTAGACCTACGGGCGATAACGAACCACTTTGCCACAGTACGCTCGATGTGAGCGGTCGGCAAGTGGTTAATGTGAGATCTGGGGTCAAAAAGGTCTTTGATAACGCCCATAATAGGCGGGCGAAACGCGTTGACGCACTTCCGGGCAGCGGAGCATCACACAACGTCATTTCCTGAAACCACCGTGGAACGCACGCCGGCAGCGTACACGGAAGTGGGATGACTTGCAGTGATTGTAACCAATGCTGATTACAACTTTGTTTGTGAGTAATATTCTTTTACCTTTTGAAATAAAAACTCCCACGGGCTTCACTATGTCTGGCTCCTTCCCCTTCTTTTAACATATGGTCGTGGAAAAGGTGGAGAGGAGCCATTAGAAAGATATACTTAAGAGGCTGTGCTGGATAGAGATGTTGCGAACATAAAATTTTATGTTCGCGAACGGCGAACGCGAACTTCCGCAAATGTTCGCAACTGGGCGAACCGCCATAGACTTCAATAGGCAGGCAAATTTTAAAACCCACAGGGACTCTTTCTGGCCACAATAGTGATGGAAAAGTTGTTTCAAGGGGACTGACACCTGGACGGTGGCATGCCGGATGGGGGATCCATGGCAAAACTCCCATGGAAAATTACGTAGTTGACGCAGAGTCGGGTTTTAATCCAAAAAGGGCATAAATCACCTAACATTCCTAAATTGTTTGGAATAACGTGCTTTAAAACATCCAGTGTGTGAATACGATCAGGTATGATGTTGTATCGATCAGGTAGTGTAAGGGTTACGCCCGCTTCACAGTGACAGACCAAACTCTGACAGACCAAACTCCCCGTTTAATGCACCGCAAACATCTGCAAACAGTCCATTTGCAGTGGGCACAGTACAGTCTGTGGGCCTGACACTCACTGGCAGGCAACTGCAATTATATTACAGAGAAAATATTAAATTACTTTTTTTATCTGCAAGGTGCTGTGCCACCCTATATGAGTGGTGGGCAGTGGGCACAGTACGGTCTGTGGGCCTGACACTCACTGGCAGGCAACTGCAATTATATTACAGAGGAAAAATTAAATGTATAAATTTTACTACTTAAATTAATAGACAATGTTGTAATCCACTGCACTTTAGGAAATACAGGTAACACAAACCTGACAGAATAACACAAATAACACAAATTGCTGCTACTTAAATGAGTAAATATAATAAAAAATAAAAATCATCCAGAAAAAACAGGAAATGGCTTTTTCATTTGAATTTCAGTAGCGCAGGGATGGTGATAACCTCTTACCAAATAAATAGGATGATAACATATACCAAAATATATGAATCAGATGTGATAAATATAAGCATAAAATCATAAATACATAAAAGCATGAAATCACATTAATAGGAGTCCATAAAATCCATAGGTATAAAGTGCATAGAGCAATGAAAGTGCAAACATGAAGGATCACAGGTGCGACTTATGGGGACCACCCTTGCTTGCCACCACCACACAGTGCCGGGAGAAGTATCTGAAATTCAGACTCACCAGACGCCTGTGCCTAACCACTCTCATGGACTTGGCAACAACAGCATATAGTAAAATCATGTTTCCTCCAGATCTCTGATTTGTGCTGCAAAGACTCCTCTGGAAGATTTCCTGGTAAATTTATAGTGAGTCTGAATTTCAGATACTTCTCCCAGCACTGTGTGGTGGTGGCAAGCAAGGGTGGTCCCTATAAGTCGCACCTGTGATCCTTCATGTTTGCACTTTCCTTGCACTATGCACTTTATACCTATGGACTTTATGGACTCCTATTGATGTGATTTCATGCTTTTATGTATTTATGATTTTATGCTTATATTTATCACATATGATTTATATATTTTGGTATTTGTTATCATCCTATTTATTTGGTAAGAGGTTATCACCATCCCTGCGCTACTGAAATTCGAATGCAAAAGCCAGTTCCTGTTTTTTCTGGATGAATTTTATTTTTTATTATAGGGAAAATTAAATGAATTTTTTAGTGGTGGGCAGTGGGCACAGTACAGTCTGTGGACCTGACACTCACTGGCAGGCAACTGCAATTATATTACAGAGGAAAAATTAAATGAATGTTTTATCTGCAAGGTGTTGTGCCACCCTATATGGGTGGTGGGCACTGGTAGTGGGCACAGTTCAGTCAGTGGGCCTGACACACACTGGCAGGCAACTGCAATTATATTAAAGGGTAAAAATGAAATTACTTTTTTATCTGCAAGGTACTGTGCCACCCGACATGAGTGGTGTGCACACAGTACAGTCTGAATATATATATAGAAAAAAATAAATAAAAGCAGACTGATGTACCAGCCCTAAAAAGGGCTTTTTGGGGTGCTGTCAGGACACTGTCCTTACAGCAGGAGTGGACACAGAACACTGGCCTAGCTAATGATTTCCCTATTAATTTGCAGCAGCAGCAGCACTCTCCCTGCTCTACCTAACATTGCAGTTTCAGAATGAATCTAAAGCCTCGTACACACGCAACGATTATCGGCCGACCGATCGTCCGACTTTTGTCCAAGTTGTGTTTTGTTGGTTGGAATGTGCCTAGACTGCACACAAATTTTCTCGGCCAACAAAAACTACTTCAGAAGTGATGTCATGTGTTGGTTTGTTTTCTTTGTGTTTTTTCTTCACTGAGCATGCCCAGACTTGCTCATCAGATTTTTCCCTGTCGAAATCTGTACTGACTGCACGAAAATCGGCCTTTGTGTTGATGGCCTACAAAAATTTTATAGCCTGCACACCAGATTTTTTTCAGCCGAAAAGTCGGAGTTGGTTGTCGGAATCGGCAGTTCGGACATTGGCCGAAAATTCCCTGCCAATTTTCGATGCGTGTGTATGGGGCATAAGATGGATGCTGTCCTTGCTTTTTTATAGGAGGTGGGAGGGTCTGGGAGGGAGGGTATGCTGATTGGCTGGAATGTGTCTGCTGACTGTGAGATACAGGGTCAAAGTTTGCTCAATGATGATGTATAGGGGGCGGAACGAACATCGCATATGTTCGCCCGCCGAGGCGAACGCGAACAAGAGATGTTCGCCGGCGAATAGTTTGGGACATCTCTAGTGCTGGATCCATCCATCCGTCCAGGGGATATTGTGTCTGCTTAAGGCTTGCTTTTATCCTTGATTTGGTGAGTGCATCCCCATAGTGGGGTTTTCTTCCTGAGAGCACCTGGGCACCTACAGTATATGGACTACCCGAGCACCTTTTCAGCACTTTAGTTCCACTCAAGGGAACCATCTTTTGGACTGCACTTTAATTTAATATTTTTGCACTATTGCATATGGTTGCACTATGGACATATGATTGCACTTTATCTATGCACTTTAATATATATGAGTTTTGTATTTATTGATCACATTATGCACTTTATTTTGTATGTATTTCATAATTTTTGATCACAGTATACATGGATGTATCTATTTATATATACCTGTTAGCGCTGCTTTTTGATTGATTTTAGTTTATTCTGGTCTTTTACCTAGTGAGTAGCAGCTTCAGGACTTACACTTTTTATTTATATCTATTTTATACCTATTTTCACTTTTTTTAGCGCAGGTTTCAACAATTTAGTTTTACACGTTATATAGACAGATGTGTGCCTTTCCAAATCATGTCCAATAAACTGAATTTACCACAGGTGGACTCCAATAAAGTTGTAGAAACATCTCAAGGATGATCAGTGGAAACAGGATGCCCCTGAGCTCAATTTTGAGTGTCATGGCAAAGGCTGTGAATACTTACAGTATGTAAATGGGATTTTTTTCCTTTTTTATTTTTAATTTGCAAAGATTTCAAACAAACTGCTTTCACATTATTATTATGGTGTACTGTTTGTAGAATTTTGAGGAAAAAAATTAATTTAATCAATTTCCTTTCATCATATGAGAACACTAAATATAGTTCAAAGAAGGAAAGGAACCTTGCAAGATCCAAGAAACGTCTGTACAGATATATTGATTGGTGCAAGATCCAATCACACAACATAGTTTGAGATAGTTTTATCTTCCACCCCACCTCAGACTGGCCGGCAACAGCCTACAAGAGTTTGTGGGACAAACTCATAAAATGTTCCAGTACTCTGGAAAGTTAGAAATAATAGATCTCTTGAGGGATATTGTTGATAAATATTTCTGTCCCAAGTGGTGATTGTGCGCTGAAGAACTGCGCTGGTACCACTCATGGACCATAGAGACAGACCAAAATGATAAATATAAAAAACATTTTATTCAATGAACATGATAAATGTGTCAATGAAAAACAAAAATACAAATACAGTAGCAGACATCCCACAGGGGACTATGTTAAAACCAAAGAAGTACCCATAGGCTATAATACAAATATATCCCAATTCTGCTGCCGCCTGGTGAGTAACATGGGCAGACTATGATGAGTAGATATCCTATTCATCTAACATGTTTCAGACTGAAATTTGTCGAGTACTTCTTCAGAGATGTTTCAAAGGGTACTAATTACTTTAAAATTGAACAACCATTTAGCACATGGTATAGAGTCGCACAATAAAGAATGAGCAAAGTCAGGATGTCTCCATGTGTGCGAGACTGACCTGCCACTCATCCAGAAGCGAGGCAGTCTGCACAGAGAAGGCGGTGGTGACCTGTTTGCCTGCATTGAATGGATACACCTTGACTTACAGACCCCTACCTGACGGTTGAGTACAGAGGTGATATTTCACTCTCTAGGATCCTTGTGATCCAGCCTCCCTTCTGGATGAGTGGCCAATCGGTCTCGCACACATGGGGAATCTGCTAGAATGCAGAGGAAAACAATCAGACCAGCAACATGTGAAATATTGAGCAGACTAAAACAATCAACCCCTGCTCCACTGATTAAAGAGGAGCCAAGCTAAATTTACCCAGCAACCTACACTAACTGGGAGGGCGGTACAAGTATACAGATCACTTAAAAGCCTTTGCCCTTTTTAATATCCATGTATCAAAAAAAAAGAATGGGTGCCCTATCCCAAGTCACATTAAACTCCAAATCTGGAATTAGGTAATTTAAACAAATATCAAACAATAATAAATATTTATCAGTCCTGTTGTCCTGTTGTCTATGTACCTTCTATTTAATCTATTTCATCCTATCAGTTCACCGATTACTTAGAAGATTGGAATTAGCCAAGTTTGTACTATTTTTCTACTCAGAAGCTACTACAATTTTTACTAGTGTTTTTGGATCAAGGGATTTTTAGTTTCTTCATCGATATCTTAGCTTTTATGTAAATTAGAAAAGTTGTCTATAAAGATTATTTTACTTGAACTACATGCGGTGACATTAGCGTATGTGGCTGGCTGGCTAGGTGCTGCACTACAGAAACATGGAGAAAGAGACATTGTCCTCTTTACAGTCAGTCTTACTTTCATTTTATACTGCTATGCTGGATGTTGTGTTGCACTTCCTCCTCCTGTCAGCAGGGGGTGAGCTATAGCCAGGAAAGCCTATGGACTTCTATGCAGAACAGTGAAGATCAGGGGACTTGAGTTTGGGACATCAGTTGGGATTAAGCCTCTATGTAGATGAGTTGTTAGGATTAATTATCTTCAGGATACACACCTAGTACCCCCTTTCACTCCACCTGCTGACATCAATCCATTGTTTATCCTACACCGGGGTGGCCCCCCTCAGGTCAGGCCCCTAGATACGATCCCCTCTACTCAACATAATGTTTTTCAAGGGTCTCCAGTGTCTCTACCCCTTCAGTCAGCACTCATGGACCTCTGGGTTCAGCTCCTTCCTTCTGGTCATGAGGCTGACTGCCTGTAACCACGTGCCACTGCTACAGGGGAGGAGGCAGCCACCACGCTCCCTCCGGGACTCTGCTCACCAGCCAAAGACCCCACAGCACATGTGCTCCTTGCTTTTTTACCACACCCCACAATGCACGAGACAGACAGTCTGTGCCAATCACTGGGGCTGTATCAAAGCCTATGTACCCCTTGGTAAGATTTCCTCCACTGTCCAATATGCCTCCCTATTGGACCAATGTGAAACACTCCCTAGACCAGATGAATCACACACTGAGCACCATGAGCAGACCTAACTCACAGATCCTGCTCTCTGGTAGGCAGAAAGCAATATAGAATTTGCCTGCTGCTCCTCTGATAGGCAGACAGAGCCAACAACTATACTCTCTCACTAGCACCTACCTAGGAGGGTGCTACATACGTTTAAAAGTAAATGTATAAGGAAGTTTAGTTTAAATATGAGAGATGAGCTGTGAATTGTAAGGCTTTGGCATTCCTGCCCAACTCAGCTTCAATAGTCTGGTGGGGACCCACAGAATTATAATGGTTTCCTGAGACATATAGTACAAGTTCCATATTTAAAAACCGTTGAAACCAGGGTATCTCTGGACATCCAGGTCTTATGTCTTCTTGTATTTTACATCCCTCAGTCTGCCTACTGTTTTAACCCGAGCTTTGCCTGTCAACATTATAACCCTTATAAGTAATAATCCTTAATGGCCACACAGCTGCATCAATCTTGATTCCCTCCAATAACTGTACTCTGGCATTCTCCTTTTTCTTTTTTGTATTCATGCACGACTGTCCGGAGGCCTGCCCTACCACCACCTGAAGAAGCAACAACAACCCTGCCATATCTTGAGACAAAGGTGCAACGACTAGACTCTCCTTAATTTTCTTTCACCATGCTGAAAAGTGCCATCTTGCGGTCCGATCCAATCTTTGCAAACATCACACAGCATTCCCTTGTTATGGGACTAAAAGATGCCAGTATCCTGACGTTCATGTTGGAGTTCTGCTCTTCCAAGGCAGAGGGGCGAGGAAACATCGCAGCACAGGTACTCATGGTCCAGATGTGAGTTCTCAGAGGCACCAGGATTTCTCTGGCTGCTCAGTCTCAAAGTCTATGTTGATGTGTTTATAAGAACAGATAAAGAATTTTGTCACGTTCAAGAAAAAAAGTGGAGGCCGCAGTGGGGGGGTTGGATTGTGGGTGGGTATAAAATCATTGAGGGAAGGCATAAGTTCAAGAATGAACTTCAGGGGGAACTGTACAGGAGATTTGAGGAGATTTCAGCAATGTTTTTACCTTCAGCTTACATTATTGATAATCTTTATTATAAATGGGACTTTCAGTGAACTTTTGATGACTCTAGAGTTTTCAGAATACTGCTTGGGCATTCTGAGAAACAAAATGGACACCATACACAGCTGTGGAATTTTATCTGAAGCAACTAGCTGACAAAAGTCTCTTCTCTAAACCATTTGTGGAATGTCACTTCAAAGGAGGTGGGAATGGAACCGGAAATACTTGACCATAAATGGCAGCTGGTGTGTAAAAGAGGACCTGTATTAAGATTCTGTCAGAGGCTAAGAATACCCTCACCCCCCCTGCCCCGTTGATGTGTGGAAGGGAGTGTCTCTACCTGGATGGGTGGGAGTGGGGAGGGGGGGGGGGTATGAGAAAAGAAAGACAAAATCTCTTGTTTCCTCTTAATCTCTGGACATGAAGGGGATGTAAGGTTTTTCCGTGTAATGAATCTCAATTGTTCTGTGTACCTTTTGTACTGTAACTTTCTTTTTCCATTGGCAACACTGTATTTGTAACATCACTGCTTTTATCAATCTACGGTATATTTGATTATTGATAATTGATTAATCGGAGGTTTCTTTTCTGTAAAATGAAATTAAATCTTTATTTTTTAGAACAGTTATCATTTGTTATTCATTTTATTGGTAATAGCCGCAACAGCATTGGCTAGATTCTTATATAGACAAAAGGTTGTAGTCACTTATTATATCTATCATTAAGCGAATAAATGAGGTGGTAGAAATCGCCAAAACACACCTCAGTCTGTGTGCACACATCTCTGAGGGAGACCAGACTGGCGGGGACCGGGGCTTGAGGCCTGATAGTGGTGACAACAGAGTGGCACTGCACAGACCACATCAAAGAACTCAAACTCACCGTTGCTGCAGGGAGACTGGATGATCTCTCACTCTCCCCTCCTTCACTTCTAATCACCAGAGTAATTTGCGCAGAGACAAAAAGGGCCCCTTTCCTACAGTGGGAGTCTACAGCTGCGCCACAGGGACTGGTGGGAGAGCTCACTGCCCAATACTTCCACATTGACAGCAGAAACTGTCACTGGAAGCTTAGTAAACTTAGTATACAGCATCTACACTGCATGCTGGTTCACCAAGACTGTCATTAGGTACACCAACGCTGCTTTTGGGCCCCAACATTAGCCGGTAGAAGACTACCCCCCATAAAGCCATTTTGCCTTCCCATCTACTAATCACATAAATGGTACCTCCATCCAGTTAGCCTAGGCCTTGCCTAATCACCTTTAATGCACTTTGGCAGTATAGTCTCCTGAATACACTAAATTTACCCACATCACTGTCCATTGGTGCACCTACAGTGAGCTTGCTACTGTTTATGCAGATCCCGGTGCATAGTGTTATCCTATACTTACTGCTGACTGCTAATTATACCATATGTAGAGTTGTACTGTTACTATTGTTAATTTGCTTTGATGCCTTTATTTTTATCAATCATAGTGTGTGACAATAAATTACTGCTTGCCTTTACTAATTTGTTTTGTGTCTGTTTCCTTACCCAGCATCAATATTGTGTACCTAGAATTGCCTTCAGAGATTTATGTGATATAGCAAGCTTTGTTCGCTTAACCTAATGTGTTAGAGAGGCTAAAGTCATTCAGGAGGTTGAGGCAAAGAACAGAGGACCCATCCTACCCAGCAACTCTTGTGGGGGTAATGCTACACTTTTTACAAATTACAGACTATTTCACAGGGTTTGCTAGTATGGATTGTACTGACTCTATTTTCACAGCTTTGAGGTAAAGAATATGCTACCCCAACATTCCATATTCCTGATATGTGCCTGCTGTACTATGTACTTGTATGCAAAAGTATCCTGTTCTCTTTGTATTGCTTCCTTTATGTGAAATACCTGGTGATCCTGCCAGTCCCTCTACTTTCCTTTTAAAAACTGAACACATTAGATATTAGAGTATCTCAGCATGATAAATATTCTGGCTGTGATTAGAACTCATCCTGCTCTCCTCCAATGATCAGACTTCTGCTGGACACACACTCCCCTGCACAGCCATTCACTGGGATGATCAGTGTGCCACTGTACACCTCCCCCCCCCCTTTAATGAGCTCCTTATTCAGCTAAAAACAGAGGGTATGTGCTCACTTATAAAAAAAGGAAATAAAAGTATTTATAATGTTTTTCATATTTATTCACAAATGTTTTGCCTTTCATTTCTATTATAATTATAAACTGAATGGCTTGTTTTACAAGGTGGGAGTTCACATATACTTTAAAGTTTCTACAAATCATTAACAAATGTTCTTTTGATTTATTGACCCTGACTGTGGAATGTGTGCAGAGAGAGAATATAGAATTACAACAAACTATAAACCAATTATAAATGGGAAATGTATAAGATGTTTCAACCATATTCATAAACAAATTTGGGTAGGGAGGCAGTATGTGAGCCTATAGGTGCAACTCGTAGCTGTAAAAAGTGCTGATCTTCAAAAAGTAAATAGTTATTCGTCAAAACTAAATTCAAAATATCCAAAAGGAATCTCAGTAAAACAATATAATTTATATTATGTGAATGGAAAAGAAGGTGCGCGAACCTGTGTAAATAAGTGTAAAAGCAGCACTGTGATAAATGTGAATAGAAAAAAATATGTAACATATAAATCAGTTACAAAAGTGCGCTAATAAAACAAGAGAACAATAACAAAATGTCCATATAAGTGAAATCAAATGAATCAATCTTTTGAAATAAAGTCTTTTCATCCAAAGAAAGTATTCCCAAAGTGATGATATAAAAAACCACAGGTGGATGACTGGTGTTGTGAAGTAGGTGAATTAACCTCTTACCAAAAGGTAATCCATAAACGTGACTTTAAACAAAAAATACAATCTTGTGGTGACACCCAGTGATGTGAATGGACTCTTACCACAATTGAGAGAGAATGGCGCATATACTGGTACCACCTACTTCACAACACCAGTCATCCACCTGTGTTTTTTTTATATCATCACTTTGGGAATACTTTCTTTGGGTGAAAAGACTTTATTTCAAAAGATTGATTCATTTGATTTCACTTATATGGACATTTTGTTATTGTTCTCTTGTTTTATTAGCGCACTTTTGTAACTGATTTATATGTTACATATTTTTTTCAATATAATTTATATGTCTCCAATCGCTGACATGCAAGAATACCCAAATCAGTTGAATTATATAGATAAGTAATATCCAAAGTGACTAGCATTCATTTGGCATTTACAATATGCTTAAGGCCCCTTTCACACAAACGATTCGATCAGATCCGCCTGTCAGCTTTTTAGGCGGACCTGATCAGATCCTCCATGCATCCCTATGGGGCAGCGGCTGTCAGCGGAGACATCTCCACTGACACCCGCTGCTATCCGATTCCGATCCTGTCCGAGAAATTTGGACAGATGGAAACCCTATTTTCCATCCGTCCAGCAGATTGGATCGGATGAGAACGGGCAGGCGGTCTGTTCTCATCTGATTCCCCCATAGAGAACAGCGGGGATCTGACACCTCCCTCTCCGCACAGTGAGCGGAGATGGAGCTGTCATCCTCCTGCTCAGCGGGGATGGGCGGATCGATCCCCCGCTGAGAAGCACGGATTTCGCCGACGGAGGCGGACCGCATGGAAGGACCCTTATGCATTGCATGATGTCACCTGTATCAAAAGAGAATTAACCCTATCTAAATATTTTGCGGGAGCGCATACCAATTCCATGGCAACCACTGTCGGTCTTCCAGGTGGCGGTCAAAGGATCCTTATGTATCTTTGGAAGAAAAAATGTAACAGGATACGTCAGAATCAAATACATCTTAGTCTCATTATCATTAATACCCTGATTCAGAGCCCTTGTAAAATTAGTTTATCCAGGGGAATACACAGAAGTATCAGATAATTGTCACATCATTTCCTTCTCATAGTCAGACCTATTCATCACAACTATTGAACCTTCCTTATCTGTCAGTTTGATAACAATATCTTGCCAAACAGATAGGGAGTATGAAACCTAGTATAATTTATTGGTATAAATTCAGCCTTACCGCAGCCATACTTGGATCAAAATCCAGCCAGCTCAGCAGGGACTGGCCACATTTAAATCCCTGTATAGGCAGGCTGGTTGTACAGAAGTCAATCTACTAATCAACTTCTGTACAATCAGCCTGTCGAATTTTTCTAGATCACGCCACAGGTTTTAGCTGGCAGCACAGATCAGTGTATTCTGTCCATGAATGTATGGACAAGGTAGATCCAGACGCCAATTCAGCATTATTTTAACTTGCAGATTAAACAATATGTACAATATTCAATTCCGTTCTATCTGTGACCTGGTTTTCCCCTGGGTTACTGGGCAGGTCACTCCTGTATCTCTGGCGTCAGCGTCCTTCCCTCTGTTGCCTATTGGAGCATAGGGCTACAAGTAAAAAAGAGGAAGATGACGTAGATGAATCCATCAATGATGAATTTAAAGAAGCTTTGAAAGGAGTTGTAGATTTGTCACTCATATGTGACTGGTTACTCCTGGCAACAGTCTCTGATGCCAGAAAGTTGGGTTCAACCATTCATAACATAAGCCCTTTTTGTTTTATAATCTTCTTTGTTCCTCTCCGGCCCTTTTATTATAGGTATTAATAATATTTGCATTAAAACCATAAACCATAACAATTTACAAACAACCACACATCTAGCTCAGCCAATAAAGCTTGAGCTAACATTACCAAATTACAGCCCCTTTTCACTTCGAAAGGGACAAGACCTCATAATATGAGCCGCGACAAGGGGTGATAGGGCGGGATGTTGCTTCTCTTCAGATCCTGAGGTGGGTCTGCCATTGTTACGGAGACACTTCCAACACATTTAATTTGTGAACCCAGGCATTCCGGCATCTTTGGTTTGTTTTGTTTATTGTATTTAGGGGATGGGAAAAGGGAATGAGTGGGATACTCCTCTGGCTCTTCTAGGCTTAAATGGGACTCTGTACAGAAAAATGCCCGTTGGCGCTGTCTTAACTCCCGCTGAATGCCGGCCAACGCTTCCTGGTGATTAAAGATAATGACTTGCTGAATAGTGCTAGAACTTCAACTTCAACTTTAACTTGTTTAATAACTCAGAAGATCCAGGACTGTAGAACACTTGACTCCTGACACTCGATTTAGCTCAAAAGTCACTGAACAGCTCCCTCCAGCCCTTCACTGGCTGAGGTAGCTCCTTGTTACTTCTTGTGCTGCTTCAACTCTTAACTCTGTACACTGCACACTGTACACTGACTCTTCAGGGCCCAACCACTGGTGCCCCCTTTACACTTTAGGGTGCTCTGACTAGGTACCCCCCCTAACACTTCAGGGTCCGATGACTAGGCATCCCCTTTACAGCTAGCTGACTCCTGGATCCCTGGAACCTTCTCTGGAGTGGTCCCCTCTACACTTGACAGACCCCTAGGGGCAGTTCACAGTACTCATGACCTTGGCAGGCTTTCCTGGAACTGAACCCCTCTTCCACTGGTCCTCGGCACACCGGATCCTCTCTGCAGCTCAACACAGCACTCTTTGGATTCCCAGGCAGCCACCCGAGAGACACCCAATCCTTCTGACAGGAGGAGAGACAGCCGTACTCTCCCTCCTGGGACTCTGCTTCCCGCCAAAGACGCTGCGTCATGCGTTCCCTCCAAACTTATACCTACTCCCGGAATCCTCTGCGGCAGAATCTGTCTTCTGGGGTAGAAACAGGCCTGAGTGTGTCTGATTGGGTTTCCGCCACTGTCCAATGATAATCTTCTCATGGAGCCAGTGGGGAGACTCCCCTCTCAGCAGACACACCTGGGAGACATGACAGCCAGCTGAAATCATGGCCCTGCTGTTAGGCAGCCAAGGCCCACTATACTTTTACCTAGCACCTACCGGTAGGGTGCTACATCATTGATATATAGCCTGTTGTAATTCAGATTTCTTTCTCTGCTCATGTTCCACAGTCAGGGTCATTAAGTCAAAAGAACATTTATTAATTATTTGTGGAAAGTTTGACTTAAAGTTATCCTGTTATGCAAACAGAGTCACTGTAATCTAGAAAAGTTTTGACAGGGCAAACTACTAACCTTTCCATTGCCAGAGTCGGCCTATTTCTGACACTTGTTTACAATTTAAAATTAGTATTTTTTGCTAGAAAATTACTTAGAACCCCCAAACATTATATATATATATATATATATTTTTTTTTTAGCAGAGACCCTAGAGAATAAAATAGAGATTGTTGCAATATTTTATGTGACACCGTAGTTGCGCAGTGTTCTTATAAACACAATTTTTTGGGAAAAAATAAATTTTTTAAATTAAAAAATAAGAAAACAGTAAAGTTAGCCCAATTTCCTAATATAATGTGAAAGATAATGTTACGCCAAGTAAATAGATAACCAACGTGTCATGCTTCAAAATTGCGCACGATCGTGGAATGGCGACAAACATTGATACTTAAAAATCTCTATAAGCGTTGTTTTAAACATTTCTACAGGTTACAGGTTTAGAGTTTCAGAGAGGATTTAGGGCTATAATTATTGCTCTCACTCTAACTATCGCGGCGATACCTCACATGTGTGGTTTGAACACCGTTTACATAGGTGGATGCGACTGTGTATGCATTCGCTTCTGCGTGCGAGCTTGGAGGGATGAGGCACTTTCAATTTTTTTTTCTTATTTATTTTAATTTTTATTTTTACACTGTCCATTCATAAATTTTTTTTGATCACTTTTATTCCTATTACCAGGAATGTAAACATCCCTTGTAATAGAAATAAGCAGGACAGGACCTCTTTATTGTGAGATCCAGGGTCAAAAAGACCTCACATCTCACATCTACCCTTAAAAGCAAAAAAAAAAAAAAAAAAGAAATATATATATATATATATATATATATATGTGTCATTTTTTTTTCAGCAAAAAAAAAAAGTGCCCTTTAAGGCCTTAGGGCAGAAGAAATGTATGACATCGCTCCATTCCACCAATGTCATAGAGTCAAGTGGGGGCCAGCTTGCCCTCACTCGACTTCCTGCCTGGGACATGGACGGATGAGATTGTTTTCCCCGCTACTGACGGCTCTGGTAAGCGGGAAAAACAACTGGGAAAAGTGCCGCCCATAAAAGTGATCCCGCTGCGAATCCGCCGCTCGGACCACTTTTATGAGAAAGAGGACCGCCCGCCCTGTAAGAAAATACTGGGGTTGTGGCAGCTATCTAACGTAAAAAATACTGACGTAAAACTGCGGCGGGTGGTCCGGAAGTGGTTAAACTGTTTGCTGACGAGTCGGTAGGTCCCTCTCTTTAGTCCAGGGGACGTGGCGCCCATGGTTGCCAAAAAGTCAAATTTCGATTTGTCTGACCACAGAACAGTTTTCCACTTTCCAATAGACAAGCCTAAATTAGCTTTGGCGCAGAGAGGATGGCAGTGTTTCTAGATCATATTCAGATATGGCTTCTTCTTTGCATAATAGAACTTTACCTTGTATTTTTGGATGGCACAGCAAACTGTGTTCACAGACAGTGAGGTTTGGAAGTATTCCTGAGCCCATGCAGTGATGTCCATCACAGAATCATGTCTGTTTTTAATGCAATGCCACTTGAGGGCCCGAAAATCACCGTCATCCAATAATGTGTTTCAGCCTTGGCCCTTGCGCACAGAGATTTCGCTAGATTCTCTGAATCTTTTGTACTGAAAATGATGATATATTTAAAGGCTTTGCAATTTTGCATTGGGGAACATTATTCTGAAATTGTTCAACAATTTTTAGATGCAGCTTTTCACAGATTAATGAACCTCTGCCCATCTTTACTTCTGAGACTCTGACTCTTTAAGATGCACTTTTTTATATCCAATAATGTTACTGACCTGTTGCCAATTAACATAATTACGGTAGTTGAAAAATGTTCCTCCAGTTCTTCCTTGTTAGTACCACCTACAGTATTTTTATAGTGTGTACAAGCCTACTTTGCCATCTTTTTGTTGCCCTGTCCCAACTTTTTTTTAACCCCTTTGCACCAACGGAATGCAAATATGCGGCCGCTACTTGAAGGGCTAGAGGCATCACCCCGATATCGTTGTTTAGAGCCGACGGTCGGCTTTCTTGTAATAACAACCAATGCGGCTGAGCAGCTGCTCAGCTGTTATTACAAGGAGTGGGAGGGGGACACCCCTCCTCCCGCTGCCTTCTGCGGCTTGCCCGTCCCACGGGGAGACCCAAGCGATCAGCCAGCATGTCCGCTGGCTGGCCGAAGACCCGAACAAAGCTGAATTTGGCTCTGATCGGGTCTCCGATGTAAAAACACAGAAGCTATCATGACATCACTTCCGGGTACTGGAACTTTAAAGGCGCCAGATTTACAAAAAATGACAGCATTCAAAACAGCCAAACTTGGCGTTTTGAATGCTTTTAAGTGCAATGGAGAGATTTGATTTCTTTTAGACCCCAGATCCCTCCATGAAGAGCACCAGTCACTGCCTATTACTGTCACAAAGGATGTTTACATACCTTGTGACAGCAATAAAAGTGATAAAAAAAAAATTGTTTTTTAAATGGATAGTGTAAAAATAAAGAAAATAAAATATAATTATTAAGAAAAAAAATATTATTTTCTTGCACCCCATCCCTCCGTGCTTGCACTCATTAGCGAACGCATACACAAGTTGCGTCCGCATATGTAAACGGTGTTCAAACCACACATGTGAGGTATTGCCATGATTGCTAGAGCGACAGCAATAATTCTAGCACAAGACATCTTCTGTTACTCTAAACAGGTAACCATTACATTTTTTTAAAGCATCACCTATGGACATTTTTTTGAAGTGCAGAAGTTTGTCGCCATTCCACAAGTCTGCGCAATTTTAAAGCATGACATGTTAGGTATCTATTTACTCGGCGTAACATCATCTTTCACATTATGCAAACAAATTGGGCTAACTTTACTTTTTGTTTTTTTTAATTCATGAAAGTTTTTATTTCTTCCCAAAAAATTGCATTTGAAAAACCGCTGCGCAAATACAGTGTGACATAAAATATTGCAACAATCTTATTTTCTTCCCTAGGGTCTCTGATATGAAAATATATATAATGTTTTGGGGTTCTAAGTAATTTTCTAGCAAAAAATACTGATTTTAACTTGTAAACAACATGTGTCAGAAATAGGCTTAGGCTCCATGTGTTTCTGCCATCAATTTCAAAATTACCTTTTTTTCTTAAAATGATCAATTTTCTCAGTTTAAACATTTGATACATTTTCTATTGTGAATAAAATATGGGTTTATGGGATTTGCAAATCATTTCATTCTGTTTTTAAGTAGATTTTACACAGCATGCCACCTTTTTTGGAATCGGGGTTGTAGTTCAGATAACATTATTGTGAAGGGTACTATTTTACTAAGCAGAGAGAACATCTTGACCCAGTCTGAGGACACAGCAGATGTCCACTGCCAAGGTTGGCAATACACCCATGTTCTCTAACAGTACCACAGTGAAAAAACAGTGCATGTTAAATTGAACCCTACAAAGATTTGTACAGATAGTGGGCCTTGTTAATGTATAGAACACAGGCATGCATATACATTGTACTTATAGACTGAAAAAAGGATTGCCTGAGAATGGGTTTTTATGAAATGCCCCTGCCTATACATGTCCATATCTTGCAGTTTTTTGTCTCCCCATGTTTAGATGATGGTCTCAGCAGACAGATACTCATACGTCACCAGGTCACCTTTTCCCTTATTTTTCATCTGTCCATGCCATTTGATGTTTGTGAATTTTCTTCCCCCTCTTTTTCCATTATGCATACTGACCGATTTATTTGGTCAGAGATACATGCAAAGTCATATTGGGAACTGTTCCCAGCTTGTCAAATTACAGTAAATATCCCTAAAAAAGTGTTTTTATATATATTAATTCAACTATATGTTCAAATGTTGAAGTTTTGTTCATGTATTGTTGTTTGCTATTTTCGATTGTCTTTGAGGCCTCTGGGGGGCGCTGTGTTGTTTAGTTTGGTCAGCCTGCTTCCAGGTGTTCCGTGAAAAAACCCTACCCGTGAAAATTCCCTACCCTCGTCACTTCCGGTGCACCTACGTCATTGAACAGCTGAGCAGCTTAGCATGCTCAAAACTCCGGAGGGTAGGGAATTTTCATGGGGTAGGGTTTTTTAACGTTACACTGCATCAGCTTTTGCCGCGGTTACATTAAAACATCTCCGCTGCAACATGAAATCATCTCCGCTCCTACCCCCGTGACGTCCCTGATATCGGCTACTAAATGTAAAAGCGGCGGCGGCTCTATGAAAATATAAATCACGGAGCAGAAATCTCCGTGATTTATATTTTCATACACCCGCCGCTTTTACATTTAGTAGCCGAGATCAGGGAAGTCACAGGGGTAGGAGCGGAGATGATTTCATGTTGCAGCGGAGATGTTTTTTTTTTTTTTTTTTAATTCTTTATTTAAAGGTATGCATGAAAAATAAGGAACAACAACACTACAAACATTTGCAAGATAGCGACAGAAATGTTGACTACATAGTACAGGTAACAACCTTGTGTAAGACACACAATCACAAAGCATAGACATATAGTGCAACCTGGGGTCGTATGTCATCTTGTCTTCAATACTTAGTCATTCATGTGCAGTATTGTTGTAAACAAGAGTTTGTGTGGAAGATAGTCCAGCGCCACCCACCCAAGTGGAGAGGGGTTGGAATCCCCGCCGGCATCTAACACTTAGCCGGCAAGGGGGCCCACCAAATCCCCCACCCGAAGTGGGGAGGACCCCGGGACCAACCCCCCACCCTTTGTTTGGAGCACACCTAGTGGTATTTTATAAGTTAATAGGAGGGATAGGGCAAACATAATGCCCTAAGTCAGGGAGGAGGGGGAAGAGATGTAAGAGAGGGGAGAAATTGAGGTGAGAGAGAGAGAGGAAGGAAAAGAAGGGGAGAGGGAGAAGGGAGATAAAGATAGATAGAAAAGTGAAAAGTGGGGGTCTGCTCCGTCCCACCCGCAGGCACGGCAAGCCGGTTAAGAGTAGGAGAGATAATCGTCGGACAAGTGAAAAAGATCCCAGTGAATCCAGCGTGTCTTGTGTTCCTCCGCCTTGTCCCTTAGAGTTGCTGTAAGCTGTTCCATTTGCCGTATATCATTCCCTCTGGTAAACCAGTGAGAAATAAGGGGGGGCGTTTGTTGTTTCCACATGCTAGGTATACAGGCCCTAGCCGCGTTCAGCAAGTGTTTCAGCAGCGATTTGCGGTACCGCTTGCTTGACATGGGCGTCAAGTTGAGGAGAACAGCAGCAGGGTCATCTAGTAGAGAGTAGTCAGTGAGTTTATGTACAATATGTAGTACCTGCTGCCAGAACGGTCTAATCTTGGGGCATTCCCAAAAAATGTGAAAAAGAGTACCCGCCTGAAGACCGCAGCGCCAACAGGAAGGGTTGTGTCCTGGGAAGATGGCGGATAGAACTACTGGGGTACGATATCACCGTGTCAGAATTTTATACGAGGTCTCCTGATACTTGCTACATAGAGAAGATTTATGGGCAAAGTAAAGTATCTTGTTTTTTTGGTCCGTTGTGAACGTAGTGTTTAGGTCCCTTTCCCATTTAAGGAGGAACGAAGGGTCATGTTGGGTGGTCGTTGAGAGAAGTATGGAGTAGGAGATTGAAAGTGATTTCTGTATCGTTCCCTCGCTCAAACAGAGGTCTTCAAACTGTGTTAACTGTCTACGGAACTTAGTATGATCAGGAAGAGATCTGAGAAAGCAGGAGAGCTGAAATGACTTCCAGTGTCCCAGTGTCAAAGAGTTGAATGATGGAATTATCTCTAAAGCTGTTATTATATTGTAATATATTTGGTTGATTCTCTCATGGTTTCTTAATTGATTCCCTGTGCATTCTCTTAATCACCGATATACTCTAGTTACACCTGGGGTGCTCTTCTTATCCTCAACTCTTTCTAATTTCTTAATAATCAATTCACTTGTGTTCCTTGATACAGATGGCTCTGACATGCATTTAACCAACCTTAGACACATTTCCCTACAAGGATAAAGCTCTGCAATTTTGCTTATCTACTCTGCTCCTGCATATGTTCATGTCACCTTCCTCATTAGTTTTATATTGTGGCATTTTGCCCCTCTATAAATTTACAGTACTATACAGGTACGTGGAGTATTATCGCTCTTATTTTCTTATCCTTTGGTATCCAAATATTAATTTTCTGACTCTATCCTTCTGGTACAAATATATACCGTGTGGATCTCCACATATGACCCTGCTCAGGCCTCCTCGCTTCTCAACCTGCTTTTTTCCCCCCCTATTTTGGACCTCATATGGCAATTTCTTTTTACCATGTGTAAATAGGCTATGTTCATGTTGTAACACGTGTCAATCTAGATTGGTTGTGTAATGTTTAAGTGTTGGTAAACAATTATACATATAGTGTATAGTCATCTAATCACTTACTTTTCTAATTATACAGAATACCTCATTATTAGCTCCCAACGAAGCTATTTTAGGACAATCAGAAGATTTACACAATATGATTGTGTAAATCTTCTGATTGTCCGAATACAACATCAACTGATCTCGATGGACGGCAGCTTCATCTCCTTTCACCCCTTATGAGATCCTTTTGATGTGATGTATTTTTCAAACTTATGTTATTAAGAATATTGTATAACTGTTTATTCTGTATATTATCTGTTACCAATCAAGTGTATTGATATACCGACCAACTAATGCCTCTGTTTGAGGCGTATTTTTCACATTTTGATGTAATTTTAATCATTTAATAATAAAATCGTTATTTTTTTAAATTTTGGTGCCTCTCCAACCAATTTCTTACCAGGTCACGGTTATCTTTAATGGGGTAGGTCCTGCAGTTACAGGAAATTATGTAGAGGCACTACAAAATGTGTATGGGCTGTACTGCTTCCTCTGCAACTATACTCCTATGTAATATACTGTATATTAACTATGGATAGACTGAATTCCAAAATTGTATCTTTTATGTTCCTTGGAAAATTTACAGTATGAACCCCTGTTGGTGATCACTGTCCAGTTGGGAATGATGAGATATTGAATGGTTTGGAATATGTTTCAGCATATGCAAGCCTAGTACTGCTTTATTTTGTGATATAAATTTGTTTATAGTTAAATGTCAAAGATTTACCCAAAAGTTGACCTAGCCAGCCATGACTATGAGCAGTGGCTGTGTTCATTCCCATCTGTTCTGTTTTTCATGGAAGGTTGAATGAAACTCAGCACACCCATATTTAGGGTTTTTATAGGATATTAACAAGCATGACTTGTGTGTTGGGACCTTAAAGCGGAGTTCCATCAAAAAGTGAGAGTTACGCTTTAAACACTCCTTATCCCCTTCCATGCCACATTTGGCATGTCATATTTTTTGGGGTGGGGGGGAGCAGGTACCTAGTTTTGACAGGTACCTGCTTCCCCTTCTGCTCCGGCTGCCTAGGCGACTCGAGCAGAAGTTATCCTCTCCCCTTTCCTCCCTGCAAACTTCTGGGACATGTCAAAGGTCCCAGAATATTGGCTGGCCATTAAGGAGGTGCAGTGCAACTCACACATGCGCAGTGCACACCCGGCTGTGAAGACGCAAGCTTTCATACCCGGGTGTCCACACTTGCAATGTCGGCGCCGGGGAGATGCAAGGGAGCGAGCTGAGGGTTCGAGCAGCCACATCGCTGGATCCTGGGACAGGTGAGTGTGTTTTTATTAAAAGTCAGCAGCTACACTTTTTGTAGCTGCTGACTTTTAATAAACACAAAAACGTCTGGAACTCCACTTTAAAGTCTCTTTTGCCAAACATATAAAATTTGACAAATTTTACATAATATGCAGCACACAAGAAGCAGCTTTAATGTGATTATTAAAGATTATATTAAAAGTTACCTTCACTTGCATGGCTAAAAAAATTGTAGATATTATCGATATTCCAAATATTGCTCATGTAAGGGTAAAATGATGTGATATAGCATAATTTAGTTTAGGAATCTTATTGAATATGCCACTCACATACAGTATGTACAAAAGATATACGCAATTCCACATTAGCAGATCTGCATCTCTCTCCCACTTGCCATAAGTGATACCCGGGTGATACCGCTCCGTTTGGCATCCACTCAATACCGCTCCATCTCCCACCCACCTGATACCGCTCCGTCTCTCACCCACTTGCCGTAAGTGACACCCGGGTGAAACCGCTCCGTCCGGCATATGATCCCGGAGGCCATGTGGTCACGCAATTTCGAGTGGGTGGGAGACAGAGCGGGTGAGAGACGGAGCGGTATGGAGTGGGTGCCGGAGGGAGCGGTATCACGTACGGCAAGTTGGTGAGAGAAACCAATCTTCCAGCAGATCTGCTAATGTGGAATTGCTTTTTGTACATATGTGAGTGGCATATTCAATAAGATTTCTAAATGGAATTATGTGACAACATTTTACCCTTACATGAGCATCACCACCTAATGGTTGGAGGAGGAGAAGACTAGTCTCGGACCCTGACATAGGATATACAAAATATTGGCCCATATCGGCAAATACCTATACGTTGTGACCAATATATCGGTATCAGCCCTGAATAAAACATATCGGTCTATCCCTAGCCTGGAGGCATTCTATACACAGAATGTATACAGAGCGCCCCCTCGATATGTAATTTCCTGCTTGTGTGATTGGCTTGCTGATTTTCCCAGAAGTCTGGACTAAGATACAAATCAGATTTTGAGCATCCGCTGCAACAAAAATGTCATGGTGAGATGCTCACAAAGGGAAATCACACCTAAAGGGATGCAGACCTTGCCACTTTCCTCATTAGGGCCCTGCAGGTACAGCAGCTGACTGATAATTATAAATCCCTCCCATACAGTCTCACTATGCACATGGACACAGACAAACAAACATACTATGTCTTCAGAATAACACAAGGTAGGAATCTGCAACAAAGTTTGTTATAATCCCTGCAATGTACAGAGATCACACAGAGGGGAATGTTTTTTTTTCCTCAACAAAAGTGGAGTTATTTTTTAAATTACCAAAATCCCTCCTAGGTTTTGTAGCACCCTTCTAAGTAGGTTGCTAGGATGTATATAGTTAGCATGGTGTGGTATACTGCCTAACAGGAAACTAAGGTAAAATATAGTAGTTTCCTGCCTAACACGGAGACTAAATTGGTGTAGACAGGGAGTCCTATGTGTTTAACAAGTGTCACTTTATTTGCATTGACTAATCTGTATTCAGGCAGTTTTGGAAATTTCTGGGTGGACAGGAGTGACTGCAGATCAATAGCATGAATATGGATGCCATCCCAGCCAATTACAGGTATAGGTGCCCCTATGCATGCTGGGAGGGTGTATTTATATTTGGTGAGAGATGCTGTGCATCTGAGGGCCTTAGCAATCACCGCCCAGTAAGGAGACCTGCCATCCGCTCCCTGTGCCCAGACAGACACAATCTCCTTCCTCTCTGACACCCGGGGACCCGCAAGGGCTGCCTCTCACATCCACTTTTGAGGCCTTCAGCTGCCGGCCGCCATTTTCTCAGGGCCTATACTCACCTCCATCACTTGCAGGCCTGCAGGCACTTCACCACTCCGGCCTCATTGCATACCTGCCTGCTCTGCTCTCTTCCCGACCGGACTCCAGGCACTCTCACACGGCTCCATCTACTCACTGTATAGCTGCGGCCCATGAATATGAATATTAAATAAAGGTTCCCGACCCTGAAATATAGTGTATGGCTCTCACAGAAAATAGTTGAAAATATGTGGTGTTCATGGCTCTCTCAGCCAAAAAGGTTCCCGAACCCTGCCCTATAGAATGTATGACTTCATTTACCATCCCAAACAGACTCCTTTCCTTTTTACTGTATATTGTTTTAACGGCCTGAGACTGTTTGTGACCTTGGTAAAGATGATGTGAATGGTTCTTTTTATGTGGTCTGTGAAAGCATCACCACCATTAAACACCTGTAAACCATTTTCAAACTGCAATCTGAAAATTGCTTTTCAGAGCCTGCAGCCCACATGAAAAAGGTTTAATTGCTGGATCAGACAGGGTGCAGATTTATAAAGAGACTTTAGAGCACCAGATCTAAATGTCCTGCCTCACTTAAAACTAATGAATAAGTTAGGTCTTATTTTACCCTCAATGTTTATACTGTTTCTGGTTTCATTCATCAGTCTAAAATTAAAGCATAGGCGTCAGAGACTTTAGCTGGGCTTTGTGGTATGTATACTGGCTTTTGTACCCATCATAGCTGCGAGCGTGTATTGTCTCTCACTGTATATGTTTACAACACCCTTATCACACTTAAAAATGTACTTACACCTAAAAAACAGATGCGGCGTTAACATTTAGCCAAGACTATAGACTTAACTCAAGTTCTGAAAATGAACTTGTGTTTTGCCAATGCATGGGTGACAGGTTCAAAATAAATCTGTCTGGCCCCACCAGTAGAACAAATTTCCCTTTCCCTGCTGCCACTCTATTTAGCTAAATGAAGTATAAAGTGGCTCTCGTGCTATCAGGGTAAATTGATCTATTTAAGTAATTTAAAGCGGAGTTCCACCTAAATGAGGAGCTTCCGCTCATTTGCTTCCCCCCCCCCTCCGGTGCCACATTTGGCACCTTTCAGGGGGGAGGGAGGAACGGGTACCTGTTTTTGACAGGTACCCTTCCCCACTTTCGGAAACGGCGCCACGGCAAAGTGAGGTCCCCTCCTCCTACCCTCCGCCACTGAGCCAATCTGAATGCACAGCGCGCTTCACGCATGCGCAGTAGAGACCCGCCTGTGAAACCGTAAGGCTTCACTGCCGGGTTCCCTGACCGGCAATGGCGGCGGGAGCACCCGACAGCCGGTGGAAACATTGGCTGTGGTTCCGACATCGCTGGACTCCAGGACAGGTAAATGTCCTAATATTAAAAGTCAGCAGCTACATTATGTGTAGCTGCTGACTTTTAATTTTTGGAGGAACTCCGCTTTAACCACTTGCCGACTGCTTACCGCATATTTACTGCGGCAGTGTGGCTCTCCCAGGCACGTCGGTCGCCTGGTGGCATGTCGGTTGCCTGGTGGCAGCGGGGACTCCGATGCACGGGGCAGGTGGCTCCGATTGCCGCCTAACACCCGCGATCGTTCCCCACTGAGAGAGAAGAACGGTCAGTTGTTGTAAACACAGCTGACCGTTCTTCTCCCTGGAATGGTCATAGAGCCCATGTGATCCTTTTATATAGGATTACAGGTCTCTATGGTCATTCCACAAGCCACACCCCCCTCACAGTTAGAAACACGCCCCTAGGTACACATTTAACCCCTTGATGACCTATACTGTTAACCCCTTCCCTGCCAGTGTCATTATTACAGTAACAGTGCATATTTTTAACACTGATTACTGTAGTAATGTCACTGGTCCCCCCAAAAGTGTCAAAAATGTCAATCAGGGGTCCGATCTGTCTGCCGAAATGTTGCAGTCTGGCAAAAAATCGCAGATCGCCGCCATTACTAGTAAAAAAAACCCCAAAACAATAAAAATGACATAAATCTTTCCCGTAGTTAGTAGACACAATAACTTTTGCGCAATCCAATCAAAATACGCTTATTGGCCTAAAATGTTAAAAAATTGTTATTTTTTTTATTTTTTTTTGGGAATGTCATATAGCAGAATGTGAAAAATATTGTTTTTTTTTTTTTTTTCAAAATAGTCGCTATTTTTTTGTTTATAGCGCAAAAAATAAAAATCGCACAGGTGATCAAATACCACCAAAAGAAAGCTCTATTTGTGGGGAAAAAAGAACGTAATTTTATTTGGGTATCGCATTGCATGACCGCGCAATTGTCCGTTAAAATCACACAGTGCCAAGTTGAAAAAAGTGGCCTGGTCATTAAGGGGGCAAATCCTTCCGGTCTTAAAGTGGTTAATTCCCAGGTGCTGCTAGTACTGAACTGATAACCTGAACAGTATAAGTAGACAAATAAATTAATAAAATAGCACTGCACTCCTGGGATTTATAGAGGTGAAAACGGATACCCAAATGTTTCAGGTAATCTCAGGGGTAAATATCAATAGAAGAGTAAAATAATCAGGGTTATATTATAAATCAAAATAAAAGTTCCAATGAAAAGGTGCTCCAGTGTATACGTGCCACTCTATCAAGGTGCATATGTGCAAGACAAATCTCTGTGCCACCAATTGATATGAATGGAGTTAATTAGAGTGCATATGTGCTAAACAGGTATTTTCCAATTAATAATAAATAAATTAAAGAGCATTCATCACATCGGTGCAAATAACAATAATAATAAATGTTTAAATAAATCAATATTCCAAAAATTTCATTAAGTGAAAACAATAGTGCTTTGTGTCCAAGCACTATATAAAATATATTGAAGGAAAAGACCATGAAGTAAAACAATAGTGCTGAGTAAACAAGCAAAAAATTGGGGGAGCAAACCCTGAACATGTATATCTAAAGCCGGTGCAGCTATGAACCAAGCGACGTGTATATTAAAAAAGAATAGCGCACACATGCAAAAGAAATGACTATCAAATATGGAGACAATCCATAAATAAAAATGGGGATTTGGTCCCACCATATGGCCATATCGTGCTCAAGCCCCCCACTACGTCAAAGTACCCCATTATCAGTGGGTCCCACCATGTCTATCCTGTAACCTCCCCAAAGCCCATGCATACCTCTACTGTCTGCTCCTGTGTGTACTGATGCCTCATTTGAAACTCCACTATGCCAACCCCCTGGTCAACCACAGCACTGACCCCTCTGTTTGGTCGGAAGCTACTTACATTGCAAGGTACAGGTCACCAGACGTGTTCTGTTGAGGGGGTCCCCTCTTTACCCCCAGGAGGACTACCTCTTCTGTTAAACACCACCTATTCCCAACCAGGTTTACACTTGTAACTTGTTATCCAAGACCCCCTTCACCCGCACCAGTGTAGCACATTATATATCAGTTACTCTCTGTTAGTTGCCAGCAGCCTGACTGTGTACAGGACCACTTTACATGCTCTCACTCAGGTACACAATCTTTTTCTTTAAATAACTAGACATCCAGTCAGGGCCAATTTCTTTCTCTTTACTATATATTAGATAGTACACTTCTAAATCACAGCAAAAAAGTAACAGTTGTGATCCTTAACATAGTCCAGAAACCTATATTCGTTGGCATAACAGCCTCAGGCACAGGGAAGCCCATAGAAAGGGAAGCCCACCAAGGGAACCAAGGAAAGGGATCCTTTATCTTTAACTACCCCCACTTTCAAGCTCTACCCTATATAAGGGAAACTTGCCAAAGCTGGCAAACATGATAAAGTACTTCCTTGGAGGGATAAGGAGGAATACAGGGAAGTAGGTTAATCTCTTGCTACACATAGGGTTGTATGAAATAAATCCATGGCTTTTTTTCCGGCACCTCCTGAACTGAATGTATCTAATGGCAAGGGGTGCTTGGGTGTGCTGGAGGGTCTATTGATGCTGACTGCTGGGGAATCTATTGTTGCTGGAGGCTATCTATTTTTGCGGAGGAAGGAGGTCTATTGTTTCTGGGAAGGTCTTCTGTTGGTCCTGGGGGATCTATTGTTGCCAGGGTGCGTATTATGTTGCTGGGGGGTCACTTGTTGCTTGGAGGGATTTACTGTTGAGGGGCGGTCTTTGTTGCTTTTTGCAAGGGGTTTAATTGTTGCTGGGGAGGTCTATTGTTATTGGTGGGTGATCTATTGTTGCTGGTGGTGGGTCTTACGTTGCAGGGGGTCGATTGTTACTGAGAGGGATCTACTATTGAGGGAGGGGTCTAATGTTGCTGGCTGCTGAAGGGTCTATTGATGCTGGCTATTGGGAGTCTATTGTTGCTGGGCTGGAACTATTGTCGCTGGGATGTCCATTGTTGCTAGATCTAATTTACTACCTTTCTTGTTATCATTAACAAATTCCATACAAAATACTTAGCACCACAAAATGATACTTGGTTCTGTATTCTCTAAAAAGGGTGGTACTAGGAGGTGGGTAAGGGATGGAACCAAGGAAAGGTGCTCAGAGGTGGGTAGGGGGTGGAGTTAAGGGGGACTCAGAAGGGAGGAGAAAAAAAGCCCTGGATAAATCTATACGTGTATGGCTGCCATAACTTTCTTACTTTTATTACCCTGTGCGTATTGTCCTTGTAGATGTTTTAACATTTTGCTAAACCTTTCTGTATCAGTATGGCTTGGACCAGGAAGACGGGGTTATAACTCTGAAAGCTTTTCCTGAAAATTGAACTGTTCTTGCAAAATAAAAAAATCACAGACAGTAATCAACTGTGTTGTTGCAAATGCAGTAATACGGCTACCATCGTGAATCCCTGTTAGACAACCAAACTTTAGATCTTAAGCACAGGTCCGCTTTAAATCAGATATTTAGCGAGGTATGATGCAGCACTCATACTTTGGTGGCACATTGCCCAGTCCGCTTCCCGTAGGTGCCACATTTATCTCTTCTTTTGGAATGACTGGCTTGAAGCTGAAATTTTGAAGCAAAGATGTAAAATAGAGGAAGAGTTCCATTCGTCCCAAGCTTTCTCCAAGACATACTCTTTTTCCTAACCAAAAAAAAAAACCAAGGCAATGGAAAGTCATTCGATAATTCATGAATGTTGGATTCATAATTTAATTAACAATACAGCAGAATGAGTGTCTTATGAGATAAACAATCCCTCTTAGACAAAATATGGTAGCCCTGGTTTGCTTTTTTACAGATCCCAGATGTATGGAACTGACTTCATGGATGGTCAACGGAAGATCCCTGGGCAGATCCACCTTCACTCCTTCTCCTCTTCCCTTTCTTTCTTTCTTTCTTTCTTTCTTTCTTTCTTTCTTTCTTTCTTTCTTTCTTTCTTTCTTTCTTTCTTTCTTTCTTTCTTTCTTTCTTTCTTTCTTTCTTTCTTTCTTTCTTTCTTTCTTTCTTTCTTTCTTTCTTTCTTTCTTTCTTTCTTTCTTTCTTTCTTTCTTTCTTTCTTTCTTTCTTTCCAATCTTGGCTTTATGCCTTTACAGCATTCTTTTCTCCTTTCTTTCGTAAGATACTTATGCTCATGTTTGTGGAGAAAAGGGTCCCCCATAAATGACCGTTATGGTATTAGGAAGAGCTTTAGAAATCACATATTACAGGATAAAGGTTCTATCATTTTCTAGACCAATTTTCAGTGGTTACTCCTTATTGATGTTGAGACCTCATGATCCTTATGTTTCCCATAACATGATTCGCTGGGTGGTCGTCTTGATGGCTGCCTCTCAGTCTTTACGATGTTATCGATTATTCATATGCAATTTATTGCCAGATAATGTTTGTTTTTCTTTTCTGTATGTGTTTGTGTTTATTTGGGGCCTTATGGAAGACCTAACCTAATTGATATGGTCGTCTTTTGTCCCCCCCCCCCTATTTATAAACCATCTTTGTTATATGTACAGAGCATGCACGGATTGTTCGCTACTCTGCCAAGTGTTTTTTTCCCGTTTGCTCTTTTTAAAACAATGAATAAAAACAATTGAAACAGAGAATACATAAGAAAAAAGTGGATGCGCCATAATATAATACTATCTAACATAATAATATATTAGTCATTATTATTAAATCCGTTATTTGACTCTTTTACCTAAAGTGTTTCTAATGGCAAACTTTTTTTTTTTTTAAATGACAAATATGTTACACTTACCTGCTCTGTGCAATGGTTTTGCACAGAGCAGCCCTGATTCTCTTCTTCTTGGGTCCCCTGCCGGTGCTTCTGGCTCCTCCCCCCTACTGAGTGTCCCCATAGCTATGCTATGGGGGAACTCAAGATGGCTTCCTCCTGAGCTGGCTCTATGTGTCCATAAGACACATAACATAAGCATGAGAGGAGGTGACAAGGGAGTTAGAGAGCAGAGGTCTTGGGAGGAATGAAGGTATGAGGGCCAAGCATTGAAAGTTGTTAGTATTTTGAATTTATTTTGTTGGGTGAGTGGAAGCCAGTGGAGAGATTGGCAGAGAGGAGTAGAAGACACTGAATGATTGGTAAGATGGAGGAGCCTGGCAGCAGCATTCACAATGGACTGAAAGGGGGATAGCTTATGTATAGATAAGCCAATGAGGCTATCCCCTCTTTGGTCTATCATGAATGCTGCTGCCAGACTCATCCATCTTACCAAATATTCAGTGTCTGCTACTTCTCTCTGCCAATCCCTCCACTGGCTTCCTCTCACCCAACAAATTACTGTAACAGAGAACCTGGTGCTATCCACCTGAAGGGATACAGCGGTGTCCTCTCTCCTCCTCATGTCTGCTGCCTGGACGTTAAAAGGGGAGCAATAGACTGATGAGTTCATCCTTCTGCACACTCTGCTCTCCCCTTCTATCAGCATGTTCCTTATCTGTTCATCAGTCTGCAATACACTGATTGACTTCTTAAAATGCCCTGAGCCTTCCTCTCCAAGTCTGCTTATACAGTAGATTGCAAGACTTCTACGTATATACTGGTATTATCATTACATTTGAATTTCAATGATAAAATCATGTTAGAAATGAAAATAATAATAATAATAATAATAATAATAATAATAATAATAATTACCAGCACCAAAAGGCATGTGGGCATCATTCTTCTTAAAAGCACCTTTGTCATCCAGAAAATTATTGGGGTTAAATTTATGAGGCTCTTTGTAAAAACATGGATCATAGTGGACAGAGGCCAAGAGTGGAGTAATGTGCGTTCCCTAAATACAAAATAAAATAAAAACGATTACATTTTAAAGTTATATATAAAAGTGAGATTTTTTTAGTTATTTTCAGGGGACAGCAAATTTACACTGTTGTACAAGCTGTACACTCACTACTTTACATTGTAGCAAAGTGTAATTTCTTCAGTGTTGTCACATGAAAAGATATAATAAAATATTTACAAAAATATGAGGGATGTATTCACTTTTGTGAGATACTGTATATCTATATATTATATTTTGTATATATATATTTTAGGCAAATTAGCTTTTGCTTTGGCTCTTTCTAAATTCAAGGGAGCAATGAATATTTGTTCTGGTCTGTTCAAGATTTTACAAGCTGGGAGTTTGATTGCTGCCCCCTTTCTCAGGAAGACATTTCAAGAGAATGAGGGGGTGCAAATAACAAGCCTGAATTTTTATCATGGCCTAGCCAATCCCTGGGGAGGTGTGCCTAGAAGGTGGCTGGGGAGGTGATGAATAGTATGAAGCCCTGGAGAGATTGTTCTTTCCTGAGCAACAGGGCTCCAAGTTTTAGAGGGCTGTTGCCCCTGAGGCAGTCTATGGGCTGTGTTGCTGTTCTGTGAGGTCTCAGTGGTGGCAGCTCTGGGGATCTGGGGACAAGCTGGAACTGACTGCAGGACTTCAACAAAGGAATCTGGTCTGGAGAAGGATTATCTCAATCACTGGGCTGTGTCTGGAGGAAGCTGGAAAGTGGCAGCTGTCTTTACCCTGAATTGAATCCTGGTGACTATATGCTTTTAGGATGTAAGTGCCAGAGGTAGCTTGAACTGAGACTGCTCTCATAGGGTCTCAGAGTACTGGCCAATGCTCGTCCCCCGCAGTTTCCTAGACTGTGAGCTTAAAGTTTTTCCAAAGGTAGAAGGTTTTTTTTTAACCTTAATGCATTCTATGAGGTATACTTGCCCGAGCCTAATCTTGGTCCAGCAATGTGCATGGCAGCAGCGGCTCTCCCAGGTCTCATTCGCGCACACAGCAGCGGGAGCCATTGGCTCCTACTGCTATCAATCACAGCCAGTAAGCCAATAAGGAGAGAGCGAGGAGCGTGGAGTGAGCCTGCTGAAATGCCCCCATTGCTTGCTATTGGGGGCATTCGGCAGGGGGAGGAGCCAGGACCGCGAGCGGGGAACCCAAAAAGAAGAGGACCAGGGCTATTCTGTGCAGAACCATTACACAGAGCAGGTAAATAAAACATGTTTGTTAATTTTTGTTAAATACAACCTTTAGAATCGCTTTAAAGCAGAGTGTTCCGCTGTTAATGTGCAGTGTTCTGGAGATTGGGATCTGTTTACCCTGCACCACTGCATAGATATAGGTAACAAGTGCAAAGAAACATGCATCGTGGTCTACTGCTGTGAGTCCCTAGACCCCTGGTGCCCAACCTGGGGCTTTTTGGTACATGATGTGGGGCCCTCTGACCGCAGCAGTCTGTAGTGGAACATTGATTAGGGTAATAGCATTGATCTCTATTAGTCTCATGTAACATACTCCCAGTTTTATATTGTCTTCTTCAGCATCTCCAGCTAAACATGTAGCATGTCCCATTCCCTCTATTAGGTCTGCAGTTTCTGACAGTCCTCTCAAGGATTACATACAGTATATTGAATATTATGTATGTCAGGGGCCATATCTGAGGCCCCCTTAAGCTCATAAGTCGACAATCATTTCTTTAGATTGTCTAATATTCACAATTACCCAAAGAGAAGAGCGCCCTCTCCTCCTGTACAGCATTTCGGAGTACCCCATGCCCTAACCCCCATCCTGTTTAAAGTTTCTTCAAGCAAAAAATATACACTATATTATCATAAGTATTTGGACGCCTGCCTTTACATTTACATGAACTTTAGTGCCAACTTTTCTGGGAAGGCTGTCTACAAGGTTTAGGAGTGTCTATGGGAATGTTTGACCATTCTTCCAGAAGGGCATTTGTGAAGTCAGGCACTGATGTTGGAGAAAAGGCCTGGCTTGCAGTCTGTGCTTTAATTCATCCCAAAGGTGTTCTTTCGGCTTGAGGCCAGAACTTTGTGCAGGCCAGTCACGTTCCTCCACCCCAAACTTGCTTACCCATGTATAGACCTTGCTTTGTGCACTGGTCCAAATCAATTGGTGGAGGGGGGTTTTGGTGTGGGGTTGTTTTTCATGGGTTGGGCTTGGCCCTTTAGTTCCAGTGAAGGGAATTCTTAAGGCGTCATGTTCCCAACTTTTTGGGAAAAGTTTGGGAACCAGTGCACAAAGCAAGGTCCATAAAGACATGGATGCGTGAGTTTGGGGTGGAGGAACTTTACTGCCCTGCATAGAGACCAGACTTCAACCCGACAGAACACCTTTTGAATGAATTAGGGCGGAAACTGCGAGCAAGGTCTTCTCCGCTCTAATTCATCCCAAAGGTGTTTAGTCGGGTTGAGGTCAGGACTCTGTGCAGACCAGTCAAGTTCCTCCACCCCAAACTCGCTCATCCATGTCTTTATCGATCTTGCTTTGTGCACTGGTGCACAGTCGTGGTGCGCAGTCATGCGCTCCACGATGGCCAACATGGATGGTCCAAGATGGCCTTCTTGGAACACAGGTGGAACCCAAATTGGGGTCCCTGCTAGTTTTACCAGGCTGTCATTGATCGACATTACTGTAAGTGTTATTTTTAGGCGTGTGACCAATAAATTGTTTTTACTGCACTATGAGAAGCATTCTGTCGTCTTCCGGATTGCATGTAGCATACACACTCAGAGATATCTCCTGGCTGGATAGGCGTGTTATTGTGGGATGATCTCCAATTTGAGAGGATCTATTTCCAGATATTATTATGCATCCTAATTATCTGTGACTGGTGAATAGTGAGTGTATCTGAATGTGGTGGAAGAACTGAATGTGGTGGAAGAAAGCACAGTTCACTCTTATATGTGGAACCACTTGAGAAGATTATTATATCACCATTTTGTCACTTTGGATTGAAGCACATGGTGGTCGTGTATGGACACTTTTATATGTTGGCACAAGTTTTCCATGTTTTTTTATCTCTTGAAGGATATTATTCACTTATAATTTATGCAAGAGCGGTTATTAGGTATTTTGTTTCTCACACCTTTGAGTGACAACCTGCTGCTGCATATAGGGCATAGCAAGGCTGTGTTGTCACTCTATTACCAAATGTGCATGGGGCCAGAATTTTAGACTTATTTTCTGATAGCCTGCAAAAAGAAAATATTTGGAATCAAGAATGTGCTGCGCTAAAAATAGTGAATGTGAAATCACCTAAATATACCGTTCAAATCCTATTAAAAGGTCATATAAAACTTCAAAAGGTAAATCTAAAACATCAGTGATTGTGATATCACTAAAAATATATCATATATGTTCAAAACAATTGATGCTTAAAAAATTATCACATATATTAAAAAAATCTGTGCACAATAGAAAGTGAAAAACAGAGGATATTTAAATCCAAATAAAGTCCATGGTGATGAAGTGTAGAAAATTAGGAAGGTTAGCCATTAGGATTTGGTCACTCAAACTAATGAGTAGACCTAAATGAGCTTGTATGCAATGCCGAAATTGGCCACAGGGTGTCGCCTTACAGACTCAAATACGATATCCACATGGTAAGAATAGGGAAGAAAGTATAGACAGGGACATAGCGTAACTCCCAATCACTAATGTTTTAGATTTACCTTTTGAAGTTTTATATGACCTTTTAATAGGATTTG
This sequence comes from Pelophylax lessonae, assembly GCF_965119305.1. Lineage (NCBI taxonomy): Eukaryota > Metazoa > Chordata > Amphibia > Anura > Ranidae > Pelophylax > Pelophylax lessonae. The sequence continues at coordinate 65,010,805 of NC_138774.1, forward strand.
AACGGTATATTTAGGTGATTTCACATTCACTATTTTTAGCGCAGCACATTCTTGATTCCAATTGTCTTCAGGCAGAGGCGTAACTAGAGCCTTCAGGGCCCCGATGCAAGAAACCATGAAGGGCCCCCCCAGATCCCTGGCCGGGGCCCTTCCCTTCAAGCCCAGGGCTCTTCCCACTAATCCTGGGTTTCTTTACTCTCGTTGCATGGCCTTTTATTACGGTCCCGCAGCAGGATCCTTTCACAAGTTCTGCAGTGGGCTCCCTTCCTGCAATCTTTGGGCCTCCCCACAGTGGTGCAATGCCAGGGCCCGGTCGCAAGTGTGACTTTTGCAATCCTGGAAGTTCACCCACTGGTTTGCTACTGGGCCCCCTGGAGCATGGGGCCCGGTAGCAATCGCAACCCCTGCAACCCCTGTAGTTACGCCCCTGTCTTCAGGTCTTTCTATGATTCCTTATGTGCAGCAGCTTAGTCTTTCCTTTCCTTAATAATTAATTATTCATTCTGATTAGCGCAGAAATTTCACCACCAAATTGATAGAAAGATAACTTTTATTTTTGAATGGGAAGAGTTCGATACACTTTAAGGTTTTGTATGTTGTACCCACAAGGCCTGCATCTGCATCCTTGGCCTGTGTATATCCAGCAGGGGTGACTAAATTATATGTTGGCAACCCATTCAGGTAGGCCCCTTAGGGTATACACAGTAGTAAAAAAAAAAATGAGGCCTACAGTCTCAATGAAGGCAAACACCATATTATGTGTTCTATATATATATATATATATATATATATATATATATATATATATATTTATATGTATATGTATGTGTGTGTGTGTGTGTGTGTGTGTGTGTGTGTAGTAGACACAATAAAATTAATTAGCCCAATGCAATGTTCATTGCTAGAGATTTTTATGGTCTCTCTGCAACACTATATTTTCCCAGCTGATGGTGCTGCAGGTTAACTTCTGGTCAGCCTTTGCTAACCTACACCTACAGAGCCAAAAGAAAGTACCTTTTCTTTGCCTAGTCCTGTATTTTATTAACATTTTTCTAAACAATGAGGAACATTTGAAATAACTTTCCGATCTCAGGAAACCCCTGCTAATAAGTACTATATCTACAACGCATGGATTATTGTGATGGTCAATGGGAAGAATGCTCTTTACATTTATGGCCAGTGGGAAGAATCTTTCCCCTTTACAGATAGCTAAAAAGATAATTTACATCAGTGGTTACTCATCTGAGAGGCAGAAATTGCTAATTGCCTAAAGAGGAACTTAACTTAAAAAATATATTTGTAAATAAGCGGGGTTTTTAAAGTAGAAGAGACATACTATGCCTGTCTGTGTGCACTGTGTGATGTCATCCTGGCTTGGCCAATCAAAATGGCCGAAGATCAGAACCCAGAAGAATACCAGCCAAAGAAGTCAGCAGCCAGAGAGGGTACTAATGGACACTGCATCGCTGGAATGGAGGAGTGCATAGTTCCATTTTAACCACTTGCCGACCATCTCATAGTAATTATACTGGAAGTGGACGGCAGCTACTGGCTCAGCAAAGTATTGGTATGTCACTGAGCACATGTGCACTGACGAGTCCCCTGGGAAATGCAGCGGTGCAATGCCGTGACCTCTGTATCTGGTGGACACAGTGGATCACAGCGGCTGGGGTATCACGTGATCGCTATGTCCAGTGATCACATGATAACAATGTAAGGAAAACAGTCATAAATGGCTTCCATTCATGACAGTTTGCTTATTATTGTGATGCTGTGATTGGCCCACAGCTATTACATGATACCTGGGCCAATCACAGCAAATAATAGCCATACACACCCGGGTGGGCAATTGCAGAACAACAGAAAAGGGTTTAATTGACACTGTCAACCGACAGAATTTGAAAACCAAAAATTAACAGAAGTTAAAGAGGTGGGCTCTACACAATAATGAGCCATAAATGTATTGATTGGGGACCACAAAGCCGTCCTACCTATTACATTGGGAACCACATGCTGCAAAGCCACCCAGGATGTAGACACACTCCTGGTTGAGTGAGCGGTCACCATCCCCAAAGGAACCAAGCCCTTGGCTCTGTGAGCCTGTCGGATTGCCCAGACAATCCATGCCATAATAGTCGTAGATGAGGCACGTATCCCTTTGTTCTTTCCAGCAAAAAGAATGAACAGGCGTTCTGGAGCCTGAAGGAAGATGTAGCATGTAGATATAAACTTCACAATATCTGAGAGATTCCTAGAACCAAAGGAAGGCACTACTGAGAGTCAAGCTCAGGTTTCACTGTTTACTAGACATGCACTTTAACTAACTAAGCCACATCGCGACCATTTCCCACGTCTAAAGGATGCAAGTTAGTACTCCAAAGGTTGGCAGAACAATTACTTGGTTCCTTTAAAAGACTGATGTACCCTTGAGAATTGAGTCAAGCATAGGTAAAAACATCGCTCCAACTGGAAGATCATTAAGAAAAGTTCACCATGACCAGTGACTCAATCTCTGAGGCTTTTATGCCGACGTGAAAGCCAGGAGAAAGGCAAACATGACAGAGAGGCCTTGAGACAACCCTAGAACACTCTGCTCCAATTCCCGAGTGGAATATTCCATTTGGAAAACCTCTGCTTACTTTGAGGTCTGAGCCTAGTTGCTCCCTTGAAGAATTTTTGGACAGGAAAATCTGCCTAGACCTGGAAACACCTGTGAAGGCTGATAAAGCTGACACATGTAATCTGAGGGAGCTAATTCATAGGGTCAGATCTAAATCCGACTGGAGTATTGTGAAAATCTTATTAGGACTAGTGTGGGCATTTTTTCAGGATGTGTTTTTATTTAGCGTTTCATTATGACTCCTGATGTCGGTTTGCTTGTAATCCGCTCATTAGAGCGTGTGCGGGCGAACCTGCATTGAGAAAAGACTACTGGCAGTGAAAACCTTCCCTTAGATGTGTAGGATAGGAGTTGGCGCATCACACATACCTATACAGCATCAAGGGGTATGCAGTTCATGTATAGTCATTAGTCTGGTGTAGTTGATGGCTTAAATAGATGACACTCAGGGCCAGCTCAGCTGCAGAGAGAAGTCAGCTTCTGAAGCCGCCAGCCATCCTACCAAACGGTCTCTTGGCTCACCAGGTGTCTCCCTGAGGAACAAAACACCTTCCTGAAGCCGCTGGCCATCCTACTATCTGATCTCTTTGCCCTCCAGACATCTCCCTCCTTCACCATCCCCTGCACCACCTCTTGGAGCCACAAACATCCAACCCTGGACCCCTGTGTTCCTGCAGACCACCTAACAGATGAGCTATTTTATACTGTTTTAAATGTGAGCAGTTTTCCTGTACCTGCCTTACCCTTTTAATTAAAATGATAACACTTAGAGGCGCTCTGCTTCTTTTTTTTTTTTTCCCCTTAGATGTGTAGACGCGTTTGCTCTACATAGACATCTCCACCAGCGAACACTCCACGTGCTTTGTGCGGGTCTATTTGCCAGTAGACATCTATGTGTATTGCAATGTGGAGTTCAAGAATCAAGCAGCAAGGATATGACCACCAGCGGGGGCCCCTTTATAATGTGCATATTTATTCACTTGGTGGGAATATGTTTGCTCTGTCAAGTCAATATCATTTTGATATCTATCAGCCTTTATGACGGGATACACGTTGGGTCTTTCTACTGTGCCTGATCACCATAGCGAAAACAGCATGGCTCTTTCTCTGCACATAGCCTCATGTCCTTGGCAACAGTAGTATAATCCTATTAGGCATTGTTCCCTGAGCCTTGCTGAGTGGTATTCATGCCAGTAGTAGTGGCGGGAATGCATGCACAAGTTTGATCAGAGCAATGTTCAGGGTTCTACACGCTGGTTTCATTGTGTAGTGTTAGGCGCGAATTCTGCTGCACGTGGGTTTCATTGTTAATCATGGTGTGTGGATTTCCACACACCAATGGTGGGAAGCCATGCACGCTGTTCTGCTCATTCACGATCATGTACTCCCCCTTTCTATTGTATATTTGCAGACATCTCAAGTCTCCCGCAAGTCGCGGGAGACTCCCGCTATCCGCCCTGAGCTCACGGACACCCGCGAGCTCAGGGCAATATCCCGGCTGTGAGTCAGTCACAGAGTGAGTCACTCAGATGAGATGACTCATCGATGCAGGCAGGAGTGTGTCAGCTGTCAGCAAGCTGAGCCTGCACACTCAGAGAAATCACGTCGGAGCCGAAGTAGATCCGGCGCACAGGCGGAGTGATATGAGTCATGCACTCCGCCTGTGGGAGTAGCTGCAGAGAGCAAGCAGCGGATTTGCTCTCTACTACAGCCACATTCTACTCCAGGAGGCATTTTGGCGCGCGCAGGACCGTGGTCTGTGACACCCCACTCTGTGCCAGTAGTAGTACCAGCAAGTGACCAGGCCAGTACCAGCAAGTGACCAGGCCAGTACCAGCACCAGTGACCAGGCCAGTACCAGCACCAGTGACCAGGCAAGTACCAGCACCAGTGACCAGGCCAGTACCAGCACCAGTGACCAGGCCAGCACCAGCACCAGCACCAGTGACCAGGCCAGCACCAGCACCAGTGACCAGGCAAGTACCAGCACCAGTGACCAGGCCAGTACCAGCACCAGTGACCAGGCAAGCACCAGTGACCAGGCCAGTACCAGCACCAGTGACCAGGCCAGCACCAGTGACCAGGCCAGTACCAGCACCAGTGACCAGGCCAGTACCAGCACCAGTGACCAGGCCAGTACCAGCACCAGTGACCAGGCCAGTACCAGCACCAGTGACCAGGCCAGTACCAGTGACCAGGCCAGTACCAGCACCAGTGACCAGGCCAGCACCAGTGACCAGGCCAGTACCAGCACCAGTGACCAGGCCAGTACCAGCACCAGTGACCAGGCCAGTACCAGCACCGGTGACCAGGCCAGCACCAGTGACCAGGCCAGTACCAGCACCAGTGACCAGGCCAGTACCAGCACCAGTGACCAGGCCAGTACCAGCACCAGTGACAAGCACCAGTGACCAGCACCAGTGACCAGGCCAATACCAGCACCAGTGACCAGGGCAGTACCACAGACCAGTACCAGCACCAGTGACAAGGCCAGTACGAGCTCCAGTGACCGGCACCAGCACCAGTGACCAGTACCAGCATCAGTGTCCAGTACCAGCATCAGTGTCCAGTACCAGCATCAATGTCCAGTACCAGTGACCAGTACCCGCACCAGTTACCAGACCAGTACAGTACCAGCATCAGTGACCAGCACCAGTGACCAGGTATACTGATTACATTTCATTTCATTACTCTCTGGTAGTGTTAAATTGGAAAAGGGGGGGGGGGGGGTCGGCGTGTGGGGGGGGCTCACCTCCCTGAAATGACTTTGCCACCTCCCTGAAATGAGTTTTTGCAGGTTGGGATGTCTGTATTTGAATGTATACAGGTGTGTCATTGGCTGATTCTATGTGAGTAACTTATGTCATGTGACTGTACATTTGGAACTGATTGGCTGGTGTTGTATAGCCATCACTTCCTGCTGTTATCCCTTTGTTGTCCCATAAATAAATGGAGCTCAATGATTTAGGCAGGACATTCTATCGAGCATCCAATGTGATAACAGCCTGTGTGTCTGTATTACTGCTGAGCGTGCTCCATTACCTTATAAAAAAGAGCTGGGAAATGTGCTTTTTAGCACAATGGAATTAATTGAGCTTGGCGTATATTAATATCCAAAAGTGCACTTATTAGCAGAACAGAGCTTTTTGCGCATCAAGTATGCATTAAGATCCAAGACAAAAGGAAGCCCAGAATATTTAGAACTTCTAGATCAGTACATGATTCGTCAGCAATAGACATGTATTGTACAGACTTTGACCATATTCTCACATAAACTTTGTTTGTGTTCACTCACTTAGCATTCAAGAGAGAGGAGATGACCCTGGAGGAGCAGCCGAGGACCTCCAATCTCAAGAACCAGACCGTCAGACGTAACCGTGCTGGACATGGATGTAGAAAAGCACCCAGTGACAGAAAGTCTTGCCTGATGAGAAGGGGCACTTGGCTCAGTTTCCTGTAATAGAGAACAGGCTGGGAGCCCCCTTGTCTTTTAACGTAGGAGACTGCCGTAGTGTTGACTAGCCTAAGAGCACTGATTGTTTTATGGTGAAAGGCCTGTAGGGTGCAGAAGTTTTGGAACGTTTAACACAATTTTGTGAATTTGACAGCCCCGTCTGCCTTTAGCTATCCCTGACAGGCAGCAAGCCCTCCCATCCTGTATTGGTGGTATTGGATTGTGAACCAGTAAATGGGGTAATGGAATGGAAAAATTAGCCAATTTCTCCATTGCAGCCACCAGGGGACTCACTCTCATAACTGAGGTTATGTGGATGACCTGCTTCCTGGCTCCCACTGCTGGAGAAACCCCTCTGGAAGGGCCGCCTTCTCTGGAGTGTCCACTTGACCATCGCATCTGTAGTCACCATAGCGTAAATCATTTTAGACACTGAAAGGCGTGCAGGGCCAGGAGTATTATATTCCAGAACATCGGGATCCAGAAACAAAGCAATGGTCCTCTTGATTATATCAAACTGAGCCCTAAGGCACACAAGAGACTGAGTGGGCTTCAGGTGTCTTTTTCCAGGATTGGCCACCAGCTGAATTTGAGGAGCATTGAAAAGACCTGAGCTCTGGGCTCCAGCAGCTGCCCTCTGTCTTGGGACAGTAGGAGAAGAACATCCAAGTAACTATGCAGGCGAATGATCCTTGCTTTGATAAAGACCATAACAACCAATAAAATCCTAAAAACACACAGGGTGATGTTGAAAGCCCGAATGGTAGACAAGCAAGCTGGAGATGGTCTTACCTATGACCTATGGCAAACCAAAGGAACTTGCGTAAGTCTTCTAAATTGGGCACATGAAAGTAAGCATCTTTAGGTATATTGGAAACAAGCCAGTCACCTGAATGAATCAGGGACAATGTTTCCATCTTAAATTTCTCCTTTTGATGAAAATTTTTTCAGGTGCGCAAGGTCTAAAATCGGCCTCCACAAGCCGCTCCTCTTCATAGCCATAAAGAGGGGCGAGTGCATGCCCTGAAAGCTCTTGCATTCTGGGACTGGCACAGCAGCACTTTGCGACACAAGTGGCTTTACGTAATACAAGAGTATATGCTTCATTTTACCTCAGAGTGAGGCAAAATCAGTGGAAATGAATCCAAGAGGAGGAGGACTTCTGATGGACCATGCGTGTCCTGAAAAGACCGCTTTGATATTCCAATAGTCTGAGGCTCAAACTCAGAAGCTTCTTGAATAGCGGAAGTCAAGCCTGTAGCTTTCTTCAGAGGGGATATCAGGCATCTTCACCAGCTCTTCCTAAAATCCAGACCTGGTCTGTAAAAACGCGCTACCCTCGCACGCTCTGGACTTTGTCCTCTAGACGGCGCTGGTCCTGAGGCAAGACCCAACTTGTCAACTGTGGCCCGGGTTATGGTGCTATTCAGCTTGCCAAAAGATGAAGCCCCTCAAAGGGATCTTACACTAGGCCTGTTAGAGGCAGGATCAGCAAGCCCAGGCCCCAGCCATAGCACTCACTTTGATGTTAAAAGAAGGGAGCATAACCCACGCCATTATGCAGAGGATGGTTATTGGAGCCTCTCCATGGTACACCGATATGAACCACCGAGTTTCTGAAAACTCTCTTGAATACTGCCTCACTGTCTGAGGTCTTAGATGTATGGCTTAGTTAGGATGGTTCCAGTTCTTCCTGGCTGTCCCTAGTGGGAGAACATGCTGTAATGGCTGTTGAACTTTGCGGGAGGCTTATACCCCACTTTTTAAGGGATTCTTGCACTAAACGCCTCACCAGAGATTCCATTTGCTGGAAATCCCCATCCCCTTTTCTAACCACCTGGGCTTAACATGACTCACACAGAGACTTGCCCTCTGGGACTTTAGTCCTGCATCCCCAGCAAGGAGGATTCAGAGCTTCTGCTATGAAGGCTGGACCTTGACGGTGATCAATGACAACCCTATTGAGGTCTTTATCATCTTGTGCCGTATATATTGTCAATCTGACCTAGAAGAACTAAAAAACCTCAAAAGAAAACAAAATATGGTAGAAAGTAAAGGGTTAAAAACCCAAAAGGTGTGCCCAGGCAAGTGAGGACAGGAAAGGGTTAAACACACCCTCTCATACCCGCTACATAAGGGTACATAAGGGTACCCGCTACATCCGTAGTGTGGAAACTGCACAGATATCCAACCTGCACAGGTGATAAAACCCATGCAGAATCACACACACAGGCAGCACACAAGGGTGTTAAAGCAGAGCATATATCTGTGATGATTGCACACAGCATTTAGGGAAACTGCTGCAAGCTGCCCACAGAGAAATCCCAATATCAACAGTACTGCTGATTGGATTTCTCCACTGTAATGATGCCACCGCCACCCACAGCATGTATGCACTGAGTCCCTGGGCAGGAGTAACCCAAAGACGCAAGGCTGGAAGAGAGATCGGCGGCTTGGAGCGCAAATGCGCTCCAGCCGCCATAGGCTGAAAGACACTAAAGCTAGGGAAGAAAAACAGACAAACACACACAACTGCTGACATGGAATATGCAATATAAAAGTATACGTCACTGCACACAGCATCCCCCACGACCATGCCTGGATCCAGAAGACGCTGCTGCACGGGCCCAGGGTTTTTATGGCCACCTGCTAATAGCTAGGCTCTTAGGCCATACTACTGCTTTGCCTGCCAATGGCCAAGCTTAAGCTCTTCATGGCACCTCATCCATCGCCCTTCTCCACCCCGCTAATAACTGGGGACTGCTGGAGACTCCATATGGCACAGAATCCATCGCCCTTCTCCACCCCGCTAAAAGCTGAGGGCTGCTGGAGACTCCACACGTCTTCCGGGGCACAGCTTGACGAACAACCAGGCCTCGATCATGGACACTTTATCCAAGGTAAGACTTCAACCATTCTGGTCACTAGGAGGAGGAAAAAAAAGTAACGCGGCATCTGGCTCAGAGCAAAGATTTATGAGAGTGGGATCCTATAGGGGAGGAGTGGAGGAGGGCTAACCCATGCGTATGTTGCCATGGAGTCTGTCAGGAAAACACATTTTATTTAATTTCTTCATTTTCTAAAAAATTGTGACAAAAAAATTACAACTTAAAATAAAAACTAACAATGTCTCTTACTAAATACCTTAGACGTAGACAAAATGGGGTCATTTTGGGGGTATTTGTACTGTCCTGGTATTTTAGGGGCTTAAGACATTAGATTGTCAGTGCATTAGGATTATTGCTTTTTTTTTTAATTTTTAGTCTTTTAATATTTATATAGCAAATATTAATAATTAAAAAAAAAACCCAGTTGCCAGTTGTGATTAAATATCACCAAAAGAAAGCTCTATATTTACAGACCAATGCAACATATCCACTCATCTTTCTACTTGTCCATAGAGCAGTCACACAGCCTAATACTAAATGCCTTTTTGTTTTATAGAACTGGTGTTCTCTTACCTTCGGGATTGAGTATCCTCTGAATACTGTATCTTTGGATGTGCATCGAGGAAGACTGACTGGCAGCACATCACAAAACCTAATAAGTTCATGAATAGCGGCCTCTATATATGGCATTTTACTTCGGTCAGCAATTGATGGGAATCGGTCTCTTCCAACAACACGATCAATCTCTTCTTGCATTTTCTCTGAACCAGAAAACAGTATTAAACAAACGAAAGCTAAATATATATTCCTTGTGAAAATCTTAGCCCCCTGTGCATCTCACATTTTCACATTTATTTGAGGAAGGGGGGAGGGGTAGGTGTACCTTTCAAATACAATCAACATTTATAGTAGTGGTTCTCAACCACTGGGCCTCCGTCCTCCTGGGCCTCAAGCCAGTTGAAAATCCCCTGAGTGTCCACAGTGCCTCACAGCTCCCATAGTGCTCCTCACTCTCTCATAACGACCCACAGTACCCTTAACCTCCCACATGGCCCCCAAGGCCCCCTGAGATCCCTCAGCCACCACAGCGCCCCTCAACATTCCACATTACCACTTAGCCTTCCACAGTGCCCCCTAGCTTGCCACAGAGCCATAGTACCCTCAAAGTTCAACAGTATCCCACAGTGTCCCCAGTCCCTGCCAGTCTCCCACAGTTGCAAAGCACCCAGCACCCTGGAGAGACCTTGAACCCTCTCCAGTTTTCCCAACCCCCACAGCGGCCTCCAGAAACCTCATTCCATATAGGGTTACCAAGTTTGCTGCAGAGTCCCCTAACCCAACCAGAACCACCATTTCCCCATCGTGACACCAAGCCCCATCCAGAGCCTTCCAGCATTTCAATACATATTTTGTATTACCATACTTTTCTTGTGTGAGAATAAATTTCCTTTACTAGTTTATAGTATTAGTTACAGACATATCCCATATAATTTTGAATGGCACCCCAAGGCATTGCACCGGAAAACATGGTAAAAAGCAATCATACACCATGTGGTGCACCATGTATTTTTATGTCTACTCTGGGGTGTTGGTTATGCATATTGTGCATTAAGACCAGGGCTTTTTTTCAGCATTTCCGGCACCTCCAGTCTGAATGTAGGCAATGGCAAATGGCTACTGGGGTCAGCGGGGTAAGCTGAAGGGCCTATTGATGCTGGCTGCTGGGGGATCTATTGTTGTTGGGGTGAATCTATTGTTGCTGGAGGGCATTTTGTTGTGGGTGGGGCTATTGTTGCAGTGGAGGATTTATTGTTGCTTGGGGGAACTACTGTTGCTGGGGGGGCTATTGTCGTTGGGGAGGGTCTATTGTTGCAGGGGAAGATTTATTAGGGGGGGGTGATTGTTGCAGAGGAAGATTTATTGTTGCTGAGGGGATCTATTGTTTGGGGGGGGGGGTCTATTGTTGCTGATTCCAGGGGATCTATTTTACTGCTTATCTAGTTATCATTAACAAATTCCATAGAAATTACCTAGAACCACAACATGATACTTGGTTCTGTATTCTCTAAAAGGGGGGTACTGGTGGGTGGTAGAGGGTGGAACCAAAGGACAGCACTCAGAGGTGGGTAGGGGGGGGTGACTCAGAAGAGGGGAGTACCTGCACCTATTCTCTGAGAAAAAAAAGCCCTGATTAAGACACCGCTCCAGAACAGAGGAATGTGAATGGGCCTTAAAGGGATTATCAGAATTGGAAAGGTGATGATTTTGGTCATATAGAGAAACCACTCCTATGGCCACAGGTATCAGCAGTCGAAATCTGGCATTAAAATGTCACTAAACCCACATCATAAAAAATGATCAATAAATGGTGTATTACATGCTGTTCATACTCACTGAGTCACTATGAGATTCGTTTTCTGTACTCTGTAAAAAAAGCCGGTTGATCCTGCTGCTTTCTATGTCCCACTTCTGTTTATGTCCCCATCTCAGGTAGGGATTTTGCAGCTGTAGTGGCAACTCTGCACATGCTCAGTTTATAATGAGTTTCTATGTTGAGCATTTCCTCCCTATCACATCTGAGTAGCCCATGTGACTATGACTATCAGCCCATGAGTCGCACATGTGGATGTATACACAGTGGTAAATGACAGCCCAATCCCTCCTTCCTCCTCCATTCCCACTAACCAGCTAAACACAATGGGGGGCAGGATATCACATGTGGATTAATGGAGGCTTCACCTCCCTCCTTTTTTAAGACACAGGCTGGAGAGGCGTGACACAGCCTGTGACTTGCAGAAATCTGCCCACACCATGTTATTTCCACTAAATAATAAAGATTTGATTTCAAATATATATTTGTATGCCAATTTAAAACAGTTTATTGGTATTATTCAGTTATTTTTACTCTGTATTTCAAAGGTTGTTTTTTTTTTTATTTTGAACATGTGACCATCTTGTAATAGAAATAAGCACTGCAGGACCTCTTTAATGTGAGATCTGGGGTCAAAAAGACCTCAGATCCCATATCTACACTTAAAAAGAAAAAACTTCCTGTTTGAGAGGACAGTGGACCAGATAGTTTTCCCCACTACCGACGGCTCTGGTAAGTGGGGAAAACGACCGGGAAGTGGCAGGAGGTGGAGGGGAACCTCACCCACCACCCATAAAGGTGATCCCGTGGTGAATCCACCACTGGGACCACCCTATGTTAAAGTGGACCACCCGCCATTTTAAAAAATACTGGGCAAATAGCTGCCATAACCCTGGTATGTAATGTAAAAAATACCAACGTAAAACTGCGGCGGGGGGTCCGTAAGTGTTTATATTCCCCAATAGCCATGAAGGATCAATATCCTCTTGTAAAAGAAGCAGTGTTAAAATCACTGTGCTCCACATAGCCTGTGCAGAAAGCAGAGCGGTGTAGGAGGGGCTCAGAAGCCCATCCACTACAGGCTCTGTGCAGGAAACTACAGGGAGGGGCGGATACAAGACCAGTCACCCAGCACAAGGAGGAAGAGCAGCAGTGACTGGTCTTTTTCTAAAGGAAGCTTTTGTAAAGAGGAAACATTTCACAGTGGATTACTGCACAGGTCTGGAAGAAATACACACATTACATCAAGAATGAATGGAGAATCCAAAGGCTTCTTGTATTTAGACAATATTTGTTAATCCTGAAGTTCAACTTTAAGCTTCTTCCCATCTTGTAAATTAAATCTATCATTAAAGCTATAGGGCAGAGTATAGGGAAGAGTGAGATGCCTTAATATGTTCATTTGAAATGCTGAATGACTTACTGTCAGGCCTAATTTCCTTGCAATGCCATAAACCTGGGGTAGGTAACCTTGGCACTCCAATTGTGGTGAAAATACAAGTCCTATGAGACATTGCAAGACCCTGACAGTCACAGGCTTGACTCCTAGAAGCAGAGGCATGGTGGGATTTGTAGTTTCACCACAGCTGGAGTGCCGAAGTTGCCTACCCCTGCCATAGACACTTCTAGCTCTAGAGAGTCACTGACCCGGAACAGATGTTAAGGTTTGGAGTTCAGCTTATATAGACTTCACAAGGTAGTAGAGCTTGGACCATCATGGAAGACGCATGCCTGAGCTTTTCAAAAGAATTTCAGCCATGGCAGCACCCATGTTTCTATCCTCTTAGGTTAACGTAAAGGTTTTAGGATGAAATATTGAATTCACCTGCCACCTCCGGGTATTTCATGAGCACTAGGAATCCGTATCTCAGGTTAGTGCTGACCGTCTCGGTTCCTCCAAATAGCAGGTTTTGTATCGTTCTGGCCAAAGATGTGGCATAGAATGCGGTGTCTGGATTGTTCTTTTCCTTCACATGTAAAAATGTTCCAATATGTTAAAGCTATATAAAACTTTTTGCTTAAAATTTTTATTGTGTTCATTATAAACAATAACCTGAAATGGCTACTCTTCCCTAGCCTATTAAAACATTTTGATTAAATGATATGGAGTAAGCAGATCTTAATTTTAACAACGTACTACTCTTCCCCTGTAGTAGCAACACTGAGCTTAGCCGCTGCTGCTATAGCAAGAAAGATCCTGGCCTTTGAATAGGAACGGCGATCACTTCTGTAATGCTAATTCCAATGACTGTGGGACAGGACAGGGGGAAGCTGCCATTAGGAGTCTTTAAAAGGGTTCAGGGTCTATTGCAGGGGTTCCCAACCTGGGGTGCAAGATGGAATTTCAAAGGGTACGACAAAAGGTGGCTTGTGTCCCTTAGAGATGAGTCATGAGTCACTATTCCTGTGCTTTGAGCAGTGGTGGTAGGTGGTTGTGTTGCATAGATGGTAGACTCATTTATTTAATTAAAAGGCGAGAAAAGTATTAAGGCCCCTTTCACACGGGTGCCTCCATCTTGCGAATTCCGCTTGCTCAGTGGGGGATTGCTCCGCTGATCCCAGCTGAGCAGGCAGATGACAGGTCCTGTCCACTCTGCTGTGCAGAGCGGACATGGACACAGTCCCTCCCTCCCTCCTCTATGAGGAAATAGGGTAAAAATGGACTGCCTGTTTGCTATCATCCGATTCTATCTGATCTGATCCGATCCGCCAGACAGATGGAAAATCGGACCACCACTAACCTGGATTTTGCGGTCAGGATCGGATCGGATAGGATAGCAGTGGGTGTCAGGGAACATGTGTTTGCTGACATCCGCAGCTCCATAGGGGAGACTGGAGGGTCCAATCAGGTCCGCCTGAAAACTGACAGGCGGACCTGATCAGAAAGCATGTATGAAAGGGCCCTAAGGTAACATATATAAGCTAACCTACTGTATATGTTAACATATAAGTAAAGATGGCAAATAGATGTCATATTGCTTTTAAATCATTGTAACAACAAACATCTGACATAATCATTGTATATTGTTTCACTCATTAATTCATAAATTCATTATTGCCAGAGACCTGAAAACATCATGGGTCATGAATCCATATTCCAAACATTAAGGCTGCATTCACATGTCAGCTTATAATCGCGGGCAGAACCGCCGCGGTTCCGCCCGCGATTCGGAGATTTATTGCAAATCGCGGGACGCCTAGCGTTGCCCGTTGATTTGCAATAGCCCCCCAAACGCCGAGCGATGTTGCCGCGATTTACGCCCGCCGAATCGCGGCAACATCGCGCAAACAAAATCGCGGGACGCAATACGCTCCAAAGAAGCTCTAGTACTTTTTTGGAGCGTATTGCGTCCCGCGATTTTGTTTGCGCGATGTTGCCGCGATTCGGCGGGCGTAAATCGCGGCAACATCGCTCGGCGTTTGGGGGGCTATTGCAAATCAACGGGCAACGCTAGGCGTCCCGCGATTTGCAATAAATCTCCGAATCGCGGGCGGAACCGCGGCGGTTCTGCCCGCGATTATAAGCTGACATGTGAATGCAGCCTTAGAGAAATTGTCAGATGAAGAAGAGCTGAAGGAAGATTTATTGATTTGAGGACAAATCGAGCTCTAAAAAGGCAATTTGAAGGCAAGACTTAGGAGGAGTTTAAGGCTCCATTCACACCTATGCAGTTTGCTTTTGAGCGTTTCTGCAGTGCTTTTTGCGCTTTTTTACCTCAATTTTGCTGCATTTTTGCCATGGTTTACGTTTTTAATGCTTTTTTTGTGCAAATTTGTTGTTGGGCAGAATAACAAAACATAAATCGCAGCAAAATCGCGATAAAAGCACTGTAAAAATGCACAACGTGATTTTCTGCAGCTTCTTCATTGAAGTCTATTGAACCAAAAAAAGCAAAAACAGCACCATTTTGCATTTTAAAAGGTCCCTAACCTTTTCCAAAAATGCAGTGACGTGAACGTGTTTCATGGGAACCCATGTTAAAAATAATCCCCTGAGTTTCTGCAAAAAGCATGAAAAAACGCATTGGTGTGAATGGAGCCTTAAGCCTCGTACACACGATCAGATTATCGAACGATCTTTCGTCCGTTTTTTGTTGCTAGTCTCATATGGAAAGTGAAGAGGTTACTTTCATAGGAAAATTCTCGTACGACAGAATTCAACTTCAGAAGTGATGTCATGTGTTGAATTGTTTTGTATGTATTCTCTCGTTTCTGAGCATGCCTAGTCTTGCTCTTATGATTTTTTTTGGATGAAAACTGTACTAATTAAACGAAAAATCAGACGTTGTGCTGACGTACAAGAAAAATTTTATAGCCTGCACATCCAGTTTTTGTCCTCAGAAAATTGGATGTGCAGTCGGCTGTCGAAAGCATTATACTAACAATCCGAATGTTGGCAGATCGTTCGTCGGACAAATTTTACTTCCAATTTTCGTATCATGTGTACAGGCCTTTAGTGTGTGGCAAGACTTGGTGGAAAATTATTAGTGATACACTTCATCCTTACCACATTCCACCCAGTGGAAAATACAAATCTAACAGAACATAAACGTGATTACATATTAAACCTATAAATCAAATATACTATCTCTTCCCCTTCAGTATATTACTATTCAGTTACCCCAAGTGTTTTAGAAAAAAAAAAAAAAAAAAAAAAAAAAAAAAAAAAAAAAAAAAACTCCACCTTCATATTCCCCCAGACACTTTGAATCTCCTATCCTCCATAACTATTCTCCTAATTAAAATAATTGATACACTTGATATATCCCATCCTGCAAAAAGAGAGAAAAAAAAAAAAAAAAAAAAAAAAAAAAAAAGAAGAAAAACGACATTCCCCCCTACCCTCCGTTTCCCATCTCCTCTTCTCGCAGTCTCAGGTACTCTTCCGAGGCTGTATAAATGGTCCAGGGCTGCCAGCAGATGCGGGCTTTTTCCTCCCTACTGTTACGTGCTGCTATTAATGTCTCCATCCGGTATATTTCGTTTACCTTAGCGAACCAAGTTTGTAATAATGGAGGTGTAATTTGTCTCCATACCCCAGGGATGCACGCCTTGGCCGCATTAAGCAAATGGATCAACAGGGAATTTCTATATTTCCTGGTTGATAACTTTGTCAAGTGCAATAGGCATAAAGCCGGATCTTCTCCCACCTCGATTGTAGTGAGATCCTTAATCACTCTCGCTATCTCTGACCAATAGCCTCTGATCCGGGGACAAGACCAGAAGATATGAAGCATTGATCCCCCCGTTTCTCCGCATCTCCAACAATTGTCAGGGTTTTTTTTTTTGTCCATCTTATGCAATACTACTGGGACTCTGTACCATCTCGTCATAATTTTATAACTAATCTCCTGGTATCTATTAGCTATAGAGGCCTTATGTGCGAGTGCTAATATTTTTTTTATTTGTTGCGGGTTAAAATTAGTTCCTAGTTCTCTTTCCCATTTGACCATAAAGGGTAATGCTTGTTCGTCCTGTTCCTTGGTCAGAAGGGAGTAAAAGAACGATAGAGCATGTGGAATTGTATTACCTCCTTTACATAGAGTTTCGAAAGATGTCAGGGGCCGAGGGGAATATCCCTGTTTCTGTAATTTCACCAAATAATGTCTAATTTGGAACGCAGAAAATATATCCATCGTTTCCTCTGACCCGGTCATAATCTCTCTCACCGTAGGGGGATTCTCTTGCGTCCATATATCTACCAGTCGTGTTTTCCCTCTCTGTGATAGGATTCTGATCATGCCCTTATTATGACCCGGCAGGAACTCTCTATTTCCTACTAATGGTAACATAGGGGATATTGGAGGTGCAATCTGTACTTTTTTTTGTATACTTCTGCATACCTTCATTGTAGTCCCTATCGTCGGGTGCGAGAAGATAGGGTCGCCAGAAGATATCGGTACCCAAGGGCCCCAGGGAACTGGGCTTTCTGTCAACGCATTTTCCAAGCTTACCCATTGTTTAGCTTTCTCATTGCAATGCCAGTCAAGCACCCTTGTAAGATGTATTGCCCTGTGATAGCGTTTCAAATCCGGCAGACCTATCCCCCCTTGGATTTTAGGCCGGGTAAGAATGTTTATTCCTATTCTTGGAGTTTTATTAGCCCAGACAAAAGTTCTCATCAAGGTATTCATTTGCATAAAAAAATATTCTGGAATTTCTATTGGCAGAGCTTGTAATAAATAGAGCACTCTTGGGAGTATATTCATCTTCCAGGAGCTGCTTCTACCAAACCACGTCAAAGCCAGGGTCTGCCACTTCAAAATATCTTTTTTAAGTGTTCTCAAGAAAGGGGGAAAGTTAGCCTCAAATAGATCTTCTGTTCGGGGTGTGATATGCACTCCTAGATATATAAATGACTTTGTTGTCCATTGAAGGGAAAGAGAGGGCTGCAGTTCCCTCCAAATCTCCGTTGGAATTGTAATATTCATTGCCACTGATTTTGCTAGGTTTACTTTAAATTGTGAAAATTTCCCATATTTCTGCATTGTTTCTAAAATTAAAGGCAGCTCCTGTACTGGGTTTGTTGTAAAGAAAATTAGGTCATCCGCATAGGCCGCTAATTTATGGTACCCTCCCCCCATGTGTAACCCCTTGATCTCTGTGTTTTTGCGGATTAAGCACAAAAGAGGCTCTAGCGTCAGGATGAAGATTAACGGCGACAGCGGGCAGCCTTGCCTTGTTCCGTTTTTGATTTCGAAAAAATCTGATCTCCATCCGTTTACATTCACTGCAGCTGTAGGTCCAGAATACAATGCCATGATATTTGTTCTCATTCCCTCTCCCAGCCCAATATGTGACAGGGTGGCCTCGATAAAATCCCAGGCCACCCTGTCAAAGGCCTTCTCGGCATCCACCGATAGGAGCATTAGGGGCCTATGTGTGCGCTGGGCGTAAGATATGAGATCGATTACTCTGGTTGTGTTGTCCCTTGCTTCTCTTGAGGGGATAAATCCCACTTGGTCGAATTGTACTAGCTGTGGGATATATGTTATAATTCTATTTGCAATGATCTTAGCAAAAAGTTTTGTGTCCAGATTTAATAACGCAATAGGGCGGTAATTTCCACATAAGGAGGGATCTTTACCCTCTTTATGTATTAAGGAAATGTATGCTCGAAGGCTGTCTCTAGGGACCTGATTTCCTTTAGAAATGTTATTGAAGTGAGCTAATAAGGGGGGTTTTAACTGGGACCAGAACTGTTTATAGTATGGTAAGGTTAAACCGTCCGGGCCCGGAGCTTTGTGGGGTTTATTTTGATTTATAGCATAATCTAATTCTTCCTCTGAAATGTCTCCTTCCATTGCCTCTATTTGTTCTTTCTTTAGTGAGGGCATCCCAGAAGATTCCACATATTCCCTTGCTCTTATAACTTGATCTCTGTCTCCTTTATCTACTTCTCTCCCTGTGTTTATATTGTAAAGAGATTGGTAAAAATTACCAAACTCCTTCACAATTTCTTCTATCCTTACAACTTTCTCACCCTTTTTTGTTTGTATCTGAGCAATTGTTGTTTTTTTTTGAGGTCCACGTAGCGCCCTTGCCAACATGGCCCCCGGTTTATTGGAGAATTCATATATTTGCCTCCTCATGAGTGTTAAACTTCTGATTGTTTTTTGATATAGAAGGGTATTTAGTTCTTCTCTAGTTTTAGTAAGATCATGCAAATGTACCTGCGCTAATGATTTTTTATGCATTGAACTAAGTTTTCCTAGCTGTGTCAACAATTCCGATATTCTCTTTTCATATTCTTTTTTACGCCGTGATCCTAACATCATTAATGTCCCCCTAATAACACATTTATGTGCTTCCCACGTCATAGACGGTGACATCTGCGTTCCATTATTTTCTTTGAAGTAATTTGTCAAAGCGAGTTCTACTTCTGTTCTTATTTCCGTGGATTGTAAAAGGGATTCATTTAATCTCCATGTGGGGGGTTTTGATGGTACAGAGTCCAAATCCAGTACTATGTGTACTGGAGCATGGTCCGACATAATAGGCGTTCCAATTGCAGTAGCTTTAACCCTTCCCAGTTCACTCTGAGGGATCATGAATCTATCTAACCTTGAATACATGTTATGCGATGCGGAGAAATACGAGAAGTCCTTTTCACCTGCATGCATAATCCTCCACGGATCAATCAAATCGAGAAGAGAAAGTTCTTTTCTCAGACCATTGAGTTTTGCATAAGACAGGTGGGAGGAGCCTCGTGAAGTGTCTAGTAGGGGTTCTGCCACATAATTCCAGTCTCCGCCCATTATCAGTATTCCTTCCCGAAAATCAAGGATCATCGGTAATAGCTGCTGTAAAAATGTTAATTGATTCACATTTGGGAAGTATACATTGATCAGTGTTATTACCTTTTGTCCCACTGTACCCTTTATCATAAGGTATCTTCCCTGTGGATCTATCTTTGATTCCCGGTGTATCCAGTCTACTTCCTTCGCTATAACCATACTGACCCCTTTTGATTTTGATATTGGTGAGGGGGCGTGGTATGCCCATGGATAAAATCTATTGCACAGTTTAGGTATATTATCAGTTTTAAAGTATGTCTCCTGGAAGAAGGCTACCTGCGTATGGCCCTTTCTTATGTCATTCAATACCCGCATGCGTTTTTCGGGGGTAGATAGACCCCTTACATTTAATGAGGTCATCTTTAAACCTGCTCTGCCCGCCCTGGCCATTTTACCTCCCCCTCCTCAATCCCCAGTAACTTTAACTTATTCCACCTTTTCAATATAAGGGGGCGGGGGGGGGGGGGAAAGAGGGGAGGGAGAGAGAGAAAAAAAAAAAAAAAAAAAAAAAAAAAAAAAAAAAAAAAAAAAAAAAATGGAGGGATGGGATATATCAATGCTCGATCCTCACTGTTAATCTCCTGTTTTCCCTAATTGTCAAACCTTGACCGAAGCGCAACTATGCACTTATCTACTCTCGGGGCGAGTGAGAAGGTCGTTCCGTGGGACCTATACTATTTATAGGAAGCGAGAAGACAAAAGAAAAAAAAATGAAAAAGAAATCACAGGAAAAAACAACCCAATACAATAGTCTTCCCACTTCAAACTATAAGCGTTGCTCCCTGAGGACCGGCGAGCAGCCGCTCCGACTTTACTTATTTATGAAGAGCAGGACAGCACGAAAGATGTCTAAAAAGATTGATTTAAGCCCAATACGTATGGTCCCTCATTGAGGGGGAATTATCCAATTGTTTATCTGGCCAATTAAAGGTCTATCCCCCCCTTATGGTCGGTACAAAATACCCAATTCTAGTCTGTTTCGTGCTATTCCTGCTCCCCAAGCCATATTACCTGTTCCCTCTAGGCTAAAAAGGGAAATCAAAAACAGAAAACACAACATTTTAGGTCCCTCTAATGGGGGACAAATGGGTAGGTGCTTGTTTGACCTACCCCCCCCCCCCCCTTTTTTTTTTTTTTTTTTTTTTTTTTTTTTTTTGCTCACTTTTTGAGCACTAGGGGTAACTAAATAACAAACATATGGAAGAGAAAGAGAGAGCACATTTTGACTTATGGTTTAACATGTAACCACATCTATGTTTTGTTAAGATTTGTAATCTTCACCGGGTGGATTGCGTTTTGAAAGTAGGGTATCACTACTCACTGAAGTGAAGGGGAGAAAGAACAAAGGGGTAGGATTTTGTTCAATCCTACCCCTTTTTTTTTTTTTTTTTCTTCTCTCTCCCCCTCTCTTTCTCCCCCACTTCTGTAGAAACTTGGGAGAATCTCCTTTAGGGATTTATATGTTGATCAGAATGGACATTTATGCAGTAAGCTTTCTGAATATTATGAACATCAGATATTGTTTGTATGTGAACGTGTTGTGTGGAAAAATAATAAAATATTGGAATTAAAAAAAAAAGACTTGGTGGAAAAAACACTCCATGTCCTCATTCTATTTGTAAGAACATACTTGTGTGACTCTAGATTCAGTTCTCTTTTGTCAATCAAGACAAAATCTAGAAATGCAGAGGCAGCTCACGGTAAGCAAGAACGTTCCGTATTTTGACAAAAATCATGAATGAGAAGCAGGAACAAAAAGTTCATTGAATGTTATGTTCAATGGGATTAATTTTACTTTTTACAATTTTTTGAACAATCTAGAATCTAATTGCTCATTTTATGATTGCATTTTCAGTTAGCTTATTTTTCAATTTTTATAGAAGAATTCCAGGTATGGATATTTTATACATAGAGACATTTGGGTTGATTTACTAAGGGCAAATAGATTGTGCACTTTGCAAGTGCAGTTGCTCCACAGCTTAGTAAATGAGCAGAAGCTCTTCTGACTTCCATCATCCAATCATGAGCAAGAAAATTGCTGTTTTTTTTATTTTTTTATTTTCCTTGCTTGTGATTGGGTATTCTTTGCAAAGTTAACCTTTACCTCATTTACTAAGCTCTGGAGCCAATGCCCTTGTAGAGTGCAACTGCACTTTGCAAAGTGCACAGTCTATTTGTCTTTAGTAAATTAACCCCATTGGTCCACCTTGGACCAATGTAATTATGAATATGCCATATCTGGCCAATTCCCCTGGAAGCTGGACTAGACATTCCAGTGATCACCACTTGCTTCCAGTTATCGTACTGAGTGGTGACATCATGCGTTCCATCTTGTCCAATCAGAGAACACTTTGCATTGATTCAGAGAATGCAAACCATTTTCTAAATGGCACCCGTGCTGAACGGCTGACCTCCTGTGTTCACAATATAGCAGGGCAACTGTTCGGAGCGGGACTCGGAAGCGAGTGGAGATCACTGGATTAGCGGTGTCTACTTGTGATTTCCAACTTCCAAGGTGCATTGGACAGATATAGTATATACCTAGTTACATTGGTCCAAGCTGGACTATGTATTAAATACCCATACCTGACATTCTTATTTAAAGTGGTTGTAAACCCTCACATATACCCAGTGTAGTAAATAGCCTCAGATGACACACAAAGATGAAATAAAACTCCCTACATAAGTTTTACTTGTATATCTGCAGTCTTTCCCTTTTTATACTCTTCGGAAATTGCAGATCCTGTTAAAAATGTTTCTTTGTCTTTCACCAGCACATAGTGGTGGGTGGGAATACTGGACTTACACTGTGTGAGAGCCGATTGGAGGAAAGAGACACACTCCCCTTCACATGGGCAAAGGAACGAAGGAACATGCAGAGCTGTAGTCTGAAAAGACAAGCTCCCTGCTAATCTCCCTCTAAGCTCTCTCCCAGACACAAATTTTCAGCTACTGTTATCTCATGTGTCCGAGAACCTGTCAGAAGTGACTCATGCTGATAACAGAGGAACAAGCACCAGAGAGAAATTACACTTAGAGCTTTGGAGAGAGATAAGTAAACACTACATATATTTGTGCTTTGTTCAACTTTCATGAATGGGGCATACAACCACTTTAAAGCTGTAATAAACCCAAAAAAACAAACATTTATTATTTTGCAGCTTACAAATTCTTAGAGGTAACAATTGCAGTTGTTTTCTGTTTTATGCTTTCTTTCCTTTCATCTGGTGATCCTGCTAGTAAATCTGTTGTTTATCAACAGAACAAGCTCTCTTGCAAATGTAGCAGTTAGAGTGTCAAGACAAACCATTTACCATTTGCAGGGGTGATTATAATGATCAGCTTTTATTAATATATGTAAAACCTTTATCCGAAAGGAAAAAAACTGTAACTGCTTGTGTAATTGCAGTGTTAGCTAGAGTTTGGCTTTAATTTGTTTGGTGTACTTAAATCTGCTAGTACATCTAACAATCCCCTCCACCCTGACTGATAATGCTGTTGTCCAAAGGAGCCCACTTTCATCAAGAGTGGAGGCATTCTAGAGGATGTGTGCTACTGACCAGATCCCCAGGTGAAAACAGATTAAAAAGAAAACGAATGCAGTCACCACATCTAATGATTGGTAAACTGCAATATATTACATTTTTGGTTTTGGGTTTAATAGCGCTTTAAGTTCAGTTTGTTCTCCCGCAGTATTGTATGCAGTTTAAAATTGTGAAATTACACTTCTTCATCAAATATGATATCACTTTTGTAGGGGGTGTGAACATTAATCAAACATTTTCTAGGGTTTTGGGACATAGGAGAGGTTGGGAACCATTGACCTCATTTGAAACTTTAATTGAGCAATACATTATTGGGGTTAAGCAACCAACCCTTTAATGTAATTACTGTACAGCGGAGACACAAACAAATAAGGAGTCTTCGTCCTCTTTTTTTGTAGATCCCCTGTATATAGATTCTAGTTGCATGTAAATCCAAGTTATGATTACCTCTTTGATCTTAATTAGGAAGCAGTCAATGTAATCACGAGGATTTTCAGGGTCCAGAGTTTCATTGTGGTGTTTGATGCTTTCTGCTGAAATGTCATAGATCATATTAAAATACTTCCCAATTTTCTTGTGCGGACCTGGCACATATTCCATGAGGTTTGGATACATGTTGTATAGCTGTATTGTGAAAATATAAAAGTGAACCAAACTATAACTGAAACATGAAAGAGTAATAAAACAACATATTTTCTTTTATTTACTCTTACTGAGGACAGCAAAACAGCCTTTCTCATTTTTTTTTACCCCAGAGGAACCCTTAAAAGAGTTTTTTAGGTCTCGGGAAACCCATCTAATAAT
This sequence comes from Pelophylax lessonae, assembly GCF_965119305.1. Taxonomy (NCBI): domain Eukaryota; kingdom Metazoa; phylum Chordata; class Amphibia; order Anura; family Ranidae; genus Pelophylax; species Pelophylax lessonae. The sequence goes on from NC_138774.1 coordinate 65,034,784, forward strand.
TAGCGGATTTGTAATCAATGGGAAAAATGCCCCTTACATTGGTGCCCAATGGGAAGAATGGAATGCTCCCTGTACAGCAGTGATCACAATGCCCCCCCCCTACAGACAGCAAAAATGATTATTGGTGTCATGCAGCTGACTTTGCCAGATGGCATTAGGCTCGGAACTACCAACACATTGGTGATCAATGGGAAAATTGCCCCTTACATTGGTGGCCAGTGGGGAGAATGCTCCCATTATAGACGGTAAAAATAATTATTGGTGTCATACAGCTGACTCTGCCAGGTGGCATTGACCCAAACTATGGAGGTCAGTCAGGCTTAGCTCAAGGAACCCCTAGCAACCTCCGGATGAACCTTAGTTCAGAATAACTAGTATTGAGTCTTCCTCTTCATACTCACCGTCCCCCAGGTGCTGCTCATGACAAGGAAGTTACTGTTAATACTCTCAATTATGGCCAACAGTCTTTTGTCTTCATAATCAAACCGGCTGCCAAATATAATAGAGCAGATCACATTGGAGACTGTACGAGCAAAGTATTTGGTGGGATTCACTGGAGCCCCTAGGAATAAAGTCATACACATCAGTATTATTTACTTTCAGTGTTTATACCGTACTGATACATTCATTATTCCCTACAGAGAATGTATTCATCATTCAAATCAGTTCATTGGTAAACCAAGATGTTCAAAGTTAGCCCTATTTATCCCCTAACTGACTGTGCCCTCATCCACTATAATGCCCATTCCTTTTCCTATTACTTATTCCCTCTCCCGCAGTCTTCGTTGCCACCTGTATATGCCCAGAATGTCTGTGCCACCAAACTCTCTCATGGAGAGTACACCAAAAGGGAGCAAATAAGAGAAATTCATTGTTAGGGTTTACATACACTTAACCTTAATTAAACCTCAATTCCCTCAGTTTAAGTTCTACATTACAACATATGCTCATTAAATATGTACCTATGAATAACTCCCCTTTAGTAAGTAGCTCTTACATGCTACAAGCTGGTACATCCCAAATGGTATCCACACTGGCTTGATGAGGGGACTTGTAAAGGCGGTACGGAAAATGTATTTTGGGAAGGATAGACAGACCCTTAATTACTGCAGAGTCCTGGTGCAATTGATCCAATGTAGGAACCATGCTACTGCACCGGTCCCCAATCAAAAGGAGTATGCAATCTAATGCACTATTCCATCACAAAAACACATAGATAAGCTAAGGTCAGATTTACATGGTCATCCTATGCACTGGCTCTACCCTATTTTTTTTTTTTTTTTTTTATTAGGGAAGGATAGAAAACAAGAGGTTTATGGAAGAGCAGGATAGCCTAGAACTATGCAAGCATTTTTCTGCCCCTACTAAATTTTCTATAAAAGGCTACACGGGAAGAGCCAACAAAAAAGAGCAATATTCTGTTGTCTCTCATGTTTTTTAATATGCATTTCTGTTGTGATTATTATATCCTACTTTATACTCTGTAGCTCCCCTGTTTATCCTTTACAAAAACCTGACAGGGAAAAGAGGGAGCAGAGGATCGCCATGAACACACGTCTTTAGACTAATTTTAGCAAAAAACATCTACTAAAAAATCCAACTAATGTAGTCTTAGACCTTAGTCTATTGGAGAAAGCTGGAACACTTGGAGGACTCCAATGCAAACATGAGGGGAAAAAATGAAAATATTATTCATAGAAGGTTTTCTACTCAGAACCTCAGTGATGCATAACACAATTTGATGTGGTCTAGATCAGCTATAATTTAAGCAATGCTGGCCCTGCAACCCCCTCTCTTGAATACATCTCCTTCTTCTGGACCCGCCAGGTGGGGTAAGCTCTGGTACATGAAATATACAGTCAGGTCCATAAATATTGAGACATCAATACAATTCTAATCTTTTTGGCTCTATAATGAATTTGAAATGAAACAAACAAGATGTGCTTAAACTGCAAACTTTCAGCTTTAATTTGAGGGTATTTACATCCAAATCAGGCGAAAGTTGTAGGAATTACAACAGTTTGTATATGTGCCTCCCACTTAGGGGACCAAAAGTAATGGGACAATTGGCTGCTCCCCTGTTTGTAGGCCAGGTGTGTTTTATTCCCTCATTATCCCATTTACAAGGAGCAGATAAAAGGTCCAGAGTGCATTTCAAGTGTGCTATTTGCATTTGGAATCTGCTGCTTTCAACTCTCAATATGAGATCCAAAGAGCTGTCACTATCAGTGAAGCAAGCCATCATTAGGCTGAAAAAAACAAAACAAACCTATCAAAGAGATAGCAAAAACATTTGGTGTAGCCAAATCAACTGTTTGGAACATCCTTAAAAAGAAAGAACGCACTGGTGAGCTCAGCAACACCAAAAGACCCGGAAGACCACGGAAAACAACTGTGATGGATGACCGAAGAATTCTTTCCCTGGTGAAGAAAACACCCTTCACAATGGTTGGCCAGATCAAGAACACTCTCCAGGAGGTAGGTGTATGTGTGTCAAAGTCAACAATCAAGAGAAGATTTCACCAGAGTAAATACAGAGAGTTCACCACAAGATGTAAACCATTGGTGAGCCTCAAAAACAGGAAGGCCAGATTAGAGTTTGCCAAACAACATTAAAAAAACCTTCACAGTTCTGGAACAACATCCTATGGACAGATGAGACCAAGATAAACTTGTACCAGAGTGATGGGAAGAGAAGTGTATGGAGAAGGAAAGGAACTGCTCATGATCCAAAGCATACCACCTCATCAGTGAAGCATGATGGTGATAGTGTCATGGCGTGGGCATGTATGGCTGCCAATGGAACTGGTTCTCTTGTATTTATTGATGATGTGACTGCTGACATAAGCAGCAGGATGTATTCTGAAGTGTTTCGGGCAATATTATCTGCTCATATTCAGCCAAATGCTTCAGAACTCATTGGACGGTGCTTAACAGTGCAGATGGACAATGACCCGAAGCATACTGCGAAAGCAACCAAAGAGTTTAATGGATAGAAGTGCAATGGCCAAGTCAATCACCTGACCTGGATCCGATTGAGCATGCATTTCACTTGCTGAAGACAAAACTGAAGGGAAACTGAAGGGAAATTGCCCCAAGAACAAGCAGGAACTGAAGACAGTTGCAGTAGAGGCCTGGCAGAGCATCACCAGGGATGAAACCCAGCGTCTGGTGATGTCTATGCGTTCCAGACTTCAGGCTGTAATTGACTGCAAAGGATTTGCAACCAAATATTAAAAAGTGAAAGTTTGATTTATGATTGTTAATCTGTCCCATTACTTTTAGTCAAAAAAGTGGGAGGCACATATACAAACTGTTGTAATTCCTACACCGTTCACCTGATTTCGATGTAAATACCCTCAAATTAAAGCTGAAAGTCTGTAGTTAAAGCACATCTTGTTTGTTTCATTTCAAATCCATTGTGGTGGTGTATAGAGCCAAAAAGATTAGAATTGTGTCAGTGTCCCAATATTTATGGACCTGACTATAACTAATCCTGTAGGGTCACCCACTACTGTGGACAAACACTTACAGTTGCTTAAAGTGGCAATATAGGCACCAAAGCAAAGTTTAAAAATTAGGTAATCCACCTTGCACAGATATTTTGATGCGTGCTACTTGCTCTTATATGTAAAATAGCTAGTCTATTAGGTGTACTGGTCCTTTCATTCTTCAGAGCTGAAAAAGCCTAATTTAATCATTAACATTTTAAACCTATTGAGATAACTTTAATAATGTTTAGTCCCCGCTGGCCATTGCATAGTACATCAGGTAATACCTTTGCATGGGTTAAAGATTTTATGTGTATCCATAAATTGCATTGCTTTCTCTATCTAGCTATCTTGCTTTCTGGTCCTCATAACATCACTACAGATTATAGCTGTCTGTCCTATAACATAATCTCCTGGCTGTCTGCCTACAAATTAATCTCCTATCTGTTGCCCCTATAACCTAATCTCCTATCTCTCTCTCTCTCTCCTATAACCTTATCTACTAGAATTCTGTCCTAAATCCGAATCTTCTAGCTTTCTCTTTCATAGCCTAATCTCTTAGCTTTCTCTTCTATAATCTGATCTCCTAGCTGTTGATTCTATAACCCAATCTCCTATTGCTCTCTCCTATAACCTAATATCCTAGCTGTCTCTCTGCCTATAACATTATCTCCTAGCTATCTGTAACCTAATCTATCAATCTCTCATATCACTAGATTTTGTAGCTGTCTCTATGACCTAATATCCTTGCTGTCTTTCTATAACCTATTCTCCTGCCTGTCTCTTCTGTAACCCTAATCTTTTGGCTTTCTCTCCCAAAACTTTATTTCCTAACTCTCCTTTTCCTTTTATTTTATTTCTTCTATGTTAGAATCTCCTAATTGTCGCTCCTATGATCTAATCTTCTAGCTGTCCTTGCTATGACTTCATCTTCTAACTGCCTCTTCTATGACCTAACCTCATAGATATAAAGGGTTGGTGAAATTCTCGCTCTGTCTCTCTAATTATTGTCTAAAATATAACACCTTTAATGCCGCAGGTACTAAAATTGGTAACTTACACAATTCAGATAAATATAGTTGGGGGGAGTACCGCGCTTTAAAGTGCTTAATACAACATAGGTCAAATTATATACATATGTGAAAGAGTGCCTTAGTGCTTCTTAAATACAATATTCATAAATTATGTGTCTCAATGTGCAAAATAAATACAATCCGATATAAATCCTTCAATTAATATAATAGGTGATAAATAGACTAAACTAAAATTGCTCTTAGTAAAACCAACTATATCAATACAATATATAGTGACAACATATATATATAATCCGTGACTATTACAAAATTTAATAATGTGCTTTAAATAGGTGATATCAAGTAAAGTGCTGAAGTGTCCTTAAAATAATTATATAAATATATAGTGATCAACAGAATCTTCTTTATCCAAATTTGGCATGCAGGTGCTCTTTCATGCGGTGCCCACTAGGTGTCCTAAGCGCTCACCTCAATGCTCTTTTAAAAGAGCCTTAAGTTGTATGCCTCGGTATGCTGTTCCTTCCTCCTTACTGGCATATATGTACCATTATGAATCCTCAATTATATCTCCCTTGTATAAACAGGTATATTCCAGGGGATATATGCGGTCCTTTATATCTCCAAAAAAATCAAATTGGGCCAAACATGGTGAAGTACGTCCCATAAGTTTTATTAAAAAAGGTAAGAGTAACACTCACATTGCATTGCGTCTTGTTTCTAGCATAACAAACATTCCTTTGCCGATACGTCACTTCCGGTTTGGCTATCCTACGCGTTACGCTGCGTACCCACGCAGCTTCTTCCAGGGATACCCGCCCTCCGTTGTGACGTCCTTTATAAAGCCCTAGAGCCGGAAACGGATGTTCCGCCATTTGCCATATTTACAGCTAATATTCTTAAAACCGGATGTAAACATACGGCCATTTTATTGAAGTCACATATGTTTATCGTGCCTCTTATTTCTTCATTATTGAATAAAAACTAGAATCCAATTTCCATCCCCAATTACTTACTAAAAGAATATGTAAACTTACTTATTATTTAAAACCATATATTTATTATAATGTTAAAACCAAAGTATGAACCTTTTAAAACCCGGAAGCGATGTAGCAGCCATTAACATAGTATTTCTTCCATATATTCAACAATATGTTAAATAAAACCACAATATAAACATTTCTTCCATATATTCAACAATATGCTAAATAAAACCACAATATAAACATAAATAGTTGTTCCCTCACCTTACTGTATTTCTATATATATACCTATATCTTAATACTAGTACTTATATTGTTCTAACATCCTCTCAATGTTTTTATTCATATATATATATATTCCTCTTGAACCTCTTATCAATCTATTTATTCCAATTAATATAGTTTTTTATTTAATATAACCCATTTATAAATATTACTTAGTAATTCATTAAAATATTTTTAAATTTTTTTTAAAAAATTTTTTCCTACTAATTTATTTATATTATAATTCCCTAAATAATGTACTTATTCTGGACTTCGGGGTGTACTTATTCATTCCAACATATATAATCCTATATAAAACCATTTAAAATGTCCTAAAATCAGATACACTTATATTTCTAAAAATCACTAATAAAACAGTTCAAGTCAAATTCTATATTTAACCCACTTGGTGTCAGACAATCTAATGTATGAATCCAGTAAGATTCTCTTTGACTTAAAGTGCGGACTTTATGGCTACCTCGCCAGTGTTTTTTATACGGTTCAATCGCCCAAAATTTTAAATGTGTGGGGTCTCTCTGACGGTGTTGGTCGAAATGTCTGGATACGCTGTGTCTATCAAAGCCATTTTCAATATTTTTCACATGTTCCTTTATTCTTATTCTTAATAATCTCTTCGTGCGGCCCACATACTGTAGGCCGCAGCTACATTCCAATCCATAGACCACTCCTTCTGTGTTGCATCCAATAAAATCTTTTATTTTAAATACCATATTATTTCTTGTAGATTTAAACTCATTTATTTTTCCTTTTGATTTTGTCCTGAGGCATGCATAACATCTTTTGCATGGGTAGAAACCTTTTCCTGTGAAAAAAGTGCCTAGTGCTTTGGGAGGATCCATTACTGTTTTCACTAACATATTTCTTATAGTTGGTGCACGTTTATATACAAAGGCTGGATTTTGTTGTCTCTTTCTCCCTCTACTTCCTCTCTTTTTTCTGTATTGTTCTGTGAGAGGAAGTAGAGGGAGAAAGAGACAACAAAAGGAAAAGAAACAAATAGGACAAGGGGTGTTTAATCTAAGTGAAAAAACTATAACACAAGAAGAAATGATTGTGTTAGATAGAGGATTAAAATATGCACCGAAAAAAAATCTGGATAAATTTAGCACATACATAGGTATTCAGAAGTATGTAAGACAATTGAACATAAAGAAATACATACTAAGTAATCCAGTTAAATGTACAACAACTACCTCAACTAGAAATGTAGGGAAACATACAACAACTACCTCAAATAAAGAAGACATCCAACATAGCACTTTACGAAACAAGTCAACTTTTAACCCACAGATCAAGGATAATAGATACTTAGGTGTTTTTAAGGATTTGGTTTTAGATGAAGTAAAAAATTTGAAGATCAATAAATATGAAGAGTCCAGAGCAATGAAAACGGGCCTAAATAGATTGAAGAAGAGAAAGGACATAGTGATAAGGCCGGCGGACAAGGGAGGAGGAATTGTGATTGTCACAAAAGAAAAATATGAGGAGAAAATGACTGAAATGTTGGGGGAAGAACATACGTATGAGAAATTATTGAATAATCCGGTTGGAAAATATAGAAAAGAATTAGAACAACTAGTACATCTAGGCCTGAAGAAAGACATATTAACAAAAAAAGAGGCAAAATACCTTGTACCTGAGGCTTGTAGAACCCCCGTAATATATACAATACCGAAATTACATAAAAATAAGGAAGACCCACCTCCAAGACCTATAGTCAATGGAATAGAGTCTTTAACAGCAAGACTAGGCCAGTATATAGATACTTATTTACAGCCAATAGTTCCAGCAACAACAGCATATGTAAAAGACACGAAACATATCCTCCAAATAATGGAAAATCTACCTCAATTTAACAATAATATTTATATGGCCACAATAGACGTAGCAGCACTTTATACCATAATTAACCATTATGAAGCATGTGAAGCCGTGAAATGGGCACTAAGGAAATACACGAATTTAATCTGTAAACAGAGGAAATTTTTAATCAAATGCCTGGATTTTTGTTTAAAGAAAAACAATTTTTGGTACAAGAAAACATATTATTATCAGAAAGTCGGAGTTGCAATGGGTTCAAAATTCGCACCTAGTGTCGCGAATATCTTCATGGCGCAATGGGAAGAGGATAATATTTTTAACGACATACCAGAAGAAATGATTTTATATAAAAGGTTTATAGATGACGGAATTATTTTATGGCAAGGAGAAAAGGAGATTTTAATTGAATTTTTAAATAAATTAAATGAAAATGAAAAGAATATCAGATTATCATGGGAGATCAGCAATGTTGAAGTAAAGTACTTAGATCTAGCAATTAGACAAGAAAATGGTAAAATCATTACAAGAACCCACTTCAAAGAAGTAGATAAGAACAGCTACTTGCCAACTAATAGCTGTCATCACAATAACTGGATTTTCAACATCCCAAAAGGCCAACTCTTGAGAATAAAGAGAAACTGTACCAAGGAAGAAGATTTCGAACAACAGGCAGAGATTATAGGTAAGAGGTTTATAGAAAAAGGCTACGAAACAACATTTATAAAAGGAAAAATTGATGAAGTCAAAAAGGTAGAGAGGAAGAGTCTATTGGAAGATAAAAACAAAACTCAGAATAAATTTATGGAGAAAGTACCCATAATAATGGAATACAGTATGCAACATAAGAAGGTGGAAAAAATTGTAAAAAAACACTGGCACATACTGAAGAAGGACAAACATCTGAGAAATACATTACCAGAAAATCCAGCCTTTGTATATAAACGTGCACCAACTATAAGAAATATGTTAGTGAAAACAGTAATGGATCCTCCCAAAGCACTAGGCACTTTTTTCACAGGAAAAGGTTTCTACCCATGCAAAAGATGTTATGCATGCCTCAGGACAAAATCAAAAGGAAAAATAAATGAGTTTAAATCTACAAGAAATAATATGGTATTTAAAATAAAAGATTTTATTGGATGCAACACAGAAGGAGTGGTCTATGGATTGGAATGTAGCTGCGGCCTACAGTATGTGGGCCGCACGAAGAGATTATTAAGAATAAGAATAAAGGAACATGTGAAAAATATTGAAAATGGCTTTGATAGACACAGCGTATCCAGACATTTCGACCAACACCATCAGAGAGACCCCACACATTTAAAATTTTGGGCGATTGAACCGTATAAAAAACACTGGCGAGGTAGCCATAAAGTCCGCACTTTAAGTCAAAGAGAATCTTACTGGATTCATACATTAGATTGTCTGACACCAAGTGGGTTAAATATAGAATTTGACTTGAACTGTTTTATTAGTGATTTTTAGAAATATAAGTGTATCTGATTTTAGGACATTTTAAATGGTTTTATATAGGAACATATATGTTGGAATGAATAAGTACACCCCGAAGTCCAGAATAAGTACATTATTTAGGGAATTATAATATAAATAAATTAGTAGGAAAAATTTTTTTTAAAAAAATTTAAAAATATTTTAATGAATTACTAAGTAATATTTATAAATGGGTTATATTAAATAAAAAACTATATTAATTGGAATAAATAGATTGATAAGAGGTTCAAGAGGAATATATATATATATGAATAAAAACATTGAGAGGATGTTAGAACAATATAAGTACTAGTATTAAGATATAGGTATATATATAGAAATACAGTAAGGTGAGGGAACAACTATTTATGTTTATATTGTGGTTTTATTTAGCATATTGTTGAATATATGGAAGAAATGTTTATATTGTGGTTTTATTTAACATATTGTTGAATATATGGAAGAAATACTATGTTAATGGCTGCTACATCGCTTCCGGGTTTTAAAAGGTTCATACTTTGGTTTTAACATTATAATAAATATATGGTTTTAAATAATAAGTAAGTTTACATATTCTTTTAGTAAGTAATTGGGGATGGAAATTGGATTCTAGTTTTTATTCAATAATGAAGAAATAAGAGGCACGATAAACATATGTGACTTCAATAAAATGGCCGTATGTTTACATCCGGTTTTAAGAATATTAGCTGTAAATATGGCAAATGGCGGAACATCCGTTTCCGGCTCTAGGGCTTTATAAAGGACATCACAACGGAGGGCGGGTATACCTGGAAGAAGCTGCGTGGGTACGCAGCGTAACGCGTAGGATAGCCAAACCGGAAGTGACGTATCGGCAAAGGAATGTTTGTTATGCTAGAAACAAGACGCAATGCAATGTGAGTGTTACTCTTACCTTTTTTAATAAAACTTATGGGACGTACTTCACCATGTTTGGCCCAATTTGATTTTTTTGGAGATATAAAGGACCGCATATAACCCCTGGAATATAGCTGTTTATACAAGGGAGATATAATTGAGGATTCATAATGGTACATATATGCCAGTAAGGAGGAAGGAACAGCATACCGAGGCATACAACTTAAGGCTCTTTTAAAAGAGCATTGAGGTGAGCGCTTAGGACACCTAGTGGGCACCGCATGAAAGAGCACCTGCATGCCAAATTTGGATAAAGAAGATTCTGTTGATCACTATATATTTATATAATTATTTTAAGGACACTTCAGCACTTTACTTGATATCACCTATTTAAAGCACATTATTAAATTTTGTAATAGTCACGGATTATATATATATGTTGTCACTATATATTGTATTGATATAGTTGGTTTTACTAAGAGCAATTTTAGTTTAGTCTATTTATCACCTATTATATTAATTGAAGGATTTATATCGGATTGTATTTATTTTGCACATTGAGACACATAATTTATGAATATTGTATTTAAGAAGCACTAAGGCACTCTTTCACATATGTATATAATTTGACCTATGTTGTATTAAGCACTTTAAAGCGCGGTACTCCCCCCAACTATACTAACCTCATAGATGTTTCTTCTATACCATTGTCTCTTATCTCTCGCTCTCATAACGTAATATCCGTGTTGTCTCCTTTATAACCTAATTTTGTGGAGCTACCACTTTAACAGGCATGCACAAAAAGTGTGGTGCTTAAAGGAGGAGGCCTGAAATATAGGGTTGGGCATGGGCAACTATTACTTCTTCAAAATACAGCATCAGGTTAAAAGAAATCTATGTCCAAAGCTTTTTTTGCATACTTCTCTTCTCGGTCACAAGAGTGCACTTACTTTTGCACTCCTGTGACCCAGAATCAGCTGACGTCACAGAGTCGCTCCGGGCTCTGGAAGGATCCTGACAATAATGTCGGGATCCACCCAGATGCCTGAATGACAGCTGGCACAGCCTCTAAGCCTACCATTGAGAGCCTGAGACAGCTGCTTCCACCCCCTTTACAGCTTGGTGCTCCAGTGAGCACTGGAGGGGCAGAGCAGAGATCATGACTGACAGTGATTGCTCAGTTCTCTGTGTTAGATCCAGTGGAAGACATAGCCATAGAGGTAAGTATGTTTGTTTTTTTAATTTCCTACACATCTTCTTTAATTAAAAAAAGTTATGTTTCTTTCTGTACCCCTCTCTATTGTAAATCAAATACTACAAAGTAAAGAGTGCACTCAAAAAACATACAAAAAAAAAATCTTATTTGTAGAAGACTTGTACCTTTTGTCTTTTTAAGCTCCTTGATGAGGAACTGAGCCTCCTCTTGTATCCGCTCCTCCAGACTCCTCTTCCCCATTCCAAAGTTCTTCAGTGTGAGCAGAGCAAAGCGTCGAAGTGATTTCCATCTCTCCCCATTGGTAAAGCCAAGATCTGTTAAATTAAAAATACAAGGTTATAATCACTAATGTTTGTGAGAGCCACATCTGGTTATGAAAGAGCTCATACAAATGAAAATCCAGCTTAAAACCCCAATTATGGGAGGTTCTGCAGGCTCAGAACTTTGTGTGCCATTATCTCCACTCATATTTTTGCAACACCATATACTGTTGATAAGGTAAAACAACAGCCTCTGTTAAAAAATAATTTCAGATAGGGCATTCTTCACATAGTACATTGGATCAGCTTGGACCAATGTAACTATGTACAGTATATAACATACCTGTGGGATCCCTCTAGAACATGGGTGTCCAACCTTTTGGCTTCTCTGGGCCACATTGAGTGTAGAGAAATTTCCTTGGGCCGCATATTAAACATATACTATAGTTAAGGTATATAAGTAATAAAATGCCGCTGCGCCCTTCCCGTGCCGCTGTGCCCCCTGCACTAATTTAACACAACTAGAGGATGATAAAATGAAAAGGAATCAGTATACAGAGGTTTACTTCTTCTGAGAGATAATAAAGGAACACTCTAACCACCATGACCACTTCAGTGATTTGAAGTGGTCATGGTGGTAGGAGTCACTGCACATGCTCCCCTCCCCCCCCTGAGGCAGCCTCTGCCTACCGTTAGTTGGAAGCTGCCCCCGACCTGACTTCCTTCCTCCCCAGCAAAATAAAAAATTGTCAGGGGGCAGTGGGCCGCATTGCCCGAGGTTCCGGGCCGCATGCGGCCCTCGGGTCGCAGGTTGGACATGCCTGCTCTAGAAGGTGGAAATCACTAAAATAAACATTGCTACCCCAGTGATCTCCACTAGCTTCCGGGTCCCATGCCAAGCATCTGCCCTGCTGCATGTTAAACACAGGAGATTGGCCACTTGGTATTGACGCCATTCAGAGAACGCTATAAATTTTCTCAAAGAATGCAAAGCACTCTCTATTTCACCTCACTGCCCCCCCCCCCCTGAAAAGTGATTCACAATGTATCACTTTTCAGAGATGCAGCAAAGGCTGCTGCAAGTATTATCAAGTTCATAAGCTCTATTAATGGACATTTGCCATTTAGGACCTCCCAAATATAAACATTTTACATATTAACTGATTTACCATAGAATTTGTGAAAGCAACACATAAAATAGTTACAAGACGCATTCATTTTTGGATTTTTGGAACATCTTATCAACATGGCCATAACCCAGACTCTGAAATGCCTTGCAGCAGAACATGTGGAGACCAACTGTCTTTCTGCACTGTACAACAACACATTTCAAAGACGAGGAACAGTTTGTAAGTAGGTCTTCCTCACAGTACATTTATTGGCATTAAAATAAATTTGACAACAAGCTGTTCTTAGAGATGAGATCCACTAACCCTGTGCCATTTTAGCAGCCAATTGAATGCTGCATACCTTGCTTACTCCACATATACCCTTGTAAACGGGAGCACCTAAATAGCTAATCAATCCATTGGTCGTGGGAAGGAGACTTCATTGGTGGTGCCTGTAGGCACATGACTATTGTACCTTAGGATAAGTCTGGTCTAATTAAAAATCGGTATTTCAGTTTTAAATAGAAGCCAGTTTGGGAGACCCCACAGCAGTTTTGATCGCCAGATCTGTGTTATGGAAGGTTTTATTGCAGCTGTTTTATTAGACCTCATGCACACTGAACGTTATGAAAATGTCAGTAGAAAGCTGTAGCTGTAGGAGTTTTTCAGCTTTTTTCAGTAGTGTTTTTCAGCGTTTTTTTAGCTTTTTTCAGTTGTAGCATTTTTTTTTATTTTTTTTTAGCAAAACTATACTCTCACAAACGCTTATGGCTCAAAAACGTTGATAAATGCAGAATATCCAAGTTTTTTTTTGTCGGTTTTCAGCTTTTTTTCAGCTTTTACTAGATCCTCTCAAAACCCACTAGTTCTGTGTTTTTTTTTGCAGCCAGAAAATGTCCCTGCCAAAAACTGCTGATGACAGCCAATGTGTGCATGGACACATAGGATAACATGCTGGGGAGTTTATTGGCTGCAGAAAAAAACGTCTGACGCCAAAACAGCAGCTGTAAAAACGTCTACGAGCATGAGGCCTTAATGTTATATTATGGAGACTTCATCAGCAGGACTAAGATGTCTCCTGCTCTATGGATGAAGATCAAAGCTGGGGTCTCTAATGGGAACACCTTATGACTGTAATCCACAAAAGATATGAGAAGCCAGTGGGTTATGAACTGCAGCTGACCTAGAAGATCCTTCAGATGAGTTTGAAGATCCTTGCATCATTATTTTTGTTCTTTATTTAGCAGTGATAATTACGCTACTCTGAGGGGAGCCCATCCACTAGAGTAAAGTCCAATCATCCTTGCTGAGACTATTACATATCTCTATGCATGGCTGCCTACAGATCCAATCAAAGGGATTACAATGAAATCAATAAACGAAGACAATACTTTAAAGCCAGTATAAGAAAACATATAAACTTCTTGTGCAATAATGAAAAGCAAAAAGTCCAAAAAGTGACAAAGAATAATTACCACTGTGTTTTTAGTTGGTGAAGAATACAGTTGGCACAGCAATGCCAATACGCATGAAAATACTTCTTAAAGTGCTCAGATGTCCAGCCACCAACATCAAGTGACAACATTCACCAGAACATATGGCTACCATTACAGCAGCATACACTGTACACTTGTGTTAGAATGGAAATCCTTCAGGAGTCAATAGGGTAACCCACTTCCAATGGCACCTTCTTTTGTGCTCCAACTAGGGTTAATAAAGCTAACCATGAGCCAATGGAGTTTTCCAATAGTGTATTATGTTTATTACCAGATAATAACATAGCAGTAAAAAATACAAACTTTTAAAATCCAGTAAACTCCCAAGGAAAGCTGCTGCGCAATCCTGAGTCGGCAGCAGCTTTCCATGACTTTCCGTGATGTCAGCACCATAATCTCTGCCCTAACGCTGAAATCAATATTAGAAGGTGATTCAAGCCAAAAAAATGCAACATCATCTCACCATGTTCACCAATGAAGTTCAAGAACACAGGATAGTCTCCTCTATCTCCAAATGCTTCATTTTGGTCGATCAAGGCCTCCTTAACAGCGTTGTATCCACATACAACAATTCCAGGTCTAGGGCCCAGGTAAAGAGTGTAGACTGGTCCATACTTGTCTTTTAGCTGTGGAAAATGTAAAAGAGACTTCAAGTGTTTACCTAATCCATTGTCAAAACAGGTCTTCTTCCCCTCCATCATGAATTTTCACATATTCTACCCAAAACTGCTAATGTAGCTTTTAGGTTAGTTTTACCAGTTACTATGAACATAGAATTTTTTGTATTATCTATCTATCTATCTATCTATCTATCTATCTATCTATCTATCTATCTATCTATCTATCTATCTATCTATCTATCTATCTATCTATCTATCTATCTGTCTGTCTGTCTGTCTGTCTGTCTGTCTGTCTGTCTGTCTGTCTGTCTGTCTGTCTGTCTGTCTGTCTGTCTGTCTGTCTGTCTGTCTGTCTGTCTGTCTGTCTGTCTATCTATCTATCTGTCTGTCTATCTATCTATCTATCTTCCGATTTACATCTCATATATATATTTTTTTGGTCAGGACTAAAAGAATAACATTTTTACAGGTTTTTAATCAATTAAATATAGATTATTCTTATGTATAGTTCACATTTACTACCTGTGGTCAACAAGTGGAAATTTCCAAGTAAGATCAGTGTATTTCTCGAGGCTAATTTACAACCGCACTGAAAAAAATCTGAATAGCAGGGAGACCAGATTACACAGACTGCAGGGCGAGCCCTAGAGGAACGACGCACTCCCTCCCTCCCTCTTTCTAGCAGGGACAGGAATACCTGACGTAGACAGTTATACACAGGGCACATCCATAAATACAAGCAGTGTTCATCTGTTATATTGGAATAGCCAGCATACTAGTAAATTGAGTGCATGGGTACATATTATATTAAAGTGTAGGTACAGTATAGCTCAAACAAATGTTTTAGTTTGATATAGATTGTGGAAAAATTAGAACATATGTCAAATCTTTATTTCTGTCTGCGTCCCACTGGTTAGATTTTGCTTTTCTGTTTGTTCTTTGACAACTGTCATATAATTTTACAATTGTCAGGAGGATAGGAAGTAATGATAATAAATATCCAATTTGGAACACTTGTTTCTCTAACAACCAAGGGGGAAATTCCCTCCTTTGGAGAGATTTTCACTAACTTCTCCTTTGCGGGTCAAGGACAGGAAGTAAAAGGAAATCTCCCAAATGGGACATAGACAGCTAAAAAAAAAAAACTTAACAGGGGTTTAACCCATTCCTACTTAAGCACTTCTGGACCGGAAGGTTTTCCTGCTTAATGACCAGGCCCTATTTTGCGATTTGGCACTGCGTGAATTTAACGGACAATTGCGCGGTCCTGCGATGCTGTACCTAAATAAAATTGATGTCCTTTTTTCCCCACAAATAGAGCTTTCTTTTGGTGGTATTTGATCACCTGTGCGATTTTTATTTTTTGCGCTATAAACAAAAAAAGAGCGACAATTTTGAAAAAAATATATATGTTTTCACATTCTGCTATATAACATTCCCAAAAAAAAAAAAAAAAATTTAAAAATCTAAATTTTTTAACATTTTAGGCCAATTTGTTTTCAGCTACATATTTTTGGTAAAAAAAATCGCAATAAGCATATTTTGATTGGTTTGCGCAAAAGTTATTGCGTCTACTAACTACGGAAAAGATTTAGGTCATTTTTATTGTTTTTTTTTTTTTTACTAGTAATGGCGGCGATCTGCGATTTTTTGCGGGACTGTGACATTGCGGCGGACAGATCGGGCCCCTAACTGACATTTTTGACACTTTTGGGAGTACCAGTGGCAATACTACAGTAATCAGTGCTAAAAATATGCACTGTTACTGTTATAATATCACTGGCAGGGAAGGGGTTAATACTGTTGGTGATCAAGGGGTTAAATGTAAGCCTAGGGGAGTGATTCTAACTGTGAGGGGGTTGGGCTTTTGAAATGATCACAGAGACATGCGATCCTATATAGCAGGATCACATAGTCTCTGTGATCATTGCAGGCAGAGGGACGGACGGCTGTGTTCCTTTTCTCTCAGCGGGGAGAGATCGAGAGTGTTAGGCGGCAATTGGAGCCTCCTGACACACACGTGCCAGCTTCCCCGCTGGTCGATCAACTTGAGTACAACTAGCCTGCCATATTCTCTTGCGATTATTGCTACCGGCTGCTATAGCTGCTAGGAATAATCAGTGTCTTCTCCTGGCGGGGGCGGTTTCCCCCGGGAGCAGACAATGGCTTGGCAGGAGGAATTCACTATCTGTGTTGTTGGGGGAATTGTGCAAATTTCTTTCCTGCAACCTGTGGTGCAACCAAATGCAGCCTGCCCTGTTTTCCTGTGCTGTGTGTTTCAGCACATTCATTTAAATGACTGTTTAACAATACAATGAGCCAATACACAGGGCACAGTGTTGTGAATTGGCCTTAAATGGTTTCAGGTGTTGTTAGCAATTGCGGAGGTTTATCTAATCCCAAAATGTCAATTCTATCAGTTGTAGCGCTCGCTCTCTAGTTAGGCTTCTAGGCCAGACTAAATTTAGTTTTTGGCTTTACTGTAATCAGTAGTGCAGCAAATTATTATTTTTGTCTGGTCAGGGTTCTTAGCTGGGTGTTTTATTCCACCCACCTGTTTCTGGAAAAAGTTTCCAGGATATAGGGCAGGGAGAGTCAAATGATCAGTATGAATATTCATCATGCCCGGGCTAATTCTTGAAGGGAGGCATCCAGAAGGTGGCTGGGGAGGTGATAAATGTCTGGGAGACCTTTCCGGAGTGTTCCTCCTCTTTTATGAGGGTTTTTAGTTTTCTTAGGGCTGCTGCCCCTGAAGGCAGATTTGCTTAGTAAAGGATTGCAGTTGGGGCTCAAGCAGGAGATAGGCAGAGGGCTTGGCAAAGATTGAAAGAGGATTTTTGCTACAGTCTGGGCCTCAGCAGGAGCTGGGCTGGGGGCCTGGGGAGGACTGGTAAAGGATCAGTGCAGGAGGCAATGCCAGAAGTCCTGGTCTGAAAAATTATCTTTTATCTTCCTGAAGAAGCATATTTTAGTGGAAGCTTAGTGGTTTACAGCTCACCAACCATGGGACACCATGAGTAGGACCTGATTTGGGACATTAATGTGTGACTGCAGTTTTAAGGATTTAGTGTGAAGATTGTCCTCCTTTTGATTGCGGTTATTATTTCTGACCCTAAACCCCTCTCCTGTTCAAGTTACTCAGGAATAAATCCTAAAAAGACATCCTCTAGACTAAGCATGTATTGTTGGTGTGCATGGATCTGTGCTTGTGGCTGGCAGCCTCTGTACTAGCAGGGGAGACCTGGGCATATTCTCAGAGGCCTCTTTGGGGATAAGCGCTACACAAGTTTTACTTGTACTTATGATTGGGACTGCAACGTCATGCTATTCGATGTTGTGCTACTTTTCCTTCTAAGAGATAGCAAAGCCCATACTTTAGGTGTAGTTTGGAATACCCAAAAGGCAGGTAAGGTCACCAATCACCATCTCCATAGTGGGGCTGTTGAGAGAAACCACCTTCAGAGATACTCTTCAAACATGCTCAATGAAAGCTGTTAAGCTGGAATGCCCCGCTTCTGGCATTTAGGCAGTGGGACAGCAAAGTGGAGTGACTTCCTATCCCAGCATTTGAGGTAGATGAAGAATCTGAAGAGATATAAATTCCTTGTTTGACTGGAGGAAGGCTAATGAATATGCCTCAGTTAAACCTCATGGATAAGTTTAAATGGGCAGTGGGAAAAGAGGCTCCACTGGTTGCCCCCTACTAGAGGCAAAATGGGTGTGTCAATGACTCAGTTCCAGAGAGAGTTGAAGGTTTTACCAGAGATCAAGAAACTTCTGAGGGATTGATCACCTTTGTCCTTAGGGATATATACTGTACCACAGCATAACAATCTCCTACAACTCGTTGGCAACCTGGCAGGTTGTGTTGTCTAGGGTCAGAGCCCTCTTGGTGGCAGAAAGTATCTGCATGAAGCAGGACTCTAGGGTACTGGTATGACATCGGCTGGTTCAAGAGACAAACGGTGTGTGTGGGCCTGTTCCCAATAGTTCAGAGCTTGTGAGAAATTAAGAATATTGACCCACTATTTGGTTAAAGTGGCCTGAGAGTACATCCATACACTAACTTCAGTTACAAACCGCTCACTCTACCTTGTTAATTTTGGCCTGATGATCAGGGGATTTGGGGGCATGGTTCTCAGACCTGGAGCACACTCAGACATCATAGATTCAGAAGTGGAAACAATGCCTGTCTGAAGCCTCACAGTTCAACAGGGACATAGGTAGAGCAAGAAGGGCAGGAGATGCTTGACTTCCAAGTTAGTGAGCAACAGGTATGTCAACCACCATAAGGCCATTGGTAGTTGCTGCCTGCTCTTCGATCAACACCCCCAGGAGAAATCTTGGGTCTTGACAAGCTGACACAGTCTGCAAGTTACCCAGCTCAGGTCCATCACACAGCTGTGGACCCCTTTGACCCGCCATCCTCTAACAAGCCAGAAGACAAAGATGAAAGACCCTTTGGCCTAGAAGATAGAACTGCTTCAGCCCTTGAAGCACTCACAGAGCTCTAACTAAACCCCCTAAACAATCTGCACAAGGAGACTTTGTATGATCTATATCCTTACCAAGGACAGGAAGTTCAAGTTGTGTGGAGTATAGCATACTCCTTTTTTAGGCCACCTTGTTGAGCAGTGAGTGCAAGCTCAATTTACTTTTCCCACAATCCTTTGGGGTTCTGCGATCCCCTGAGTTCCCACAAGTTCCTTGGTTTCTGATCACACTCGGAGAATATAAGCTTCATTGATATCCACCCTCATTGGTCCCAAGATACCATACCTGATGAGACAGAAATGACTGGCCATGAAATCTGTTTCCAGGTGTATGGTCCTTCACTGTTTTACCTGGCATTCAAGCAGACGGTTTGCGGCACAATAGCATGCAACTTCAGACAAAGACCCAGGTACTGCGGAGTCCATTGCTTCAATTGTATCCATAGTGCTGAGCTTCTATTGGGCTGGTCTGGCACCTACACTTATTCACTTTGGTGTTTAGAATAGAAACTCTCTATGCCGCTAGCGTATGGAACAGGTTTGGGAAACTCTCCAGCTGACCTTCTGGATTATCAGGGATCTCCTTGTGAGAGAGGTGTTGCACTTTTCTGTTCCTATAGAGTTTCTCTGAGTGTCTTATAGACTGTACTGTGCTTCCAAATAGTATCCTTACTGGAAAAATTGCTCCTAGGCAGCTCCTGTTAGCGTAATAGTTGCATTGCAAGTTATTATTTGTTCTTTGCTTATTGAATACACCTGTTACCATCTTTTTTTGCATTGCCAATTTAACCCACAGTCATTCTGTAAACCTCAAGTTATGCTGTTTGTCTGATCGTTTTGTCAATACCTCTACATTACATAAGCTTTTTGAGTTGAGCCTATATGTCTGGGTGAAAAAAGAACCCTGGAAAGGTAGGGTGAGTTCTTCTCTTTACTTTTAGAACTTCAATTTCAGTTCTGGCTGAAGCGTAGGCTTATCGGGTGATATAAATATGGCAAGCCTTAGAAAAGGCATATATGTAGGTGGTATTATATAGAGATAATTCAATCCATTACATTTCTGTGCACCTGGCATAACACAATACAGTGTAATTATATCGTAGAAAAACCAATTATCTCAGAAAAACACTTTTTTCGCATAATACTATACATTATAATAATCCCGTATATAAACCAATTATTTCTATAGAAAGTTCTTTTTAAATGAAGGAAAAAGGCATTTTTGTTGTGAGTCTAATGTTTCACTTCACACACCATTGTGAATTATATTTGTTAATACCAAAGCTTTTCTTCCCTGAATTAATACTTTATGTAGAAGATAAACTACAGGATAAACTATGGGTCCCTTGTTACCCATAGGAACCATTTGGTTTACATCTTACTGGAGGAAGGTTAATAAAATATTCGTTCTGACTGGCTGTTATGTTGTACTACCTGCCACACTGCTCTTAGATTATAGAATTGTCCACACATATCATACATGTACAAACACAAACAACCCCCAAACATTATAATATTTTTTTTTTAGCAGAGACCCTAAAAAATACAATAAAATGGCGATCGTATCAATATTTTATGTCACATGGTATTTTCGTTGCAATTTTTTTTGGAAAAAATACACTTTAATGAGTTTTAATGCAAAAAAACAATATATAACCCAATTTTTGTTAAAATATAAAAGATGATGTTATGCCGAAATAGATACCCAACCTGTCATGCTTTAAAGCATGCTTGTGGAATGGCAACAAACTACAGGTTACCTGTTTAGAATTACAGAGGAGGTCTAGCGCTATAATTATTGCTCTCGCTCTATTGTTCATGGTGATACCTCACTTGTGTGGTGCGAACACCAAGTTCTGCTACAAATTGGGGAAACGCATGAAATGTTGGTGCAAGTGTACGGGACGGAAGCTGTGAATAGAAAATGTGTTTATGACAAACGCTTTCCTGACGGTAAGGAAGCGACTGAGGATGAACCACGTTCAGGTCAGAACCCCAGACATAAATGAGTGAGCGTGACAAATGCTGGTAAGAGATCGTTGACTGACTAATCAATTGATGGGGAAGGAATTGGGCATTAGGAAGGACAGGGTGCGCATTATTGTCTGCAAAGATTTTGGTAAGCGGAAGATCTGTTCCCGGTTTGTGCCGTACAAGCTGACAGACGAACAAAAAGCAAAACAGATGGAAACCTCTGGAGACTTCATTACTATGTAAGACCAGGATCCATCCTTTCTGCGAACAATCGTCACAGGGGATGAGACCTGTTGCTACCAATTCGATCCGGAATCCAAACGGCGATTCATGGAATGGCGTTCACCGTCTTCCCCTCGACCCAAAAAGAGTCTTCTTCCTGTTTCCCAGCCTGAGGAGCGTCATGAAAGGCACACGTTTTGTGGACATGGCAGCAATCCAAGAATGTGAGACGGCGGTTCTGCGATCGATTCCTAACGAGGCCTTTTCTGACAGTTTCTAGAAGCTTTATGAATGTTGCCAAAAGTGTGTTGTGAAGGATGGTGAATATTTTGACGGCCAATAAAAGTAATTTGATTGTATCTTCTGTTTTGTTTGTTTTCTGATACCATTCACCAAACTTTTTAGATGTACCTTGTATACAGCCATTTTACATCTCTTCACACTGTTTCGTCAACAATGCACACCTTCAGCAATGTAAATCTAAGAACAAGGTGGTTCCACAATTTGCACACCTCCTATCCTAACCGTAGACATTAACGTGGTGATTTGATCAAGGTGTTGGTGCTGCCTGTGCGGATATAAATGTTGGAATTTTCCTGACACTCATGAGCACTAAAAAAATGGCTTGGATAAGCTTTGAAATATCTTCAACATTACAGAACATGTCCAGTTGAATGAGACTCAACTACTACTATATAGTTAGTTGCATGTTATCAACCTTTAGTAGAAATTTGGATCAGCTTTTAATTTCTGTCTGTCTTATCACAGTGAGTTAGTGTCTCTCATGTCTTCCCTTCCTAGTAATACCCTGTGTGTCAGGATGCGAGAAGCTGGAAAAGTTACACAAACAGTTTATAAATTGGATAAAAGTTATAACTCTTAAAAAAATATTGGCTAATTGGCTGTTGTTAAGCATAGCTTTAAAGAAACACATGAACATCAGCTGTTCGTGTGTTCGCTGAACACACAAACAAATGGGGCGCTCAGCGGAAAGTTTGTCCGCCGATGAGCGCCCCATAATGCACTGCGCTGCTGCAGTGCATTGATTGCTGATGTTTGGCCAAAGCATGCACCTGACCTGTATGCTTTGGCCAATCACAGCACAATATCCTGTCAGAGCCATGATTGGCCAAAGGCTGGGCCCCACACTTCATAAGGCCGCTGCTTACACGGCAGTCGTATATAGTGTGTGACAATTGAGATTAGGCAGGTAGTTAGTGGATAGTGGGTTGAGTCAGTTTAGTGCAGTCAGTGTAGCGTACAGGCATACTCCACTTTTAAAATGTATGGATATGTTGTAGTCCTGGGTCTCCTCCCGATGCTCCCCAAGTTTTGTGTCCCTGTCACTTATAGTTTGTGAGCAATGCCATGCCAAGCTAACCAAGATTTTCCCATAGAGGCCAATGTTAAAGTATGGACAGGGAGCAGTGCCATGTCAAGCTGTCTATTATTTCTCATAGATGCCAATGTTAAAGACAGGGAGCAGTGCCATGCCAAGCAAACCAATATTTCCCATAGATGCCAATGAGCACTAAATGCTGAAAATTGCTCTAGGCAGGAAGAGGGTGAAAATGCCCTGTATTTAAATGGTTAAGTCGAACCCTATGACAGAATTAAAAAAAAAATGGCATGGGGTCCCCCCCCAAATCCATACCAGCCCTTTGGTTCTGGTACAGATTTTAAGGGGAACTCCACACCAAAATCTAAAAAAAAAAACGGTGTGGGGTTCCCCTCAAAATCCATACCAGACCCTATCCGAGCATGCAGCCTGGCAGGCCAAGAAAGGGGGGGGGGCGAGCGAGTGCCCCCCTCCATAACCATACCAGGCTGCTTGCCCTCAACATGGGGAGGGTGCTTTGGGGTGCCCCCCAAAACAACTTGTCCCCGTGTTGATGAGGACAAGGCCCTCTTCCTGACAACCCTGGACTGTGGTTGTATGGGTCTGCGGGTGGGGGGCTTATCTGAATTTGGAAGCCCCAGATCCTGGCCCCCCCTATGTGAATGTGTATTGGGTACATCGTACCCCTTCCCATTCACCAAAAAAGTGTAAAAAAAAGAAAAAACACAGAACACAGTTTTTGGTTAAAATACACCCGAAAAATAAAAACATTTAAAAAATGCTTTGCCTCTTTAGAGGCGTCCCGCCGTATGCCGCTCTTCAGCTTTGACCGCGCTTTTATAGGCAAGGGGCTGGGCCACTCGGTTACGTCACCCGGTTGCACCGCCCCTTCTGACATCACATGATGTTTTTTCATGTTTTTTTATCTGTATTGCTGGGAGCCGACAATACATTACAGTCGAGAGCAAGTTTAAATGACATTTTTTCCTGAAAATTTTAGTATTGCTGCAGCTGGCTCCATACATCATACAGATGCGCCACTTTACAGGAGCATTAAGGGAACCCCCCAGGCACAATATTTAAAGGAATTTTTCAGTTTTATTGTTTCACTTTAAGCATCATTAAAATCACTGCTCCTGTAAAAACGATTGTTTAAAAAACATTTTTTTGCATTGACACATGTTCCCCCAGGGCAGTACCCGGGTCCCCATACATTTTTTATGGCAATAACTTTGATTATAAGCCTTTTAAATGAGGACTGATTTTTCATGTTCGTGTCCCATAGACTTTAACAGAGTTTGCATGTTCGCTAGAACTTTTTCCCTGTTCAAGATGTTCTGGTGCGAACCGAACAGGGGGTTGTTCAGCCCATCACTACTTGCTAGTACATTGATCAACTGCATTCATTATTATCTGAGTTAAGTATTAAGTTAAGTATTGAAACAAGAGGATAAACATGACAGCCAAGAAACTAGCATGTGCAGAATGAGAAGTAACAGTGAAAGCCTCTATGACTGTGTTAGGGAAGGCTTTCTTTATCCAACCCCCCCACCCCTTAAAGAAAAAAAAAAAGATCTTTTGACCAAGGGCTGATTGATTCAGACTTGCTTACCTTCATGAGTGACCTGCCAATGTCTTTTGTGTTGACCTGTAGGAGGTTCCCAATAAATGGTAAGGGCATGGGTCCTGGAGGAAGTGTTGCTTTCTCCTTTAAAATCCTCATGAAGCTCAGAATTATACAGGACACAAAGAAGATGATAATTAGGATATATGTAGCATACCAATCCATACTGCTACCTGCCAGATAGACACAATAGAAAAAGATCAATGATATAGAAGAATTATTAGCAAAAATGATTGCAGGTGTTATATCTCTGATAGATCTCAGAAACATCTAAAATGTTTCTTCCTATTATGTACCAGATGTTGCAATCTACAGAGCAGCCTTTCTCAACTATTTTACCTCAGAGAAACCCCTAAAATAATTTTCATGTCCCAAGGAACCGTTCGTAAAACCAGTTCATTGGAAGTCAATGAGAAAAATGTCCTTTACATTGGTGGGCAGGAGGAAGAATGTCCCCTTACATTGGTGGTCTGAATGCCACCCTTACAGACAGCTAAAAATAGCAGTGGTGTTATGACGCTGATTTTGCCAAGTGGTGTTGACCTTGGAACTTTGCAGGCATCATCAAATGGAAGGACAATCAACCCCAGCTCAAGGAACTCCTAGCAACCTTTGGAGGAACCCTAGTTGAGAATGGCTGCTGTAGAGGCTAGGAACTTGACTGGCCTGCACAGAATCCTGACCTCAACCCGATAGAACACCTTTGGGATGATTCAAGCAGAGACTGCGAGCCAGGCCTTCTCGTCCAACATTCTGGAAGAATAGTCATACATTGCCATAGACACACTCCTAAACCATGTGGACAGCCTTCCCAGAAGAGTTGAAGCTGTTATAGCTGTAAAGGGTGGGCCAACTCAATATTGAACCCTATGGACTAAAACTGGGATGTCATTAAAGTTCATGTGCATGTAAAGGCAGGCATCCCAATACTTTTGATAATATAGTGTATCTTGTATGTTTATTTCAGTTTGGTGACCTATGAAATAGCGGAGTAGGGATGAAGATGCACCTTTAAAAACAAGTCAGCAAACTGAGAAGGTATACAGTGCCTTGCGAAAGTATTCGGCCGCCTTGAACTTTGCGACCTTTTGCCACATTTCAGGCTTCAAACATAAAGATATAAAACTGTAATTTTTTGTGAATAATCAACAACAAGTGGGACACAATCATGAAGTGGAACAATATTTATTGGATATTTCAAACTTTTTTAACAAATAAAAAACTGAAAACTTGGGCGTGCAAAATTATTCAGCCCCCTTAAGTTAATACTTTGTAGCGCCACCTTTTACTGCGATTACAGCTGTAAGTCGCTTGGGGTATGTCTCTATCAGTTTTGCACATGGAGAGACTGAAATTTTTGCCCATTCCTCCTTGCAAAACAGCTCGAGCTCAGTTGGATGGAGAGCGTTTGTGAACAGCAGTTTTCAGTTCTTTCCACAGATTCTCGATTGGATTCAGGTCTGGACTTAGACTTGGCCATTCTAACACCTGGATATGTTTATTTGTGAACCATTCCATTGTAGATTTTGCTTTATGTTTTGGATCATTGTCTTGTTGGAAGACAAATCTCCGTCCCAGTCTCAGGTCTTTTGCAGACTTCATCAGGTTTTCTTCCAGAATGGTCCTGTATTTGGCTCCATCCATCTTCCCATCAATTTTAACCATCTTCCCTGTCTCTGCTGAAGAAAAGCAGGCCCAAACCATGATGCTGCCACCACCATGTTTGATTGTGGGGATGGTGTGTTCAGGGTGATGAGCTGTGTTGCTTTTACGCCAAACATAACGTTTTACATTGTTGCCAAAAAGTTCGATTTTGGTTTCATCTGACCAGAGCACCTTCTTCCACATGTTTGGTGTGTCTCCCAGGTGGCTTGTGGCAAACTTTAAATTACACTTTTTATGGATATCTTTAAGAAATGGCTTTCTTCTTGCCACTCTTCCATAAAGGCCAGATTTGTGCAGTATACGACTGATTGTTGTCCTATGGACAGAGTCTCCCACCTCAGCTGTAGATCTCTGCAGTTCATCCAGAGTGATCATGGGCCTCTTGGCTGCATCCCTGATCAGTCTTCTCCTTGTATGAGCTGAAAGTTTAGAGGGACGGCCAGGTCTTCGTAGATTTGCAGTGGTCTGATACTCCTTCCATTTCAATATTATCGCTTGCACAGTGCTCCTTGGGATGTTTAAAGCTTGGGAAATCTTTTTGTATCCAAATCCGGCTTTAAACTTCTCCACAACAGTATCTCGGACCTGCCTGGTGTGTTCCTTGTTCTTCATGATGCCCTCTGCGCTTTAAACGGACCTCTGAGACTATCACAGTGCAGGTGCATTTATACGGAGACTTGATTACACACAGGTGGATTCTATTTATCATCATTAGTCATTTAGGTCAACATTAGATCATTCAGAGATCCTCACTGAACTTCTGGAGAGAGTTTGCTGCACTGAAAGTAAAGGGGCTGAATAATTTTGCACGCCCAATTTTTCAGTTTTTTATTTGTTAACAAAGTTTGAAAAATCCGATAAATTTAGTTACACTCCATGATTGTGTCCCACTTGTTGTTGATTCTTCACAAAAAATTACAGTTTTATATCTTTATGTTTGAAGCCTGAAATGTGGCAAAAGGTCGCAAAGCTCAAGGGGGCCGAATACTTTCGCAAGGCACTGTATTTCTCCACTCCACGGATGGATCTAATTATTTAGAAATAAGCAGTCAGACAATCAGCTATTTTTTTTCTGTAGACCCAACGTATGGAAATAAATATGTTTATGTACTGTGCTTTTTTTTTATAACTGTCTTTAAAGGGATACCAGGAATTCCAAGCTAACAGATCCCTTACAATGCTGATTTGCCTGTGGTTCACCTATACAATCATTAACGCATCATACAATAAGACACCACCCAACTGTGTCAAAATCATTTGCATCAAGCAGCAGTCTTAATCACTACTTGGCTTGCTTTTGGTTCCAAGACCAGCCCAACAAATGATATATATAAGAGGAGATCTTACCTGTAGTAAGGTGAATTGGTGTAGTTGTGATGGTTTTTTGATTATGATCCTCTAGTTGAAGAGGGAACCAGACACCTCAGTGCTTCAGAGTATATAAAGATTATAATTAGCATTTCTCCTCCTACTTTATTTTGTAGGGAATTTTCATTAACCCTTGCCAGACCTGATAAGTATATCTGTTTTAGGATTAGATGAAGAAAAGAAAAACAGGTGGCAGAGGAGTAACACAGTAAAAAGTAGAAAAGTCGCTGTGTAGGTGGTAGTGCTCATAGAAGGGGCCCCTAGGAAATCTATCATAGGGTTCAATCCAATATCATTGACCTTCCAGCCAGTTCAAAGAATCATTTAAAATACTATAAAGCTTAATTAAAGTAGACTTTTCAGTAACTTTACAAACTGTATGAATACATTCCTGACATGTCACAATCTACTATAAACAAAATTATCATTCTGGCCATATCATGATCTTCAGAATAATGTCATGATGCGCGTGGAGTCATTTTTTTGCATAAGGCTCCATTCACACCTGGGTGTTTTTGTTTCATGCGTTTTTTCAGGCGTTTTTTCAGGCGTTTTTTCCAGGCGTTTTTTGTGCAGGCGTTTTTAGATTGAATAGAGAACAATGGAAAATGCCTGTAATCTGCCCAAAAAGAAGCTTGTGTACTTTTTTGAGCGTTGGGCGTTTTGCTTCAGGCGTTAAAACGCTCAGATGTGAACAGGGGCCATTTAAATGAATGGGATTTTACTTGTTGGGCGTTTTGGAAACGTTTTTTTTGAGCGTTTTTGGAGCTGAAAACGCCCAGGTGTGAATGGAGCCTAATAGTTTTATTAAACGTAAATACACAACATGTAGGAAAGGTACTTTCTCATAAAGGATAACATAACAATCAACAATGTGGCTTATAAGGACCAGAAGCAAGGCCCAGAAGCGAAATATTTCTACCTAACAAGTATGTACTCTATTATGTGACCAAAGGAAAATAACGTTCCAGTAGGCTCAACATAATACATACTCACCCTATTATTTACTATATTTACAGACGTGGTTGACATACTCTCCTTGATAAAGGCTTTTTTGCCGAAACGCGTAGGAAACCTGAATACCCTCCCTATAGATCCGACGCCATACTAAGAAGCGTGGAAAAATAGAGAGATATTTATTGTCACCATACCACTGTGTCACCTCTTCCTTACTTTTTCTCCTTCCCCTGCCACCAATGGGTCTATAACCCATACACTTGATGTATTATATTATATTCTTTTTTCTTTGGAATTACTATATTTATATTACATGTTCTAAAACACTTAATAAACCTGTTTTCTAAAAACCACAATTACCTATGAATGAATATATCAGCCCATAAAGTCCCATTTTTTACCTGAGGCACCAAACCCCATTTTCAAACATAACAATCAACCATCATACAGAATAAACAGGACTCTTTGGGCACAGGATAAATTTAGAAGATCCCATACAAGAAATTGGCTTGTGAATGATAGCCCATTTCTATACCACCAACCACGGGCCAGGATTTACTTGACATGCTAGACCTCCCAGAGACCAACAGAACACTGTATAAAAGTCCTGCCTCCTGGATCGACTCCCATGATAGACACTGGTCCAATACTGGGATATTGGGCTCCCAGTGGCAGCTTCAGGGTAGAAGAGAGAGCGCCAACAACGTATGTCCCATAGTAAGTCTATGGTAAAAGATACCATGTGAAGCACAATCTATTGACGTGGCACCACATCCAAAAATAAGAGGATACAAAACTCAACTGGGATACAGAAAAGGAGGACTTTATTGGCTGCCACTCATGATGACCCTAAAGTAAAGGAAAAAAGCATTGACGTTTGACGTATAAAAATATACAAATTTTATTCATAAGTCATTAAAACAATGTAAAACCCAATAACATTCATATAGAAAGTAAATATTCACCCCAAATGGGGTAGCAATGGCCCCTGTACACTCCATACAATATAACAGAATTCCATGTAACAAACAGATACTAATGGACTGGATGATAGAAGATCCAAATATGAATCTTGATCTCTACGCACTTCCCCAAACTTGGCTTCTTCAGGAAATCCTGTATTTTGTCAGACGTGAACCACAATTATTTACAAGACTCTATGAAACTTATATCTTAAAAAGTAGAAAAGAAAGCTTTTCCCCTGGTAGTGGGACTTTAAAGGCACTCACATAAGTCACACAAGTGAATATAATATAATATAATATAATATAATATAATATAATATAATATAATATAATATAATATAATATAATAAAACAAGCTTTATTGATCAAATATCAACAAGTATTGAAATGTTAAAACATGCATCGCTGGAAGGAAGAGAAATAGATAGAAATGTCTCTAAGGCTAAGTTCACATGTAGGCATTTTGGGGCGTTTTGGGGGAGTTTTTCTGCTCTAGGATCAGCTCAAAAAATGCCCAACAAGACAAATCCTATTCATTTCAATGGCCCCTGTTCACATCTGAGCGTTTTGACATTTTAAGCAAAACGCCCAAAAAAGTACATGAGCTTCTTTTTGGGCAGATTACAGGCGTTTTTATTTTTTTCCCATTGGTTGCTAGTCAACCTAAAAATGCCTGCACAAAAACGTGCGTAAAACGCGTGTAAACGCCTGAAAAAACGCCTAAAAACGCCTGTAAATAGCAACGCCAAGATGTGAACGTAGCCTTAAATAATACAGTTTATCAGAGAGCTTTATAAATAAATAGACAAAGTGGTATAATTTGATTCAACCAGTGTAAGTTAATAGTTGGTATATGTGCATATATTTTTCAATCCAATCTATACTGAACCATTTATATATACTTTTTGTGGCCCATCAAGGCAGAGATCCCAAACCAATTGTAAACATATGTAATAAACAAGAACTAACATACAAGAATCCCAATGAGAAAAGTTTGCACATTTGTAATCTTAAACATATCTTCTGTTAGAGAATTTTATAAAACATATATATCTTAAATGTGCAGGTTTAACAGGCAATGACAATATATTCCCTATAATCATTATCCCCATTTTAATCACATCCTTTTCCCTTGGACTTCAGTTGTCCACGAGGTCCCTGTTGGGGAGTGCTTCCCTTTGACAGACTTTCGCTGGATTACCATCCTGTCACGGTATCTGACAACTGTGACCCACCAGGCAGGTGCTTCTCTCAAACCATTTGTTTTTAATCGGAAAACAGTGTAAACCACACAGTACACATCGGATGTAAGTGTTTAGCAATTCTTCTGATGATATGCTTTATTTAGATGTATAAGTTTATGTATTGTGTAATATTGGATGAACATATGTACTAATTACAATTCATATGATTTAACCATAGAAGTATAGCTACAGACAGGGCCGCTGATAGGGGGGGGGGGGGGGACCACCAGCCCTCTTGTAGGGGGCCCGAGCACACAGGGGGGCCCACACAGAGAGGGGGATTAGTGATGGACAACAAATACAGAAATCTTCCTCCAGCACCTGAATCTGATCTGTCCCTCTCCCTGCTATCAGCTTTTATCTGTTTAGAAAGAGACAGTTGTCCCTCACTAATCCCCCTCCCTTGTGTGCCCCCCCCCTCCCAGCACTGGCTCTAATGTTATCTCTGCTCAGGAGTTTATTTGTAAACTGTAACTTTGTTTCTCTCTCTCTGTCTCTCTGATCACTGAGCTCCAACTTGCCCAGCCTGTATATTTTTCTCATCTCATCTTTTTTATTTAACATCGTTTTTTTTTTTTTTTGATTTAGCAGGAATTATGCGAGTTATGTTATATTTGTGTCTGCTAATAGTGATTTTGTTGTAATTTTAGCTAAATATGTCTTTAATATTTTCTTGGGGGGGGGGGGGCCCTGCCAGGTAGTCTGTACGGGGCCCCACGATTTCTAACAGCAGCCCTGGCTACAGATGTCAGACCTACCCCTGAGGAAGAAGTCTTGCTACTTCTAAATGTATTGGGTATTTCTTGCTGTCTAGTCTGACAACCATTTGCACAATGTGTATCTTGGAATGTACTGTTTGCATGTTTTAACATTTCAATACTTGTTGATATTTGTTCAATAAAGCTTGTTTTATTATATTCACTTGTGTGACTTATGTGAGTGCCTTAAAAGTCGCACTACCAGGGGAAAAGGTTTATTTTCTATAAACTAAGGGATGTGGCACCTATATCAGAACCCCCATTGAGAGCAATCTCTTTTTTATATCTTAAAAAGTAATACAACTAATGCTAATTTACTAGTACTGACTTACGGTAAAATGAAAGGAGATTCAAGGATGCTCAATCTCACATCAGGGGGTCCAGGTCACCCCAAAAGAATGGATATCAATACACCAGGACCACACACACACAGCTGTGGGGAGAACCCCTCAATAAAACGGGCAGTATATAACCTATTGAATTATGATATTGGGTATATTAGTCTAAAGTGATAGATCTAACTCTCTCTATAGGAAAAACTCTGTGGGAAAATATATATTATATATATATATTTATGCAGCTGTGTCAAATTTCTATGACCAAAACATGCCATATCATTCCAAAAAGGAGAAATACTACTTACCCACAGTGACCATCCAGGGAGATAAATATTAAATGCCGGTCCTCTTATCAGTGTGGCCGTGCAGGCCCCCGTGAGAGGGCTATTGTAGCCCTGCTTCCAAACAATCGCCTATATATATGCGGGGAAGATAGCTGCCCAAGGGGGGACTCCTCCCCCACGCCCACCACTCTAGCGAATGGCGCCGGGGGGATGTGGGCAGGTATGTTTCTAGATTGCGCGGCCTCACTGCGCATGTCCGGTAATGGTGGGGTGGGGTAACTGTGGCTTGCGGCCGCATATCCGGAAAGACTGGCTACCTCTGGAGATGGCGCACATGAAGTGTGCCTACCCCACCACATAGGGGTGAAGCGGCCACCAAGATATCAGCCCCGTTCCGCCAAGGATTGGAGCCCCAAGCTTTCACACAAACCATCCATAAATTTGGCCCTATTGTATGCCTTCTTGAGGCAGCTTCTACTATAACCTCGTCTGAGGAGACACGCTTGTACCACCCTAGCCGTTTGTGAAAGTCCACTTCTCTTATACAGTTCCTCCTCAGCCTTAAATATTTTCATTCTAGGAGATGGAATGTATCCCAGTAAAGTTTTGTATCCTCATAGTAAGCCTATGGGTGATGCCACGGCCCAGGCATTCCATCCATTGTTTGCACTTTCTCCTCTCTCCTGAAGCTGGCCGCTGGAGAGATCTTGTGACCAGAGCACTCTGAGAATAGGTAAGTACACTGTATAAATATATACTGTATATATTTACATATATTTTTGTGCCTAATTTTAGATATCCTTTAGGTGTAGATAACGGAGGGACCGCAATGCTTTGTAGTGTAATGGAATATGTCCCTCCATTGAATTGTAAAAATTGGTTTGCCAGCCCCTAACTCAAAGTGTATTTAAAAACGAAAACAAAAATTGTAATTATGGAAAGGTAAGAATTACATTTTCCTTTTTCCTGGTGCCTCTGCGGCAGCATACATATGTGGCAGCATACCAGGGAAGGATCTTTGCTGCCAAAAACATATTAAATAGGTATTAAAAAAGGGAAAACTGTAAAGTTTTCGTTCCAAAATCTCAAGAAGTACGACTGACAAGATCCAGGCTGTAGTGGGTCATGAATGTGGTTAAGAAAGACCAACTTGTTGCACGAAGCGCCAACAGCTACAGAGGCATGGTGCATGTTGCAAGGAGAAGGACTGGTGGCTTGCAAGACACCCGAGAGACAGAAAACTTCTGCTGCTGAAATGGTTTAAGGCTGATGGGGAGAGCCAACACTGCCGTTGCACTGCTGGGGACCGACAACTGTAAGTCCACTGTGTAAATGCCTCATGCAGCCCCAAAAAAATCCACAGAAAAATGGGCTCCTCTACTTATCAGTGCGTTTAGCTGCCCAAGCAGCAGGACCTCATTACAGGAAAGAATGAACCTGCAGTGGCCAACACCATATAGATGAGTTAGAGGCTAATATATGCATGGTCCTGTGGGTTTGAGGACAGAAAAGAGAATGGAGTGGGGGGGCCTTTTTGCTAATTTGATCCTGTGGGTTGGATGTGGGAGGAACTAACAACCATAAGTATGCTGCCATGAAGGCCCCAGGAAATGAGGGTTTATCTCACAAAGTCCTGGATAGCATGTAGACAAAGGTAAATTAAATGACCCTTTAAGGGAGAACTTTTTTTGTCCCAGGAAGTGAGATGTAACCACATCCTTCCTGGGAAAATTATATATAAATTTTAGGTGGAGCTTAGTCAGCAGGAGTAGGCTGATGGAAATAGAAGAGCTTGGTAATAGAGATGTACTAAAGGCTATTCTAAGAGGTCTTGCTATGTTGCTTTTTAGAAGGATATTTGTTTATTATAGATTGTTACTACTGACTACCTCAGTACAAATAAAATGGAGTTACTATTTATTATAGTTTTATATAGACCCAACAGTTTGCTTAACGCTTTACAACATAAGGCCCAGACAGTGCAGTTACAATACAATTTAATTCACTGGGCTGGAGGGCATTATGACAATAACTTAGTAAAAACACATACATCCTTTAACCTTAAAGCAGAACTCTGGCAAAGGATGTAAATCCAGGTTCCGTGCATCAAATGCTTTTTATAAAATCAGATATGACCTTTTTAAAGTAGCAGGAACAATAGAGTTCCCCTTGGGGCGGGACTTTTAAGGCACTATGTAATATCAAGATACACAATTTATTTGAAAATTTTATTGAAAAAAGTATATACAAAACAAGAAAAATATGTTAAAATGCTGGCAAGTTATACAGACATAACGTACAACAGTGAAATGCACCACAAATAAACCGCGGGTATTGACCCGACGCGTTTCGGAGAGGAACCCCGAACTCCTTCTTCAGGGGTGCCCGCAGGAAGTGGTCTAAAAATAATTAGTATGTAAGTCATGTGTCACTTAGACAAAATTAAATACAATATAGTATTTTGACAACATTTTCAAAGCACTTACATATTCACTGTAAAGAATGAAGAAAACTTGCCCGCCTGTAAAGGCTAAAACCAAGAGATCAGACTGCCGCAAGGTGCCAAACTGGGATGCCGTGTAGAAATGCTCGATGTTAGACCCAAAAGAAACCTTCTCTGTGTGTCGCAGGTGGCTGAAAAACTGCTTGCAACCCCAATTCCCCAAAAGGGAAAGAGGGGGTAGGAATAGCTGGAACCCCCAGAAGACAGTCCTGCTGAGCAAGAGCCAAATGATTAGAAAAAATCCCCAATTTAGCTAAAAAATGCAATAGTGATAGTAATTGCTTTTTTGGAAAAAATCCCAAAAACCAAAAATTAATAAAAATCAGAAAAATTATTAAATTATTGTTTTGGTTTATTCATTTGAGGGGAAAAGGGCCATCGTCTGTTACTTAGATAGTAAGAGACAACACAGATTAATTGTGATTGGAAAAATTGCACTACGGGGTTTTGCAAGTCCCAAAACCTATGGTTAAAAATACCAGAGGAGAGACATAGTGAGTATCCTCTTGTAAAGAATATGAATTCAACAAGAAAGAGAAAAAAAAAGAAAAAAAGAACAGAACTTGCCATCAGCATTGAAGTACATCGGCAGACTGTTTAGCAAAATTTCTCAGAAAATAAATACCTTCGAGTCACTTGTAACGGGCAGACAAATCCAGCTTGGCAAAATAGATGTTATCTCATGCTCGGCAGTGGAACAAATGAGTCCAATGTCGGGCATGTAAGATATATGAGGAGCTTTGTCAATCAGCTGAGACTGGTCTCAGCCGAGAGACAATTGCAAACAGCTGGTTGCCAATAGGGTTCCCCGGGTCACATACGCCGGGCCTGCCCCCTGCCGGAGACATCCGGCGGAAGCTGGGCCGGCCTGTGCGTCCCACCGACACGGTGAAGGACTTCCGCCTGCGTGGGACGCAAGGCGGAGTCCACTGGGCATGCGCCTATAGCTCAAACAGAGCTAGATGGAATTGGGCTGTTGCCGCTGTTGCGGGCGCCATCTAGTGGCGTCCGCTTACCGTGCCGGGCTATTCCAGAGCCAAGATGGGAATAAGTGTCTCCCCATCGTGCAGCTTCCATCCATCGAGACATCAGAGAAGGTTTGGGTCCTGTGAAAGAGTAAAATAAAGCAATAAATACCAAAAGCCTAAATGCAAATGGTTGTCAACAATGCAATATCCGAATATAATTTTAGGAAAGGATATTTTTCAAAATAAACAGTCGGCACCATAGTCGGTCAGGCTGACCTACCTGTGTACAAAGATTTAATTCGTGCATATGCTAAATTACAAGATGTTATAGAATCACTCAATATTCACCATTGCATGAAATAGAATTGCAAAGCATCTAAAACAACCCTCGTATTAAATTCATGTCAATAATTAGAAACATTGGGTAACAATAAAAATTATAAGAAAAAAGAAAAGAATTGCAGAAAAAAGAAGAGAACTGCGACATATCCAGAAACCGGAGTCATTAGATTAGATTAGATTAGTCACTAGATCAAAAAGATTATGACCAAATATTGGCATATGCTTGCATTTGACCCAATTGTAGGTAAACATGTTCCAGCAATTCCACAAATCACACATAGAAAAGTTCCAGCTCTTAGGGATCAATTGACACACAGCGAATTTGCTGCCCATGGAAACAGGGACCCCTGCAAAGTCAGGGGAACCTACATGTGTGGGGCATGCAAGTATTGCAAGTTCATGCATACTACCAAGAATCCCATTCTTCCGAATGGACAAATTTTCAGGCCCATGCATTTTGCCAACTGCCGCACCCACGGGGTGGTATATTTACTTCTCTGTGGGTGCGGCTGTTTTTATGTTGGCAAAACTAAACTGGATTTCACTAAACGTGCCTGCCGGCACATAAAAAGTATGAGAACTTGCGACCCTTAGCTTCCTCTCGGTCGCCATACCAGTTTGGTACATGCAGGGAGGTTTCCCAAAATTAAGTTTCTGATCCTGGATAGAGTCCACCCCAGCTCGAGAGGGGGGGATTGGAACAAGACCCTCCTCCAGCTCGAGCTGAGGTGGATCTATCGCCTTAGAGCAACAGAGCCACCAGGACTTAATGAGATGGTCTCATACAAACCCTTCCTCGAAGGCTTCACATCCGGTGGTATGGAAATCTAATGACTCCGGTTTCTGGATATGTCGCAGTTCTCTTCTTTTTTCTGCAATTCTTTTCTTTTTTCTTATAATTTTTATTGTTACCCAATGTTTCTAATTATTGACATGAATTTAATACGAGGGTTGTTTTAGATGCTTTGCAATTCTATTTCATGCAATGGTGAATATTGAGTGATTCTATAACATCTTGTAATTTAGCATATGCACGAATTAAATCTTTGTACACAGGTAGGTCAGCCTGACCGACTATGGTGCCGACTGTTTATTTTGAAAAATATCCTTTCCTAAAATTATATTCGGATATTGCATTGTTGACAACCATTTGCATTTAGGCTTTTGGTATTTATTGCTTTATTTTACTCTTTCACAGGACCCAAACCTTCTCTGATGTCTCGATGGATGGAAGCTGCACGATGGGGAGACACTTATTCCCATCTTGGCTCTGGAATAGCCCGGCACGGTAAGCGGACGCCACTAGATGGCGCCCGCAACAGCGGCAACAGCCCAATTCCATCTAGCTCTGTTTGAGCTATAAGCGCATGCCCAGTGGACTCCGCCTTGCGTCCCACGCAGGCGGAAGTCCTTCACCGTGTCGGTGGGACGCACAGGCCGGCCCAGCTTCCGCCGGATGTCTCCGGCAGGGGGCAGGCCCGGCGTATGTGACCCGGGGAACCCTATTGGCAACCAGCTGTTTGCAATTGTCTCTCGGCTGAGACCAGTCTCAGCTGATTGACAAAGCTCCTCATATATCTTACATGCCCGACATTGGACTCATTTGTTCCACTGCCGAGCATGAGATAACATCTATTTTGCCAAGCTGGATTTGTCTGCCCGTTACAAGTGACTCGAAGGTATTTATTTTCTGAGAAATTTTGCTAAACAGTCTGCCGATGTACTTCAATGCTGATGGCAAGTTCTGTTCTTTTTTTCTTTTTTTTCTCTTTCTTGTTGAATTCATATTCTTTACAAGAGGATACTCACTATGTCTCTCCTCTGGTATTTTTAACCATAGGTTTTGGGACTTGCAAAACCCCGTAGTGCAATTTTTCCAATCACAATTAATCTGTGTTGTCTCTTACTATCTAAGTAACAGACGATGGCCCTTTTCCCCTCAAATGAATAAACCAAAACAATAATTTTTATTTAATAATTTTTCTGATTTTTATTAATTTTTGGTTTTTGGGATTTTTTCCAAAAAAGCAATTACTATCACTATTGCGTTTTTTAGCTAAATTGGGGATTTTTTCTAATCATTTGGCTCTTGCTCAGCAGGACTGTCTTCTGGGGGTTCCAGCTATTCCTACCCCCTCTTTCCCTTTTGGGGAATTGGGGTTGCAAGCAGTTTTTCAGCCACCTGCGACACACAGAGAAGGTTTCTTTTGGGTCCAACATCGAGCATTTCTACACGGCATCCCAGTTTGGCACCTTGCGGCAGTCTGATCTCTTGGTTTTAGCCTTTACAGGCGGGCAAGTTTTCTTCATTCTTTACAGTGAATATGTAAGTGCTTTGAAAATTTTGTCAAAATACTATATTGTATTTAATTTTGTCTAAGTGACACATGACTTACATACTAATTATTTTTAGACCACTTCCTGCGGGCACCCCTGAAGAAGGAGTTCGGGGTTCCTCTCCGAAACGCGTCGGGTCAATACCCGCGGTTTATTTGTGGTGCATTTCACTGTTGTACGTTATGTCTGTATAACTTGCCAGCATTTTAACATATTTTTCTTGTTTTGTATATACTTTTTTCAATAAAATTTTCAAATAAATTGTGTATCTTGATATTACATAGTGCCTTAAAAGTCCCGCCCCAAGGGGAACTCTATTGTTCTTGTATCTCTATTTGGGATGTGGCACTCAAGGGACCACCCCACATGAATCAAAGTTTCTTTTAAAGTAGCAGTTACATCATCACTATGTTGTACATAGCCTGTGCAGAGAGCAGAGCTGTGGGTGGGACTCAACGGGCTCTACCCACTATAGCCTGCAGAAAACTATAGGAGGAGCAAAGACAAGACCAGTCACCTTTGAGAGCAGAAGTGACCGGTTTTAATTACCTGAAGCTCCTGCACAAAGGCAAAGTTTAAAACTACATTACTGCACAGATCTGGAAGAGATACACAAAGAACACTAAGATTCAAGGAAGAATACATGTGATGAATATATTTAGAAAATATTTGCTTAACCCACTGTTCAGGTTTACATCCAAAACTTAGCTTTAATATTAACCCTTAACTTTAACCCCTTACAATAAGTTTGTAGGCAGGTGCAGTTAGCTACTTTGCCACTAGGTGGCTCTGTACTAGGATAGTGTCTGGTTACAGTCAATCGTTTTACCAGGTGCTAGACTTCTTTTAGTGAGAGCCCTCCTTCAGTGATGTCATGAGTGAGTCAGTGCTAAGTCATAAGCCAGGTTGGGAGGATCCCTCACTCTCTTGGGGTATGGGAGCTGAACACCCCATATACTAGCAAGGATGTAATCAGCATGTCTAGGAGGAGGAGTAGACCTGAACTCGGGAAGAGCTGGCTGTAGACTTCCCTTATGGAGGCGGGGGGCTAGGGCAGATAGCAAAAGACCTTTTAGGGCAGGCCAAGACTTTCCTGGGTGGGGCTGCTTCCCTGGAGGGTCCCAGGTGAAGAGTACCTAAGGATGAAGTGACTACTGAGAGCTCGGTTTTGTGAGCACTAATAACCCTGGGTGAAAGAGAGACTGTTATAGGAAGATGGCTGCTAAAGTGCGGCAGTGCATATGCTTTCACATGTGATTGCTGTGGATCATCTACTAAATGGGACTGAATAGGTATTGTCAAGTGAGTCGCTACACCTCATCTTCATCACAGCAAGTGAGTTGATAATTTTCATTTCTCCATCTTTTTTATAATCTTCCCATATTTCTTTTGCATTTTCTTAGTTTTTTCCCAGATTTAACCCATATATACCAATTACCTCTTCCTTGCCTTCATGCAATCACTGTTCAAGCTGCTGCATATTTAAATTTACTTTATATTTCACACATCTTCCTTCTGAAGCCAGTACCATTTTTTGGCCACCTCATATATATATATATATATATTATATACATTTCTTTTACTTGGTGCTCTTTGGTCTACAGTCAGGTCCATAAATAATGGGACATCGACACAATTCTAATCTTTTTGGCTCTATACACCACCACAATGGATTTGAAATGAAACGAACAAGATGTGCTTTAACTGCAGACTTGCAGCTTTAATTTGAGGGTATTTACATCAAAATCAGGTGAACGGTGTAGAAATTACAACAGTTTGTATATGTGCCTCCCACTTTTTAAGGGACCAAAAGTAATGGGACAGATTAACAATCATAAATCAAAGTTTCACTTTTTAATACTTGGTTGCCAATCCTTTGTAGTCAATTACAGCCTGAAGTCTGGAACGCATAGACATCACCAGACGCTGGGTTTTATCCCTGGTGATGTTCTGCCAGGCCTCTACTGCATCTGTCTTCAGTTCCTGCTTGTTCTTGGGGCATTTTCCCTTCAGTTTTGTCTTCAGCAAGTGAAATGCATGCTCAATCGGATTCAGGTCAGGTGATTGACTTGGCCATTGCATAACATTCCACTTCTTTCCCTTAAAAAACTCTTTGGTTGTTTTTGCAGTATCCTTCAGGTCATTGTCCATCTGCACTGTGAAGCGCCGTCCAATGAGTTCTGAAGCATTTGGCTGAATATGAGCAGATAATATTGCCCAAAACACTTCAGAATTCACCCTGCTGCTTTTGTCAGCAGTCACATCATCAATAAATACAAGAGAACCAGTTCCATTGGCAGCCATACATGCCCACGCCATGACACTACCACCACCATGCTTCACTGATGAGGTGGTATGCTTTGGATCATGAGCAGTTCCTTTCCTTCTCCATACTCTTCTCTTCCCATCACTCTGGTACAAGTTGATCTTGGTCTCATCTGTCCATAGGATGTTGTTCCAGAACTGTAAAGGCTTTTTTAGATGTTGTTTGGCAAACTCTAATCTGGCCTTCCTGTTTTTGAGGCTCACCAATGATTTACATCTAAAAAACAAAACACAGAGCGCTACGAAGACCTCCAGCATATGAAGGGTGGATGAACAGAACTAATAAGCAGCTGAATCCAGGGAGGGGGGGGAGGGGAGGGAAGGGAAAAAAAAAAAAAAAAACACAGGCAATAAAAAAGGTTGTAGCTGCAAATGGACATAGGCATAAAATGGTACCATACAATAGGGGACAATGGGATACCATAAATAGGTTGATGATCCTAAAAGGGATAAAGTCCGTGGGCACTGAGCTGCTCTTCCACAGATGAGGAGGAAAAATCTGTACAGACAAAAAGAAGAGGGGAGAAGCGCTCTAAGTGCAGACAATTTATTGCAGATAACAAGGCAGGTGATATACACTCACTAGACATGAAGACTGAAAAGCTGTATGTGTCAAAGCAATCCTGCAGCCATCCTCTGGAGGGTGTCCTCTGGTCACAGGAAGCCGTATGCAGTACTGTCACTGGCGGTGGGAGAACATCTAACGTATAGATCCAGAAAGTCTCTCGCATACATAATTTGGAAAATCGTCTTTGGGAATCGATTCGATAACCCAAATTTTTAGTCCCTCGGTGGATTTTCCATGGACTTCTGAAAAATGTCGAGGGACACTATGAAGGTCACATCCACCTTCAATAAGACGGCGATGTTTGCAGAATCGTTGTCTGACTGGTCTGATGGTTCGACCTACATAGAGCAACTGGCAGGGACATATCAGACAATACACCACATGATTTGGGTTATCGAATCGATTCCCAAAGACTTGCCGGAGGGAGAACGATTTTCCAAATTATGTATGCGAGAGACTTTCTGGATCTATACGTTAGATGTTCTCGCTCCTCGAGGGTTAAATGAAGAATTAGACGTGCACACTATCTTATAATTATTATCAGGGTTTTCTGTTGGTCTTTATTTATTATTTTTTCATCACATCATATCAGATGATTTTTTAATATATACACTTTGGCCCTGGTTCTGGTATATAAATCTTTTATACAAACTTTATAAGGTTTACCTACTGAGCAATCAGAAGGCTTATTCCCCTATATATCATACATGTGGTACCGTAGTTGGTAATCCATATAAAAATCCTTTATACAGAAAATATAATTATTAGGATATACATATTGTGACATAATAATAATAGGTAGGTTCCAGCGTGAGAAGGTAGCCGCCCACAGAGGCAAGGATTTATTTTGTCTTCTCACCTTTGAGACGTCTTCACTCGTGGTTACCCTCCTTAGCTTCACATCGCTGTAGGGGGTCTTCTCCCATGCTCACCAGCTTGTCGGGAGGCACACATCCGACTGTCCCCCTCTCCCAGCCCACACGGCGACAGGCGGCAGCAGTCCTT
Organism: Pelophylax lessonae; assembly: GCF_965119305.1. Lineage (NCBI taxonomy): Eukaryota > Metazoa > Chordata > Amphibia > Anura > Ranidae > Pelophylax > Pelophylax lessonae. The sequence continues at coordinate 65,076,742 of NC_138774.1, forward strand.
CTCCCATGCCCACACGGCGTCGGGAGGTACACGTATGTCCTCCTGCTCCCAGCCCACATGGCTTCAGGACACAGCTTCTGGAGGCAGCACTCAATAGATTTTCTCTGGACAAATTATAGAGACCTTGATCTCCTCATTCTGAACAGCTGAATGGTTTTCAACTTCCTGCTGGCTCTCTCTGCAGCCAACACCCTATAGTATCAGTGAACTTTCAAAGCAGGTGGGAATGTGTCTCCTCTCAGTGACTACATTCCCAGATTTACCTGACTTCCTGTCACAATATGTACACCTATATATGGGTTATATCCATCCTCCATTTTCTTATCCAATATATAAGGCTTTTTTACTCCCCCCCCCCTCCCCCTCCCTCCTTTTATTGTTTCATTTGCTTATATGTTTCTCCATACCACAGCCTGTATAGGTATTATGCATTAGCTCTTAAAATATACCTTTTAAAGATGCTTTTTATTAACTTTTTTATTTTTATAATTGTATCGTTTTAAACCTGGAACGTTTTTACATGTTCTTCATAAGCCTTGATGAACCCAGGCTTACCCCTATTTTACATTTATTATATGTTTTGTATTGCCTAATTGTTTGCTATCACTGTGATAAGCGGTTGTCTAGCCCACATACATGTGTATTTAAGGGCAGCCGACCGATCATACTCCACTTCTAAGTTGTTTTTAATCTCTCCCATTGCTACAAAAATGTTTGATTGGTTAGGTTATTGCTCAGTGCTGTGGGCGGTTGCCATCCCCTTACTTCAGCTGTGCCTAATTATCCTCTTGTTCAGCACTACATAAAGCCCCACAGAGACTACGGCACTCTAGCACCTGATGAAAGAGCGCGCCGGGTGCAGAGGACCCCGCGCATGCTCAGAAACGCGTCGTGCATGCCGTAACACATCGGACAGATCCCACCATCCCTGTGGGTGAGAGTGCCTCCATCCATCACTCGCAACACGGAACCGCAGATCCGAGCCGCTTGACCGCTCACCGCTGATGTTGTGGGCGACAGCCGGCTTTTTTCCCTCCCACCGCCAGTGACAGTACTGCATACGGCTTCCTGTGACCAGAGGACACCCTCCAGAGGATGGCTGCAGGATTGCTTTGACACATACAGCTTTTCAGTCTTCATGTCTAGTGAGTGTATATCACCTGCCTTGTTATCTGCAATAAATTGTCTGCACTTAGAGCGCTTCTCCCCTCTTCTTAATGATTTACATCTTGTGGTGAACCCTCTGTATTCACTCTGGTGAAGTCTTCTCTTGATTGTTGACTTTGACACACATACACCGACCTCCTGGACAGTGTTCTTGATCTGGCCAACTGTTGTGTAGGGTGTTTTCTTCACCAGGGAAAGAATTATTTGGTCATCCACCACAGTTGTTTTCCGTGGTCTTCCAGGTCTTTTGGTGTTGCTGAGCTCACCGGTGCGTTCTTTCTTTTTAAGGATGTTCCAAACAGTTGATTTGGCCACACCTAATGTTTTTGCTATCTCTCTGATGGGTTTGTTTTGTATTTGCAGCCTAATGATGGCTTGCTTCACTGAGAGTGACAGCTTTTTGGATCTCATATTGAGAGTTGACAGCAATAGATTCCAAATACAAAGAGCACACTTGAAATTAACTCTGAACCTTTTATCTGCTCCTTGCAAATGGGATAATGAGGGAAGAACACACACCTGGCCATGGAACAGCTGAGCAGCCAATTGTCCCATTACTTTTGGTCCCTTAAAAAGTGGGAGGCACATATACAAACTGTTGTAATTCCTACACCTTTCACCTGATTTGGATGTACATACCCTCAAATTAAAGCTGAATGTCTGCAGCTAAAGCACATTGTGTTTGTTTCACTTCAAATCCATTGTAGTGGTGTATAAAACCAAAAAGATTAGAATTGTGTTGATGTCCCATTATTTATGGACCTGACTGTATGTTTGGCATATTGATCTTCCCTCATTTTTTTCTTTCTCCCATTTACACTCAAACACAGGGGTCACATACTGCTTCACTGGCTCTGTATCCCCCATTTTCCCTTCGCCTGGTGGTCCCCCCACAGCTCCCGGGTCAGACTTCCCGGCTGATGGCACTGTCCAGTACTTGTTCTGAATAGACTGATCCTGTGAGTATAGAGCTTTGTTAGTTTATTGTCCAACAATGGACTCCATACCCCTGAGATTGATATAGTCTATATATTTACAGAATACTAATAATGTATATACAATACTTATACTATTGTCTGACTTTTTAGACGTATGACATGCATCCACTCCTGAAAAAGCAAATCATATTTTGCGAAACGGGTAGAGTATACCAAGATGCATTGTTTTTATGATTTTCATGTGTATGTCTAGATTGGCAATCTATCATTGCTTTATTGGATCAATCTAATGTTTTATGGGTCAACATATAAATACAGCTTTTGTCATTTGTACAAATAAAATTATTCAATTTTACAACATGTACTTTTACTTTGCCTTTACGAACATAAGTGTGGTGCCTCATTTAAAGTCCCCCCGGGCAACTCTGGCCACCTCGGTGGTTCCTGTTTTTTGTCTACAAATTGCTCAGGTGTGAATGGGGCCTAAAGGGGCTGTAATAGCTGTGATCTGTAGCAGTCTCATGCAGTCTGTCTCTAACAGTCTCCTGAAGCATTGTACCAATCTCCAACAACTCATATGGCATGTCTGTAGTCTCTGACCATCTCCTGTAGTATGCCTGCAGTCTGACAGCTTTCTACAACATCATGTTCAAAGATTATTATGTGATGTGTGCCCCCTTGGTGAGGTCAGCGGCCCATTTGAGACCCCCTTTATTAAAAAAGTTGACCACCATTACTGTAAATCATTGCATTTCTTTTTATTGCACACTAATAGAAATAAAACGGATACTGCCCATAGCTGGGGGTCAAATGTTTGCTTTTATTTTCTTCATAATACAGAATCACAGACCTGGAATTTGGTTATTAGGAACACAACTATTTTTTTTTAAAAAAGTTGTTGTAAACCCTGGAATATAACCAGTGAAGGTTATACACAGAGATTAATAATTACCATACTTTTACCCCATTCCCGCCCAGGCTAATCTTCAGCTTTCAGCGCTGAATGACAATTGCACAGTCATGCAACACTGTACCCAAATAACATTTTTATTATTTATTCACACACTGGATTAAATAAACAACAACATTTTGAAAAAAAGAAAAAAATGTTTTTCTTAGTTTCTGTTAGGTTATTTATTTTCAAAATTTTATTCCTCCATAAATTTATGTCAAAATGTATTCTGCTATTTTTTTTGGGTGAAAATAACTAAATCAGTGTATATTAGTTTGTAGGAAAGTTACCTCAAACTCTACAAACTATGGTATATATTGTATATCTGAAAATTGATTAATCCTGAAGTAAAGATGGCCTATCTAATTTCTTGAGGCCCAAAAACACCAGGACAGTACAAATATCTCTCAAATTACCCCCTTTTGGAAAGTAGACAGTTCAAAGTATTTAGTATGAGGCAAGTATTTTGAAGTTGTATTTTTTGTCATAATTGTTTGGAAAATTAAGAAATTAAAAAAAAAAAAAAAAATTTCCACATACTCAACATTTAGGAATAATCGGCTTGTTTTAGTGGTACCTTATCCATCTTCATTTACATCAACAAAAAAATCCTCCTACTTTGGACTTTACTGGTACCAGAGAGAGACGGGCACACAGAACTTATTAAATGTATAAACAAAATATAAAATAATTCTATAAAAATTATTTAAAAACGGTATGATCCAAGAGGATGACGCGTTTCACAACTATCAGCTTCCTCAGGACCTCCATAACTTGGCAGCAAAGAGAAATGTCCTACTCAAAAGAAAAACACAAATAACATCATAAAACATGTAGAGTCTACATATAGTCTCTTAAACTTACTCATTGCTTTAATCGTATAGTGTGAGGATGGTGACAGAATGTGCAGTATAGATAAAAACTTGATTTAAATTGCCGCAGATAAAGGATGATAAATATGTGAACCTTATAACATACACTATATTACCAAAAGTATTGGGATGCCTGCCTTTACACACACATGGACTTTAATAGCATTCCAGTCTTAGTCCGTACAGCTCAATATTGAGGTGGCCCACCTTTTGCAGCAATAACAGCTTCAACTCTTCTGGGAAGGCCGTCCACAAGGTTTAGGAGTGTGGCTATGAGAATGTTTGACCATTCTTCCAGAAGCGCATTTGTGAGGTCAGGCACTGATGTTGGACAAGAAGGCCTGGCTCGCAGTTTCCACTCTAATTTATCCCAAAGGTGTTGTATCGGGTTGAGGTCAGGACTCTGTGCAGGCCAGTCAGGTTCCTCCACCCCAAACTTGCTCATCCATGTCTTTATGAACTTTGTTTTCTGCACTGGTGCGCAGTCATGTTGGAACAGGAAGAGGCCATCCCCAAACTGTTCCCACAAAGTTGGGAGCATTAAATTGTCCAAAATCTCTTGGTAATCTGATGCCTTAAGAGTTCCCTTCACTGGAACTAAGGGGCCAAGCCCAACCCCTGAAAAACAACCCCACACCGTAATCCCCCCATGCCATAAATTGTCTTCTTTCCACAGCATAATTTCCAGGTTACAAAGAAATTACTACTATTAATACTGAATTCTTTACAGTAGATTGCATGGAATCAATGGTATAGCCAGGGTTCATACACATTTTCACCAATAAAATTCCATGACTTTTCCATGACTTCACGTAAATATTCATGACCTAATGTTCTAATGTTTCATGAAATGTCTATGTATACATGTTAAATAAGAAGAAAATTCATGTCACACCCAGCATATTTTTACTAAAATAAATGACAATCTTTGTACAGGATATAGCGTGACTCAAAACGGTCCCTTGTTTTACAGTGGATGAGATGGAAGCACCACTGTCGCAGCTGGGAGCCGGTGTCACTTCAGGCAAACGGGTGAAAAAGCCAGCGATCGGATTGGAAGCTGTCAAGCACGCAGCTGCAGACTGGTGCTTTGCACCTTTAGCGTGGCTAGACAGCGCTGCCTCTCCTATGTTCGAAATGTCAAACGTTTTACGACACACACTGTACATTTAGCGGACATGATACAGGAGAAGGTCAGAGGCTGCAGACGTGATACAGGAGGGGTTCAGAGGCTGCGGACATGATACAGGAGGTGGTCAGAGGCTGTGAACATGATACAGGAGGTGGTCAGAGGCTGCGGACATGATACAAGAGAAGGTCAGAGACTGCAGACATGATGCAGGAGGTGGTCAGAGGCTGCGGACATGATACAGGAGGCGGTCAGAGGCTGCAGACATGATACAGGAGGCGGTCAGAGGCTGCAGACATGATACAGGAGGCGGTCAGAGGCTGCAGACATGATACAGGAGGCAGTCAGAGGCTGCGGACATGATACCGGAGGCGGTCAGAGGCTGCAGACATGATACAGGAGGCGGTCAGAGGCTGCAGACATGATACAGGAGGCGGTCAGAGGCTGCAGACATGATACAGGAGGCGGTCAGAGGCTGCAGACAAGATACAGGAGGCGGTCAGAGGCTGCAGACATGATACAGGAGGCGGTCAGAGGCTGCGGACATGATACAGGAGGCGGTCAGAGGCTGCGGACATGATACAGGAGGTGGTCAGAGGCTGCGGACATGAGACAGGAGGTGGTCAGAGGCTGCAGACATGATACAGGAGGCGGTCAGAGGCTGCAGACATGATACAGGAGGCGGTCAGAGGCTGCAGACATGATACAGGAGGCGGTCAGAGGCTGCAGACATGATACAGGAGGCGGTCAGAGGCTGCAGACATGATACAGGAGGCGGTCAGAGGCTGCAGACATGATACAGGAGGCGGTCAGAGGCTGCGGACATGATACAGGAGGCGGTCAGAGGCTGCGGACATGATACAGGAGGCGGTCAGAGGCTGCGGACATGATACAGGAGGCGGTCAGAGGCTGCGGACATGATACAGGAGGTGGTCAGAGGCTGCGGACATGAGACAGGAGGTGGTCAGAGGCTGCGGACATGAGACAGGAGGTGGTCAGAGGCTGCGGACATGATACAGGAGGTGGTCAGAGGCTGCGGACATGATACAGGAGGTAGTCAGAGGCTGCGGACATGATACAAGAGAAGGTCAGAGACTGCAGACATGATAGAAGATAGAAGAGCACAGGGGAAGCAGAGAGCACTGGAGGAGCTGAAGGGCACGGGGGGGGGGGGGACTGGAGAGAATTAAAGGGGGGGTTTGGAAAGCATTGCAGGGGGGTTGGAAGGCGCGGGGGGGGGAGCATGGAAAACCAGGGGGATGGAGAGCACAGGGGGAGAGGGGGGGGGGGACTGGAGAGCACTGTCTGGTGGGAACTGGAAATCACTGAGGGGGGAGCCAGGGAGCTGGAGAGCACTGGGGGAGCCAGAAAGCATGGGGGGGAGAGATGAAAAGCACTGTGGGGAGCTGAAGAGCACCGGGGGGGGGGGACTAAGAGCACTGGGGGGGACTAAGAGCACTGGGGGGGCTAAAGAACACGGGGGGGGGGCTAAAGAACACGGGGGGAGGGTGGCTAAAGAACACTGGGGGGGCATTTTTACATTCAGCGTATAGCACTGGTACAGGTAGGTGCCCTTCCGGGTCCGCAGTTTGCCCTTACTGTCAGTCACTGGCTAGCAGCAGCAGCAGCCGAGGAGATGACCCAATCAGGCAGCGGGGAGGGTCGGCCGCGGTTTGCCTGGAGACGCTGTGACTGGCTAGCAGCAGCAGTAACAGCCGGGAGATTATCAACCAATGAGGCAGCGGAAGCGTCACTGGAGGGCAGGCCGGCTGCATGAAAGTGATGACGCGGGGGTGCGGTAACCAAAACGCGTCATCATCACGTTCATGCAGCCGGCCCGCCCTCCAGTGACGCTTCCGCTGCCTCATTGGTTGATAATCTCCCGGCTGTTACTGGTGCTGCTAGCCAGTCACAGTGTCTCCAGGCAAACCGCGGACGGCCCTTCCCGCTGCCTGATTGGATCATCTCTGCGGCTGCTGCTGGCCAATGACAGCACCCGCATACTGCGGACCCGGAAGGACGCTAATACAGTGAAATGTAAATGCAGTATGTGGCAATATAATTATCATAAAATAATTAAAATAATTAAGCATCCGCTCCCCGCCACTCCCCGCTCCTCCACAGTAATTTAATTCCATGACTTTTCCAAAACCTAGGGTGTTTCCTAATTTTCCATGACATTTCCAGGCCTGGAAAGTGTCATCTAAAAATTCCAAAACTTCTCCAGGATTTCCAGGACCATATGAACCCTGTATAGCGCATGACAAAAAACACTCTACAACCTAATGAGGAACTACACTCCAGGGTCCTTTTTAAGATACCCCCTAGTCTTTGCCACTGGGGTTACCCTCAATTAACATAATCACATCTCCCAGCCCCAACAACGTTGTTATCCAATAAATCTGCCACTGCTCACTGGGTCCTGTGCCACCATCTTCCCTTCCAGCCTCATTGGGAGCTAAATGTTTCTCCTGGATTTTTGCAGGTGGCTCTCTAATGACACGCCACCAGGTCTGCACTTCTCCAGCACCAGTGTGGAAGTCGATGCATCTAGGATATCTGATGTAGATATCCCAGGAGGGTGCTAGGACAACAGACATGTCATTTTTCCCTAGGAGAGAACAGAGGCGGGGAGGGGGTGCGGGCCGGAGTCAGAAATAAAAAAAAGAAAGGTAAATAAAGAAAAGAAAAGCTTTTTAGACCGTGGATTGCTAGAGGGTTTCTAGATTTCAAAGTCCTTTTGTTGGGAGTGAAGGTCCACTTTAACAGGGCCTTTCACCCTGTCTGTGTTATCATCAGGCAGCAGAGCAAAGCTGTCATAAGTCACATTAACATGTTTCATCAGAATGTGCACTGGACATGTGTCAGTAGTCCATTTGTACTACTGTTGTTAACCCAATCCTATGCAGTACCAAATGCCTTTAAAGCGGTAGTATCCCGCTTTTTGACACTTTTACCTACAGGTAAGCCTATAATAAGGCTTACCTGTAGGTACAAATAATATCTCCTAAACCGGCATGGTTTAGGAGATATTTACAGTGCATGCAGCCGCTCTCGCGAGCGGCGCATGCACTCTAAATGTCCGGGGGGACCTTCAATTAATTTGCTGGGAGCTTGCCGGAAAATCACTCCCGCGCGCATGCGCGGGAGTGACGTCATAGCGGCTCTTCCGGCCAATCACCGCGCCGGAGCCGCCGAACCCGGAAGAGACGGCGAGGGATCATGGCAGCGCCCGCAGCGATGTCCGGGGGTCCGTGTCGGGGCTTCGTTCTAAGGTAAGTTACACATAATGGGCTAGTATGCGATGCATACTAGCCCATTATGCCTTTGTCTTGCAGGTGTTTCTTTTTTTTTTTTTTTTTCCCCAAGGGTTTACAACCGCTGTAAAGAAACCATATATTCAGAAAGATTCCAAAAACATGGATACAAATTAAAAAAAGTAAACTATCCTACTTTAATGTTTTTTTAATTAAAAATAAAAAATCTACCTAAAATCCCCAGTTACTTCCTGAATGTGATGGGCAGGGTCCCAGTTCTTCTCTCTTCTGGTCTCTTGTGTTGGATAGTCTTTCCTAAGGTTCGTATGTTTGCTCCCTAGTTATGTGGATCCTATCATCCTAGAAGAGTCCTTTAGTTGGGAACTCACTGGGCCCTGAAGACTTCAACTGGCAGTGACGGGGCCATAGTGTCACCACGTGAGAAGCAACAACAAGACTGGTCAAGGGGCCTGGGTAGATCACCTGTCTCCATTGTAATGTGTAAATGACTATGGGTGGGTGTAATGGGGGATTTGGTTAGGAGGTGAGGTGTTTTTTTTGCAGAGATTGGCTAATGAATCCATGTTATAGAACCAAACCTTAGATTTTAGGTATAGGTCCAATAAAGATCAAATGGCTAGGCTAACGAGGTATGATGCAGCACTTGTACTTTGGTGGCACATTGCCCAGTCCGCTCCCTGTAGGTGTGAGGTCTATCTCTTCCTTTGGAATGGTTGGTTTGAAGCTGAAATTCTGAAGCAAAGTTGTATAGTAGAGGAAGAGTTCCATCCGTCCCAAACTTTCTCCCAGACATACCCTTTTTCCTAATAAAAAACAAGGTATTACTAGTAACTAGAAGACATTGGATATCTCATGAATGTTGTATTACTTATTTAACTGACAAGGCAGCTGAAAAAAAAGTGGATAGGCTGTAAAATAATACTATCTAATGTTTTTTAAAATATTCATCATTATCATAAGTCCCTTAGCTGACCACTTTTATTTAAAATAATATTAAAAGCAATAAAAGAAAAATAGCAAACAAGCATACACATATTATCCTCTCTCCTACTCTCTCTCTGCTACTGCACCATCACCTCCTGCAATTGCTGAACCCACATGCTGACCTAAAAACCAGGACAGTTAGACATGTGCGCTCATACACATCCCACTCCTATCTTGCCTTCCTCACCCCACCCACCCAAAAATCTTAATCCTCAGCTTCTCGGATCCCCCGCCTGCGTTCCTGGCCACTCCCTCCTGCCAAGTGCCCCAAGAGCAAGCAACTTGCTCTGAAGGCACCCGAGCAGGCTCACTCCTGAGCTGCTGCTCTTTCTGTCTATTCACACACAGGGTCACGGCTTGGCTCTGCCCACTCTCTCTTATTAACTTCACTGACTGTGATTGATAGCAGAGGGAGCCATTAGCTGCTGTCTTAGCCAGTGAGGAAGGAGAGTCCCCGGGGAGTGGAGGCTCTCATGAACATTGCTGGATAGGGATGGGGCTCGGGTAAGTATTAGGAGGACTGCTGCACACTGAAGGTTTTAAACCTTTATGCATAAACATGAACATGAAGGTAAAAAACCTTGAGCCTTTCCAACCACTTTAAGCTGCCTTGGAAAATAATTCACGTGTTGGAATTTCTAAAATTGGAGGAACAGTCTCAGATAAGATAAAATTAAAGAGGCCCTGTCTGCATTATGTTTCTACATTAAAGTGGTTCTAAAGGCAGAAGTTTTTTTTACCTTAAAGCGGAGTTCCGGCCACGAAAATTTTTTTTCAATAAAAATACCCCGGGACAGTCAGGGCTAGTACATTCCACAATGGATAGCCTCTGTACTGTCCCGGGTCGCACTTACCTGCAAGAAGAAATACTTACCTTTAAAATTTCTTCTCCAGCGTTGCCATCTCGGATGTGGGCAGCTGAAGCCAGCGTGATCCTCTTCTGCGTCCTCTCCCGTGTCCTCTTCTCCCAGAATGCGCCTGCACCGGCCCCGCTCGTCACTTACGGTGCACCGGAAGTGACGAGCGGGGCCGGTGCAGGCGCATTGATTCCTGGGAGCGATGACGTTCAGCTCCCAGGAATCATTGCAAACCGGAAGTGACGGCGCGGGCCGCGGCCGCCGAGGTAGGAAGTGGAAGAAAGGTGAGTATATTTTTCTACAATATCAAGGTAAGTAAAAAAAAAAAAAAATTGTAACTATCCATTTCTTTTTCAGGTGACAAAGCCGATGGCCACAAAATCGATTATGTCAATTTTGTGGCCGGAACTCCGCTTTAACACATTCTCTGCAATAAAGTAAAAACCTTCTGCATGCAGCTCCCCCACTAGCCCCCCTTATACTCACCAGTCTAATCTCGATCCAGTGATGTGTATGTGAGCAAAGGCTCACCTGGCTCTCTCCCTCCTCATTGGTTCAGACACAGCAGGGGGTGCCATAGTCTCTTCTTCAGCTGTCAATCACAGCCAGTGAGGAATATTATATTATATTTATTTCATTGGCTACGCATTGGTGAGCATTTGAGCCACCGGGATTATCCCTTCATCCCAGAGAGCCTACCATTCATACATGGTTGGAGGCCCTCTGGTGAGATTAACCCCTCTTTGTCCTTTTTGTCCTTTGACTTTTTTCACATGACACATCATTTACTATGAATCTTTTCCTATTTTGGCTCTTTGCCCAGCAGGACTGCCTCTTCTGGGATTTCAGCTGTCCCCACCCAGACTCATACAGATGTCTGGTAGCAAGCAACCTCGATTGAACTCCAATTCTACAAATTAAAAATTCTCCTTCTGCATGAAGCAAATTCCATCAATTTTAAACGGCATACCATAGACCCACATCGGCATTGTTGATGTTCTGTTTTTAGCCTCGCAGGCAGGCACTCTTCCTTTAATCATTACAGTGAGCCATGTAAGTGCATCCCTTTGATTTAAATTCTTTCTTGTCAGATTGGATTTTGGAATATGTATAATATGTATATATACACTGATTATTTGCAGACCACCCTCCCAAGGCACCCCTGAAGAAGGAGTGTTTCTCCGAAACGCGTCGGGTGTTCACACGGGGGTTCTATGGTGGATGTTCAACCCTGTAATGTGACGTATGATTTTGCTTGCCTTTGCTTTTATTTTTTACCTTTTGTATAAATAATTTCAATAAAGTGACATTTGTATTCTTACCTATGTGCAATTTTTGAAACACTAGTGCCTTAAAAGTCCCACCCACAGGGGAACCAACTGTTTTTTTGAAGGAGTGGGGGGTGGGGCTCAGCCATGCTTTGTCTATCTTGTGGTCAACCAGCGGCTTGGAAATAAGTACGCAGGCGTGCCCCCAGAGCAAGCGGCTTGCTCTGTGCTCACTCAGTGGGAGGGAGGAGCCAGGAGCTCTGGTGGGGGACTAGATAAGAAGAGGATTGGGGTTGCTCTGTGCAAAACTATTGCACAGAGCAGGTAAGTATAACATGTTTGCTATTTTAAAAAAATAAAAAAAATTCCTTAACCTTGTGTTTGTGGGTTTCCTTAAATGTACTGCAGGTTCATCTCAGTGCAGAAAATAAGGCACAGCAATGTGTGCTGGTTCTTGTGTGATTGTGGTAAGAAATATTAAAGCTAAACACACAGATGAAGTACATTTAGGCTTTATTCACATACTGTATGCAGTCAGGGGGGCAGTAAAAACAGGTGGTTAAGCTGTGATTTTATTGTCCCCCGGCTGCCTGCTTAACATACATGCCCATATATATGCTGCAGGTGTGTACTGTGCTTTGTGCCCATAGCAAAACCTAAACAGCGTGTCGCTCTAGGTGGGCGGTGCCCCTCCTTAATTTGTGACAACTGCAGTTCTTTGGTGCTGCGGGGTTGCAGAGCAATATTATGGCAATCATAGGGTTAAATCAGGCTGTAATGAGGCAACATATTGCCTCCTCACTACCTGTCAAACACTTCTGAAAAGCAATCCGAGCGTGGATCACTTTTCAGAGGAGTGTTAGTCCCTACCGCACTTGTACATGAGTCCTTAATCAGATGTTTTATCTGCTAAATTGCTTTTATTTCAGTCCTGAGATTTACACAGCATAGAAAGGTGGAAGACCTCACTTTCCCTGTTACAGTTATAGAACTAGTCTACTGATTGGACACTGAAAGAGCAGCAATAGTTCTTCTTTCTCTGTCCTTCTATCAGTATGCTCCTTATCAGTATATTTGCATGCAATGCAACTGATTGACTCCTAGTGCTTCCCATGTCCTTCCCTCTCCAAGTTTGAGTTCCGCTATACAGAGGATTGCAAGACTTTTATATATTTTTTATATACTTTTATATACTGGCATTATACATAGATCTGAAGAAAGATAAAATCACAAGTTAAAAATGTAAATAATAAAAACAACAACAACAATAATAATAATAATAATAATAATAATAATAATAATAATAATAATAACAATTACCAGCACCAAAAGGCATGTGGGCATCATTCTTCTTAAAAGCACCTTTGTCATCCAGAAAATTGTTGGGGTTAAATTTGTGAGGTTCTTTGTAATAACTTGGATCATAGTGGACGGACGCCAGGAGTGGGGTGACGTGTGTTCCCTAAACACAATTAAAAAATAATATAATAAAAAAATTATACATTAAAGTAATATATATATATATATGGCAGAGGTCTCCAAACTTTTCAAACAAGCGGCCAATTTACTGTCTTTCAGACTTTGGGGGGGGGGGGGCAGATTGGGACTGGTGGGGGTCGAAAATGTCCCTTACCCAAGACAGTCAAAATAAGCATGGATTCGGGGTTGGTGGCCAGTACGAGGAGGAATAGTGTCCTTTCATTTGTATCAGTGGGAGGAATAGTACACCATCATTGGTGTAAAATGGAAGAAAAAGTGCTTCAGTGTTGGTGACAGTGGGGGGAAAATTGCCCTATCATTGGTATCAGTGCAAGGAATAATGCCCCATCAGTGGTGTCAGGGGCAGGAATTATGCCCCACTGTTGGTGTCTATGGTCATTGGGAGGAATAGTGCCCCAAGGGCTGGACAAAGGCTGGCAAAGCCTGCATCTGGCACTTGGACCGTAGTTTAGAGACTACTGATATATGGAATGTACTATAATATATATATATATATATATATATATATATATATATATATATATATATGTAGCACTGCCCCCTTGAGGATTGCTGGATTATTCACCTTGGGATCCCCCTGGGTTACCGTTAGCAACTGCAGCAGGCACATTTAACTCTTTACTCCGTGGCTCCGTGGCTCCGTCAATAAACAGTCTAGGAGTTGTAGTTGTTTTTGTGGTTTTTATTTAATTTAGGGATGGAAGAGTGGGATACTCCAAATTTAACTATTCACAATGGATGAGTACTCCTGTCTGAAGATGCAGCCAGGCTGCAGATCCACCTTGCCACTAGATGAATCAGGATTAGGTTTCTGTAAGATCACTTGTAATGAAGACTATCTTTGGGATACCCGCCTAGTATCCTCTTTCACTCGACCAACTGACACCCATCCGTTGACTATCCTACACCCGAGTGGCCCCCTCTCAGGTCAGGCCCTTAGACACGATCCCCTTTACTCACGATACTGTTTTTCGAGGGTCTCCAGTGTCTCAACCCCTTCCAGCCAGCTCTTCTGGACCTCTGGGTTCAGCTCCTTTCCTACTGGTCCCCAGGCCGATTGCCTGTGACCACATGCCACCAATGCAGAGGAGGAGACAGCCGTCACCCTCCCTCTGGGACTCTGCTCACCAGCAAAAAACCCCACAGCACATGTGCTCCTGGCTAGTAGTCTGTGCCAATCACTGAAGCTGTAACAAAGCCTGTGTACTCATTGGTCAGATTTCCTCCACTGTCCAATGTGCCTCCCCATTGGACCAGTGCGGAACACTCCCCAGACCAGATGAATCACACACTGAGTACCATAAGCAGACCTAACTCACAGGTCATGCTCTCTGTTAACCTCCCTGGCGGTATTCCCGAGTGTGGCTCGGGGTTAACTTTCAGTACGAAAAGTGTTAACCCCGAGCCAGACTCGGGATTACCCCAGAATGTTACTCACCTTTCCTGCGATCCCCCGCCATCCTCCCCGCCGTCTTCCCCATTGTCCTCACACTCTCTTCCCACTTTGTGCTCGGCAGATGCCGGCAATTGCCTTCCGGTTCCCTTCCCTGCGAGCGTTGCGACACGGGGGGGTGAAACCGGTGGCAAGGAAACACCCCCCCCCCTGAGTCATATTAGGCCACATGCCCTCAACTTGAGGGGTGCCTTTCCAGGGGGTGGAAAAAGCACCTTTTCCCCATGTTGATGAGGACAAGAGCCTCTTCCCCACAACCTTGGACCAGTGGTTGTGGGGGTCCATGGGCAGGGATCTTATCGGAATCTTGAAGCTCCCTTTAACAAAAAGGGGGCACCCAGACACTGTCCTCCCTCATGTGAACAAGCAAAAGATACAAAGTGAAAGTAAAAAGTAAGTAGAACTGGTGCTCTCTTACCTTTGGGATAGAGTATCCTCTAAAAACCGTATTTTTGGATGTGCATCGAGGAAGACTGACTGGCAGCACATCACAAAACCTGATGAGTTCATAGATAGCGGCCTCTGTATATGGCATTTTGCTTCGATCAGCAATGGATGGGCATCGGTTTCTTCCAACAGCACGGTCAATCTCCTCTTGCATTTTCTCTGAACAAGAAAACAGTATTAAAGGAAATTAAAAAAAAAAATTGATATATTTATAATGGCACTCTGAGCGCCATGTCTGACAATTTTACCTTTTATTGAAAGGGGTGGTTTTAGAATGTGATCAAAGTCTATAGTATTGGTTACAGTATTCCAACATGCTGGGGACTCAAGGTATACAAATGGCACCCCAATGCACCTGCATTGAAGTCACCCACAACACAACTGTGCATTGTGGTGTGCTGCACCTGCAAATAAAGACACAGGTACATTTTTCTGTCCACTCTGGGGTGTTGGAAGTCCATTCAAAATGAATTGGTCACCTTAACGCAATGCATCTCTACATGCAACATAATGCACATTACTGCACTACACCAAGAATGACAGGTGTGAATGGGCCCTAAAAGTTTTTAAATATTTTGGAAAATTGATGGCTCTGGTTGCCTAGGTAGACCGTTGTAATGGGCACAGTTCCCAGCAGTCAAATCCTGCCAGTAAACATTAAATCAATTGGATTGTACTTTTTTTCAGTCATCAAAAGGTTTCATCTGATGCATTACATTGCTCATACTAGTTATCTTAGCTTTCTTTACATGTTGTTAAAACATATGTACCAGAATTCCTAGTCATTTTGCTGGATGTGGGTCCGCCTGGGTTACCGCTAACAACAACAGCACATTTAAGCATGTTCTCCAAGTGTGAGTACTGAGACAATGACCAGTCCAGTATCTTTGGGTTTTTATATTTATTGAGAACTTGGATGGGAGAAGGGATGAGTGGGATACTCCTTTGGCTCAACTATGCACAATTTGCTGGAGACAACTGAAAAATGCTTGTTGGTGCTGACTTCATGTTGGCTTGATGCCGGTTAACGCTGGTTAACGCTGACCTGCTGCCTGTTAACACTGAACTGACTTCTGATCACCTCCTTGTGACTCAAAGTCCTTTTCGAAGCTCCCTTTGGCACTCCTTGCTGAGGTAGTTACTTTATCACTGCTGCACTGCTGAACACTTGTATGCTTCAGGGCCCGCACCGACACCCTCTTTCACACACTTATCTTCAGGGCTTAGACTCTGGCACCCCCTTTCTAAGCCTTCTCTACTGGTTAGCTGGCTCCCGGATCCCTCTGACCATCTGGAGTGGTCCCCTCTCCTAAGCAGGCCAATGGGCAGTTTACAGTACTCACGACACTGCTTTCCTGGAAACTTCTGCCCAGCAGCTCCACTCGGTCCACAGCACACTGGATCCCTCTCTGCAGCTGATAAGCAGACAGAGCCTCAATTATGGTTTTCCTAGCACCTATCTAGGAGGGTGCTACACATATGTCATAGCAATCGGGGAGGAGTCCAATAGCATGCAGCTACTCTAGAATACCCAGCTACTGCGGGAAGCACCTCCCCATTTGCTATCTGAATACTCTAGTTCCAGTGGGGTCATCCCCTTGTTTCCTTGGGTTTGGAATCCCTCCAGCTGTTCACCTGTGTTACCAGAAATACCCTGGATTTCACTGTGA
Source organism: Pelophylax lessonae (assembly GCF_965119305.1). NCBI lineage: Eukaryota > Metazoa > Chordata > Amphibia > Anura > Ranidae > Pelophylax > Pelophylax lessonae. Next base: position 65,093,257 of record NC_138774.1, read on the forward strand.
GAGATGCCGTCTATGAGAATGATGGCAAGCAACTATTTTACTTAAGTGGTGATGCTCAACTAAATTTTCTGTTGCCATTGAATCTTATAGAGACTATGATATGTAGCCACATGTTACCCTGACTGAGCCAAAGAGACAATTCTGTAAAGAGTCCATGTTTTTGCAGCTTTGAGGATCTCTTTTTTTTTATTCTTTAGTGAATGCATGCTTTTTGCCACTCTGACAAAGCCAGTTGCCTATCATGTTGCACTATACTCTCCTAATTTCAATTGTGATATCATAGATCAGGCTTGTCCAAGCCATGGCCCATGGACTGCATGCGGCCCAAGGTGGCTTTTAAGGCAACCCAACACAAGGTTATGAACTTTTTTGTAAATGTGCGTTTATACTTAGTGAACACATGCGGCCAAAGAAACATTTGTCATTGTCTCTTTTATAAGTTGTATATTCCCAAAGAATAATATCCCACTCTTCACAATCATGCCTTATTCATATCATCTGTTTTCGGCAGCACCTATATTTGTGAGCAAATATTTTCAAGGATGAGGCACACAAAGGGCAAAGTTAGAATCAAAACACCTTGAGAATTAATTGAGAATTGCTATTAAATCCCTCAAACCGGATATTGACACTTTATCAAAACAGTGTCTAATATCAAAATCATTTTATGTTGTCCTCGTTTACTTTTATAATAAAAAAATATTACAAAAAAATGAAGTTTTATTCCTCAGATAGATACATTATCTATAGAAGTGATCTTTATTGTTAGTGTATTTTATGTGTGGCCCAAGACAATTCTTCTTCTTCCAATGTGGCCCAGCAAGGTCAAAAGGTTGGACTCCCTTGTGTTACACTATACTCTCAGACCTAATTTCTTTGTGATATCATGTTTCTCTCTCTACTGAGTCACTGAACAGAAACAAATGTTCAGGTTTGAAGTTCAGAATGACAAGACTTCAATGGCTGCATTCTTGTTCCAAGTGGGAGACTCACTTGGTAGTAAGGCTGGGGTGATCATAGGAACCCCAAGTTTGAACTTTTCGGAAGAATTTTAGCAATAACAGCAATCACATTTTTATCCTCTTAAGTTAAATTAGAGGTCTTTAGGATGAAATTATGAAATTACCTGCCACCTCCGGGTACTTCATGAGCACCAGAAATCCAAATCTCAGATTAGTGCTGACAGTCTCCGTTCCTCCAAATAGCAGGTTCTGAATTGATCGGGCCAACGATTTGGTGTAGAATGCGGTTCCTGGATTGTCCTTTTCCTTCACATATAAAAGTGTTTAAATATGTTAAAACAATATATACACACACAGTAGGTTTAAATTATATATTTGTTGTGTTTAATATAAACATTAGCTTTACCACTATTTTTTGTCTTTCCCAGTATTTCGAAAACCAAAAATTTATTTGGCTGGAGTGTAGAGTGCTGAATTTTTTACTACCCGTCCCCTACCCTAGCCAACTGTCTTGTGCTGTCACCCTACTCTAGTGGACACTAGCCTTAGTATTACTCAGATACTCATCACTCAGATACCGTAGCCATCCAAGTCATGCTGAGGCTGGGATGGAGAGGATGAAAAGGGGAGTTTGTCCTCTCTTAGTCAGCACAAGCAAAAGACAATATTAACCCACGCTCACATTGGTCTGATTTGACATGCGATTTGACATGTCAAATCAGAGGCAATTGCCGGCAATGGCAATGTCCGAATCAGTGCGGCGCCAAATTTGCAGCGCCGCATTGATTCCCAAAAGTAGTTTCTGTACTACTTTTGGCGATTGGGGGGGGATTTTCATAGACATCTGTGCAGGAAAACGCACAGATGTCTGTGAAATCGCCCCCGAAGTCAAACTGAAAAGCCGGCTTGAAATCGTGCGAGTTCAGCCTGAACTCACACAGTTTCAAAACAGCCACAGTGTGAACCTGGGCCTAATTTTTTAGTTATTACACAGAAATATTATAGCACCACCAGTTTGTACAATGCTTTAAAATAAAAAGAGACATTTACAATACAAATTAGGGTTAGGCTTCATTCACACAGGGCAATTAGCAGGGCTGTCTTTTACCTACATAAGGATGTACAGGTGTTGTGTAAAGCCCGCAGATGTGCCTGCTATTGGGACACATTCAGGAGAGAAGGAGCAAGGGACACCAGTGAGAATCCAGAGCAGAGGAGGTTTGGGGCTGCTTCCATTGCACAGAACAGCTAAGTATGTAAGCAGGTGCACTTTTCATTGCACTGTGACTGCCTGGAAGGTGAAGGGGTTACTGTGTCTAGACCAGTGATGGGAAACATTGGCACCCCAGATGTTTTGGAACCACATTTCCCATGATGCTCATGCACTCTACAGTGTAGTTCAGCATAATGGGAAATGTAGTTCCAAAACATCTGGGGTGCCAAGGTTCACCATCACTGGTCTAGACTCTTTTCCATGGCTTTCCCCCTTTTCCCAGGGATCCTGCCCCCTGCTTTAAGTCACATAAATACAAGGGGAGGGCTTGGAGCTGCTGGCTTTTCCACATGGGATTTCAAAGGAAGAACTGTTGCAACATGTAGGTCTTCCTGGTGCACATGGCCCCTTCTGGGACACCCTGCTGGGATTCTCCCTGGTCTAAGGACCTACCATCCCTGGACTTTTGAAGAATAGGCTTTGCTTCCCTGGAAGGTATAAACCTGGCAGCCTGCAATAGTTTATTAGTGCTGGACTATGTCTCATGTGTGCTGTGCTGTTGAACTGTGTTGCTGAATCTTAAGGAAAAAAGCTGTTAAGTGTTTCACGCCCGGCCAGAAGTTATTCTATAGGGGTGCGCTAAAAAGGGTTAACTCGGCAGGAGAAGTGGAAGAGTAATTGCCATGGGTAAGCATGGACTGGTGAAAGGTGAATCACAGCCTGTGATGAAGCATGGTACCCGGTGTGGTTACTGGTCCTCCGGTAGTGAGGGAGTTGTTGCTCTGACTCCCTCCCAAGAGGTTGGTTCCCCAAAAGTAACAGAACTGATCCTGCATTATGTAGACCCACAGCCTGGCCATGGTACAGGGGAGCAAAAGAAGCTAATGAAGTGCACGCATGATCTCCATGCTACTACAAGGTGGGCCCAATTCTATAACTGGGATTGAGGTGACAGATGTATGCTGGATGAGTGGAGAGGGCATAGGCTCAGCGGGGACACCTTTGCACAGCAGATTGTTCACACTGATCTGACACAAAAGTCACACGACTTCCGATTCGACTTTGCCCTGCAACTTCAGGTCCCACTTTCATGCGACTTCAATAAATGAGATTCCGTGCTTATAAGCGAGGCCCATGCTTAGTACTGCACTGCGGTCTCCACCCACCTCTTCTTTCTCTGGCATGCAGACAGAGGGAGTGACTTGCACTTGTAGCAGGGACTGGTGTGATCATTTTCACTCTAGTCTCCACCCACCTCCTCCCTCTCTGGTGCCCTGCAGAAGGAGTGACTTGCAGCAGAGACTGGTGTAATCTTGTGCTGCTGCTGCACTGCTGGCTCAGATCGATGAAGATTACACAGGGAACTCAAGGGGCGTTAATACAAGTGACACAAAGGGAAATGAGAGGACATTGATGAAGGAGACAGAGAGAACTGCACATTGGATACCACCTGTCTAAGCTGGTGACCACTGTTTGCTTTTGTTTTTCCAAAAAAAAAGGCAAAAAAATGTATCAAAAATCATCTTTTTTTTTGGGGGGGGGGGGGTGTTGTCGGGGGTATCCCTGAATGGCAGTTTGGAAATGTGGTCACCCTACTTGTGCTACATACTCATGTATGGTCTTCAGCTGTGCACCCATAGACTGTCCTAGTCTACAATTACTTGTGGTATGTACTCCGGTATGGTCGTTAGCTGTTCTTTATAACTACTTGTGCTATATACTCCTGCATGGTCTTCAGACTGTTCTAGTCTACAACTACTTGGGGTACATACTCCTGCAGGGTCTTCAGCTGTGCATCCATAGACTGCCCTAGTCTAAAACTACCTGTACTTCATACCTGTCGCACATGAACATGGCCCCACCTGGTCCTGGGCATCAACGAGCACGCACATGGACTGTCCTAGTCTACAACTACTTGTGCTACATACGTCTGCATGGTTTTTAGCTGTGCACCAATAAACTGTCCTAGTCTACAACTACTTGTGGTACATACTCCTGCATGGTCTTCAGCTATGCTCCCAAAGACTGTCCTAGTCTACAACTACTTGTGCTACATACTCCTGCATGGTGTTCAACTGTGCACCCATAGACTGTTCTTGTCTACAACTGCTTGTTCTACATACTCCTGCATGGTCTTTATCTGTACACTCATATACTTCCCTAGTTCATAACTACTTGTGCTACATACCCCTAAATGATCTTCACTTGTGCACCCATAGATTTCCCCAGTTTACAACTACGTGTGCTTCATACTCCTGAATGGTCTTCAGCTGTGCACCCATAGACTGCCCTAGTCTATAACTACTTGTACTAATATCCCTGCCTGGTCTTCAGCTGCACACTGATAGACTGCCCTAGTTTATAACTACTTGTGCTACATACTCTTGCATGGTCTTCAGCTGTGCACCCATAGACTGCCCTAGTTTATACCTACTTGTGCTACATACCCCTGAATGATGTTCAGTTGTGCACCCATAGATTTTCCCAGTTTATAACTACTTACACTAATACTCCTGCCTGGTCTTCAGCTGCACACTGATAGACTGCCCTTCTTTAAAACTACTCGTGCTACATGCTCCTGCATGGTCTTCAGATGTGCACCCATAGACTGCCCTAGTCTATAACTACAACTACTTGTGCTACATACTCCTGCATGGTCTTCAGCTGTGCACCCATAGGCTGTTCTAGTCTACAACTACTTGTGCTACATAGTCCTGCATGGTCTTCAGATGTGCACCCATAGGCTTTTCTAGTCTACAACCAATTGTGCTACCTACCGCTGCATGCTATCCAACTGTCAATCTGTGTTTATCCTACTGCTATTGGTAGATATGTGTCCTCTGCAAGTTGTGCTTAGAATTTTGGAGTATATTGAAACCCTGTACCCTCTTTCTGGTGCAAGTTTATATATAAAGTGCCTTGAAAAAGTATTTATACCCCTTGAAATTTTCCACATTTTGTTATGTTACAACCAAAAACGTAAGGTATTTTATTGGGATTTTATGTGATAGACCATCACAAAGTGGTACAGAATTGTGAAGTGGAAGAAAAATGCTAAATAGTTTTCAACAGTTTTTACAAATAAATATCTGAAAAGTATGGCATGTATTTGTATTCAGCCCCCTTTACTCTGATACCCCTAAATAAAATCTAGTGGAACCGATTGCCTTCAGAAGCCACCTAATTAGTAAATAGAGTCCACCTGTGTGTAATTTAATCTCAATAAAAATACAAAAATGAAAGGGTATATATGCTAGAAAAAGTATATCTCCCGCGCCAATGGTTTGAAATAGAAGGTATGCACAGATATATTTATTTAAATATAATAAATCAAATGCAGCTGCTATAGAAAGGAAAGAAATATGATAAAGTATAGCCACAAATGTAGGGGCTAACTATAGCGCTTGTTGTAGGTAGGAGGCTAAAAAGGTGCTTATCCAGTTCAGATATTGCATTAAAAATTGGGTAATATTTATAGTAGATAGGCTTTGAATATTATACTACAGGTGGTCTCATGAAGTTCTAATAGTGCATAAATAAGTATTATAAAAGCCCTCTAAAGTGCTAAAAAAATTAATATGAGATGGGTGTAACAATAGCTTTAGATGTAGTGGAAATAATAAATAGCAAAGAGTGGGTACCTCTAAATATGGTGTGTTGTACTTAAAAATACTAAATAAACATACAGATCCTAAAATAAATTAAAATATCAATAAAATTCATAAATAGACAATAAAAATCAAAAGCAACGAAAAAGCAAAGTTCATAAGTGCAATTCTTGCTGTGATAAATCAGTGCTCAAAAAGAAGTTCATAGGGATCCTCATATAAAACAGTTCATGGGTGACTTGTGGTGCAATTATGCAGATTTCCTTAGGTGAAAAAATAAAGTGCAGGTGCTCTGTGTCTCCAAACGGTCACGTGCTGGTACTTGTTGTCCCTGTGGAGGTAATAAAATAACACACTCACCAGATGAAGTGGGTCTTAAATACCTTATAGTATTAAGACCAGATACCGCTTGTTTGGCCACCTGGACCAGAGTAGGTTCCTCTGGGCTTTGTGGTGCCCCAATGCTCCGGACTGCCCCCTCCTAGTTGGCCTCCATCAGGTCTGTTCGGCCAGCAGGTTGTCAAGCAGTAAGAAGAAATCCACTTCCTCCTTGTTATCAATATTCAAGTCCCGCTGGAGTGTTTTCAACTCGTCTTTCATTCCAGGCTGGTTGGATGCGTCAGACATCCGGCCACTGCTTCATGTGGGTTGTGCATCCCTGTACACTTGTATGGTAATGCAAACTTGCCTGAAGTGAACAAAAAGCTCATCAACACAGGCCCTTACACTCAGGGCTGGCCCAAGACATTGTGCTGCCTGGGTCCAAGAATGAAAAAATTCACACCCTTCAAGAGGACCCCACATTCTATAGGACTATGAAAGAAGTTAGAGGGGTGTGAGTGTGTACGGAGTGACAGCAGGAGCAGGACAGAGCAGTAGACACTGGGCAGATGAGCGCACCAGGCTTTCTACTGTCTATAGTGCCACAGTGCCCTGCAGTGCTGCTGGCATGGTACAGGAGAATGCAGTGCTGCAGGCATAATACAGAAGAATGCAGGGCTGTAGGCATGGTACTGGAGAATGCGGGGCTGCGGGCATGGTACAGAAGAATGCGGGGCTGCGGGCATGGTACAGGAGAAGGTGGGGCTGCGGGCATGGTACAGAAGAATGCGGGGCTGCGGGCATGGTACAGGAGAATGCGGGGCTGCGGGCATGGTACAGGACAATGCAGGGCTGCGGGCATGGTACAGGAGAATGAAGGGCTGCTGGCATGGTACAGGAGAATGCGGGGCTGTGGGCATGGTACAGGAGAATGTGGGGCTGCGGGCATGGTACAGGAGAATGCAGGGCTGTAGGCATGGTACAGGAGAATGCGGGGCTGTAGGCATGGAACAGGAGAAATTGAATGCAGGGCTGCGGGCATGGTACAGGAGAATGCGGGGCTGCGGGCATGGTACAGGAGAATGCGGGGCTGCGGGCATGGTACAAGAGAATGTGGGGCTGCGGGCATGGCACAGGAGAATGCGGGACTGCGGGCATGGTACAGGAGAATGCGGGTCTGCGGGCATGGTGCAGGAGAATGCGAGGCTAAGGGCATGGTACAGGAGAATGCAGTGCTGTGGGCATGGTACAGCAGAATGCGGGGCTGCGGGCATGGTACAGGAGAATGCGGGGCTGCGGGCATGGTACAGGAGAATGCAGGGCTGCGGGCATGGTACAGGAGAATGCGGGGCTGTGGGCATGGCACAGGAGAATGCAGGGCTGCGGGCATGGCACAGGAGAATGCGGGGCTGTGGGCAAGGTACAGGAGAATGCAGGGCTGTGGGCATGGTACAGGAGAATGTGGGGCTGCGGGCATGGTACAAGAAAATGCGGGGCTGCGGGCATGGTACAGGAGAATGCAGGGCTGCGGGCATGGTGCAGGAGAATGCAGGGCTGCGGGCATGGCGCAGGAGAATGCGGGGCTGCGGGCATGGTACAGGAGAATGCAGGGCTGCGGGCATGGTGCAGGAAAATGCAGGGCTGCGGGCATGGTGCAAGAGAATGCAGTGCTGTGGGCATGGTAGAGGAGAATGCGGGTCTGCGGGCATGGTACAAGAGAATGCGGGCTGCAGGCATACTACAGAAGATGCAGTGCTGCGGGCATGGTGCAAGAGAATGCAGTGCTGTGGGCATGGTAGAGGAGAATGCGGGTCTGCGGGCATGGTACAGGAGAATGCGGGTCTGCGGGCATGGTACAGGAGAATGCGGGGCTAAGGGCATGGTACAGGGGAATGCGGGGCTGAGGGCATGGTACAGGAGAATGCGGGGCTGCGGGCATTGTACAGGAGAATTCAGGGCTGCGGGCATGGTACAGGAGAATGCAGGGCTGCTGGCATGGTACAGGAGAATGCAGGGCTGCTGGCATGGTACAGGAGAATGCGGGGCTGCGGGCATGGTACAGGAGAATGCAGGTCTGCAGGCATGGTACAGGAGAATGCAGGGCTGTAGGCATGGTACAGGAGAATGCGGGGCTGTGGGCATGGTACAGGAGAATGCGGGGCTGCGGGCATGGTACAAGAGAATGCGGGGCTGCGGGCATGGTACAGGAGAATGCGGGGCTGTGGGCATGGTACAGGAGAATGCGGGACTGTGGGCATGGTACAGGAGAATGCGGGTCTGCGGGCATGGTACAAGAGAATGCGGGGCTGAGGGCATGATACAGGAGAATGCGGGGCTGTGGGCAAGGTACAAGAGAATGCGGGGCTGCGGGCATGGTACAGGAGAATGCGGGGCTGCGGGCATGGTACAGGAGAATGCGGGGCTGTGGGCATGGCGCAGGAGAATGCGGGGATGTGGGCATGGCGCGGGAGAATGCGGGGCTGTGGGCATGGTACAGGAGAATGCAGGGCTGCGGGCATGGTACAGGAGAATGCGGGGCTGCGGGCATGGTACACGAAAATGCGGGGCTGCGGGCATGGTACAGGAGAATGCGGGGCTGCGGGCATGGCCAGGAGAATGCCAGGCTGCAGGCATGGCACAGGAGAATGCGGGGCTGCGGGCATGGTACAGGAGAATGCAGTGCTGCAGGCATAATACAGAAGAATGCAGGGCTGTAGGCATGGTACTGGAGAATGCGGGGCTGCGGGCATGGTACAGAAGAATGCGGGGCTGCGGGCATGGTACAGGAGAAGGTGGGGCTGCGGGCATGGTACAGAAGAATGCGGGGCTGCGGGCAAGGTACAGGAGAATGCGGGGCTGCGGGCATGGTACAGGACAATGCAGGGCTGCGGGCATGGTACAGGAGAATGAAGGGCTGCTGGCATGGTACAGGAGAATGCGGGGCTGTGGGCATGGTACAGGAGAATGTGGGGCTGCGGGCATGGTACAGGAGAATGCAGGGCTGTAGGCATGGTACAGGAGAATGCGGGGCTGTAGGCATGGAACAGGAGAAATTGAATGCAGGGCTGCGGGCATGGTACAGGACAATGCGGGGCTGCGGGCATGGTACAGGAGAATGCGGGGCTGCGGGCATGGTACAAGAGAATGTGGGGCTGCGGGCATGGTACAGGAGAATGCGGGACTGCGGGCATGGTACAGGAGAATGCGGGTCTGCGGGCATGGTGCAGGAGAATGCGAGGCTAAGGGCATGGTACCGGAGAATGCAGTGCTGTGGGCATGGTACAGCAGAATGCGGGGCTGCGGGCATGGTACAGGAGAATGCGGGGCTGCGGGCATGGTACAGGAGAATGCAGGGCTGCGGGCATGGTACAGGAGAATGCGGGGCTGTGGGCATGGCACAGGAGAATGCAGGGCTGCGGGCATGGCACAGGAGAATGCGGGGCTGTGGGCATGGTACAGGAGAATGCAGGGCTGTGGGCATGGTACAGGAGAATGTGGGGCTGCGGGCATGGTACAAGAAAATGCGGGGCTGCGGGCATGGTACAGGAGAATGCAGGGCTGCGGGCATGGTGCAGGAGAATGTAGGGCTGCGGGCATGGTGCAGGAAAATGCGGGGCTGCGGCATGGTGCAAGAGAATCTAGTGCTGTGGGCATGGTAGAGGAGAATGCGGGTCTGCGGGCATGGTACAAGAGAATGCGGGCTGCGGACATACTACAGAAGATGCAGTGCTGAGGGCATGGTGCAAGAGAATGCAGTGCTGTGGGCATGGTAGAGGAGAATGCGGGTCTGCGGGCATGGTACAGGAGAATGCGGGTCTGCGGGCATGGTACAGGAGAATGCGGGGCTAAGGGCATGGTACAGGGGAATGCGGGGCTGAGGGCATGGTACAGGAGAATGCGGGGCTGCGGGCATTGTACAGGAGAATTCAGGGCTGCGGGCATGGTACAGGAGAATGCAGGGCTGCTGGCATGGTACAGGAGAATGCAGGGCTGCTGGCATGGTACAGGAGAATGCGGGGCTGCGGGCATGGTACAGGAGAATGCGGGTCTGCAGGCATGGTACAGGAGAATGCAGGGCTGTAGGCATGGTACAGGAGAATGCGGGGCTGCGGGCATGGTACAGGAGAATGCGGGGCTGCGGGCATGGTACAAGAGAATGCGGGGCTGCGGGCATGGTACAGGAGAATGCGGGGCTGTGGGCATGGTACAGGAGAATGCGGGACTGCGGGCATGGTACAGGAGAATGCGGGTCTGCGGGCATGGTACAAGAGAATGCGGAGCTGAGGGCATGATACAGGAGAATGCGGGGCTGTGGGCAAGGTACAAGAGAATGCGGGGCTGCGGGCATGGTACAGGAGAATGCGGGGCTGCGGGCATGGTACAGGAGAATGCGGGGCTGTGGGCATGGCGCAGGAGAATGCGGGGATGTGGGCATGGCGCGGGAGAATGCGGGGCTGTGGGCATGGTACAGGAGAATGCAGGGCTGCGGGCATGGTACAGGAGAATGCGGGGCTGCGGGCATGGTACAAGAGAATGTGGGGCTGCGGGCATGGCACAGGAGAATGCGGGACTGCGGGCATGGTACAGGAGAATGCGGGTCTGCGGGCATGGTGCAGGAGAATGCGAGGCTAAGGGCATGGTACAGGAGAATGCAGTGCTGTGGGCATGGTACAGCAGAATGCGGGGCTGCGGGCATGGTACAGGAGAATGCGGGGCTGCGGGCATGGTACAGGAGAATGCAGGGCTGCGGGCATGGTACAGGAGAATGCGGGGCTGTGGGCATGGCACAGGAGAATGCAGGGCTGCGGGCATGGCACAGGAGAATGCGGGGCTGTGGGCAAGGTACAGGAGAATGCAGGGCTGTGGGCATGGTACAGGAGAATGTGGGGCTGCGGGCATGGTACAAGAAAATGCGGGGCTGCGGGCATGGTACAGGAGAATGCAGGGCTGCGGGCATGGTGCAGGAGAATGCAGGGCTGCGGGCATGGCGCAGGAGAATGCGGGGCTGCGGGCATGGTACAGGAGAATGCAGGGCTGCGGGCATGGTGCAGGAAAATGCAGGGCTGCGGGCATGGTGCAAGAGAATGCAGTGCTGTGGGCATGGTAGAGGAGAATGCGGGTCTGCGGGCATGGTACAAGAGAATGCGGGCTGCAGGCATACTACAGAAGATGCAGTGCTGCGGGCATGGTAGAGGAGAATGCGGGTCTGCGGGCATGGTACAGGAGAATGCGGGTCTGCGGGCATGGTACAGGAGAATGCGGGGCTAAGGGCATGGTACAGGGGAATGCGGGGCTGAGGGCATGGTACAGGAGAATGCGGGGCTGCGGGCATTGTACAGGAGAATTCAGGGCTGCGGGCATGGTACAGGAGAATGCAGGGCTGCTGGCATGGTACAGGAGAATGCAGGGCTGCTGGCATGGTACAGGAGAATGCGGGGCTGCGGGCATGGTACAGGAGAATGCAGGTCTGCAGGCATGGTACAGGAGAATGCAGGGCTGTAGGCATGGTACAGGAGAATGCGGGGCTGTGGGCATGGTACAGGAGAATGCGGGGCTGCGGGCATGGTACAAGAGAATGCGGGGCTGCGGGCATGGTACAGGAGAATGCGGGGCTGTGGGCATGGTACAGGAGAATGCGGGACTGTGGGCATGGTACAGGAGAATGCGGGTCTGCGGGCATGGTACAAGAGAATGCGGGGCTGAGGGCATGATACAGGAGAATGCGGGGCTGTGGGCAAGGTACAAGAGAATGCGGGGCTGCGGGCATGGTACAGGAGAATGCGGGGCTGCGGGCATGGTACAGGAGAATGCGGGGCTGTGGGCATGGCGCAGGAGAATGCGGGGATGTGGGCATGGCGCGGGAGAATGCGGGGCTGTGGGCATGGTACAGGAGAATGCAGGGCTGCGGGCATGGTACAGGAGAATGCGGGGCTGCGGGCATGGTACACGAAAATGCGGGGCTGCGGGCATGGTACAGGAGAATGCGGGGCTGCGGGCATGGCCAGGAGAATGCCAGGCTGCAGGCATGGCACAGGAGAATGCGGGGCTGCGGGCATGGTACAGGAGAATGCAGTGCTGCAGGCATAATACAGAAGAATGCAGGGCTGTAGGCATGGTACTGGAGAATGCGGGGCTGCGGGCATGGTACAGAAGAATGCGGGGCTGCGGGCATGGTACAGGAGAAGGTGGGGCTGCGGGCATGGTACAGAAGAATGCGGGGCTGCGGGCATGGTACAGGAGAATGCGGGGCTGCGGGCATGGTACAGGACAATGCAGGGCTGCGGGCATGGTACAGGAGAATGAAGGGCTGCTGGCATGGTACAGGAGAATGCGGGGCTGTGGGCATGGTACAGGAGAATGTGGGGCTGCGGGCATGGTACAGGAGAATGCAGGGCTGTAGGCATGGTACAGGAGAATGCGGGGCTGTAGGCATGGAACAGGAGAAATTGAATGCAGGGCTGCGGGCATGGTACAGGACAATGCGGGGCTGCGGGCATGGTACAGGAGAATGCGGGGCTGCGGGCATGGTACAAGAGAATGTGGGGCTGCGGGCATGGTACAGGAGAATGCGGGACTGCGGGCATGGTACAGGAGAATGCGGGTCTGCGGGCATGGTGCAGGAGAATGCGAGGCTAAGGGCATGGTACCGGAGAATGCAGTGCTGTGGGCATGGTCCAGCAGAATGCGGGGCTGCGGGCATGGTACAGGAGAATGCGGGGCTGCGGGCATGGTACAGGAGAATGCAGGGCTGCGGGCATGGTACAGGAGAATGCGGGGCTGTGGGCATGGCACAGGAGAATGCAGGGCTGCGGGCATGGCACAGGAGAATGCGGGGCTGTGGGCATGGTACAGGAGAATGCAGGGCTGTGGGCATGGTACAGGAGAATGTGGGGCTGCGGGCATGGTACAAGAAAATGCGGGGCTGCGGGCATGGTACAGGAGAATGCAGGGCTGCGGGCATGGTGCAGGAGAATGCAGGGCTGCGGGCATGGTGCAGGAAAATGCGGGGCTGCGGGCATGGTGCAAGAGAATCTAGTGCTGTGGGCATGGTAGAGGAGAATGCGGGTCTGCGGGCATGGTACAAGAGAATGCGGGCTGCGGACATACTACAGAAGATGCAGTGCTGAGGGCATGGTGCAAGAGAATGCAGTGCTGTGGGCATGGTAGAGGAGAATGCGGGTCTGCGGGCATGGTACAGGAGAATGCGGGTCTGCGGGCATGGTACAGGAGAATGCGGGGCTAAGGGCATGGTACAGGGGAATGCGGGGCTGAGGGCATGGTACAGGAGAATGCGGGGCTGCGGGCATTGTACAGGAGAATTCAGGGCTGCGGGCATGGTACAGGAGAATGAATGGGGTGCTTTAGCCTAGCGCTTTATGTGTGCCACATCCCTAGTATTAGGACAAAGAAAATGGGGTTCCCCTTGTGGGACTTTAAAGGCACATAAAATATACTGTGTAGAAAATTATATGAAAAGAGTATTGAAAAATATAAATTTTATTGTAAACACAAATAATGATTAAAAACAGTACAGGCAAAGGAGAGACAGATATATCAACCGTAGTAGTCTGAACTAAAACCCAACATGTTTCGAAGCCAAAGGGAAGATTTTGCTTCTTCTTCAGGGGAGGGGTTCAAACGGTACTCTAATGAATAAAAAAGTATAAATAGTACAAAAACCATAAATTTTGGGGGTTTTTTTTAAGGAAGGAAGATATTTCAACATAACTTTATAGAGTGTTATACAGTTATTATAATAACAATAGTGACGAGTACTTACAGGGTTGAGAAAATAACTGTACTCAGGTAGCCTGCACGGTTAAAAACATCTGGTGGGTGCGAATGTCCTTGCAGTCAAAAATGCAATAAGTAAGATGGTAAATGGTTATTCTAGCCAATGAACCAGCCGCTGTTGACATCAGGTGTGCAGCCCCCAATCAATGGACGTCTGAAGTCCTTAATTGGGAGAGGCCAGAGGTAGCCTTTAGGGCGTAGGTGAGTGGTAAAGGTGTAGGTAGCACCGGTCTGAAAAATGGACAGAACAGGGCTAAGTACATTGATATATGTAGCAAAATAGGCAAGGGAGAGGCTGATAAATGTCGGCATATAAGATAGCTGTATATCTATGAGTAGTATGGTAAGTATATAAAAAGCATAATGACATAAAAATATATACCAAAAAGGTAGCCCAATATAAAATGGGCAATAAAATTATATTGCAATAGAATATAGCTAGAACAGCGAAGCCGATCAGAGAGAAGTATAAAGATTTTTTGGGAAACTAATTAACATGTATAAAATTGATACCTGAATGTAGATGGTAGTAAGGCAAACAGCGTCCTCTCAGCACCACAGCCAGCAAGTAAATGCGCTGGCTGTGTGTTGCGAGAGGTGCACTATAAAAGTGCTAGTTAATTAGTGCAAGACGTGACACAGCTGGCCTCAAGGGAAGGGCTTCCCGGAACGCCGGTGCCGAGCCCGCCCACAGAACCATGCGTCAACCCTGACGCGACGTGGGCGGGATCGGCGTCTGCGCTCCACCGACACGGGGGTCAGAGCCGGAAGTGCAGATGCACTAAGGCTGCCGATTGGTCCGAGCTGAACCGCAAAGGGCACAGAGGATGGAAGATAGGACCAGACTACCGCGATAACGCGGTATATGTCTCCCCGTGCCGGGACGCACATTAACGAAGGGGCAACGCCCGGAGTCAACATAAATTGCTTTATGTTGACTCCGGGCGTTGCCCCTTCGTTAATGTGCGTCCCGGCACGGGGAGACATATACCGCGTTATCGCGGTAGTCTGGTCCTATCTTCCATCCTCTGTGCCCTTTGCGGTTCAGCTCGGACCAATCGGCAGCCTTAGTGCATCTGCACTTCCGGCTCTGACCCCCGTGTCGGTGGAGCGCAGACGCCGATCCCGCCCACGTCGCGTCAGGGTTGACGCATGGTTCTGTGGGCGGGCTCGGCACCGGCGTTCCGGGAAGCCCTTCCCTTGAGGCCAGCTGTGTCACGTCTTGCACTAATTAACTAGCACTTTTATAGTGCACCTCTCGCAACACACAGCCAGCGCATTTACTTGCTGGCTGTGGTGCTGAGAGGACGCTGTTTGCCTTACTACCATCTACATTCAGGTATCAATTTTATACATGTTAATTAGTTTCCCAAAAAATCTTTATACTTCTCTCTGATCGGCTTCGCTGTTCTAGCTATATTCTATTGCAATATAATTTTATTGCCCATTTTATATTGGGCTACCTTTTTGGTATATATTTTTATGTCATTATGCTTTTTATATACTTACCATACTACTCATAGATATACAGCTATCTTATATGCCGACATTTATCAGCCTCTCCCTTGCCTATTTTGCTACATATATCAATGTACTTAGCCCTGTTCTGTCCATTTTTCAGACCGGTGCTACCTACACCTTTACCACTCACCTACGCCCTAAAGGCTACCTCTGGCCTCTCCCAATTAAGGACTTCAGACGTCCATTGATTGGGGGCTGCACACCTGATGTCAACAGCGGCTGGTTCATTGGCTAGAATAACCATTTACCATCTTACTTATTGCATTTTTGACTGCAAGGACATTCGCACCCACCAGATGTTTTTAACCGTGCAGGCTACCTGAGTACAGTTATTTTCTCAACCCTGTAAGTACTCGTCACTATTGTTATTATAATAACTGTATAACACTCTATAAAGTTATGTTGAAATATCTTCCTTCCTTAAAAAAAACCCCCAAAATTTATGGTTTTTGTACTATTTATACTTTTTTATTCATTAGAGTACCGTTTGAACCCCTCCCCTGAAGAAGAAGCAAAATCTTCCCTTTGGCTTCGAAACATGTTGGGTTTTAGTTCAGACTACTACGGTTGATATATCTGTCTCTCCTTTGCCTGTACTGTTTTTAATCATTATTTGTGTTTACAATAAAATTTATATTTTTCAATACTCTTTTCATATAATTTTCTACACAGTATATTTTATGTGCCTTTAAAGTCCCACAAGGGGAACCCCATTTTCTTTGTCATGGTACAGGAGAATGCAGGGCTGCTGGCATGGTACAGGAGAATGCAGGGCTGCTGGCATGGTACAGGAGAATGCGGGGCTGCGGGCATGGTACAGGAGAATGTGGGTCTGCAGGCATGGTACAGGAGAATGCAGGGCTGTAGGCATGGTACAGGAGAATGCGGGGCTGTGGGCATGGTACAGGAGAATGCGGGGCTGCGGGCATGGTACAAGAGAATGCGGGGCTGCGGGCATGGTACAGGAGAATGCGGGGCTGTGGGCATGGTACAGGAGAATGCGGGACTGCGGGCATGGTACAGGAGAATGCGGGTCTGCGGGCATGGTACAAGAGAATGCGGAGCTGAGGGCATGATACAGGAGAATGCGGGGCTGTGGGCAAGGTACAAGAGAATGCGGGGCTGCGGGCATGGTACAGGAGAATGCGGGGCTGCGGGCATGGTACAGGAGAATGCGGGGCTGTGGGCATGGCGCAGGAGAATGCGGGGATGTGGGCATGGCGCGGGAGAATGCGGGGCTGTGGGCATGGTACAGGAGAATGCAGGGCTGCGGGCATGGTACAGGAGAATGCGGGGCTGCGGGCATGGTACAAGAGAATGTGGGGCTGCGGGCATGGCACAGGAGAATGCGGGACTGCGGGCATGGTACAGGAGAATGCGGGTCTGCGGGCATGGTGCAGGAGAATGCGAGGCTAAGGGCATGGTACAGGAGAATGCAGTGCTGTGGGCATGGTACAGCAGAATGCGGGGCTGCGGGCATGGTACAGGAGAATGCGGGGCTGCGGGCATGGTACAGGAGAATGCAGGGCTGCGGGCATGGTACAGGAGAATGCGGGGCTGTGGGCATGGCACAGGAGAATGCAGGGCTGTGGGCATGGCACAGGAGAATGCGGGGCTGTGGGCAAGGTACAGGAGAATGCAGGGCTGTGGGCATGGTACAGGAGAATGTGGGGCTGCGGGCATGGTACAAGAAAATGCGGGGCTGCGGGCATGGTACAGGAGAATGCAGGGCTGCGGGCATGGTGCAGGAGAATGCAGGGCTGCGGGCATGGCGCAGGAGAATGCGGGGCTGCGGGCATGGTACAGGAGAATGCAGGGCTGCGGGCATGGTGCAGGAAAATGCAGGGCTGCGGGCATGGTGCAAGAGAATGCAGTGCTGTGGGCATGGTAGAGGAGAATGCGGGTCTGCGGGCATGGTACAAGAGAATGCGGGCTGCAGGCATACTACAGAAGATGCAGTGCTGCGGGCATGGTGCAAGAGAATGCAGTGCTGTGGGCATGGTAGAGGAGAATGCGGGTCTGCGGGCATGGTACAGGAGAATGCGGGTCTGCGGGCATGGTACAGGAGAATGCGGGGCTAAGGGCATGGTACAGGGGAATGCGGGGCTGAGGGCATGGTACAGGAGAATGCGGGGCTGCGGGCATTGTACAGGAGAATTCAGGGCTGCGGGCATGGTACAGGAGAATGCAGGGCTGCTGGCATGGTACAGGAGAATGCAGGGCTGCTGGCATGGTACAGGAGAATGCGGGGCTGCGGGCATGGTACAGGAGAATGCAGGTCTGCAGGCATGGTACAGGAGAATGCAGGGCTGTAGGCATGGTACAGGAGAATGCGGGGCTGTGGGCATGGTACAGGAGAATGCGGGGCTGCGGGCATGGTACAAGAGAATGCGGGGCTGCGGGCATGGTACAGGAGAATGCGGGGCTGTGGGCATGGTACAGGAGAATGCGGGACTGTGGGCATGGTACAGGAGAATGCGGGTCTGCGGGCATGGTACAAGAGAATGCGGGGCTGAGGGCATGATACAGGAGAATGCGGGGCTGTGGGCAAGGTACAAGAGAATGCGGGGCTGCGGGCATGGTACAGGAGAATGCGGGGCTGCGGGCATGGTACAGGAGAATGCGGGGCTGTGGGCATGGCGCAGGAGAATGCGGGGATGTGGGCATGGCGCGGGAGAATGCGGGGCTGTGGGCATGGTACAGGAGAATGCAGGGCTGCGGGCATGGTACAGGAGAATGCGGGGCTGCGGGCATGGTACACGAAAATGCGGGGCTGCGGGCATGGTACAGGAGAATGCGGGGCTGCGGGCATGGCCAGGAGAATGCCAGGCTGCAGGCATGGCACAGGAGAATGCGGGGCTGCGGGCATGGTACAGGAGAATGCAGTGCTGCAGGCATAATACAGAAGAATGCAGGGCTGTAGGCATGGTACTGGAGAATGCGGGGCTGCGGGCATGGTACAGAAGAATGCGGGGCTGCGGGCATGGTACAGGAGAAGGTGGGGCTGCGGGCATGGTACAGAAGAATGCGGGGCTGCGGGCATGGTACAGGAGAATGCGGGGCTGCGGGCATGGTACAGGACAATGCAGGGCTGCGGGCATGGTACAGGAGAATGAAGGGCTGCTGGCATGGTACAGGAGAATGCGGGGCTGTGGGCATGGTACAGGAGAATGTGGGGCTGCGGGCATGGTACAGGAGAATGCAGGGCTGTAGGCATGGTACAGGAGAATGCGGGGCTGTAGGCATGGAACAGGAGAAATTGAATGCAGGGCTGCGGGCATGGTACAGGACAATGCGGGGCTGCGGGCATGGTACAGGAGAATGCGGGGCTGCGGGCATGGTACAAGAGAATGTGGGGCTGCGGGCATGGTACAGGAGAATGCGGGACTGCGGGCATGGTACAGGAGAATGCGGGTCTGCGGGCATGGTGCAGGAGAATGCGAGGCTAAGGGCATGGTACCGGAGAATGCAGTGCTGTGGGCATGGTACAGCAGAATGCGGGGCTGCGGGCATGGTACAGGAGAATGCGGGGCTGCGGGCATGGTACAGGAGAATGCAGGGCTGCGGGCATGGTACAGGAGAATGCGGGGCTGTGGGCATGGCACAGGAGAATGCAGGGCTGCGGGCATGGCACAGGAGAATGCGGGGCTGTGGGCATGGTACAGGAGAATGCAGGGCTGTGGGCATGGTACAGGAGAATGTGGGGCTGCGGGCATGGTACAAGAAAATGCGGGGCTGCGGGCATGGTACAGGAGAATGCAGGGCTGCGGGCATGGTGCAGGAGAATGCAGGGCTGCGGGCATGGTGCAGGAAAATGCGGGGCTGCGGGCATGGTGCAAGAGAATCTAGTGCTGTGGGCATGGTAGAGGAGAATGCGGGTCTGCGGGCATGGTACAAGAGAATGCGGGCTGTGGACATACTACAGAAGATGCAGTGCTGAGGGCATGGTGCAAGAGAATGCAGTGCTGTGGGCATGGTAGAGGAGAATGCGGGTCTGCGGGCATGGTACAGGAGAATGCGGGTCTGCGGGCATGGTACAGGAGAATGCGGGGCTAAGGGCATGGTACAGGGGAATGCAGGGCTGAGGGCATGGTACAGGAGAATGCGGGGCTGCGGGCATTGTACAGGAGAATTCAGGGCTGCGGGCATGGTACAGGAGAATGCAGGGCTGCTGGCATGGTACAGGAGAATGCAGGGCTGCTGGCATGGTACAGGAGAATGCGGGGCTGCGGGCATGGTACAGGAGAATGCGGGTCTGCAGGCATGGTACAGGAGAATGCAGGGCTGTAGGCATGGTACAGGAGAATGCGGGGCTGTGGGCATGGTACAGGAGAATGCGGGGCTGCGGGCATGGTACAAGAGAATGCGGGGCTGCGGGCATGGTACAGGAGAATGCGGGGCTGTGGGCATGGTACAGGAGAATGCGGGACTGCGGGCATGGTACAGGAGAATGCGGGGCTGCGGGCATGGTACAAGAGAATGCGGAGCTGAGGGCATGATACAGGAGAATGCGGGGCTGTGGGCAAGGTACAAGAGAATGCGGGGCTGCGGGCATGGTACAGGAGAATGCGGGGCTGCGGGCATGGTACAGGAGAATGCGGGGCTGTGGGCATGGCGCAGGAGAATGCGGGGATGTGGGCATGGCGCGGGAGAATGCGGGGCTGTGGGCATGGTACAGGAGAATGCAGGGCTGCGGGCATGGTACAGGAGAATGCGGGGCTGCGGGCATGGTACACGAAAATGCGGGGCTGCGGGCATGGTACAGGAGAATGCGGGGCTGCGGGCATGGCCAGGAGAATGCCAGGCTGCAGGCATGGCACAGGAGAATGCGGGGCTGCGGGCATGGTACAGGAGAATGCAGGGCTGCGGGCATGGTGCAGGAAAATGCGTGGCTGCGGGCATGGTGCAAGAGAATGCAGTGCTGTGGGCATGGTAGAGGAGAATGCGGGTCTGCGGGCATGGTACAAGAGAATGCGGGGCTGCGGGCATACTACAGGAGATGCAGTGCTGCAGGCATGTACCATGCCCGCAGCATTGCATCTTCTGTAGTATGCCTGCAGCCCCGCATAATGGCAGGTAGTGTGGCTGTGGAGCAGTCTCACTTACTTGTTCCTAAAGGCGCCTTAGGATTTAAAAATGGCGCTGCCCGGCGCCAACACGTCACCGAGCATGAACCGCCGCCGCTTGGGAAAGCCCGTACATGTTCGGCTATTCGGTGCATGTCAGGCCGGCCGCTGACCCTTTTTTTTGTACTCGAGTAATAGCCGAAGAGGAGAAGAGGCGGCGGCCGGGGTCCACCCCTCTCTAAGTGCCGCCTGGGTCCCATGGTCCTACTGGGACCCATGGTAGTGCCGGCCCTGCTTACACTGAAGAATGCAACACCACAGGGTTGTTGTACTAAAACTAGAGAGTGCAAAATCTGGTGCAGCTGTGCATGATAGCCAATCCAATTTGGTTCCAGTAATCCATGTCCTTAGTCTGCTTGTCTACAGCACACTGTTTGTGGGCTTTTTTGTTCATCATCTTTAGAAGAGGCTTCCTTCTGGGATGACAGCCATGCAGACCAATTTGATGCAGTGTGTGGCGCATGGTCTAAACACCGACATGCTGACCCCCCCACCCCTATAATAAAATATTTACAAAATGTGGGGGTGTACTCACTTTTGTGAGATACTGTATGTGTGGCAGAGAACTAACAGTACGAATCACCCTGAACACCCCATTCTCCCCCTGTGAAACATGGTGGTGGCAGCATCATGTTGTAGGGATGCTTTTCTTCAGCAGGGACAGGGAAGCTGGTTAGAGTTGGCAGGAAGATGGATTGAGCCATATGCAAGGCAGTTTTACAAGAAAACCTGTTAGAGTCTGCAAAAGACTTGAGGCTTGTTGAAGGTTCACCTTCCAGCATGGCAACAACCCTAAACACATAGCCAGAGCTACAAAGGAATGGTTTAGATCAAAGCATATTCATGTGTTAGAATGGCTCAGTCAATGTACAGACCTAAATCCAATTGAGAATCTGTGGTCAGACTTAAAATTTGCTGTTCACAGATGCTCTCCATCCAATCTGACAGGGCTTGAGCTATTTTGCAAAGAAGAATGGGCGAAAATTTCACTCTCTAGATGTGCAAAGCTGGTAGAGACATACCCAAAAAGACTTGCATCTGTAAATACAGCGAAAGGTGGTTCTACAAAGTATTGACTAAGGGGGGCTGAATACAAAGGCATGCCACACTTTTCACATATTGATTTTCAAAAAAATTGAAAACCATTTATCATTTTTCTTCCACTTCACAATTATGTGCCACTTTGGTCTATCACATCAATCTCAATAAAATACATTTACGTTTTTGGTTGTAACATGACAAAATAAAATTTGAAGGGGTATGAATACTTTTTCAAGGCACTGTAAAGTGGTTACTACACAGAGTAATCACAAACAAATAAGCAGTCCACTTCCTTTGTTTGGAAACCCCATGTATATTCAGTACATTCTGGCTGAATGTAAGACCAGGTTATGATTACCTCTTTGATCTTCATTAGGAAACAGTCAATGTAGTCACGAGGATTATCGGAATCCAAAGTTTCAGTGTGCTGTTTCATGCTTTCGGCTGAAATGTCATAGATCATATTAAAATACTTCGCCAGTTTCTTATGCGGACCTGGCACGTAGTTCATAAGGTTTGGATACATGTTGTATAGCTGTGATGTCAAAGAAAAAATGTATATATTAAATATTATTCAGAGAAAACCATACAGGGACATGTTCCACTAAAAATCAGACAACGTCCTAAGGACTACGAGAACAAAGGGCTTATTCTCAAAGTTTGGCAGCATATTTAATAGAGGTCTTACAGTAGTGGCACTAAAACATATTTACAAAACAGTCAATTTGAAACTCATCAAACATTTTTTTAGGTGAATCTTTCTGGTACATGTGTTTTAAATGACAGTGACTGATTGATCACCAGTGAATATCTGATGAAAGCCACATTTAGGCTTCTTTAACATGGATGGCTGGGAAGGGGGGGGGGGGTAATAACAGGCAGTTAAGCTGCAGACTCCATGACCCTAATGTGCTTCTTCTTGAGTCCCTCCTTTGTTGCATTGGCGGTATGTTTCTGATCACTGTCATGCTGGTAGACCCATCCACGACCCATCTTTAGTGTTCTGGCTAAGGGAAGAAGGTTCTTGTTCAAGATTTTACAATACATGGCTCCGTCAATTGGCCCCTTAGTTTGGCAAAGTTGGCCTGTACCTTTAGCAGAGAAACAGCCCCAAAGCATAATGTTTTCATCTCAGTGCTTGACTGTAGGGATGGTATTGTTAGGGTCTTAGTTAGCATTTTTCTTCCTCTAAACATGACGAGTCGAGTTAATGCCAAAGAGCTAAATTTTGGCCTCATCTGACCACAGCACTTTTTCCCAATCCTTCTCTTAATCATTTAGATTTTTATTGGCAAACTTCAGTACATGTTCAGTACTACAGCCTGTACATGTGCCTTTTTGAGCAGAGGGACCTTGCGGGCGATGCAAGATTTCAATCCATGGCGGCATATTGTGTTACAATATGGTTAATGGTTTGTTTGGTGACTGTGGTCCCAACTGCCTTGAGATAATTCACAAGCTCCTCCCGTGTAGTTCTGGGCTTATCCCTCACTTTTCTTATGATCATCCTTACCCAGTGATGCAAAGTCTTGCATGGAGCTCCAGACCAAGGGCGATTGTTGGTTATTTAGTATTTCTTCCATTTGGGAATAATCGCTCCAACTGTTGTCTCCTTCTCACCAAGCTTCTTGATGATGGTCTTGTAGCCCATTCCAGCCTTGTGCAGGTCTACAATCCCATCCTTGATGTTCTTTGACAGCTCTTTGGTCTTGCCCATGATTGTGGGTTTGAATGGAAGAAAGACATTCTGTGGACAGGTGTCTTTTATACACATAATGAGTTGTTGTTAGGAACGCCTTCTTAAATTGACAGGACTAATCTGTGGGAGCCAGAATCAATGCAACTCAATTTATAACATTTGTATCATGTGTTTTTTCTGAATTTTTGGTTGATATTCTGTCTCTATCATTTAAAATACACCTACGATAAAAAATTATAGATCATGAATTTCTTTGTAAGTGGGCAAACTTAAAAAATCTGCTGGGGATCAAATAATTAATTTTCCCAACCTTATAACATCTTTAAAAGTAAAACCAAGTTTCATAAAAAAAAAAAAAAAAAATAGTGCTTTTTGACAAGCAGAAGTACAACTTTAAAATATAAAAAAAACGAACAACTTTAAACTGTATTGGCTGAAATGCCAGTGCACATATTACCTGAATAAATTAACATTAAATAATAGCTTAGTAGATGTCCCCTACTTATTCCTATGTGGTGCAATAGTGCAATACATGTTTAAACTTTAATGTGCTATTACTATAGGCTTGGGATGGAATCGTGTTGCCAATAAAGAAAAGGCAAGCAGAGGACGCCAAAGAGATAGTTTGAAAGATTGTAATGTGTGGAACTGCATAGGAAAGGGAAATGATTGATGGGAGCCTGCGTCTCTCTGCCAATACAACTTGCCGACAGAATCAGGGGGCTGGGGCTTTAACAGACAGGCGGAGCTCTGAGGAAAGTGGAAGTTCAGGTGGGTAAAGTCCCTCTCTGACATTTTTATTCTGTTTTCATATTTTTGTTTACGAAATTAACACTGCTAGATGACCCAGTCATCTTAATCAAAACACCATATTCTTATGACATGGGTTAGGACAGATTAGAGGAGATTTACTAAAACTGGAGCACTCTGAATCTGGTGCAGCTCTGCCTGGTATCCAATCGGCTTCTAACTTCAGCTTGTTTAATTAGCTTTGACAATAAAACCTGGAAGCTAATTGGTTTCTCTGCAAAGGTTCACCAGATTTTGCACGCTCCAGTTTTAGTCATTCCTCCCCATTATGTCTATCTAAGAACCTGAATAAACGTGTGAAAAATTGTCACCCTAGTGCTAATAAACATCATCAAGTCACCCTGTCAGTGGGTTTTAATCAGAATAAATAAACTGCATGATATATGCCCCTTGAGCAGTTCCACCCTCTTGCTGGGCTTAGTGTCCATAACTGCAGTGCCTTCCACTGCCTTCTTCTTCTTCCCTTTGTCATTGCTTTACAGCGTATCACCACCGTTGGTAAGGTCAGTGGATTATGAAGTCAGAGTTTGATGGATGACTTAATGAGTGAGTTAGATCTCTGATCATTATGTTAACCATTAGCAATCTTCTGAAAAAATTTTCATATGTTGCCTTCACAAACCATTTTAATTGCCAGTGTGATTGAGGACTTATACTTGAGAATAGAGTCATCCTCTTCATACCCACCGTCCCCCAAGTGCTGCTCATGATAAGGAAGTTATTATAAATGCTCTCAACTATGGCCAACAGTCTTTTGTCTTCATAATCAAATCGACTGCCAAATACGATAGAGCAGATCACATTGGAGACTGTTCGAGCAAAGTATAAGGAAGG
This sequence comes from Pelophylax lessonae, assembly GCF_965119305.1. Taxonomy (NCBI): domain Eukaryota; kingdom Metazoa; phylum Chordata; class Amphibia; order Anura; family Ranidae; genus Pelophylax; species Pelophylax lessonae. The sequence continues at coordinate 65,118,186 of NC_138774.1, forward strand.
ATTCATTGGAGCCCCTAGGAATAAAGTTATACACATCAGCGTTATTTACTTTCTCTGTTTACACAGTAATGACACATTCATTAGTTTCTTACAGAGTCTATATTCACCAATCCCATCAGTCCATTGGTAAACCAAGCATGCATACTATATATTGACCCTATTCATCCCCCCCTCATCCATTCTACCCTATGCAGCCTATGTATCACCACAATGTCTGGGCCTTCATCCTCTCTTATGGATAGTACACTGCCTCACTGTAATCTTCAAAATGTCCACTTCCTATTTACCCCACCATCTGTCTGTAATCCCCAAAACCAATTCCCACAGTGTTATCATCCTCTTCTGTTTTCAGAACCCTTATTCTTCCTTCCATATATGTAGCGTTGGGACTCCTCACCATCCTCTTTCTTTCCTAACTTAAAGGGCATCTCTAAGCAAAACCTTTTTTTTTAGTTCTGAATAGAATAGGGTAAGGCTATGCTCTCTGTCAGAAAAAAGCTAAAAGAATCTGCGCTTAAGATAAAAAGCTAAAACTACCAACTATGGCTGCAGCCCACCTCAAAAATGCAACCCTAAAAGGGATGCATCAAATATGTGTAGAAAAGAGGAAGTCATTGGCGCTGCCAGATATAGGATAAGGGAATGGAAATTTATAAATATACTTCCTAGTGGTGATGGGTAACTCTTCTGATGTGGGACACGTGGTATATTTAGAGATATAGAATGTACAGAATGAAAAAAGGATTATACATGATTAATTATGTATGACATATGTACTACCAATATACATACAATGTATTTGCGTGCATCTGCCTCTATGTGACAAAAAAGTGTAGACCAAGTAGCAAAAAAGTGCTAAGTGTCACAAATGTGAACACTCTCCGTGGATGTGTAGAATCCTAAACGTAAAAGATTTTGTTGTGTGTGTGCGTCCGTGTTATATATAAATAAGAAACCTAAAAGTTATAAATCAATTAGTGTAGTAGTAAAATGTATATTGCAATAATAAGCAATGTGCAATAATAAATAATTAGTGGGGTGTGGGCAAGTGCATATGAATCCCATGTCTCAAATAGTATACAGAAATAAATGTGTCCCCCGTATCTCAAAATACATAAATACGTGCAAATCCAACAATAAATATGTGCAAAGCCAGCAATATAAATTAATTTAGCTGCAAATATGTGCAAAACCAGCAATATAGATTAATATAACTGCATGTATGTGCAATGTGCAGTAATAAATAATTGGTGGGGTGTAAACATGTGCATATGAATCCCAAAAATCAAGTACTATACAGAAATAAAAGTGTCCCCCACATCTAAAAATAGATAAATAAATATATGCACATACGCTAATAATATGTATAACTCCAATTTAGCAGTAAATATGTGCAAAACCAGCAATATAAATTAATATAACTGCCTACATCAGGGGTGTCAAACTCAAATTAATCGGGGGCCGCATCAGCAGTATAGTTGCCCTCAAGGGGCCGGTGGTATCTGTAGGACTATGTGTCCACTCTGTATTATCATAAATAATTGTAACTGCGTTCGATTATTACTGGTTTTAGTAATAATTGAAGTAATAACTAACCATGAAAGCAGAAGCTTAGAAGTAATAATGGCAAGCCGATATTCAAAAATACAATTATTGTACAATTTATTGAACAATTCGTTTTGGTAACAGAAAGTACATTTTTTTAAACATACAAATATTGCCAAGCACTGTTTATTTCACATATGGCAAACACAAGGCATTAACTTTGTTCAACTTTTCTGACTGGATGACTGACACCGTTTTCCTGAGGTCAGTCCATCAATGTCTGGCTTTAGGTCTTGTGCTGTAGCAATCCGCAAAACAGCATGGAGGTTATCATCAGTGATGCGTGATCTAAGCTTGGTCTTGTTCAGATTCATGATTGAAAACATCTGTTCACATAGATAGGTGCTCCCAAACATGGACAGAACACGGGCAGCTTGAAGTCGGAGCTGTGGCATCAAATCAGGGGGGAGGAGACGGTAAAAGTCGTCGACTGCCACATCCTGGAACTTTGCTCTCAGGCTACTGTTGCACTGAAGTTCTATTAATTCCATCTGAAGATGATGTGGTGCACTGTCAACATGGATGTTGAAGGGATTGGCAAAGCTGCTAAAGGTTAAGTGTTGTTCCTTAAAGTCAGAAAAGCGTTGGTTAAATTCATCAATCAGACGGTTCACTTTGGTAGCCAATCGAGCACATGAAAAAGCACCTGGGAATTTGGTTGAGATGCTATGACAGATAGTAAAGTGGGCAAGACTTTCTTTTTCAAGCTGTGACTTCCATAGGCGCAGTTTCTCCTGGAAAGCTGTGATTGCATCATACATTGCCGTTATGACTTGTTTGCGGCCCTGCAGCCTCAGATTCAGTTGGGCGAGATGCTCTGTTATGTCACATAGCATGGCAAAATCACACAGCCAATTTGGATCTGACAGTTCAGGCAAGGGCTTCCCTTTACTTTGCATAAAAAGAGCAATTTCTTCCAAAAGCTCAAAAAATCTCTTGAGAACATCGCTCCTACTCAGCCACCTTACATCGGTATGGTATGGCACATCTGTATGTTCCGTGCCCACCTCCTTCAAAAATTGTTGGAACTGGCGATGATTCAGGCCCCGTGCATGAAGAAAGTTCACTGTTTTCGTGACCGTGGACATTATGTTATCCAGTTCCAGAACCTTGCCACACAGAGCTTCTTGGTGGATAATGCAGTGATAAGTTATCAGCTGTGTGTGGCAGTTACTTATTTTCATTTTCTCTTTTAACAGTCCAACCAAGCCTATTCTCTCTCCACACATTGCAGGTGCTCCATCAGTAGTAAGCCCCACCAACTTTTCCCAAGGTAATTTCATTTTATTTATGGATTCCTCCACTGCGTTGAAGATGTCCCTCCCAGTTGTTGTCCCTTGCATAGCGACCACATCCAAGAGCTCCTCACTGACAGACGAGTCGCCCTTCACACCTCTAACAAAAATGGCTAGATGAGCTGTATCAGTATTGTCGGTGCTTTCGTCAACAGCAAATGAAAACGCAAGATAACTGCATGTTTCTTCAGCCAGCTGTGTTGTAAGGTTACATGCTAGGTCCCTGACCTGGTCTGTGATAGTGTTTCTTGACAAGCTGACATTGTTAAAAGCCTGTCTCTGCTCAGGGCACACCTGCTCACATACCTTTAGCATACACTGCTTTACAAATGCACCTTCTGAAAAGCACTTTGAAGCCCGCGCAATTTCTTCAGCCACAAGAAAGCTGGCTTTCACTGCTGCATCATTTTTTGCTGTCATTTTTGCAAAAATATTTCGTTGAGAATGCAGTCTGCCTTTTAATTCCTGGACCTTTTGTTGCTTTTCTTGGTGGCTAAGGTTAGCATATTTGGCTCCATGTTTGGTCTCAAAGTGCCGGCGTAAATTGTATTCCTTCATCACTGCCACTGCTTCGTAGCAAATAATACATACCGGCTTGTCTCCATCAAGTACAAACATGTATTCACTTTCCCATCTCTCATTAAATTGCCTTCCCTCTGCATCAACTTTTCTTTTCTTGGACATTTTGGGGTGATTTGATTGTAGTTTTTGGGTCCCTATACCTCTGTAAAGTGACATGGAATTGGTCAGTATATCCAAAGTTTACTGCTTCACCTGCCATATTATTTTACCATTGCAGTGCTGTGAAGGGCAGGTGCAGACCAGCATGGAGCCCACTCACACTGCTGTACCAGATAATGCAAGTCCAAAAAGGAGTGTCACACATTGCTGGTATCTTCCACAAGATGATATAAATCAAATAGTTATAAACAGACACCCAGAGCACCCCATACATCAGATGTCAAGAGCTCTCCACCATCAGAAGTTAAGAGTATAGTATGTACAAAGTGAAGAGTTCAGGAATGCGCTACATACAGAGTGAAGGGTTCAGGAATGCGCAATGTACAGAGTGAAGGGTTCAGGAATGCGCTGTGTACAGAGTGCAGAGTTCAGGAGTGTGCTATATACAGAGTGCAGAGTTCAGGAATGTGCGGTTCAGGAGTGCGCTTTATACAGGGTAAATAAACAAGCTGCGTTAAGGGAAAAAAGATATAAATAACTAGTCTCAAAAACACAACTAGATTGTGCAATCATGTGCTCCAATAAATGATCAACATATATTAACTCAGTACCAAAAAAGGTGAATGAATAGAGATCAGAAATACAATGAATAATATGGTGAAAAAAATATGTAAATAAAGTTTTAAATAAAAGTCCATAAGCCCAATCAGGGGATGTGACACACAGTGAACAATTGAAAAAAGATGTGCAATCCACCCAGAGTGATCAATCCTCCACCAACATATAAGCTGCTTACCAGATGCTGGTAAATATATCGCCTGTAGTACCGATAGGAGATAACTAAATGCGCTCATACAGACACAAGAGGCATCATGATTCAAAATTTCCAATGGGCCAGCTCAGTTTCGCTCACACAGTCCCCCAAATGCACCACCCGTGTGGCCAGGTCTGGTAAATGTCTGCTTTTCTAACAGCTCCTGGACTTACTTTCAGCATACAGGACGGTGGAAATAATCCTTGGGCTGAAGAGCCGACACCAGGAAGTAAAACCTAAAAATACACAGTGCGCCCTCTTATGCATCCTATTTTAGCTCCATGTGGCTATATCTTTATAGCCCATCCCAAAATCGCTATAGCCCTACCTTCTCTTTTCGCCGCTAACTAGATTTTGTGAGAATTCTGTCACTTCACGATAAAGGGGCATAGTAAATTCATGTCATATTTGTTCATCATAAGAAGGGAATTAACATGGGCCTTTGCATATCAATGTGTATCACGGCTACAATTTTTGTATATATAATTGTACTGTAAGGGGGAGATATAAAGAATTATTAAAATAAATACTATTAGTGTTGATCGTTAATGATCTGACACATATAATTAAGGCAAAAAAGGGGCATATTGGTATGGCCATCTATGCTTAAGACACTATATATTAAAAATTGTTCTTATTCTATAAAAAATATAATAGATTAATTTAAGAGCCAGCGGACTGGTAGACACTTGTTCTCCTTCTATTCTTACTTCATAGCATATTACACATTGCTATACATTATTAGGGCCTAGTTGCATTAAGAATTACTATAATATGTATGTATTGGTCAATGTGCTCACCTAATACATCCATTGCCATTACATATGGTGCTGTCCTCCAAATACATATATAGCTATCATTTAAAAATATAAATTACATCAGTTCCATAAATAAATAACATCTATAGATAAAACCACCCAGTTTATAATACTATCCCTGTCCATGTATTAACTGGGTACATAATGGGTGACCAGGAAGGGATATAAAAAAAAAATGTATATGTAGATGGAGTAATGCTGTGCAGATGTAGTTCTTGGGAAAAATCCATACTTTATATTAAAGCATGTATATGACCAGTGTCTTATAGGAGTATATGTGCAATGGGAATTATGGATATTTACTTAAAACTTAATTGTAGAGGTTGGTAATAAGGAGCTATAGCAATTGCATATAAAATAAGGATATGATAAAAATATAGAGGGTGTCGAAATGTCCTATAAATTCTCACATTTAAATTGACCCATTAAAAACTGAAAAACCTTAAAACTTATTGTGGAAATTGATAATAAGGGGGTGTGGCAGTTATAAGTAAAATACGGTATATATAAGGATACAGTAAAAATATGGAGGGTGTAGAAATATATCTCAAAAAAATTATAAAATTCCTTCACATTTAAGTAGGCCCATTTGAAAACCTAAAATTAGATGAGATAAATATATATTTATTCATATTTTTATGAAATATAAAAAAATGGTAAAAAGGTATAAAAATAATTATTTAAAAATTTGAAATAAAACAATTAAGATCTATGTCAAGATTCAACCCTCCAGGCTAAAGTGATTCTAATTGATAGATCCATTTTGTCTCCTTTTTAGAAATTTTCCTGGTTTTATTTCCCCCCTGCCAATGTTCTTTTATGGTGTCAATCCCGTAGAATAATAGTCCTCTAGGGTTTTTATTATGTGTTTCCAAAAAATGTCTTGATAAACTATGTTTAGGGAAACCCTTTTTGATGTTCTTTATGTGTTCCCTTATGCGTACATACAATGGTCGGGTGGTTCTGCCCACGTATTGCCGCTGGCATGGGCACTTTATGATGTAAGTAACGTGTGTACTGGAACACGTTATTAATTCATTAATTTTGAACTTTCTTTTGTTCACATTGGATCTAAATTCAGTCATCTTCTTAGGTTGTAATGTGTTGTTTCTGCAGGCCAGACACCTCCGACATCGTATAAACCCTTTCATATCTGGAAAGATCTTAATTTATTTTGGTGGGTCTATTACGTTGTGGACCAATCTATTTCTAAGTGCTGGTGCTTTCCGATAAACTTCGGTTTACTGGGTAAAATCTTTGCCAAAGTTCTATCCGATTTTAAAATGGGCCAATATTTCTTAAAAAGTTTTTCCATTTGTTTATGTTGATTGTTAAAACCTGTGATAAAAGCATAATCAAACTCATTATTTCTATTTCTTGGTTTTTCTGTAAGTAATTCATCCCTCCGCATATTCTTGACTTTGTTTTTCGTTGTTTCTAATGTCTTCCTATCGTATCCTTTTTCTATAAATTTCTCAGTCAGTATTTCCGCTTGTGTTTCATATTCCTCAATTTTGCCACAGTTTCTTCTCAGCCTCATATACTGCCCCTTGGGTATATTTTGCTTCCACTTAGGGTGGTGGCAACTTGATGTGGGGATATACCCATTCTTGTCGGTCGGTTTAAAAAAAGTCCTTGTGGTCAATTTACCATTTTCTTCAAAAATCTGTAGGTCTAAAAAATCAACTTGTGTTGGATCCTGGTTTCCCGTGAATTTGATACCTTACCTGTTGCTGTTCAGTTCCTTAATAAAAGCATCTGATGTGTGTTGTGGTCCCTTCCATACCATAATAATATCGTCTATATATCTGTATTAAAAACCTAAATAGGATATTTGCGTGATATAAATAAGTTCGTCTTCTAAGTTCATAAATAAATTAGCCACGCTTGGGGCATATCTTGCCCCCATTGCAACGCCCCTTGTTTGGACATAAAAAGTGTTCGAATGCCAGAAGTAATTACTAGACATTGCCAATTGTAGCCCTTCTAAAATATAATCAATTTGAGCTTGTTTAAGATTGGAGTCCTCATGTAAGGCTCTCTTTACTCCTTTATTTCGTCTTTTTGCTTGATGCTCGTGTACAATGAATTTGCATCCACTGTGACTAAAAGGCATTGGTCATCGACTTCCAGGTCTTGTAATTCCCTAATGAGTTGTACGCTGTCTTTCAAGTAGGATTTCCCCTCTGGTACCAAAGGTTGGAGGTATTGGTCAAGATATTCCCCCAGCCTTGAAAATAGTGAGTCGATCCCACTTATAATGGGTCTACCCGGGGGTTTTCCCAATCGTTTGTGGATCTTGGGGAGATAGTACATTACCGGTGTTTTAGATGAGGATGGAATTAGATATTCCGCTTCTTTATCTGTTAAAATTCCCAAGTCCTTCCCCTTCTTTATGTAGCTCACTAGTTTTTTCCTATACTCCCTGGTGGGGTTGGATCTCAATTTCTGGTAGGTATCCGGAGTCATTAATAAATTATTCATCTCCTCCTCATAGTCTTCCTTTTTCAGGATTACCAGACCTCCACCTTTGTCCGCAGAGCAGATGACCACTTGTTTGTTCTCCTCCAACTTTTTTATGGTTTTCCAAATTCTTTTGTTGTCCTTACTTTCTATATTGAGATTCCTTATTTCGTGCTCCACCATTTTTTTGAAAGCGTTAGTACACTCATTATTAGGTACTTTTGGATTAAAAGTCGACCGATTTCTAAGACTTGTGTGTTTAAAATGCGTGTTAGTTGCCTGGCTCTGTGTCCCCTTCAGACTAAAAAAATTCTTGATGTTTAACGTCCTTTTTTTAAACCGACCGACAAGAATGGGTATATCCCCACATCAAGTTGCCACCACCCTAAGTGGAAGCAAAATATACCCAAGGGGCAGTATATGAGGCTGAGAAGAAACTGTGGCAAAATTGAGGAATATGAAACACAAGCGGAAATACTGACTGAGAAATTTATAGAAAAAGGATACGATAGGAAGACATTAGAAACAACGAAAAACAGTCAAGAATATGCGGAGGGATGAATTACTCACAGAAAAACCAAGAAATAGAAATAATGAGTTTGATTATGCTTTTATCACAGGTTTTAACAATCAACATAAACAAATGGAAAACATTTTTAAGAAATATTGGCCCATTTTAACCACTTAAGCCCCGGAGGATTTGGCTGCTAAAGGACCAGGGGTTTTTTTGCGATTTTTTACTGCGTGACTTTAACGGACAATTGCGCGGTCGTGCGACGCTGTACCTAAACGAATTTGACGTCCTTTTTTTCCCACAAACAGAGCTTTCTTTTGGTGGTATTTGATCACCTGTGCGATTTTTTGATCACGCGCTATAAACAAAAAAAGAGCGTAAATTTTGCAAAAATAACAATATTTTTCACATTTTTTTATATGAAATTCCCCAAAAAAAAAAGTAAAAATCAAAATTTTTTAACATTTTTCGGCCAATTTGTTTTATGCTACCTATGTTTGGTAAAAAAAATCGCAAAAAGCGTATTTTGATTGGTTTGCGCAAAAGTTATCGCGTTTACTAACAAAGAGAAAGATTTTTGTCATTTTTGGTGTTTTTTTTTTTAACGCGTAATGGCGGCGATCTGCGATTTTTTTTCGGTACTGCGACATTGCGGCGGACAGATCGGACCCTTGACTGACATTTTTGACACTTTTGGGGTTACCAGTGACATTACTGCAGTAATCAGTGCTATACATATGCACTGTTACTGCAAAAATGACACTGGCAGGGAAGGGGTTAACTTTATTGGGAAGGGAGGGGTTAAGTGTGTCCTAGGGGCGTGCTTTCTACTGTGTAGGGACATTGCTATTGGTGTAAAAGCAAAGATCAACCGTTCTACATAGTAGAACGGTCAGATCTTTACTTTTACACAGGGAGAACTGACAGGCAGCTTGTTTACACAAGCTGCTCTGTCTTTCTCCCTTCACAGGAGCGATCGTAGTGTGGCCGGCGGACATCGAGTCCGCCGGTCACACGCACTGACTTACCTGTGAACGAGCCGCGGCGGGCGCGCGCCTCGGCGGGCGCGCGCCCGCTCGCTATAGGCTCGCAAGTCAGTGACAGGCGAGTGACGTACCGATACGTCACTCTGCCTGGCCGGGGCTGACCGCCGCAGTATATAGTCGTGCGGCGGTCGGCAACCGGTTAAAATCAGATAGAACTTTGGCAAAGATTTTACCCAGTAAACCAAAGTTTATTTATCGGAAAGCACCAGCACTTAGAAATAGATTGGTCCACAACGTAATAGACCCATCAAAACAAATTAAGATCTTTCCAGATATGAAAGGGTTTATACGATGTCGGAGGTGTCTGGCCTGCAGAAACAACACATTACAACCCAAGAAGATGACTGAATTTAGATCCTATGTGAACAAAAGAAAGTTCAAAATTAACTAATTAATAACGTGTTCCAGTACACACGTTACTTACATCATAGAGTGCCCATGCCAGCGGCAATACGTGGGCAGAACCACCCGACCATTGTATGTACGCATAAGGGAACACATAAAGAACATCAAAAAGGGTTTCCCTAAACATAGTTTATCAAGACATTTTTTTGGAAACACATAATAAAAACCCTAGAGGACTATTATTCTACGGGATTGACACCATAAAAGAACATTGGCGGGGGGAAAATAAAACCAGGAAAATTTCTAAAAATGAGACAAAATGGATCTATCAATTAGAATCACTTCAGCCTGGAGGGTTGAATCTTGACATAGATCTTAATTGTTTTATTTCTAATTTATAAATATTTTTATACATTTTTACCATTTTTTATATTTCATAAAAATATGAATAAATATATATTTATCTCATCTAATTTTAGGTTTTCAAATGGGCCTACTTAAATGTGAAGGAATTTTATAATTTTTTTGAGATATATTTCTACACCCTCCATATTTTTACTGTATCCTTATATATACCGTATTTTACATATAACTGCCACACCCCCTTATTATCAATTTCCACAATAAGTTTTAAGGTTTTTCAGTTTTTAATGGGTCAATTTAAATGTGAGAATTTTTAGGACATTTCGACACCCTCTATATTTTTATCATATCCTTATTTTATATACAATTGCTATAGCTCCTTATTACCAACCTCTACAATTAAGTTTTAAGTAAATATCCATGATTCCCATTTGCACATATACTCCTATAAGACACTGGTCATATACATGCTTTAATATAAAGTATGGATTTTTCCCAAGAACTACATCTGCACAGCATTACTCCATCTACATATACATTTTTTTTTTTATATCCCTTCCTGGTCACACATTATGTACCCAGTTAATACATGGACAAGGATAGTATTATAAACTGGGTGGTTTTATCTATAGATGTTACTTATTTATGGAACTGATGTAATTTATATTTTTAAATGATAGTTATATATGTATTTGGAGGACAGCACCATATGTAATGGCAATGGATGTATTAGGTGAGCACATTGACAAATACATACATATTATAGTAATTCTTAATGCAACTAGGCCCTAATAATGTATAGCAATGTGTAATATGCTATGAAGCAAGAATAGAAGGAGAACAAGTGTCTACCAGTCCGCTGGCTCTTAAATTAATCTATTACATTTTTTATAGAATAAGAACAATTTTTAATATATAGTGTCTTAAGCATGGATGGCCATACCAATATGCCCCTTTTTTGCCTTAATTATATGTGTCAGATAATTAACGATGGTCACTAATAGTATTTATTTTAATAATTCTTTATACCTCCCCCTTACAGTACAATTATATATACAAAAATTGTAGCCATGATACACATTGATATGTAAAGGCCCATGTTAGTTCCCTTCTTATGATGAAAAAATATGACATGAATTTACTATGCCCCTTTTTTGTGTGAAGGCTCCTCCGATTGATAACAACATCGCTTGTCCCAATAGAATCATTATAAGCTTTTTAGGACGTGCATACGTTTTTTAAATCCAATTCCGGGTTCCAACGACTAGTCTATCTAGAATCTGCCTGGCAACATTGAACGTCAGAATTAGCAGACTTCGATTGGTCATTTTCTTTCTATCTAATTTTCTCTTGTCTTTTTCTTTTTATCCTGATAAATCTACTCGGCAACAAATGATGCAAGGAGTATTCCTTTTACGATTGGCTGATGGGCAGTTAATTGAGCACGCCCTGGCCGGGTTGCCTGGTAACCACTTGGCATATAGGAAGACAGAATGGACGTGGTCGACGCTACTCCAGATGACGTCAGTGTGACGAAACGCGCCGAGAGCGTAACCACATCACTTCCGTCTATCGATCCGGAGGCTTGGAACGCACATCCGGTGGTTGGAACGCATGTTGTCTCTAGGCGCGCACCGCAAGAGAGGAGGTTGCGGCTCCTATGCCATACGGACGCGCTGTTTGTACATTGACTATGTGAGTACTTGTCTATTTTTACTTAAATAAAGAATTTGTAAGCGATTTTTCACTATTGGAGGCATTTTTCCTTTCACATACCCGGGGAATGTTCTGGCTATTTCCTTTTTGACATTGATGCTGCAAGCCACTACCTAGCTATTTGGAGTGAGACCGAACTGAGGGAGGAAGGATAAGAGCAGAGACCTGATTGCTGGTGCATGGGAGCGATCCCCAATATCGACCTGCGATCCACCCCTGTAGGGGTACCCAATTCTGGTAAGCGCGGGACCTCAGGAAAGGGGGAGCACCTTACCTTTCGCCCATTCACGGCACTCCGGGCTATTGCAAAAAAGAGCACCCTAATATTTTCCTTATGAACTCTATATCACCAGGAATTTTTTGGACACTTTCTCACCAATCTTGATTGCATGTTTTACAGAATTGTTGGATCTGCATATATGTAGTTATATGAATTTATATTGCTGTTTTTGCACATATTTACTGCTGATTTTTATTGCTGTATCTGCATGTAGGCAGTTATATTAATTTATATTGCTGGTTTTGCACATATTTATTGCTAAATTGGAGTTATACATATTATTAGCGTATGTGCATATATTTATTTATCTATTTTTAGATGTGGGGGACACTTTTATTTCTGTATAGTACTTGATTTTTGGGATTCATATGCATATGATAACACCCCGCCAATTATTTATTACTGCACATTGCACATACATGCAGTTATATTCATCTATATTGCTGGTTTTGCACATATTTGCAGTTATATTAATTTATATTGCTGGCTTTGCACATATTTATCGTTGGATTTGCACGTATTTATGTATTTTGAGATACGGGGGACACATTTATTTCTGTATACTATTTGAGACTTGGGATTCATATGCACTTGCCTACACCCCACTAATTATTTATTATTGCACATTGCTTATTATTACAATATACATTTTACTACTACACTAATTGATTTATAACTTTTAGGTTTCTTATTTATATATAACACGGACGCACACACACAACAAAATCTTTTACGTTTAGGATTCTACACATCCACGGAGAGTGTTCACATTTGTGACACTTAGCACTTTTTTGCTACTTGGGTACACTTTTTTGTCACATAGAGGCAGATGCACGCAAATACATTGCATGTATATTGGTAGTACATATGTCATACATAATTATTCATGTATAATCCTTTTTTCATTCTGTACATTCTATATCTCTAAATATACCACGTGTCCCACATCAGAAGAGTGACCCATCACCACTAGGAAGTATATTTATAAATTTCCATTCCCTTATCCTATATCTGGCAGCGCCAATCACTTCCTCTTTTCTACACATATGCTCTCTGTCAACTTCTTTTTGCTGTCTATGCTCTCATTGGGGAGAATCACCAGTACCATTGTCACTGAAAGTGAAAAGGTAGGGAACTGTCCCCTCCGCAACAAGGAAATAAATCCTCCACTGGGGACACCCAAGGGTACCAAGAGGATGTTTTACATAGTTCCCCACTGTCCCTATTCTTTCCTCCTTAGCGGCCTTTCTTTTAGGTCTGATATGTAGACCACTATAAGGAAATTTTACAGAACCCCCCCTAAACTTACTTGAGACCATTAGTATACCATGTTTTTATTTAAAAAAAAAAAAGAACCTTTAAAGAGGTTGTAAACATCAGAAAAAAAAAAAACCTGAAAGACAAAGGCATAATGAGCTAGTATACATTGCATACTGTACTAGCTCATTATGAAATGCTTACTTTAGAACGAAGCCCCCGCAGTGCCGTCCTCTCACTGGTGACATGACACGGCCGACATGTTCAGCCGTCTTCCTTCTGGGTTTGTGGCCTCTCACCATCTTTTTGGCCGGAGCTGCGATGACGTCAATCCTGTTCATGTGCACGGGAGTCGCCGCTCACGGCACAGGGCTCTGAAGGAACGGCACGGGAGGCCGTTCCTTCAGAGCGCATGCGCCAGTGATGCCACTGGCTGCACGCAAAGTAAATATCTCCTAAACGGTGCATGCTTAGGAGAGATTTATAGTACCTATAGATAAGCCTTATCATAGGCTTACCTATAGGTACAAGCTACAAAGAAAGTTTTTCTTCTTCTTTAATATCACTTTAACATTATCTGCTAGCGCTCCTATATACTAATCTCCTAGCTACCACTCCTATGACCTAAACCCCTAGCTGTATCATCTATGTCCTAATCTCCTAGCTGCCTATTCTTCGATCTAGTCTTCTAGCTTTCTTTCATATAACATTATGTTTAAGCCTCTCATATAGAGGCTATACCAATATGTCTATCCCATAACTTAATATCTTAACTGTCTCTCCTATGACCTAATCTCCTAACTGTCTTTCTTAGGAAATAATTCCAAAGCAGTCCCTGCTAGTACCTTATCATATGGTTATTTCTCCAATGACCCAATCGTGTAACTGCCTTTCTTATGGCTTAACCTATTAGATGTCTTTCCTATAACATTTTCTAGCTTTCTCTCCTATGACCTAAGATCCTAGTTGTCAATCTTATGACCTAATCTCCCAGGGATGCTACAGAAACATACTCAAAAGTGTGGCGATTAAAGCATAGTAGGTAGCCTGAAAATTAGGTATGGGCAAGGTCAACTATTACATCTCAAAAAAATAGCAACAGCTTAATTTAAAAAGGTCCTTTCACTATAGCATATTAGAGACTTATAGATGCACTTAAAGCGGTAGTAAACCGTGTTAAAAAAAAAAAAAATGCCCCCCCTGCAGGCAATGTCATAATGTACTAGAATTGCACTGCATACTAGCACATTATGACAGACTTACCTAAAAAAAACAAGATCCCTCCAGCAGGGTGCTTTCACAGGGATTCCATCTTCACCTGATCTTACTTCTGGGTTCGCAGGCTCCAAGTGTTTAAATGGCCGAGCCAATTCAATCCAATTTTTTATTTTTTTGTTTGGGGGGGGTTGGGTGGTGGTGTAAAGATTGGGTGGGAGGGGAGGAAGTAAGGGAGGGAAAAAGAAGGGGAATTAAAAGAAAAACAGTTGAAGGGTAACATATATGCTGGAGACACCAAATCTGTATGGTTTTGTGTAAATTTATGTTTTTGTTTTGTAATGTCATATTTTTATTTGTCATGTATGTAAAGAAATGTAATAAAAATTTTTAAACAAATTGAATGGTCGAGCCGTGATGAGTTGACATCACCCCTTTGCATGGGAGTCATGGTCGTGGCACAGCTTTATCGATGCACGGTATACTTGAGTGGGCCATCCATTGAGAGCGCAGTGTCCATGTTTCAGTAACCTCACTGCCTGCTACATATGTAGATAACTCCTGAACAGTGCACGTTTAGGAGGTATTCCCTGTACGTACAGGTAAGCCTTATTGTAGGCTTACTTGTAGGTACAAGATAAAAAGTGGAGTTTACTACCGCTTTAATAAACATACAAAATAAATTCTTATTTGTAGAAGACTTGTACCCTTTGTCTTTTTTAATTCCTGGATGAGGAACTGAGCTTCCTCTTGTATCCGCTCCTCCACACTCCTCTTCCCCATTCCAAAGTTCCTCAGCGTGAGCAGAGCAAAACGTCGAAGTGACTTCCATTTCTCCCCATTGTGAAAGCAAAGGTCTGTTAGAGTAAAAAACAGATTTATTATAGCCACTAATGTTTTATGGGAGCCACAACCTATTACGAAACAGGTAAAAGAAATGCATATTATTCAAATGCAGCCTAGGGCTTGAACTGTAGACTCACAGCGTTGTGTGCCCTAAGCTCCACCGATAGTTTTACTGATTCATACACTTAGATACATTGTTACAGAACTTAAGCTTTACCAGATTACTGTAAACATTTTTTTTGTTCTTTAATAAAGTGGATGTAAACCCCATTCATGAACATTGACCTGTGCACATATATCTGTAGTGTTTATCTCTCTACAATGCCTTAAGTCCCATGTCTTTCTGCTGCTCTGTTTCTCTGTAATCAGCATGATAACTTCTGATAAGTTCTTGTCTTCCTTCCCCTGCCTATGTGAAGGGGGGTGGTGTGCCTTTACTCCAATCAGCTGTCACACAGTGTATGCCAAGGCACCACACCCAGTGCTGGAACAGGAAGAAAAAATTCTAAAATAATCTAACACGATGCTCACTTTCTAAACAGTGTAGAAAGCATAGGAAAAATCATATCTACGGTACCTATTTTAATCTAAGAGGTAGAACTCGGGTCATCTTTTGACATGTTTACCAGGCTATTTTTAACTGTTCTGTGTAAAAAACAGCCTATTGTTTACAGAAAACACCATCTAAAACTGCATAAAGACAGTTGAAAAAGTTAGTGAAGCCACTTACCCCACTATGTTCCTCCTTCTTCTTATTCTGTATCACTCTGTACATATTTCTAATTAGAGAGAGAAAGTCTGAAGGCAAACAGCTACTGCTGCCCTTTTTTCTTTTATTTATTTATTTTTTTAACTGATAAGGCTCTGTAACACCATTGTGGTGGTGTGGTTGAATCCTTCATACTATTATAGATCTTGCTGGTTAGATACATTCAACTTTAAATTTGTCTTTTTCCTTGTGTTATGGGCAATCTCACCCTGCCAGCTGTTTTTTTTTTTTTTATTAATGTTACATATTAGAGACTGCAGCAGCAGGGCTAAGACCTTTCTTGCTTTAGATGAAGGCCACAACTGGGATCTCTAATGGGGACACCTTGTGACTGTAATCTGCAAAAGATATAGGAATCTAGTAGTTTGTCCGCACTTCAGGTGAATTTGAAGATTCTTCTGTGATTTATACGTATTTATTTATTTATATTTTATCTAGCAGTGATAGGCAAGCTGCTCTGTAAAAAAGGCCATATGGCTGCAAAAGTAATATCTTCCCTGCTGGGACTAATACAAATCTCTGTGCATGGTGGCCTTCAGACCCAAGCAAAGACACCATAAGAAAATTGCTTTTAGTGGACAAAAGAAAGCAACATTATCTCACCATGTTCACCAATGAAGTTCAAGAACACAGGATAGTCTCCTCTATCTCCAAATGCTTCATACTGGTCAATCAAGGCCTCCTTCACAGCGTTGTATCCACATACAACAATTCCAGGTCTGGGTCCCAGGTACAGACTGTAGACTGGCCCATACTTGTCTTTTAGCTGTGAAAGGAGACTTTACATGTTTACTTAAATCTCAATGTTAGTAAAAGGTCTTGATATTCTATTTCACCTCTATAATGAAGTTACCCAAACTCCATCCACAGCTGCTAAAATTCATGGTCAGTGCCACAAGTTAATGGACATCAGTCAGTATTATTTTATCTATCTATCTATCTATCTATCTATCTATCTATCTATCTATCTATCTATCTATCTATCTATCTATCTATCTATCTATCTATCTATCTATCTATCTATCTATCTATCTATCTATCTATCTATCTATCTATCTATCTATCTATCTATCTATCTATCTATCTATCTATCTATCTATTTTTCTTTTGTTATGCTTAGGACCAAAATACAATTTTAACATTTTAATTTTTAATACAAGTAAATATGAACTAATGGATCTAAATAGTTCAATAACTACCTGCAGCCATTAAGAGGCAATTTCCAAATAAAATCAAGAGATTTCTGGAAGCTAATTTATAACAACACTGTGAAACTGATCTGAAAATCAGGGAGACAAATTTACGAAGACTGCAGAATAAGTTTAAAATGGACAGACCCTCTCCTTCTCTTCTAGCTTAGACATACTATACTGTATATACATAGGGCATGCATAAAGGCAGTGCTGCTTTCTCTAGAAAGAAAGGGCAACATACTTTTTTTGGTTTTAGATTAGAAGGTTAGAAGACCTGTCACAACTTTATTGCTTTTTGTGTCCCTACTGGTTAGATGAACCTTCTCTATTTGTCCTAGTGGCAGATGTCACATAATTTTACAGTTGTCAGCAGAATAGGAAGGGATGGTAAATCTTTTAGTGGGAACACTTGTTTCTGTGACAAAGTGTTTGGAAACTTATTCAGATTTTTCTCTTTCAATAATGTTTGTTCAGAGATTATACAAGCAGACAGAGATTACAAGTGCCATTATACATAGTAACACACATCTCCTTTTCGTAACAAAATAAAAGGTTACAAATATAATGATAACAATCTTCCCAGTATATAAAATGAGTCTAAATTGTAAAATGTTTCCCCCCCCCCTGGTCAACCTCAGCATATTAGGAACGACTCATTACTCATCTAAGTTAAACAGGCTTATCATCATGGTAGTGTGTAAAGATATAAGGCACAGGGCAGCCACATGCAGCTCCTAGGTAACCCAGGCTCCCTATGCCTCCTATGGCCACAGGCCGCATACCCTGCATATCTCAATTCTTCACAAACCCCCACTTCTGAAGAAGTCTTCCCAAAGTGTTGGAAGATAGATAAAAACATTTTTTTAAGACTTAGAGAAGAGAGAGAATGAAAAAGATGGGGGGGGGGGGAGGAGGGGCACAGAGGCATACAGCCCCTTCTGATCCAAAGCAGAGCTATCAATAATGTATTAGGTAGTTCCCATTAAATAGTTGATCCAGGGGCCACAGACTTTCTCAAATAAGGTCATTTTGTCAGATTTTTCAATACCATAGAGAGAATATCTGATGGAGTGATTGTGTATTGTCTAAAGTGGGAGAAAAACCCAGACTATGTGTGCTATATAAAAAAAAATAGCAATTTTAGAGATCCCTCACGTGAGGGGTACCCTGGAGAAGAGTTGTAACAGAGGACCAACAACGGTATAAAACGCAAAAATGTATTAGAAGTGTTGGTATAAAGTGTAAATTACAAAAATGGGTGGTAAAAAACAACCCAGACATCCAGTGGAAAACACAAAATAACCCTTGTCAAGACAAGCACATAAAAGGGGCCCCAGGCAGGCATATTTGCTTTGTACCCACGCCAGTGTTATGTCCATTTGTTGGATACATTGGGAAGTAATTTTGGATCATTTCCACTATGTTGACTCAAGTATACCGCCATATGCTTTTTGAGAGATTCTGAATGGAATGTATGTGTGTGTGCCTGGGGCCCAGTTTATGTGCTTGTCTTGACAAGGGTTATTTTTTTTTTCAACTGGATGTCTGGGTTGTTTTTTACCACCCATTTTTGTAATTTACACTTTATGCCAGCACTTCTAATAGATTTTTGCATTTTATACCGTTGTTGGTCCTCTGTTACAACTTTTCTCCAGGGTACCCCTCACGTGAGGGATCTCTAAAATTGCTATTTTTTTCAGTATTTCAGTTGTTGAGGTACCCGGTCCTATTGGACAGTGCGGTGATATGCTTTGTTAGTACCACCATTCCCCTTATTTGAGGGTTTAATGAATTGACGACTACACAAGCTTTTATGTTTAGTTTTTTTGTGTGTGCTATATATCCACATCCCAGCAAATCATGTACAACTATTAACAGAATATGTAGTCATGGACTTTGAGTGGAATTTTGTATATGTCCACACAAAGTCCATGACTTCATATTTTGCTCATAGTTGTACATTATAGTGTATTGTGATGACTTGCAATTATTTTCCTTTTAAAGACTTATATAATGAGAAGAATAAAGGGATGGCAGTTCGGTTGAATGTCCTTTGCAAATCTCTTCATGGAGGCCTATAAAGAAGGAATTGTCTATACAGGTGAACTGTTTCAAAAATTTTCCCATTTTTGGATAAGCTATATAGGCAATATATTTATGCTTTGGGTGAGGCCATATTCAAACCTACCAGAGTTTGTCGAGTCTCTCAAATACCCCATTGTTTGAATGACAGTAAATTCAAGTCAAGAACAGGTTTTGTTTTTGAACATAATTTACAGATAGGGGGACAAACTTGAGAGTCACCTGGTTATCAAGTGAACAGATAGAAATTTGATTCTTAAATTCCATCCAGCATCCTAAAAAAAGGATCAACCGTAAATCACAATTGTTAAGGGTATATGCACAAATTAAGTGGATAAAACCACCTTTATTCATACATGATCATAAAAAACTAAGCAATACAGTGAGAGGCAGGAGACTGATAACATGTTTCACGCTAAACAGCGCTTAATTATAGCATGCCTATCATGGTCCCCATCATCCTTTTAAACATGCATAATCAAACACTAAGCTAGTTTACAGAGCTAAATACTAGCAATGAATGATTCAGTGTTAACACCTATTTAAAAAATAAATAAATAAATAAAATATCAAAATAGAAAAACAAATGAAAAATATGAATGAGGACTTCACATATCAAATGCAAGTGCATCTTCAGAGGATAAATAAACAGTTATATAATTATATGGATCCTAAGGACATGATATAAGAGCATGATTGTGACATCACCCACTGCCTCTCCGCCTCAGCCATTTAGAGAAAGCTATGTATTCATTCATAGAATACAAAGCTTCCAGTGAATGGGCGAGCAGCACTCAGCAGTCAGAAAACCAGCTTTGCAGGATGAGATGTAGCAATAACAGCTTTCATGTCTGTCCTAGAAAAGGTTTTAGTTAAAACTCAAAAAATAAAAAAATTACACTGAGATCAATACCCAACCTACCAACAATACTACCTTTTCACAGTGTAGGACTGAGAGCTCTCCAGGCTTACTCACCTTCATAAGTGACCTTCCAATGTCTTTTGTGTCGACTTGCAGGAGGTTCCCAATAAATGGTAAGGGCATGGGTCCTGGAGGAAGTGTTGCTTTCTCCTTTACAATCTTCATGAAGCTCAGAATTATACAGGACACAAAGAAGATGATCATAAGGACATATGTGGCATACCAATCCATACTGCTACCTGCCAGATAGACACAATGTAAAACTGATGTTCTCTTTCCTCCAACGGATCCTTTCTGGATATTTATATCCTCTTTTGAATATGGCACAGATCCCTTCACAAACAAAAATGTACTCCACCTAGTGTACTCGTGTAATGATAATGGAATTTGGTTTATGACTGGAGTTGTGCCAGAGAATGATATTAAAAACAGGCTACTAAGCAAGAATAAAAAATAAATAGAAAAACATGCTCTAGCAAGCTATCTTAGAAGAGATACTGGTTAAAAAGGGACAAACAGTAAACATATAATTTTATAATAATAAAGAGGAGTGAATAAAGAATTTGCACTATCCAAGAAATGGAGAGGAAGGATAGTGCAGTATGAAGAAAAGGTACTACCAATGCTGTATATTCATGTAGGCAGAGGCCGCCATCTCCTATACGAGGCTAGAGACCTCCATCTTTGATACATTTCATATATTGGACTGATACTCCTACCCTACTCCATCGACCTCTAGCCACGCAAATACTCATCTACAACAGACCTGTTCAGCCTTGGGTACCCAATACTGGCCCATACACCTATGTAAGGACCCCTTTGGACCAATTGTGGATCACTGTGGCGCTCATGGGCACCCCGTGCGGACGCCATCTTTTATCCTAGACCTGGCATTCCTCTTTTTCGGTATACTTACTGTTTTAATTTACAGCCCATCTCTCTTTATATGAGGACTCCTCCTGGCACAATTAGTGTTTTGAACTCTGGTTGACCCCTGAAGAAGAGTATTATACCCAAAACGCGTAGGGTCCTGTTCGGTTTTCTCCACCAGCTGTACCTAGGAGTCTTCTGTGCTGAGGATGGTCTGTTCTTGCATGCAATTTTAATTTGTGATGTATACCCAGTCATAAATTGTTTGGAATATGCATCTATTGTATATTTATTTTTTCTTTTTCTGTGTATAAATTAAGTCTGATCTTTTAAATACTCCGGAGTATACTTCTTTCAGTGTTTAGTGGCATTCACAGTCCCAAATAATTGTGGGTACCCTCTTTGTCTATCACGTACCTGATCAGAGGCCGAGGTGCTGAGAGGGCTTCCCTTGTGGCTAAGTGCAAGGCACCCCTGGAGGTGGAGACAGGGAATGCTGTGCCCAAAGGAACAGGGGTCGCCAGCTGCGGCAAGCTCCGGTGAAGAGGTGACTGCGGTGGTTGTAGACACGTAGTGCGTGCTGAAATGCAGGATGCCTTGAAGGTGACTGGAGAAGGTAGCCAGGCGTGCGACAAGAGCGAGGTCAAGATCAAGCCAAGGGGTCAAACACAGTTCATCAAGCAGTAGAGGAGTCCGTAGGAGCAAGCCAGGGGTCATACACGGGAACAGCAGACTGAAGTAGAGTGGGTAAACAAGCCGATGGTCGGAGCCAGGAGGAGAGACAAGACAGGTGAGACAAGCCGGGTCGGTAACAGGTAATCCAAGTAAACAGGAACAGGAACTCAGGAAACAGGAAACAGGAAGCTGAAGATCATCCAGCAACTAATGGCTGGAGCAGGCTGGTTTAAATAGGCCACTGGGCGTCACTGCATTAGTGTGGGCAGAAGATCCAGCTCTCTTGTGGGAAGTTCCCTGACAGTGCCCCCCCCCCAAAGGGCAGCCTCCGGATGCCCAATTGGGCCTGCTTCTCAGGATGCTTGTTGAAAAATTCTCTAAGAAGTTTGGGGGCATGAACTTTATTTGCAGGCTCCCATGAACTTTCCTCAGGTGAATACCCTTTCCACTTAATCAGGTATTGGACCTGTCTTCCCCTCTTTCGGCAGTCTAGGATGGCCTCTACCGCATACTCAAATTCCTCACCCACCGAGATGGGAGGTGGAGGTGGATCACCCCTTCCTGAGAAAGGGCCAGAAGAGGCAGACTTGAGCAAGGAGATATGAAAAACAGGATGGATCCTGTAGGAATCCGGTAAGGAAAGTTCGAAGGCTACAGGGTTGATTTCCTTCTTGATTTTGAAAGGGCCAATGTACCTTGGACCCAACTTCCGTGATGGGCAGGGTAGTTTGAGGTTTGCCGTGGAGAGCCACACTTCATCCCCCACTTTCAAGGCTGGATTCTCCTTTCTCTTCTTGTCATATGACCTCTTATAATCTTCCTGCGCTTTACGCATGGTTGTCTGGAGGGTTAGGTAGTTCTCTTGGATAAAGGTTAATCTATCCTGAACCGCGGGTACCGTTGCTTCTGGTACAGAGTTGGGTAAAAAAGAGGGGTGAAAGCCGTAATTGGCCCAGAATGGGGATTGGTTGGTGGTAGCATGAATAGAGTTATTGTAAGCAAACTCTGCGCAGGGCAGTAAGGCCACCCAATTATCCTGTGAGAAGGAAGAAAAACAACGAAGGTATTGTTCCAACGTTTGATTCGTTCTCTCCGTTTGACCATTGCTCTGGGGGTGATAGGCAGAAGATAGGCAAATCTTGATATCCAAAGCCTTGCAGAGGGCCCTCCAGAATCGAGAGGTGAATTGTACCCCCCTGTCCGAGACAATACTGTTTGGTACGCCATGTAGCCTTACAATCTCCTTGATGAAGATATGTGCTGTGTCCATGGCTGAGGGAGTGCCCACCATAGGCAGGAAGTGTGCCATCTTTGATAAGCGGTCTACTACTACCAGGATAGTGGAAAAACCTTCAGAAGGGGGCAGTTCTACAATAAAGTCCATAGACAACATCCTCCAAGGCTGGTCCGGAACAGGCAGAGGTCTTAGCAAGCCCCAAGTCTGCGTGAGACTTCCTTTACTTCGGGTACAGGTCGTACAAGAACTTACATAGTCTTTGCAGTCCTGTCTAAGGTTGGGCCACCAATAGGAACGTTGGATCAGTTCTAATGTCTTGCGGACCCCAAAATGGCCTGCCAGCTGGTGGTCGTGGAAAGTTTTAAGAACCTGGACTCTGGCTCCCTCGGGTACAAAAATCTTATCCCCGTGCCACAAAAGACCTTCCTGCCTTCTAAGTGTGGGGATTTCGGACTCAGGGCACCAGGCAGAAACCTGTTCCAGGGTGGCCCTTAGATCAGGCTGGATAAGAAGAAAGTTCTGGGGAGACAGAATGGTGCTGGGGGTGGCAGTATTTGGGGTCTCAGGGAACATTCGTGACAGAGCATCCGCTTTACCATTCTTGGATCCTGGGCGATAGGTGAGGTGAAAATTAAACCTTGAGAAAAACAAGGCCCACCTGGCCTGTCGTGGTCTCAAGCGCTTGGCAGATCTGAGATACTCCAAGTTCTTATGGTCGGTGAATATCATAATTGGGTGCGCTGCACCCTCCAGGAGATATCTCCACTCCTCCAGAGCGACTTTGACGGCCAGCAGTTCCCGATCCCCAACATCATAGTTCCTTTCCGGCTGAGAGAGCTTTCGGGAGAAGACAGCCACTGGATGCAATAGTGCTTTAGGGCCCAGATGTTGAGATAGGACGGCCCCTGTGGCGACTTCAGATGCATCAACCTCCAGTACATAGGGCAGGGCGGGGTCGGGATGCTGCAGGACAGGGGCAGAAGTGAATAACGCCTTTAATTTATCAAAAGCCTCTTGAGCCTCTTGGGACCACTGGAAGCGGCAGTGTTGGCGGGTTTGCTGGGTAATCGGGGCGATAATGCCAGAAAAGTCCTTGATGAACCTCCGATAGAAATTCGCAAACCCTACGAACCTCTGAATGCCCTTTTTGTCCGTGGGAGCTGGCCACTCCAGGATGGCAGATACCTTCTGGGGGTCCATGGCTACCCCATCAATGGAAATGATCAGACCCAAAAATTGTATAGAAGTCTTTTCAAAGGAACACTTCTCTGCTTTTGCATAGAGTCCATGTACCCTTAGTGTGGACAGCACTTTCTTGACATGGATTCTATGTAGTTCCAGGGTAGGGGAGAAGACAAGAATGTCGTCCAGGTACACAATCATGAAGTTATCCAGGTATTCTCTAAAGATATTATTCACGAAGTGCTGAAAGGTAGCTGGAGCATTACATAGACCAAAAGGCATAACCAGGTACTCAAAATGCCCAAAACGTGTTCGAAAGGCTGTTTTCCATTCATCGCCCACGCAAATGCGTACTAGGTTGTAGGCACCGCGCAAGTCCAATTTAGTAAAGACCCGGGCGGTACGGAACCTCTGAAAGAGCTCAGGAACAAGCGGAAGAGGGTACCGGTTTTTAATTGTGATTTTATTGAGCTCTCTGTAATCCACACAGGGTCTGAGGGTATGAGCTTTCTTTTCTACGAAGAAAATTCTGGCGCCAGCTGGAGAAGATGAGGGGCGGATGAATCCCTTTTTTAGGTTTTCATCAATGTACTGGCGCAACACCTCAAGCTCAGTCTCTGAAAGTGGAAAAATCCTTCCAAAGGGAACTTCTGCACCAGATAATAGCTCGATAGGGCAGTCGTAGGGGCGATGAGGTGGTAGTATATCGGCCTTCTTTTTGTCAAAGACGTCCAGGAAATCATGGTAAACTGGAGGAACGTCCTGGCTGGAGTCGGAGACTGGCTGGACGGTCAGGCAACTGGAAGGAGACACAGGTTTGGGCATCAGACAATGCTGAAGGCAGTAGGGGGACCCAAAGGAGATCTCCCTTCGGATCCAGTCTATCTGCGGGTTGTGTGCCTGCAACCATGGTATCCCCAGAATTATGGGGAACATGGGGGAACATAAAATATCAAACTTCAGGAACTCTTGATGGCCAGAGTCAGTAATGGTAAGAATAGGTACCGTCTCGTGAGTAACAGGCCCGGATCGAGGCGTGGTACCATCGGCCAACTGGACCTTGAGTTTAAGTTCTTTAGTCTGAATAGGAAACCGGAAGTCCTTAGCAAGGGTTACATCCATGAAGCAACTACATGCCCCAGAGTCAATTATTGCTGGGAGTCGGACCTCCCCTTTCGCTACCTGTAGGGAGACATGGAGAACAAGATGAGTAAGGGAAGATCCTGGGACTTGCTGATACATGGAGTTGTGTGGGGAAGACTTACTGGGCCTCACAGGGCAGTTGCGGAGAAAGTGTCCGGCCTCCCCACAGTAGAGGCAGAGGTTAGCCCGCCTGCGGCGGAGTCTCTCATCAGAGGTCAGGGCAGAACGAACCATGCCAATTTGCATAGGTTCTCCTTCAGAGGAGGCTGCTGTGGCTGGAATAGGTGCAGGGACAACTGGGACCTTAGGTAGCATCCAGGAAGGCCGGAAGGACTGAACACGTTCAGATCGCCGCTCCCGCAGGCGTCTGTCCAGTTGGATGGCGAGCTGAATGAGGCCCTCCAAACTGGTGGGGCTTTCTACTCGTGCCAGCTCATCTTTGAGGGCCTCAGATAGGCCAAGTCGGTACTGGTGCCTGAGGGCGGCATCGTTCCATTCAGTATCCGCTGACCATTTGCGGAAGTCCACAGTGTAGTCTTCAGCAGGGCGCCTCCCCTGCTGTAAGGTATGGAGAGTGGCCTCTGCAGTGGCCCTGCGTTGTGGGTCATCATATAGTTGGCCCATGGCTTCAAAAAAGGTGTCCAAAGTGTTGATGACAGGACTTTTTTGTTCCAACAGGTGATGAGCCCAGGACTGCGGTTCATCGGATAGCAGAGAGATGACAAATCCCACTTTAACTGTTTCCAGGGAGAAGGTCAATTGGTTGCAGAGCCAGGTAGAGAGAAAAGGCATTCTTAAAAGCCCTGAACTTCCTCCGATCGCCGGAAAAACGCTCTGGAGTGGGCACCCTGGGTTCAGGAGGAGGAGCCATCATCATAGGAGTGGGTGAATGACGCTCCGGAGTCAGTGAGGCTGATGCAAAACCTGCAGAAGGAGGAGCTGTAGTTGCGGAAGATACTGCCAAGTTCTGTAAATGACCCTCCAACTGGAAGTACCCGTCCTGTAGGTTGGTCACTGCTTGGGTGAGGGCTGCGACTTGCTGGCACAGAACCTCGAGCTGGGAAGCACCTCTGTCGGCCTCTGACATATAGTGGCTGGATGATACTGTCACGTACCTGATCAGAGGCCGAGGTGCTGAGAGGGCTTCCCTTGTGGCTAAGTGCAAGGCACCCCTGGAGGTGGAGACAGGGAATGCTGTGCCCAAAGGAACAGGGGTCGCCAGCTGCGGCAAGCTCCGGTGAAGAGGTGACTGCGGTGGTTGTAGACACGTAGTGCGTGCTGAAATGCAGGATGCCTTGAAGGTGACTGGAGAAGGTAGCCAGGCGTGCGACAAGAGCGAGGTCAAGATCAAGCCAAGGGGTCAAACACAGTTCATCAAGCAGTAGAGGAGTCCGTAGGAGCAAGCCGGGGGTCATACACGGGAACAGCAGACTGAAGTAGAGTGGGTAAACAAGCCGATGGTCGGAGCCAGGAGGAGAGACAAGACAGGTGAGACAAGCCGGGTCGGTAACAGGTAATCCAAGTAAACAGGAACAGGAACTCAGGAAACAGGAAACAGGAAGCTGAAGATCATCCAGCAACTAATGGCTGGAGCAGGCTGGTTTAAATAGGCCACTGGGCGTCGCTGCATTAGTGTGGGCGGAAGATCCAGCTCTCTTGTGGGAAGTTCCCTGACATTGTCTCTATATTCATGTATTGCACAAACTCCCAATTATAGAGAACACTATGCTTGGAACTCATAAAGAGTGTTGTAGATACTCTTAAGGAATTTTGTCACGTTTCTGCACAACAAATGACGGTTCTTGCAACAAATTTATTTATCTGGTAGAAATGGGTGTATGAATTTGTGGCAAAAAAACTGGAACCGAGGCCGGAGTATCCCCACCTGACACTTTTTCCTCATTAGTAACACTGAGCTCCCTGCTGGCAGCTGTGCCTGTTTCACAGACAGGAACAACGGCCAAGGAATGTTTTTGCTAGGTGGGAAGAGCCTGGTGGGGCTTCTGAGAATAGTTGGCCATCAAGTCCACCTCCCTTATGATTGACAGCGGATAGCAGTGGGTAGATTCCACAGTTGCTTGTGGGCTGTCTAGTGGCTATGTAATATGCCCACTGCTTTCTGCTGTCAATCACAAGGAAGGCGAGTCTGATGGGGAACTAGTTTCTCAACTTCTCCCATCAGACTCCACACACTGTTAATCTATGGGGAAGCAGACCAGGCCTACATCATTGGTTGCTAGGATGCTGGTGACTGTTAGCATCCTAGCAACCTATTATGTGGGGTTTGGTGGAGGTAAATAATACCAACATGAAGTTTTCTTTTACTGTGTTACCGCTAGAAATCTGTTGCAAAGGCTATATTGACTGGACCCGTATATTTGTTTGAGGTTGCAGATGTGTGGGTAAATAAAAACAAATAGAAGTCAATAAAAGTTAATGGAAATAAAAGGTACATTTTAGTATCTAGTGGGTAAGATGCTCTGTGCACTACTTTCCAGAAATCACTGCCAGTCCTAAGAAAGAAAAGCACCCTATTCTATTAATTTTGAACCCACGTTTAGTCAATAGGATTTGGAAACAAATGATTAAGAGAATCACTCACCTGAACTTGCGGAAGGGCCGGGACACCCAAAACTGTTGTTCCGATTCAATGGTTCATTGTGTTATATACAGAGAAATTCCTGGAATAAATGTATTCTTTGTTCTTAGAAATTCACATTTAGGGTAAGAAATTGCCTTGCCCAGTAAAATATATATTTATAGAAAATATATGTTTGTAAAATATATATTTATATGGGAATAATATGATATGTGGGAATACATAGTGAGATGAGTGTAGCTGGTCTAAAGTACACTATATTACCAAAAGTATTGGGACACCTGCCTTTACATGCATATGAACTTTAATGGCAATCCCAGTCTTAGTCTGTAGGGACCAATTCTGAGTTGGCCCACCCTTTGCAGCTATAACAGCTCCAACTCTTCTGAGAAAGCTGTCCACAAGGTTTAGGAGTGTGTCTATGGGAATGTTTGACCATTTTTCTAGAACCGCATTTGTGAGGGTAGACACTGATGTCGGAGCAGTGTTAATTTCGTCAACGAAAACGTTTTCATCACCGCTTTCGTCACCGGCATTTTTCAACTGACGAAAACGAGACGCAAAGTATAGCACATTTTCGTCAAATGACGAAAACTATGACAAAAATCAAATCCGTTTTCATTAACGAACGAAAACTAAACGAGAATGTGAGGCAGGGACGTTTACCCAACTTCCGGTTTTCACGGAGCTCCACCTGTGTGGCTGCAGCGTCTGGCGTGGAGTGCCTCGTGATGTCCGACGTGAGGAGAGGACTTCTACAAGAGAGTCGACTCGAGACCAGTCACCTGACCTCAGAGCACTGCAGCTGCAGCACTACAGCCAGACGCTCCAGGCCCGACTCACCACACGGCATGGCAGACGACCAGGCAGGCAGTAGCACCCGACCCACCACCACATCCAGAGCAGAGCACCCACTGTGAGTTGCAACAGCCGGGCCAGCTATTACTGCCTCCCTGAGTCCCCTCAGACCACATCCGCCATCCATCCAGGACTGTGTGCATGCATAGGCTGCTGAGGCCCACCCGGCCCATCCTGTTCAACAACTTCAGTTCAGAGTCAGACCAGAGACCCCCCTTAAACCTGGCTGAGACCCCCATCCAGCACTCTGAGCAGCACTGTGTGCAGTGTGCACTGACTGCAAGCAGCAGCATTACAGGCCTCCTCTCTTACCTGACCATGACTGCAAGCATTCGGCCATCCTTTAGACCTGAGACCACCATCCAGCACTGTGTGCACTGCACTGCAGCAGCATTTCAGGCCTCCTCTGACCTAACCATCATATAGGCATCCAGGGCATTACAGGCCATCCCTTAGACTGAGACCACCATCCAGCACTGTGTGCATTACAGGCCATCCCTTAGACCTGAGACCACCAGCCAGGCTCCAGCACTGTCCAGCAGCATTACAGGCCTCCTCTGTCTGACCTGACCACCACAGGCATCCAGGGCATAACAGGCCATCCCTTAGACCTGAGACCACCATCCAGGCTCCAGCACTGTCCCACAGCATTACAGGCCTCCTCTGTCTGACCTGAGTGACCGGTGACTACCACAGGCATCCAGGGCATAACAGGCCATCCCTCAGACCTGAGACCACCATCCAGGCTCCAGCACTGTCCAGCAGCATTAGGCCTCCTCTGTCTGACCTGAGTGACCGGTGACCACCACAGGCATCCAGGGCATAACAGGCCATCCCTTAGACCTGAGACCACCACCCAGGCTCCAGCACTGTCCAGCAGCATTAGGCCTTCTCTGTCTGACCTGAGTGACCGATGAACACCACAGGCATCCAGGGCATAACAGACCATCCCTCAGACCTGAGACCACCATCCAGGCTCCAGCACTGTCCAGCAGCATTAGGCCTCCTCTGTCTGACCTGAGTGACCGGTGACCACCACAGGCATCCAGGGCATAACAGGCCATCCCTTAGACCTGAGACCACCACCCAGGCTCCAGCACTGTCCAGCAGCATTACAGGCCTTCTCTGTCTGACCTGAGTAACTGGTGACCACCACAGGCATCCAGGGCATAACAGGCCATCCCTTAGACCTGAGACCACCATCCAGGCTCCAGCACTGTCCAGCAGCATTACAGGCCTCCTCTGTCTGACCTGGCCACGACAGGCATCCAGGGCATTACAGGCCATCCCTTAGACCTGTGACCACCATCCAGGCTCCAGCACTGTCTAGCAGCATTACAGGCCTCCTCTGTCTGACCTGACCACCACAGGCATCCAGGGCATTACAGGCCATCCCTTAGACCTGAGACCACCATCCAACACTGTGCATTAGATTACAGGCCATCCCTTAGACCTGAGACCACTATCCAGCACTGTCCAGCAGCATACAGGCCTCCTCTGACCACTGTCATCCACACAGCACTGTCATCCAGACAAATGTCTGCGACCGCGTCTGTCTCTGTGACTGGTAGAAAGAGAAGAGAAGATCTATGGGTGTATTTTATATTTGATGCTAAGGACAACAAGACCCTTTGCAAACCATGTGGAGTGACACTAACTGGCTAAAATACAACAAACTTGAAGCGTCATTTGCGGACAACTCATCACAAAATTCATACAAAGGTAAGCAGTGCATGATAGCACTTAACTCCACTTTTGTATAAAGAAACAGAGCTGAGTGAGAGAGAATGTAGAATCAGAATAACTAGAATTTTTCCCCAAAATTTAACCCCACAGAAAACCGCAAATGATGGACCAAGTCAAGCCAGTGCACCACAGCAAACTATTTACACAGCTCTTTTAGGTGCTTCAAAATACAAAATTGACTCTAAGAAACAACAGGCCAGGGAGGAGGCCATAGCAAGATGGATTGGGCGCTCCGGATTACCAGTCAGAACGATTGAAGATGAGGACTTTGTTAGCATGTTGGAGACAGTAGATAGAAAGCTGACTGTTCCAAAGAAAATTAAAATAAGCAATCTGACAAACAATATGCAGATGAAAAACAAAATTTCAAAAAGAGACTGACTGCTGCTCGGAGAGTATATATTTGCACTGATTTGTGGACCAAGAAAGGACTCTCAGCTTCATTCCTTGCTATAAGTGCATGCTACTTTTGTGTTGAACAACATAAACCTGAACACATATTGTTGGCCCTTGAACAGGGCCGGTGCTAGACTATTTTACGCCCTAGGCAAGACCAGCTACTTGCGCCCCCCCCCAAAAAAAAAAAAAAAAAAGGGAAGGGTTTAAAAACTCCTCTATGTCATACCCAGTGACCCTGATCCGATGGTTCCTCCATGTTATGCTTTCATGCCCAGTGACCCCCCCCCATGTTCCTCCATGTCACACTCGGGGACCCTAATGTCCCTCTGTGTCACACCCAGGGATTTTGATGTTCTTCCATGTCACATCCTTGGACCCCAATATTCCTCCATGTCATGCTGTCATACCCACTGACCCTGATGTTCCTCCATGTCACACCCAGGGACCCCCGTGTTCCTCCATGTCATGCTGTCATACTCAGTGACCCCAATGATCCTCTATGTCAGACCCTGATGTTTTTCCATGTCACAGTTGGGGACCCTGATGTTCCTCCATGTCACACCTGGGGACCCTGATGTTCCTCTGTGTCACACTTGGGGACCCCAATCCCCCATGGCAAACCCAGGGACCCCAATTCCTCATGGCACACCTGGTGACCCCAAACTCCTGTTACACCGGTGACCCCTATCCTCCATGTCACACCTGGTGACTCTGATTCCCCATGGCACACCTGGTGACCCCGATTCCCTTTCATACCAGGGATGCTCCATTTAACACCCAGGGACCCCGATCCCCTGTTCTGGGGACACTAACTGGGCGGTATGAAGAGAGTGGCCCCCACTCTGCCCTCCTTCACAGTGATCCTTCTGATTCCTTCTCCCAGGACACTCCTCTCCTGGACCACAGTGCTCACCACAGCTCCAACCGGCTCCTGGTGGAGGGAAAAGCAGCAGTCAGAGAGCTCCGCATGTCCTTCATCACCAACCTCCTCAGACCATTCCGATGCCTCGTCGCTTCTTCCCCAGTAAAGGTTCCGCCCTCCAGTGCCGAGCTCCGGCTCAGGTTCAGCTCTCCTCTGCTCCCTGCTTAATACCAACCCAGGGAAATGAACGGCTGCCTATCAGCTCAGTGCAGAGAGTCACTTTCTGCCTGGGGTTAAGGCCGTTCAGCTCCAGCTGAAGAGGGTCATCATGCAGGCAGCACTCTGGTGGGCTCCATTCCTGCCTCTTTGGGCTCCTCCAACAGTGGTGGAAAGCCAGGGCCTGATAGTTCCGCCACTGCCCAAGAAACCTGGCATCTTTCTCTGTCCGTTCTTCCTCCCCTACCGCCACCTCTCCCCTCTGCTCACAATAATCATTCATGATGGAGAGAGAGTGCCGACTCCTGGCTGCGCCCCTAGGTGGCAATGCGCCCTAGGCGGCTGCCTAGTTTGCCTAGTGGAAGCACCGGCCCTGCCCTTGAACAATTAGCCCACCCACACACTGCACAGTCAATTAAAACATGTGTGGACAAATGCTTGCAAGTGGGACATACCAAAGAGGAAGATCCTTACAGTGATAGCAGACAACGGGAGCAATATGGTTGCAGCGTTTAAACAAACCGCAGCAGCAGCAGAAGAACCACCCAGCTCTAGTGAGGAAGACTCCCCCATGACGGAAAGTGACTCTGAGGCAGAGTCTGAAATTGATGAACTGCGGTGGATGAGCCAATTTTAATATTATTTTACATGACACGGTTCGTTTGACAGTTAATTATCACATGCATATGAGATGATTGATATGGGGGCACTAGTATCTTCTCTAGTCTACTCTATGGGTGGGTGCATCTTTGTTATTTTTCCAGTAGTCTTGTGTAAAAGTATCCCCATAAGATGTTAAATGTTAAAATAATAGAATGGAACAGAAAGCTTTTCTATACTTTATGCTTATTTGGCTGTGTTCCACTGTTAGGTACCAACAGATCGACATGGACCGGACACCATGTGTAGTGCATACCTTACAACTAGTGGTCCACATGTTGCAGAAGGAGGCAAGTGTGAAGAGAATACTGGATAAAGCAAGATCAATAGTGCACCTCTTCCGCAAGTCTTCCATCGCAACACAGAAGATATTGGAGCATTGTGGCCTGACCCTTTTCAATGACTGCCCCACACGCTGGTCAAGCACATTCAACATGATCGCAAGACTCCTCAAACTGAAAGATTCAGTCTGCCAAATCGTGAACAACATGGGATGGGACAGCTTGCTCCCTAGTGAATGGCAAAAGCTCACATCATTGCATGACCTATTGCTGCCTTTTGCAGAACATACTAAAACCCTCCAGATTGACACCATGTCAATGTCCCTAGCTGTCCCTGCTCTTTTTGATCTACTCAGCCACCTTGAGGACTTAAAACAGAACACTAGCTAGCAAGACCTTGCCACCATTGCACAGAAAATGAAAGGGAATATGAACCAGCCTTTTGCTTCATTGTTAGATCCAACAGATGAAATGTTCTCGCCACTTGCAGCAGCTGCTTGTTTTGTCAACCCTACTGTCTGTGAAACCCTTGTTGATGTGGCAGATGATGAGAATATTCAGGATTTGCCTAAAAAGGCAGAGGAGTATGCCATAAGAACACCCACTTCACCCCACACGCAACATCATGAATTGTCTGAAGATGATGTGGAAGAACTAGTGGAACAGGAGAATATTGAAAAATCAGAGGAAGCTGAAGAAGCACCGGCATCCACATCTAAGCAGACAATCTTTCGGTTTCTTTCTAAAAGGCCGCAGAAGACCCAGGCAGAGGATCTCCCCAAACAGGATAAAACAGCATATCAGAAAATATAAGGAAGAGCTTTTGCATCAAGTTGAGAACAACACTACAACATATTTTTGTCTGTCAAAGAGTGACACTATTTATCACCAGCTAAAACCTTTTGCTTTAGACCTGCTGGCTATGCCAGCTTCTCAAGCCTTTGCAGAGAGGGTATTCAGTGTCACAGGTGACCTCTCTAGAGGCCGGGGGAATAGAGCAAGCGTCATTTTGGCCCGAAGTGCTTTCCTTAAAATGAATCGAAACAAATAGAAGTGTTTTATTATTGTTATTTCTATAACAAGCATAACTAATACTTGTGGTTCAAAAACAGTTGTAATTGTCAATTCAATTCATTGGGAAAATGCACGCAGGCTACAAATGCCATTTGTATGTGGAGCAATAACAACACAACCACCACTTATTAACTCCTCTCTCTCTTAGCATTGACCAATGGGACAATAGAGACAAATATCACACTAATGAAAAAGAAAAATAGATCAATAACAGTCAAAAAGGGAAGCCTTACATCGGGGTCCTGCTGCAGTTCTTTTTAGTGTAATATTTACCTCTATTGTCATTGCGAATGCTGAGACTGAGAAAGAGGAGAGAGGAGTTGATAAAAAGTGGTAAGTCTGTTATAATTCTTACCCTAATGGCATTATTGTAGACTGTGCACATTTTTATTGAATACATCTGAGAATTAGAACTGTTAAAATAATAAGCTGACACTGTAAATGGGTTCTTCTTATTTAGAAATAAGCATTACCCTCCTCAAGTTTTACAGTATTGGTTTATTATGCAGTGCCAGACTGGCAGTGACAGTGCCTGTGCAAGTGTGCACTGCAGCTGTTCTTGGATGGTTGAGGCAGGAAGTTGTTCTCTCTGAGGATGTTTTTGTACCATTCTTTATTCATGGCTGTGTGTGTGTTCTTAGGCAAAATTGTGAGTGAGCCCACTCCCTTGTTGGCTGAGAACTTAGCATCCCCCCACAGTGGTTTCAGGATGCTGTACTGTTGCCATGCGCATGACAAAGGACTGATTGATGAAGTGAGCTGATGCTTATTTTTTCTTCCCTGGAGTCTCTGCAGCTGTTCTTGGATGGTTGAGGTGGGAGGAAGGAAGTTGTTCTCTCCTCTGAGGATTTTTTTTTCATGGCTGTGTTCTTAGGCAAAATTGTGAGTGAGCAGTGAGCACACTCCCTTGTTGGCTGAGAACTTAGCAAAGACCCCCCCCCCCCTCCCCCCCACAGTGGTCTCAGGTCTCAGGATGCTGTACTGTTGCCATGAGCATGAAACAAGACTGATGAAGTGAGCTGATGCCTGCAAAGTTTTTATTTTTTTGTATTTTTATTACATTTTTACATTTTTATGTTACTCCCCTTTGGTCAAAAAAGCAATATTATTGGCATACTAGTTTTGCCTTAATAAAGACTTAATGACTAACTCTGTGTCTGTGTAGTGCTGTGCTAGTGCATGCTCAAAGCTTAATACCATAAATAATAACATATTCGATTTTTCACTCCAGGACCAGCAGTAGTATATAATGAGTTTGTGAAATAAGGCATTACAAATTACAATTGAACTACACCCATTCGATTATAGATGACTAAAATGAGTTTTAGTCGACAAAAATGTAAGATGTTTTAGTCGACTAAATATGACTAAAACTAAAACACTTGCAGAAGACTAAAATGGGACTAAAACTAAAATGCCATTTTAGTCCTAAGACTAAGACTAAAACTAAATTGAAATTTGCTGCCAAAATTAACACTGTGTCGGAGAGAAGGCCTGGCTCGCAGTATACGCTCTAATTCATCCCAAAGGTGTTCTGTTAGGTTGAGGTCAGGACTCTGTGCTCATCCATGCTCATCAATGTCTTTATGGATCTTGCTTTGTGCACTGGTGCGCAGTCATGTTGGAACAGGAAGGGGCCATCCCCAAACTGTTTCCACAAAGTTGGGAGCATGAAATTGTCCAAAATGTCTTGGTATGCTGACTCCTTAAGTGTTCCCTTTACTGGTACTAAGGGACCAGGCCCAACTCCTGAAATACAACCTACACCATAATCCCCCCTCCACCAAATGGTTTGAACCAGTGCAAATTCCATAAAGACATGGATGAGCTAGTTTGGGGTGGAGGAACTTGACTGGTCTGCACCTCAAATCTGAGAGAACACCTTTGGGAAGAATTAGAGTGAATAACTCTATGGAGTAAGACTGGGAAGCCATTAAAATTCATGTGCGTGTAAAGGCAGGTGCCCAAAGACTTTTGGTAATATAGTGTATAGTGTATGTTTGTATACCATACAGGACAAAATTGCCTTCTGTTTCTAAAAAGAACTAGCCTTTAATCCCTTCTTTAGTTTGTCAAAGCCAAATGTTAGGCATTGTAATTAAGACTGCCCTTTGTCTTTAGAGGGACGGTGATTTGGAAGCAAATGATATAGAGAACCACTCAAGCTATTTTGTTGCATGATAAATATAGAAAGTATTACATTTTTTTTTTGATAAATGTATGCCAATTTGGAAAACATTGGTAGACCGTATTCAGGTGATATTATTGCATACATAATAGAAAACAAATATTAAATCCAGTATGAAGATATCAGTTATACAGAAAACTACAGAAAGATAGAAAAAAAACTGGGAAAAGTATTTTAAAGGGTTTCATGTTAAAATGTCACAGCTGCTATTACTTACTTATTATTAAAACTGAAAGTTCCAAGACTGTCTTGTCTTTTAAATACTAATTGATCTTAGAGTAGTAAGAGGTAAGTGCATGCAGCCACTAAACCCTGAACGTACTATGCATGTTTTTTTTTTTTTTACTTGGATGATTTCTTAAAGTTAGTGTAAAGGAAAAAATGTTTTTTTAATTAACAAACATGTCATACTTACCTACTCTGTGCAATAGTTTTGCACAGAGCAGTCCCGATCCTTCTCCTCTTGGGTCTCCTGCCAGCACTCTGGGCCCCTACCCCTTGCTAAGTGCACCAATAGCAAGCAGCTCCATAAGACACAGAGAATGTGGCTCAGCTGGCTCACTGGCTGTGATTGACTGCAGCTGGACCTAATGGCTCCTGCTGCTGCATCTCAGCCATTCAGGGGGGAGAGACCTGGGAGAGCCTTGGCTCTTATGTACATCGCTGGACCTGGATCAGGCTTAGGTAAGTACTGGGGGGGGGGGGGGGCACCTTTAAAAGCAAGTCAGCCATGGTCACTTGTCATGTGGTTATTGTCACTGCTCTCTTGTTATTACTTTCTCTTTCCTTCAGTTGGTTTTGGAGTGGGATTTCCCTCCATTAAATTTTTGTTTTGAAATGTTATGACCACACTGGATTCTCACAAATCTTGGGAGGCCCTTAATGAGCAGAGCATGCTTTTCATGCTCCAATGAGAGTCATTCTGATTGGTGTAAATATTATGTTTATTATTTAGATCTGTCTTTCTTTCAGGGATCTGAACTGATGAAAATGTCTAAAATGTCTGAAATGACGTGACAGTGTAAGCTGTAGTATATATATATATATATCTATCTATCTATCTATCTATATATATATATATATATATATATATATATATATATACATACATACATACACACAGTATCTTACAAGAGTGAGTACACCCCTCAAATTTTTGTAAATATTTTATTATATCTTTTCATGTGACAACACTAAAGAAATGACACTTTGCTACAATGTAAAGTAGTGAGTGCACAGCTTGTATAGCAGTGTACATTAGCTGTCCCCTCAAAATAACTCAACACACAGCCATTAATGTCCAAACTGGCAACAAAAGTGAGTACACAAACGTGAGTACACCCCTAAGTAAAAATCTCCAAATTGGGCCCAAACTGTCAATATTTTGTGTGGCCACCATTATTTTCCAGCACTGCCTTAACCCTCTTGGGCATGGAGTTCACCACTGGAGACTTTTACACTCCTCCATGACTACATCACGAAGCTGGTGGATGTTAGAGACTTCGCGCTCCTCCACCTTCTGTTTGAGGATGCCCCACAGATGCTCGATAGGGTTTAGGTCTGGAGACATGTTTGGCAGGTCCATCACCTTTACCCTCAGCTCCTTTAGCAAGGCAGTGGTCGTCTTGGAGGTGTGTTTGGGGTCGTTATCATGTTGGAATACTGCCCTGCGCCCCAGTCTCCGAAGGTAGTGGATAATGCTCTGCTTCAGTATGTCACAGTACATGTTGGCATTGTCGTGGAAATTAATAGGGCTTGGAGCATAGAAACCCGCTCCAGTGAGCTCAAGATTATTACGCACCAAGCTCCATTAATAGCTTGTACTGAAAAGTACAATTGTACCGCTTTCCTGTATAACGATTTACCAAGCGCTCGGCGACAAAGAAAGGAACAGACGCGCTGGGTCACTTTTATGCCATCTGCCAGGTCTCTCTCCATTGGATATGTATGTATGTGCATGTGTGTAAGAGCAAGTGTTCGTGTGTGAGAGTTTATGTGTCTCTTCATGGATGAAAATGGCTGTTTGAGCTGCTATGTGAGCTTGTGTGTGTGTGTGTGTGTGTGTGGGTGTGTGGGTGTGAGCTTCCTGTGTCTTCTGTCCTCTGTCTCAGGGCAGGGCTGGTTTATTTACAGCAAGTGAACAAAGGAAGTTACAGGGAGTGGCTTCACAACCACCAATCACAGAAAGTACAATGGGCAGTGCTTATGTAGAAACACAGCCATGTACAGAGATGAGCAGACATGGCTGCCATCTTATCACTAACAAGTCTTTCCTGCAATGACAGTTAAAGCAATAATCACTGTGAATATTGATTATCGGTAAAACAGACACTGGGAGACATTATGACTATTTAACTAAAGAAATGTCTATCAATATTTCCACAACAGCCCCTCCTCTTTGTCATATGCTCCCATGTGTCCCTTGATGAATCTTCTTCTTCTTCCAAATAAACAGAACAGTTCTTCTCACGATAAAAACAATCCATTTCAAAAAGTTTATAAAAAGAAAAAGATAACGGGTAAAAACAATCCATCGAAAGGAAACAACACTTGGGTTCCGTTCTTCGGGAGACAACTTCAGAGGGAGGGCATGAGATGATGGGATGCGTTGACCAGCAGTTGGGCTGGAGTCCTTGGCGTCGGATGTAGGGGCAGAATCTTGGGGCGTCTTGTCTCAGCAATCAGGACGAAGTCATCTGCTCGGGCTTTGGTGACTCAGTCGACCAGACAACAGGATCATATAGGAGGAATAGAAACAACAACAACATAAGTATATATACTTCTATTTTCTTCAACCAAGATCCAATGGAGAACAAAAAAATCCCCAGAACCTCCCAAAGCATTAAAAGGATTCCAACCCTCGCTAGCTATAGCTCTGGCTCTGCCTTGCAATGAAGTTACCTTATCCATATGGGCTTGGACCTTATCACTGGTATTTGCTATACCGCAACCGCAGTCTTCCCCTATGAATTCACAGAAACCCCCCAGGAAGCTAACAGAAAATCTAGTACCATTTTCTCCTACAGTAAAAGCACCCGAAGTTTCATTGGTGAGATGACTGCTATACCTGTCCCACAGGTTGTAGATCCTACAAATCTACTTCCGGTGC
This sequence comes from Pelophylax lessonae, assembly GCF_965119305.1. NCBI lineage: Eukaryota > Metazoa > Chordata > Amphibia > Anura > Ranidae > Pelophylax > Pelophylax lessonae. The sequence continues at coordinate 65,157,509 of NC_138774.1, forward strand.
CAAAATTAAAGTTAAAAACCATCCGTGGACTACCTGATTGTCCCGATACCCAAATTGTATTGACAAGAAAAGAACAGGAGCCAGAGCTAACATTAAAACTAAAATTGATGTTACCCTCTAGGAATGTGTCATTAAAATCTGTGGACAGGTGTCTCTTGCTTGTCTTCATGATGATACGAACGTCTGCCATTGCTTGGGTGTAATAGCTAGGTGGGAGTTTGGAGCACACCCAGCCATTAGACCTGGTTGCCATCTTGGCCAGCTGAAAATGCATTACCCTTGCTAAAACACACTTGCTAAATATGTAAATAAAAACAATACTCCTCATTATCATTCTTGGATGGAGTTGAACAGCTTTTTGCAGTGGCTGGCATGGATCCAGAACCTCAAAGAAGTCGGCGTTGTCAGCTGAACCTGGTAATACCTCAGAATTCTTCCGCTCCAATCCCGTCCCTTGACGTTTACTCAGTCACCTGGTTGGACAGAATGTACACTGGTTATCGTGTCAGGGTCCGAGAGAGACTTCCGATCCCTATAATGGACCTTTTGGAGCTCACTTTGCCAGGACTGCACCCACCCCATCAGCTGAAAATAAAAAAATGACAGCTGCTGAGGAAAGCACAATCCAGGCTCTGGTTGACTCCCAAACAAAACTTTGTAGGGTGATAACCCATGGGGCATTCCTGTTGGGCTAAAGAGCAATGACAAAACATTCGAGCCGTGGCTCTTTCTATTTAGCCGTTCAACCTTACCGCTAATCCCTGAAGCGCCGTACATAACTCTGAAAAGATCTGACCAATGAAGTGTGATCCGCGATCTGACTCGATCGTTCCAGGCAGCCCCCTTGCGACAAACTATCTCAGACAGGATCTTTTTCGTGGTGGCAGTGGCAATGGCATTGTGCACGGGCCAAGCCTCTGGACACCCAGAAAACATATCCGGACAGACCAAGACACGCTTGTTTCCAGGCAAATTGATATAGTCTATCTGAATGCGCTAAAAGGGATATTCCGGTTTGGGGGAGTGCCTTCTCGGTACCGTTACCGTTTTCAGCTGCGGTAGTAAAGCCAGGGCTAATCCAATGCTCCTCCACCTATGCACACATAACCATCTTTGACTGGTGCCCGGGGTAATGGGCCGGGTGGGCCATCATTGGAAAAAGGGATCTGGGTAAACACCATTTACCATCAAGACCCCAGATGTCATCTGGACCCTGTGTAGCCCCCAAAACCATCCATCTCCTCTTTTCCTGCACTTCTGCTTGGGACTGCAGTTTCTTAACACATCAGAGGGAATGGCTAGCATCAGGCTCTCTGTCACCGGGCTCAGAGCACCTTCCTTAGCAGCTCGATCTGCCAAGGCGTTTCCATTGGCTTCCATAGTCGTCTCAGTAGTATGAGCCTTTACCTTCAGAATGGTTATCACGTGTGGCAAGCAAAAGGCAATGAACAGCTCTATTAACCCCGCACGTTTCACCGACCTCCCCAAACTAGTCAAGAACCCTCTTGCCTTCCAGACAGGACAACAATCATGTGACAGCCCAAAAAGCGTATCTCAAATCTGTATAGATATTGATCCTCTGATCTCTGTCTTACCATCTGGGGTGTAGTACCTGGAGCCATCGACATAAAGGTTAATGGGGGTCTCCTTCACTGGGCTGACAGCCGCTGATTGTCACTCCATCAAAGAAAGACAATCGTGTTGTTCCTACTAAAGTTGGAAATTGATGAGAGAGAGAAGAGAGAGAGAGAGAGAGAGAGAGAGAGAAAAAGAGAAAGAAAGAAAGAGAGAGATAAAGTTTTGAAAATTACCATTTTTCTGCACGGCCTTCTCCCCCCTTCTCTTCCTCCTTAACAGGAAGAAGAGACGCAGGGTTCAAAAATAGTGCATCGTTTAAGGTTACGAGGACTTTGGGGGTCCTTCAATGTCTGTATTCTCTGAGTGGTTAGATGTTGGGTACCTAGAGAAATGCAATGACCTAAAAAAAAACAAGCTTCTCCTTGCAAAACTGGCCTAGCCTGCAATAGAGAGGTTCAGTCACTGACACTGTCTGGCCCGTCAGACCTACAGTGGGAGTTGTCTCCCCTGGAAGGGGAACCTTGCTTCTGGGGTCTTGAGATCTTAAAACCGTGTTGGCTGCATCGGTGTCAGCGAGGCAAGGGAGGGGCTATTTTAATTCCTCTAGGATGTGAGCTGACACCGATTTATCAACGCCCTATGATAATTCAGAGTCGTTTCTGACCATACCTACCTTTGAAATTTTCCGGATCCTCCGGAATAAATTGCCACTTACCCCACGGACCAGCCGGGTTGGTCGGACAATTATGCCTGATGTACCCTGACTTTCCACATCCATAGCAGACCTGTTAAAAGAACTTCTAGTTTGCCAAAGAATTAAAAGGAGAGGGTTCAGCTGTTATGACAGGCTGTTGAGAGATAGAGACACTGTGAGGTGGGGGGGTTTACCAGTATCAAAGTCTGCACTGTGAGCTAAAGAAAACGGAGATTTAAATGCAGAGACAGTGACAGGTTCAGTGTCAGCGGATCTGGCTCGTCTCTGTAAAGTTAGCCCAGGAAGAGCTTCCTCCACTTCTCTCAGCGGATCGCTGGACTCGGCTATCTCATCACGCCAAGTGTACATAATGCGGTTCTTCCGGACTGAAACCACCTCATGCACGCCTTGCTGATTGACCATAATAGATCTCTGAAGCCACAATTGCGCTGCACTTAGCATCTTTGTTGCCTGGAGCCTAGTTCTGAATTCAATAATGAACTCCTCCTATCTCCAGACATCAAAAACACCTTCCCAAAGGGATGTACCAACTGTTTCCCTTGGTTATTCCCTTTCCTGAGGGGTCTCATGGCCCGAGCCCAAAACGCAGACTTCATGTACCGCGAAAGTTGTTTGGCTAATCTGGGGGAACCTTTGTTACCCCCCATTGCATGGATAAACCATTAACCATGACGATTCAAATCGCTTCCTTGCACCTGGTTTAGGAGCAACACTGCCAGGTGCTAACTTTGAATGTGTTGGCCTGCTTCCGGACTCACGCGCCGGTCAGCTAGAAGACCTCAACCTGGTGGCTTCGTCCGGCTATACAGCTCATCAACCCCCACTCGCTCCCCAACTTCCGATTATCTTACACGGCCTAATGTGGGGCGGGTTTCGGTATCTACTCCTCACACGTTGAAGGCTGAAACAAGCGTGTCGCAATCACCCGTTTCACGTAGATGGCTCAAAGTACACACGTTCGTTTCGACCTAACCCGTGCAGCCAAACAATCCCGAAAGCACAATAAAAGTCCTCCCTATACAAACCTTGGCTTCAGTCTATTCCTTGATGTTGCATTAAAAATTAAATTGAGATGCCGGTTACTGATTGCACACTGGAAGGTATAACCTCTCTACCTAAAATCCAACCTGCAGTACCGAAAACTACCTCCGTGAGAAACAACCACTCAGTACAAAACAAACCTGAAAAAAAACTGAATCCAATATCAGTCACTCCACAATGTACTCTTATCATTGGAAAAAACTTAGATACAACAAAAATGAGACAAAATACACCACAAAAACAACTTAACCAAAAACTTACAAAACAAAAAAATAGTTACCCCTGAAAAACAGACATAAAAACACAAAAAACAAAAACTGATGGGTTGGATATTGTGAGGGATTAGCTCGGTGGCGGGTGTGGATGACCCCTTTGGGGGTGCGTTTTCACAGAGAGATAGCCGATTAGAGGTTGAAAACAAGACTGATTTATTCATGCAATTTACTTAACACAATTGCAAGCATCAAAACAGCCAAAATAAAATAAAAGACAAAATAAATCCTTGCCTCTGTGGGCGGCTACCTTCTCACGCTGGAACCTACCTAAGAAGTCTTCCCAACCTACTGTTGGGCCGACACTGCTGATCCTACAGCAGACACTCAAATGTCCATTTGTTTGCTTTTCACACAGCACAAACATTGTCCATTGAACATGTCCCTTTGTTTTCTTTCACACAGCACATGTTCATTTATAACAGGATCCTTTACTCTTCACACTCTTCACATGGAACACTTTGTCTTCTCACCTTTGAGACGTCTTCACTCGTGGTTACCCTCCTTAGCTTCACATCGCTGTAGGGGGTCTTCTCCCATGCTCACCAGCTTGTCGGGAGGCACACATCCGACTGTCCCCCTCTCCCAGCCTACACGGCGACAGGCGGCAGCAGTCCTTCTCCCATGCCCACACGGCGTCGGGAGGTACACGTATGTCTGTCCTCCTCTTCCCAGCTCACACAGCGACAGGAGGCAGCACTCAATAGATTTTCTCTGGACAAATTATAGAGTCCTTGATCTCCTCATTCTGAACAGCTGAATGGTTTTCAACTTCCTGCTGGCTCTCTCTGCAGCCAACACCCTATAGTATCAGTGAACTTTCAAAGCAGGTGGGAATGTGTCTCCTCTCAGTGACTACATTCCCAGATTTACCTGACTTCCTGTCACATACCCCCCCCTCTTGTTTCAACCCTAGGGTTGGGACACATATTTCCAGGCACGCATGTGTCAGGCACTGCTGACTCACTGATAAGCCTCCTATTATCCTCAAGCTTCCGGATGAAACTGTTTTGTCATCTTCATTGACAGATTTCTCATAAATGCCACACAGTTTGTCTCTCATCTCATATACACATTCTTCAACTGCATTTTTGGCATCATTTTGCTCCTTCTCGTTTCTGTCATCTTCATTGACAGCTTTCTCATAAATGTCAGACAGCTTGTCCCTCATAACCGTCTGTCCAATCCACCATGGAGGACCGTGATCCATAGGCAACTCAATTGGGCTAGTCTTAATGTCTTCAACATTCTTAAGACGCCTCTCTCTGCAATCCATAAATGTTTTCCACAAAACTTTGAGAACCTTTGCTTCACTAAGCTTTGTTCCAAGTAGGGACTCTTGACATCCCTCTGTGACTTGAGTTGCCTCTCCATACAGCTGTACACAATCATTGACTTTTTGTTGTAAAAGGGAATGATCTTCCTTCTTGAGCTTTGCTTGCTCTAAGATGCTGTGCAGAGGATTTTCCAATTGAGACAACAGGCTGTCACACATTTCTTCAAAGTGACCCCTGTTCCTTTTCCCAGAGATATCAATATCATTCACCAAACATTTCATATTCATAGGCAGATCTGAAGCATTTGCACTCATCAACTTCTTAAACTTTTCGCCCTCCTGAGCGAGTCGCAGTAAAGGCCTACTATTTGATTTGATATTCAGTTTATATTTCTTGCCAAACTCTTCACAGAAGTAGCCAACCAGAACATCATCAACTTTCCTTCCACCAACATAGGGGTTAAAGGCAACAACACAGTTGAACCCAGCGATCTGGGTGGTATCCATTATAGACCTCCTCTCTGCATCAGTGAAGAAGCATGGAACTGCAACACATTCTTTTACAGGTTTCTTCAATGCACTTTCTGCTGAACTATTTGACCGCTCAAGGTCACCTAGTTCTTTTTCTCTATCTGAATTCCACATGGAATGCATCTCAAGATCACGATCAAACTTCTGCCACCCGTCTTTCACCAGTTCCATTTTGGAAACACTCCCTGAAAGGCACTTATTCATTTGCTTCACGTTTTCACCAACAGCCTTAGTTTTCTCCACTAGGTTTTCAGCCTGAACTGAGAAATCACCACATTTCTTACTCAGCTCCTTTGTTTGCTGAAGCTCTAATGATACATTTTCCAATGCTTGAAGTTTTTGAAGGAACGGTTTATTCCAAAGGGGTGATTCAAGCCACATGTCGTCACATTTCTGAGGCTCACTCAGGACAGACCCCAAAACACTGATCCTTTTAAAAACTGCATCAGGCACACTATCCCCTCTTTGGGACAGATCCTCTGTTGCCTGGAATTCCTCTTCCAGTTCCTGCAACGGAATCTTCATCTCTTCTAGTTGCTGTTCTAAGGCTCGCTTAGACTTTTCTAGCTCCTGAACGCTTTTCACAACATCATCCTTGGAGCTGACCAATTCTTCCATTTCTGTACGCAGCTGTTTAACACTTTCTAGTTCAGCCTTACACTCTAGAGCTTCCTCCAAAGAGCGAGCCAAGAACAGGGCTTTGCTCTCGTTATCACGCACCTCAGTTTCTGCACGTGCGCGTTCTTCTGCATATTTTGCAGACACAGGCTTCTCTTCACCAAGCATCTGATCAAACTTCTTTTTCACATCTTCAACACACTGTAATGAACCAACGCTTTCTTCCATGCGTTTTTTCATATCCGCTATCTGAGCTTGCAATGTTGCGACTTGCTCTGATAGGTTTTTCTTTGCTTCCGCCTCCTCTTTTAATTGTTCCAGGAAGCCATTTTTCTCATCTTCCATTTGTTTGAGCTTTGTGCTAAAACTCAGCCTTTGACACCTCTCTTCCTGTAAGAGTTCCTGCGTGTCTTGCAGCTGCGATTCCAAGATAGAAAAATCTTCCGCAATTTCTCTAGATTTGCTGTCTGCTTGAGAAAGCTGATTTGTGACACTGTCCAACTCAACCTGCAATCGGGTTGCCTTCTCTGACAGCTTAGCACACACTCGGTCACCTTCTGACACCTTGACTTGCGATTCCAGAAGCTGTGCCTCTACTTTTTTTCTCTTGTGTTCAGAATCTCCTTTTCCCTGCATAAGAGCCTTCACCTCATTGGCTAGCATCTGGGAATAAGAATGTAATTCTGCCACACAGGCTTCTTTCTCCTTTAACTGCTGCTGGAAACGTTGGGCTTCACCTTTCCAACTTTCACAGTCTGCACGTAATTCATCTACCACATTGCTCAAAGTAGTGAGCTCATACACAGTACTCAGTAATTTAGCCTCTCTTTCACTTTTCTCGTTGTCGCTGAGAGACAATGTCGTTTTCAGAGCGACATTCTGTTCCTGCGACTCCTGCAGGTCTATTTTTGTAACTTCCAAACACTGAAGACTTTTTTCCAGCTGATTACGCAACTCCAACATTTCACACATACTTTGCTTCTGCAAAGTCTGAATTTCAATTTCCTTTTCCATGAGGATGGTATCTTTCTCCATTATAGTCTCTCTGCGTTTTTGCAACTCGACCAAAAGAAGAGCAGTGGATTCTTCCCACTGTAACACATGAGACTTGAGTAGTTCATTCATTTCCTGCAAGTTTCTATGCTCCATTTTAAGCAATTCCAAGGCTTGTTCCTTTTCTTCCATTTTCCGTTGCAAGGCATCCAATTCAGCCCTGCACACATACTCGGTTTCTTCCAAACCGATGGCCTCCATTGGCTGCTGGCGTCTCTGTTTCCAGCCTGCCATGCTCTCTTGGTGAGCCTTTTGCTGAGCTGCAAAGCTCCGCTGAAAATCCGCATTTGCCTGCTGTTGAGCTGCATTTGCTTGCTGTTGAGCTGCATTTGATATAATCAGATGTTTCAACATCTCCTCCATTTTGAGTTTACTTTTCATCTGAGCACACTGCGTCTCCATAGCAGTTTCATCAGTGTTGCTAGGGACAACAACCTTCCTCTTTAGTAGACTCTCTTTAGGCATGGATGGGGCTGGTTCAGACGGCAACATCCCCTCCATCCAAAGAATCCGGTCTCTCATTTCATCTATCTTTGCATTTTTCAGGCGTTTGGACCGCCCCATCTTCAATAACTCCACAAACAAATTTTTCACAGTCCAGCAAACAATTTTCAGACCACTGTCTCTTCAACACATGTAGTTTTTCTCTCTCTTGCAGGATCTCTTTTCCTGCGCACACAGTTTGTGCAGTCACTTGCACCAGACACAACAAAGTTCATCAAAAAATTTTGAGACCCCTGTCTCTTTAAAACACTTTTTTTTTTTTTTCTGTCAGGATCTTCTCTCCTGCACACATAGATTGTGCAATCTCATGCACCAGATAAAGTTCATCAAACATTTGCACTTCCTTGCAGGGATCTCTGCTTATGCCCACTGCATACCTCCACCATATGTGAGGGATTAGCTCGGTGGCGGGTGTGGATGACCCCTTTGGGGGTGCGTTTTCACAGAGAGATAGCCGATTAGAGGTTGAAAACAAGACTGATTTATTCATGCAATTTACTTAACACAATTGCAAGCATCAAAACAGCCAAAATAAAATAAAAGACAAAATAAATCCTTGCCTCTGTGGGCGGCTACCTTCTCACGCTGGAACCTACCTAAGAAGTCTTCCCAACCTACTGTTGGGCCGACACTGCTGATCCTACAGCAGACACTCAAATGTCCATTTGTTTGCTTTTCACACAGCACAAACATTGTCCATTGAACATGTCCCTTTGTTTTCTTTCACACAGCACATGTTCATTTATAACAGGATCCTTTACTCTTCACACTCTTCACATGGAACACTTTGTCTTCTCACCTTTGAGACGTCTTCACTCGTGGTTACCCTCCTTAGCTTCACATCGCTGTAGGGGGTCTTCTCCCATGCTCACCAGCTTGTCGGGAGGCACACATCCGACTGTCCCCCTCTCCCAGCCTACACGGCGACAGGCGGCAGCAGTCCTTCTCCCATGCCCACACGGCGTCGGGAGGTACACGTATGTCTGTCCTCCTCTTCCCAGCTCACACAGCGACAGGAGGCAGCACTCAATAGATTTTCTCTGGACAAATTATAGAGTCCTTGATCTCCTCATTCTGAACAGCTGAATGGTTTTCAACTTCCTGCTGGCTCTCTCTGCAGCCAACACCCTATAGTATCAGTGAACTTTCAAAGCAGGTGGGAATGTGTCTCCTCTCAGTGACTACATTCCCAGATTTACCTGACTTCCTGTCACAATATGTATATATATATATAAATGCTAAATATGAACAAAAAGATGAACAAAGCTAGCTAGAAAAACAACTGCAATGATCCTGTAAAAAATCTTCCTAGATGCCGGAGTTCAATTAAAATGAAAAAACATTACTTTTAAACTGAAATACAGTGCAAAAATAACACCACAACGTTGCCATTTAAAACTACCAAAAAAGAGAAAAATGTTGGTTAAAGCTCAAAATAGCATTTCAGCCACATGGGTTTCAACACCATTAAACAAAATGGTAATGAGGAGTCCAAAAAAGAGTGGCTGCCACACAAAGGAAATAGCATCACAAAATGGCTGCCATCCGAGCACATGGTCCACACAAAAGAGTTGCACAAAACAAAGAGTTTGAGCAACCATGTGGTACTTCGTACACAACAACAAAGATATATACAAAAGACAAGAAAAAACAGGTTTTACAGGATCAGCTGTATTTCAGAGACAATAGCTATCCTGGTGGAATGCTGATTTTAGGCTGCACAACACAATCTGCTACTTAAAAACAGAAACTTAGTCCAAAACTGTCTGCTCCATGCTCAATTCAAACATCAGAGTCCAAAGCAAAAACCAGTTTCACTAATAAACGAGTTCCCGCCAAAAACCAATCCAGCGCACACACCAACCAATCTGCCGCCCAAACCAACATTGATCGATAATATATTGTTATCTCATCGAACGAAGCTGATATTACAACAGAGATGTTACAAGGCAATATTTAACACATATATCTCACAACCCCAGGATGTATTAACTAGGAACCTTTGTATACAGGTTTCTCCCCAATTAATAGACCTGATCCCTAGCCACAAATATTAATAGAAATAACCCCATCGTTATACAAAAGAGCGAACGCTGCAAATGAAAAGGTTCTTTTGCTAAGCTTTGTTTCTAGCTTCCACAGCGGACAAAGAAAGTAAGCCTTGGTTTAAAACAACACATTTTCAAAAACTGAAATGAAGTGTCTTACCACATGAACGGCCTTTGTTGCAGAAAACTGGACTCACTTCCCTCCTGTTTTTCCGCTGAGAACTTGTTAGGGCTACCTGTCTCGCCATACTGTCGTGGACATTAATAGGGCTTGGAGCATAGAATCCCGCTTCAGTGCGCTCAAGAATATTACGCACCGAGCTCCATTAATAGCTTGTACTGAAAAGTACAATTGTACCACTCTCCTGTATAACGATTTACCAAGCGCTCGGCGACAAAGAAAGGAACAGACGCGCTCGGTCATTTTGATGCCATCTGCCAGGTCTCTCTCCATTGGATATGTATGTGTGTGCATGTGTGTAAGAGCAAGTGTTTGTGTGTGAGAGTTTGTGTCTCTTCATGGATGAAAATGGCTGTGTGAGCTGCTATGTGAGCTTGCGTCTGTGTGTGTGTGGGTGTGTGTGTGTGTGTGTGTGGGTGTGTGGGTGTGGGTGTGGGTGTGTGGGTGTGAGCTTCCTGTGTCTTCTGTCCTCTGTCTCAGGGCAGGGCTGGTTTATTTACAGCAAGTGAACAAAGGAAGTTACAGGGAGTGGCTTCACAACCACCAATCACAGAAAGTACAATGGGCAGTGCTTATGTAGAAACACAGCCATGTGCAGAGATGAGCAGACATGGCTGCCATCTTATCACTAACAAGTCTTTCCTGCAATGACAGTTAAAGCAATAATCACTGTGAATATCGATTATCGGTAAAACCGACACTGGGAGACATTATGACTATTTAACTAAAGAAATGTCTATCAATATTTCCACAACAGCATTCATGGTTCCCTCAATGAACTGTAGCTCCCCAGTGCCGGCAGCACTCATGCAGCCCCTGACCATGACACTCCCACCACCATGCTTGACTGTAGGCAAGACACACTTGTCTTTGTACTCCTCACCTGGTTGTCGCCACACACGCTTGACAACATCTGAACCAAATAAGTTTATCTTGGTCAGAACACAGGACATGGTTCCAGTAATCCAGTCTGCTTGTCTTCATCAAACTGTTTGTAGGTTTTCTTGTGCATTATCTATAAAAGAGTCTTCCTTCTGGGATGACAGCCATGCAGACCAATTTGATGCAGTGTGCAGCGTATTGTCTGAGCACTGACAGGCTGACCCCCTACCCCTTCAATCTCTGCAACAATGCTGGCAGCACTCATATGTATATTTCCCAAAGACAACTTCTGAATATGCACATGCACTCAACTTCTTTGGTTGACTAAGGTGAGGCCTGTTCTAAATGGAACCTGTTCTGTTAAACCGCTGTTTGGTCCTGACCACCGTGCTTCAGTTCAGTTTCAGGGTCTAGGCAATCTTCTTATAGCCGAGGCTATCTTTACGTAGAGCAACAATTATTTTTTTCAGATCCTCAGGGAATTGTTTGCCATGAGGTGCCATGTTTAACTTCCAGTGACCAGTATGAGAGAGTGAGAGCGATAACACCAAATTTAACACACCTGCTTCCCATCCACACCTGAGACCTTGGCTAATTAGGCCCAATTTGGACATTTTTCACTTAGGGGTGTACTCACTTTTTTTGCAGCGGTTTAGACATTAATGGCTGTGTGTTGAGTTATTTTGAGGGGACAGCAAGTTACACTGTTATACAAGCTTTACATTGTAGCAAAGTGTAATTTCTTTAGTGTTGTCACATGAAAAGATATAATAAAATATTTACAAAAATGTGAGGGGTGTACTCACATTTGTGAAATACTGTGTGTGTGTGTGTGTGTGTGTGTGTGTATATATATATATATATATATACATATACATACAGTGCTCAGCATACATTAGTACACCCCTTTGACCAGTAAGATTTCAATCAATATCTCAATGAACACAAGAACAATTTCCGAAATGTTGACAAACTTGAGTTTTATAGAGCATTTGTTTAGCTCATTACATTAAAGTAAAGTTAATAATATAACTTCAGTTTTACTCAAATTAAAACTGCTCCATCTAGTATTTTTTATGACCTCCATGATTTGTAAGGACAGCACCAAGTATTCTAGGCTGGAATAAACAAGTTGGCGGCATATTGCAACATCTATCTTTTTCCATTCTTCAAGAACGACCTCTTTTAGAGCCTGGATGCTGGATGGAGAGTGATGCTCAACTTGTCTCTTCAGAATTCCTCATAGGTATTCGATTGGGTTCAGATCAGGAGACATCATTGGCCACTGAATCACTTTCAGCCTTAGCAGTGTGCTTTGGATCATTGTCATATTGGAGAAGTACACGATGACCAAGGACACGGAGTGATGGTAGCATCATCTCTTTCAATATAGAGCAGTACATCTGTGAATTCATGATACTGCTAACTGCAGTGAACTTGTATGGCGATTTTGATGATTGCAGTTCCATCATTGTTACATTTTGTATCACTTTTGGTACAGTATTCTGACTGTTTCGTAAAGCTTTGCTGATTTTCTTATAGCCTTCACCTTTCTTGTGTAAAGAAATTATTTTCTTTCTTTCTTTCCTTGTGACATTTCTCTTCCATGTGGTGACATTACTGACAGCATGAAATGGGAAGGGGTTTTCTTTGTTAAGTAATGCCCTTTTATAATCAACTATCTGCTGGAAACTTGTTTAATGAATAATTAGACTCACCTGTAGTAGAATTCTTGTTAATTAGGATTTTGTTGTCTAAACTTTAGCTTTGCTCCTAAGACTTTAATTGGGGTGTATTCATTTTTGCAACATGGTCTTGAACAAATTTGTTAGAAAAAATACATTTTTGTGTGTGCAAATTAACAAATGTTGGTTTCAATTAATAGCCCGCATTTGTAGGAGGATTTTGTAGTATTGTGTCCCGAAGAAAAATGTTGATTCTGAAAGGAAAGTAAAGGTTTTCTGACAGATTTGGTAGGGTTTTAGGCCTCATTTATGCTGAGCACTGTAGATATTTACTGTATATGTATATATACAGTATATAAACAGTATATATATATATATATATTTATATAAATATATATATATATATATATATAATCTATAAAAAAATATATTTATATATATGTACAGTATCTCACAAAAGTGAGTACACTCCTCACATTTGTGTAAATATTTTATTATATCCTTTCATGTGACAACACTGAAGAAATGACACTTTGCTACAGTGTAAAGTAGTGAGTGTACAGCTTGTATAACAGTGTAAATTTGCTGTCCCCTAAAAATAACTCAACACACAGCCATTAATGTCGAAACCACTGGCAACAAAAGTGAGTACACCCCTAAGTGACAATGTCCAAATTGGACCCAAAGTGTCAATATTTTGTGTGGCCACCATTATTTTCCAGCACTGTCTTAACCCTCTTGGGCATGGAGTTCAACAGAGCTTCACAGGTTGCCACTGGAGTCCTCTTCTATAGTTACATAGTTACATAGTTAGTGAGGTTGAAAAAAGACATCAGTCCATCCAGTTCAACCTATGATGTGTGTGTGTGTTTGCTGTTAACCGTACATTGTATACCCCTGTATGTTGTGGTCTCTAAGGTGCCCATCTAATTGTTTTTTGAAACTATCAATGCTTCCTGCTGATACGACTGCTTGTGAAAGAGAATTCCACATCCTTACCGCTCTTACAGTGAAGAACCCCTTACGCATTTTAAGGTTAAACCGCCTTTCCTCTAGTTTTAGTGAGTGGCCACATGTCTTATTGTATTCCCTTACTCTGAATAGTTTGTTCCTTATGCTAGGGTCGCCAGTACAGTATTTGTACATTGATAGCATATCCCCCCTCAATCGTCTCTTCTCCAGAGAGAATAGGTTCAGTTCTTGTAGTCTTTCCTCATAGCTGATGTTTGTCCTCCATTCCCCTAATTATTTTTGTTGCCTTTCTCTGGACTCTTTCCAATTCCAGCACATCCTTCCTGAGGACCGGTGCCCAGAACTGGACAGCATACTCCAGATGTGGCCGGACCAGAGTCTTGTAGAGCGGGAGAATAATCTCTTTATTTCTGGATTGAATCCCCTTTTTTATATATCCCAGTATTCTGTTGGCTTTGCTTGCAGCGGCTTGGCATTGCATGTTTTGTGGGGAACGGTGTCAAAGGCCTTTGCAAAGTCCAGATATACCACATCCACAGGCTTTCCTTTATCTAGGTGGCAGCTCACTTCATCGTAGAAGGTTAATAGATTGGTTTGGCAAGAACGATTTTTCATGAATACATGCTGATTACTACTAATAATACAGTTTTCATTACTAAAGTCTTGTATGTGGTCCCTTAACATCCCCTCCAAAATCTTGCAGACTACAGATGTTAGGCTGACGGGCCTATAGTTACCCGGGATACACCTCGGCCCCTTTTTAAATATTGGTACCATGTTGGCTTTTTTCCAATCAGCTGGCACCATACCCGTCTGTAAACTATCCTTAACTGCTTGCCGACCGCCGCAAGTAGATTTACTGCGGCGGTCAGCCCCTACCAGGCAGAGTGACGTTAATTAACGTCACTAGCCTGGGAGGGTCTGGGGAGCGAGCGCGTGCCCGCAGAGGCGCGCTCCCGCTCCCGCGCGGTCACACACCCCCCCCGCTCGTATGACCAGCGGACCCGATGTCCGCCGGCCACTCGGCGATCGTCGGGGGAAGAGGGAGAATGTCAGGCAGCTTGTGTAAACAAGCTGCCTGTCATTCTCCTCGCTGTAAAGACACTGATTACACGGATCTAGTATGTAGAACCGTTGATCAGTGTCCTTACAGCTAGAGCCATAGCCAATCACAGTAAGAATCACGCCCCTAGGGACACACACAGCCCCTCCCTCCCAAATAAAGTTAACCCCTTCACTGCCAGTGTATTTTTACAGTAACAGTGCATATGTATAGCACTGATTACTGTAGAAATGTCACTGGTAACCCCAAAAGTGTCAAAAATGTCAGTCAAGGGTCCGATCTGTCCGCCGCAATGTCGCAGTACCGCAAAAAAAAATCGCAGATCGCCGCCATTACGCGTTAAAAAAAAAAACAACAAAAATGACAAAAATCTTTCCCTTTGTTAGTAAACGCGATAACTTTTGCGCAAACCAATCAAAATACGCTTTTTGCGATTTTTTTTTACCAAACATAGGTAGGATAAAACAAATTGGCCAAAAATGTTAAAAAATTTTGATTTTTACATTTTTTTTTTGGGGAATTTCATATAAAAAAATGTGAAAAATATTGCTATTTTTGCAAAATTGTCGCTCTTTTTTTGTTTATAGCGCGTGATCAAAAAATCGCACAGGTGATCAAATACCACCAAAAGAAAGCTCTGTTTGTGGGAAAAAAAGGACGTCAAATTCGTTTAGGTACAGCGTCGCACGACCGCGCAATTGTCCGTTAAAGTCACGCAGTGCCGAATCGCAAAATACCCCCTGGTCTTTTAGCAGGAAAATCCTCCGGGGCTTAAGTGGTTAAAGATCAAGAATAATGGTCTGGCAATCACCTGGCTGAGCTCTTTAAGAACCCTCGGGTGCAAGCCATCCGGTCCCGGTGATTTATTTATGTTAAGTTTCTCTAGTTTAGTTTTAAGTCTATCTTCTGTTAGCCATGGCGGTATTTCCTGAGGTGTGTTGTTTAGTTCGGCCTTACAAGCTGGGTTCGTGTAGCCCCCCGATTCTTTAGTGAAGACTGAAGAGAAGAAATTATTTAACACTTCCGCCTTTTCCCTGTCCTCAGTGGCCATATTTCCTTTGTCATCTTTTATGGGGCCAATGTGTTCTGGCCTCGCTTTCTTACTGTTTATATACTTAATGAACTTCTTGGTGTTCTTTTTACTCTCCTCCGCTATATGTCTCTCGTGTTCTATTTTAGCCGCCCTGATTTCATTTTTACATTTCTTATTACACTCTTTGTAATGCTTAAATGCTGCCAATGACCCCTCATTCTTGTATTTTTTGAAGGCCTTTTCTTTAGCACTAATATGCATTTTTATGTTGGGGTTTAGTCACCCAGGGTTTAGTTTTGCTCTTTTAAATTTATTTCCCTTTGGAATGCACTGGTCAATCCCCTTGTTAAGTATGCTCTTGAAGCACTCCCATTTTTTCTCCGTGTTCTTTGTTCCCAGGGTTCTATCCCAATTGATATTTTCTAGCAGCGAGCGCAGTTTTGGGAAATTGGCTCTTTTGAAATTCAGCATCCTTATATTACCCCTCTGCTTCTTATAACTGTAATTGATACTGAAACTTATTGACCTATGGTCACTGTTTCCTAAGTTGCCCCGTATTTCTATATCCGTGAGCAGGTCTGTATTGTTGGTAATCAGTAGGTCAAGTACCGCATTGTTTCTTGTCGGTGCATTCACCATCTGACCCATGAAATTATCCTGCAAAACATTTAGGAACTGCCTAGCCTTGGTTGAGTGTGCGGTTCCTTCTGCCCAGTCTATATCAGGATAATTAAAGTCCCCCATTATAATGACATTTCAAAATCCTTGCTGACAATCCTATCTGTAAAAATGAGGTCCGCCTCCCCCTCCTCCCTCTGGTTGGGGGGCCTATAGCATACGCCCAATATTACCTTCCCCACTGTGCCTTCCCTTTGAAGCTCTACCCATAGGGATTCTGCCTCGTCCTTAGCTCCATTATTAATATCGTCCCTCATATTTACCTGTACACTGTTCTTAATATACAGACATACCCCTCCCCCTTTTTTACCTTCTCTATCTCTGCAATAAAGGGAATACCCCTGAATAGTCGCCATCCAATCATGAGAGCTGTCGAACCAAGTCTCTGTTATCCCCACAAAATCTAAGTCCTCCTCAAACATCAGCAGCTCCAGCTCTCCCATCTAATTGGCCAGGCTTCTGGCATTGGTATACAAACCTCTTAATTTTGATCGGTTACATATATCTATCCTCATTTGATGTTTTTAGGCTGCTCTCTTGATTTTTCCCCATACCCACCCTGGGTATAGGAGCTCCGAACACCCTACCGCTAATGCCCCCATTTCTGCCCTCTGAAACTTGCTTTCCACTGGCTAATTCTACATCTGTACCCTCCCCCCCATCACCTATTTTAAAAGCCCCTCTAACTTTTTGGCCATCTTCTCACCCAGTACGGCTGCACCCACCCCATTTAGGTGCAATCCGTCCCTACCAAAGAGCTGGTGGCCGACTGAGAAGTCGGCCCAGTTCTCCAGGAACCCGAAACCCTCCTTACTACACCAGCTCCTCAGCCACTTGTTAACTTCCCTAATCTCCCACTGCCTCTCTGGTGTGGCTCGAGGTACAGGTAGTATTTCGGAAAATACTACCTTGGAGGTCCTACTCCTCAACTTAGCGCCTAAGTCCCTGAAATCGTTTAGGAGTCTCCATCTTCCTCTACCTATGTCATTGGTACCCACGTGTACCATGACAGCTGGGTTTTCCCCAGCCCCACTCAATAATCTGTCCACCCGATCCGCGATGGGCCGAACCCGAACGCCCGGTAAACAACAGACTGTTCGGCGCACACGGTCTTTGTCACAGATTACACTGTCTGTCCTTCTAATAATTGAGTTCCCTACCACCAGCACTTGTCTTTCCTTTCCCTTTCTCCCGGCCTCACTGGACGAGTTCTTCCCCTGGCAGCTAGGGGCGTCGCTCTGCTCCAACAATGCTGGCCCCTGACTGGTTTCCCCAACATCACACAACAGGGCCTATCTATTGGGGTGCTCCAGCCCAGGATCAGCCTCCTTGCCTTGTCCCCTTCTACCCCTCCTAACTGTCACTCCTCTACTCTGCTCTGATGCTTGCACCTCCAATATTCCACCCACCTCTGTGCAGACCCCTGCCTGCACCTGACTGGTACGATCCTGGCTCTCCTCCGGTATGGACATTCGTCTCTGTGTTGCCAGCTGCTTCCCTAGATTCAGGACCTGAGCTTTCAGGGAAGCAACTTGCTTACATTTTGCGCATTTGTATTCGCCCTCGATCGCATGTCCGAGGAACGCATACATATCACAAGATGTACACCGAGTCGCAACTCCACACCCGCCAGGCATTGTACCTACTAATCTAATCTAATGGGGATTCAGTCATTTAAGTCTATCCTATGTGGCTATTTCCTGGCTTCCTAACTCTACCTTCTCACCCTCTGGTACTCCGCTACCCTCACTTGACACTCAGTTGCACAACACTCACACTGCACAGCCCGGTCAGTCGCACAACACTCCCATTCGCACCACCCGGTCAGTCGCACAACACTCACAGTCGCACCACACTCACAGTCTCACAGCCCGGTTCAGTCGCACCACACTCAGTCGCACAGCCCGGTCAGTCGCACAACACTCTCAGTTGCCCAACACTCAGTCGCACAGCCCGGTCAGTTGCCCAACACTCAGTCGCACAGCCCGGTCAGTCGCACAACACTCACAGACACACAGCCCGGTCAGTCGCACAACACTCACAGACACACAGCCCTGTCAGTCGCACAGGTAGTAATAGGTACTCCCAGACACTCAGGTAGTAATAGGTACTCCCAGACACTCAGGTAGTAATAGGTACTCCCAGACACTCAGGTAGTAATAGGTACTCCCAGACACTCAGGTAGTAATAGGTACTCCCAGATACTCAGGTAGTAATAGGTACTCACAGACACTCAGGTAGTAATAGGTACTCCCAACACTCAGGTAGTAATAGGTACTCCCAGACACTCAGGTAGTAATAGGTACTCCCAGACACTCAGGTAGTAATAGGTACTCACAGATACTCAGGTACTACACTACACCCTCAGTCAGTGTTCAATCTAAGTCACCAGTCTTACTTACCTAGTGTGTGTCCCTTTAAGCCTGTCACTTGCAGTTCCTGACGGTGATTCCTGCCTCCTTCCTCGGTCAGTCTCCTCTCTGCACCCGCCTACCTCGGTCACTTCCCGGTCAGCTAGTCTCCTCTGCTCCTCTCTGTGGGGGGGGGGGGGTTCCCGCACCGCTCGCCGCAAGGAGGATTTACTGCCGCCCGCAACAAGGGGGGGAGGGGGGTTACCGCACCGCTCGCCGCCCGCCTTTATCTGGGGGGGGGGGGTTCTAGCACCCGACGCCGCCGCAGCAAGGGAGGGGGGGTTACCGCACCGTTCGCCGCCCGCTTTATTTGGGGGGGTTCTAGCACCGGATGCCGCCGCCGCTTCTACTGGGGGGTACTCACACACACACACACCGATCTGTCACACACCCGCTCCTCTCACACGCACGCCGCCACTGATCCCGCGCTCTCTGCTCCTCTGCTCTGCTCCACAGCACCACCTGCCGGTCCTGAGCCTCCATGACGACATCATGGAGCTGGTGGATGTGAGAGACCTTGCACTCCTCCACCTTCCGTTTGAGGGTGCCCCACAAGAGGGTTTAGGTCTGGAGACATGCTTGGCCAGTCCATCACCTTTACCCTCAGCTTCTTTAGCAAGGCAGTGGTCGTCTTGGAGGTGTGTTTGGGGCTGTTATCATGTTGGAATATTGCCCTGCGGCCCAGTCTCCGAAGGGAGGGGATCATGCTCTGCTTCAGTATGTCACAGTACATGTTGGCATTCATGGTTCCCTCAATGAACTGTAGCTCCCAATGCCGGCAGCACTCATGCAGCCCCAGACCATGACACTCCCACCACCATGCTGACTTCAGGCAAGACACACTTGTCTTTGTACTCCTCACCTGGTTGCCACCACACGCGCTTGACACCTTCTGAACCAAATACATATATATATTTTGTATTTAATATCTATCTATCTATCTATCTATCTATCTATCTATCTATCTATCTATCTATCTATCTATCTATCTATCTATCTATCTATCTATCTATCTATCTATCTATCTATCTATCTATCTATCTATCTATATATCTATATCTATATCTATATATATACAGTATATATGTGCGTGTAGCTCGGGATCAGCACAAGAATAAGATAAGGACATCTTTGTGGGACAACAAGTTTTAGCATAGTCAAAAGCTATGCACTGCATCCTATCGGTAAGAAAACTACAATCCCCAGGGAGCCATGTGGACCAGGAGGAGGAGTGGACCAAAATTCAATGTGCTGAGTTGGTTTGCTGGTTATCAGCAGCAACCATAGTCATACATATCAGGATCGCAGGAGCGCAAGCCACGGATCCATGGAGAGGCCCCTCCGCTGTCTGTACCCACAACTGAAGAGCAGAATTGGTGAGAGGGTTACCAACCCACCCCACACTTTGTGCCACACAACAGAGTAAGGCTCTAGGTAACACAGTTTGCCATTCAATCTCTTAGACACTACAGTGTTTATGTTGCATATCCCCAAGAAGTGCCATATCAACTATTTTGGATTACCCTAATAACTCACAACCACTTAACTCCTTTCTGCATTTGGTACTGACTCTCTCATAAATGTTAAGCCATGTTTGAGTTCCTACCAGAACTCTTCTTCAACCCCCCCCCCCCTATACTGGGAGGGGGTATCAAGAAGACACATAGCCTGTTTTTTTTATATATATAGGTAGATGTACGATGGTTCCCCTTCTAGGGTTAACCGTGTACAGTTGAAAGTTTAATTTCATTCAGGTCTCCACTGGTTATTTCCTGTTCTCTGTTTAATTATATTATTATACAGGATTTATATAGTGCCAACAGTTTATGGCATAAACAGTTGGCACTATGAAAAACCTGTATAATAACAAAAGTAAACAGAGAACAGAAAATAACCAGTGCAGACCTGTGCACTCAACAATGTAGGTATATGTATTGATATTGATTTCTATACCCACCTGAACTTGAGGAAGGGCGTGGACACCCAAAACTGTTTTTCCAATTCCATAGTTCATTGTGCAATGTGAGGTGAAATTCCTGGAATAAATGTATTCTTCGTTCTAAGAAGTTCACTTCAGAACCTTGTTAAAAGTTTGAATTGATATACAACTATATATATATATATATATATTTTTTTTTTTTTTATTAGTAAAACATATAACAATAACAGGCACATCAAGTATTTAGCTGTATTAATTCCAGACTTAATTCCGGTGTGTTCAGACATTTCCCTCAACTTTATGGCCCTCTGTTCACTACGATAACATATGTACAGTACATTCCATGGTACCTGAACGTTTTAGAGAGATGATTTCATTTCAGTAATATGAATCTTAGCAGTGAAATGAAGATAACTTTTAACCACTTCAGCTCTGGAAGGTTTACTCCCCCTCATGACCAGGCCATTTTTTGCGGTACGGCACTGCGTTACTTTAACTGATAATTGCGCAGTCATGTGACGCTGTACCCAAATAAAATTGATGTCCTTTTTGTCCCACAAACAGAGCTTTCTTTTGGTGGTATTTGATCACCCCTGCGGTTTTTATTTTTTGTGCTATAAACAAAAAAAGACCAAAGCAGATCTCGATCTCTTCATGGTGGAACTTAACCAGAATGATAGAGGCATAAATTTGAGTTTTGAGGCCAGTCAAGAATCCATCAATTTCCTTGATTTAACGATCTTGAGTGCGGGTGACAAGTTTGTCACCAACACTTACTTTAAAATTACTGATCGCAACTCATATATTCCCACGGACAGCTGCCACCATGCTCCTTGGTTGCGTGCTGTTCCGAAGGGACAATATATGAGAATTAAGAGGAACTGTACTAATATGATTGATTTTGAGAATCAGGCCAAAATCCTCACTAGTAGATTCATGGATAAGGGCTATGATAGTACTTTCCTCAGGAACACATTTGAGGAAGTTAGAAGGATGGACCGATCTGATATGCTTTCCACAGTAGCCCGTTCAAAGACCACGAGCACCTCCTTTAGTGCTCCCTTTGTTACTACCTTTTCAACACAGCACAAGAACATAAAAAACATCATTCGGAGACATTGGCATATTCTTAAAAGTGATCGCCTTTTGTCCGATGTGCTACCAGAGCAACCCAGGGTTATTTTCAGAGGGGCCCCTACTCTAAGGGACAAGCTGGCTCCCAATGTTTTGAATCCCCCTGGACCTAAGCCGACCTTTTTTAGCCAGCTTACTGGCTATTACAGGTGCAACCATTGCCAGACCTGTTCAGTTAATAAAAATAAAAAGAGGAACATCAAGGAATTTCTGTCTACGAGTACAGGTATCACCTTCGAGATTAAGCCGTTTATCTCTTGCTCCACGACAGGGGTGGTTTATCTGTTGCAATGCCCTTGTGGCTTGCAGTATATAGGGAGGACTAAAAGACCCCTATACATTAGATGTAATGAACATTTAGCCAATATCCGTAAAGGGTTTACTAAGCATTCTGTATCCAAGCACTACCGACTAAAGCACAACAAGGATCCCCAGGGTACCATTTTCATGGGGATCGACAAATTTGTCCCTCACTGGAGAGGAGAGCCCTTTGTTAGGGGTCTCTCCAAGTTAGAAATGTCCTGGATCTACAGGAACAAATGCTTTACTCCTTTTGGTTTAAATGTAGACACAGACATTAATGCTTTTATCGATAACTCTTGACTTGTTCTTGTTGTATTTTTTTCTCATTTTGAATGTTCTGAACCTTTTTTATTGACTGGATTTATCCTGTTCCTGGTGGGAGTTGCACCCGTTCAGGCTCTGTGGCTAAATTTCAATCCTTTTCCTTTACATGTTTTTATATATTCTTTTTCATATTTTTATAATATTTTTATATTATAAGTATTTTTAATATTTATACCCGCTGCGATCTTATAACATATGGTGGGCTTAGTATATATTCTTATTGCTTTCTGATTGGGCCAGTTTTAGCTTGGATTGGGCGATCTATTACCCATTTACCCTTTATATAGCCTATTCCGTTATTTGGCTAATATTAGTGGCCATTGCACCGTTTTTATCCATATCGGGTTGAGTTCATTAATTTAGATCCAATCCAAGAGCAGATCCCTGCGGTGGCAACTCCGGCTGGATTTTAATGCTATTTTTTGTGTTTTTGTTTGTTAGTTGTTTTATATTTATCAGTTTCCAGGAATGGTGATTGAGCTTCATTAATATTAGAGACAGCTATGGCGGCTTCATATGTGATTAGGAGCTGAAGCCGCTGTTTGAATGCTCTCTCCGCAAATGCCTTTCCATGTTCTAATATGGCGCTGCCTGCTTCCCCGACTTCCGGTAGGGGCGTATGCCTCTGACGGTACTAATAGTGGTGACTCAGCGCGCTGCCCGCATCCCCTGGAAGACGTCAGTTTTGACGAAACGATCGTAGGGAAGACGTGCTGACGTCACCACTGTGCGGCCGGAAGTCGGGCGGCGGCGGCTGTGATCCTGCTCAACGCTTTTTATCCTTTGACATATTGTGAGTGTTATTCCATTTGTTTTCTATTAAACTGTATATACCATCTACACTATTGTGGCCCCACTCTTCTCTTGCATATATTTGCTTGGCTTTGATGAGGACGAGATAGCTGGTGCTGTTTTTATCCCTGATTGCATTCGGTGGGAGAGGTGACTTACGCTGGAGCTGGCTTTGAGGATATTTGGTGTATACCCATGCCTAAAACCTGTATCCTTCTGGTAAGCGCATACCCCTTATGCATGCTTCACAGCGGTTGACCGAGTGCTCTCTGGTGGTGGACTTTCTTTTACTCGGAGTCTGTTGGAGGCTTCCTTGAACTATTACACTTGACCTGGATACTCTTTTATGAACTTGGACTGTATTCAAATTCCCACTGTTCTTATATTTGCTATATCATTTGTTAGCGCAGCTTTCCAACATATATATAGAGTGGGTACGGAAAGTATTCAGACCCCCTTAAATTTTTCACTCTTTGTTATATTGCAGCCATTTGCTAAAATCATTTAAGTTCATTCTTCTTCCTCATAAATGTACACATAGCACCCCATACTGACAGAAAAACACAGAATTGTTGACATTGTTGCAGATTTATTAAAAAAGAAAAACTGAAATATCACATGGTCCTAAGTATTCAGACCCTTTGCTCAGTATTTAGTAGAAGCCCCCTTTTGATCTAATACAGCCAGGAGTCTTTTTGGGAAAGATGCAACAAGTCTTTCACACCTGGATTTGGGGATCCTCTGCCATTCCTCCTTGCAGATCCTCTACAGTTCTGTCAGGTTGGATGGTAAACGTTGGTGGACAGCCATTTTTAGGTCTCTCCAGAGATGCTCAATTGGGTTTAAGTCAGGGCTCTGGCTGGGCCATTCAAGAACAGTCACGGAGTTGTTGTGAAGCCACTCCTTCGTTATTTTAGCTGTGTGCTTAGGGTCATTGTCTTGTTGGAAGGTAAACCTTCGGCCCAGTCTGAGGTCCAGAGCACTCTGGAGAAGGTTTTTGTCCAGGATATCCCTGTACTTGGCCGCATTCATCTTTCCCTCGATTGCAACCAGTCGTCCTGTCCCTGCAACTGAAAAACACCCCCACAGCATGATGCTGCCACCACCATGCTTCACTGTTGGGACTGTATTGGACAGGTGATGAGCAGTGCCTGGTTTTCTCCACACATACCGCTTAGAATTAAGGCCAAAAAGTTCTATTTTGGTCTCCTCAGACCAGAGAATCTTATTTCTCACCATCTTGGAGTCCTTCAGGTGTTTTTTAGCAAACTCCATGCGGGCTTTCATGTGTCTTACACTGAGGAGAGGCTTCCGTCGGGCCACTCTGCCATAAAGCCCCGACTGGTGGAGGGCTGCAGTGATGGTTGACTTTCTACAACTTTCTCCCATCTCCTGACTGCATCTCTGGAGCTCAGCCACAGTGATCTTTGGGTTCTTCTTTACCTCTCTCACCAAGGCTCTTCTCCCCCGATAGCTCAGTTTGGCCGGACGGCCAGCTCTAGGAAGGGTTCTGGTCGTCCCAAACGTCTTCCATTTGAGGATTAATGAGGCCACTGTGCTCTTAGGAACCTTAAGTGCAGCAGAAATCTTTTTGTAACCTTGGCCAGATCTGTGCCTTGCCACAATTCTGTCTCTGAGCTCTTCAGGCAGTTCCTTTGACCTCATGATTCTCATTTGCTCTGACATGCATTGTGATCTGGAAGGTCTTATATAGACAGGTGTGTGGCTTTCCTAATCAAGTCCAATCAGTATAATCAAACACAGCTGGACTCAAATGAAAGTGTAGAACCATCTCAAGGATGATCAGAAGAAATGGAAAGCACCTGAGTTAAATATATGAGTGTCACAGCAAAGGGTCTGAATACTTAGGACCATGTGATTTTTCAGTTTTTCTTTTTTAATAAATCTGCAACAATGTCAATAATTCTGTGTTTTCTGTCAGTATGGGGTGCTATGTGTACATTCATGAGGAAGAAGAATGAACTTAAATGATTTTAGCAAATGGCTGCAATATAACAAAGAGTGAAAAATTTAAGGGGGTCTGAATATTTTCCGTACCCACTGTATACTGGTATTTTTTCTTTCTGCTATAAAACATACCCAATAAAAAAAAAAAAATTTAAAATTCGAATTTCTTTATCAGTTTAGGCCAATATGTATCCTGCTACATGTGTTTGGTGATAAAAAATCCCAATAAGCGTATATTGATTGGTTTGGTAAACTATGGGATAGATTTATTTAATTTTTATTTTTTTACTAGTAATGGCAGCAATCAGCGATTTTTGGCTGGACTGTGACATTGCGGTGGACAAATCTGAAACTAATGCCCCATACACACGTGCAGATTATCTGCAGACTTTTGTCTGCAGACTTACCTTTTCTATGTAGTGCAAGGGCCTGCCGGATTGCATACAAATTGAAAGTGTTTAGGTTTGACCTCATATTATATGGTTTTGGTAAGTCTGCAGACAAAAGTCTGCAGATAATCTGCACGTGTGTATGGGGCATAAGTGACACTTTTTGGGGACCGGTGACACCAATACAGTGATCAATGCTAAAAAAATGCACTGTAACTGTACTAATGACACTGGCAGGGAATGGGTTAACATCAGGGGCAATCAAAGGGTTAAATGTGTTTTCCCTGGGAGCATTTTCTAATTGTGTGGGAGATGCTTTGATTTGGGGAAGACAGAGATCCGTGTGCCTGCTTAGCAGAAACATAGGATCTCCATCTTCCCCTATGACAGAACAACGATCTGCCTTGTTTAACCTCCCTAGCGGTATTTTCGTGTGTGGCTCGGGGCAATTTTCAGTACAAAAAGCGGTAACCCCGAGCCACACTCGAGACAGATCGGACCCCTAGCTGACATTTTTGACACTTTTGGGGGGGGACCAGGGACATTACTACATTAATCAGTGCTAAAAATATGCACTGTTACTGTAATAATGTCACTGGCAGGGTTTAACCTAGGGGTGATAAAAGGGTCAGTTACCGGGACCCCTGGACTGTCAGGACAGAATCATCAGGACACAAGTGGGTCTTCAATGAAATCCCCAGGTCAAGATTCCTGCCTACAGCTCTACCATCTTCAGGAGAGAAAAGCCAGGTACTGCTTTCCTAAGTAGAGTCTCTGGTGTCTCAAGGGGCTGTCATTTCCGTGCCAGAGCCAGAGCGAGGACAGGGCATTTACTCCCCTCTTTTTCTAGTCCAAAAGAAAAAAGGGTCATGGAGACCAGTTATCGACCTGACCTTCCTAAACCGGTCCATCAAGAAAGAAAGGTTTAAGATGGAAACTCCTCTTTCTATCCAGCAAGCAGTACAACCAGCCGACTGGATGGTGTCCATAGACCTAAAGGACACGTATTTCCATGTCCCTGTTGCAGAGGAGTTTCAGAGGTATCTCCGGTTTGCCGTAGGTCACTCACACTTCCAATTTACCTGTCTCCCCTTTGGGCTTTCCACATCTCCACGGACCTTTTCAAAAGTCTTGTTGGCTGTGGTAGCTCTGCTGAGGACAAGAGGCATTCGGCTCCATCATTATTTGGACGACCTCCTCCTTCTGTATCAAGACAAAGACCAATTGTCGGATCATCTAGATCAGGTTGTGTCTACCCTTCAGACGTTCGGATGGCTTCTGAATATAGAGAAAAGCCATTTGATTCCAACCCAGTCCCTCGTCTATCTCAGGGCTTTGTTCAACACAGCAAGGGCAATGCACTCTCTTCCAGAGGAGACAATTGTGGTGGTCCGGGACAGAGTTCATCACGCCCTCTCATCTCCAAGCTCGTCAATGCCTGAAAATTATTGGGACCATGGTTGTAGTGGTTCCCATGGTGAAATGGGCCTTATGGAGGATGAGACCCCTTCAGAAAGGGTTCCTGCAAAAGTGGGACACATGGCATCTAGATCAGACCATCTTCCTGACTCCGGCTATGAGAGCGAGCCTTCCATGGTGGCTGCGTCAAGATCATCTGTTGAACTTCCATTCTCTGATGCCAACTTTGTGGGTGGTGGTGACCTCAGATGCCAGCTGTACAGGATGGGGTGCTCACTGCCTCACGGAGGTGGATCAGGGCAGGTGGAGCCTCTCCTCTCAAGGGATAGTGTCCAATGTTCTAGAACTACGGGCAGCATTTCAAGCTCTGCAAGCATTCCACCACTTGACAAAGGGTCCTTGCTGCGAGAGGTAGAACCAATTATGTCCTGGGCACAGAAGAACCTATCCAACCTGTTGGCAGTCTATGTTCCAGGAATTCAGAATGTCCAAGCCAATTTCCTGTCTCGTGTGGAGTTGGACAACAACGAGTGGTCCCTCCACGAGGAAGTATTCAGTTGGATCCTGTCCCTGGGGTTCTCTCCAGAAGTCAACCTCTTTGCCTTCCCCTGCAACCGCAAGCTGCAGAGATACTACATGAGGTTCAGGGATCCCCAAGCTCTCGGAGTGGACGCTCTCTCGGATCAATGGAGGTTCCGCAGAGTGTATGCCTTCCCTCCAGTCCTGATAATATTACAATTTCTTCGGAGGCTCGGGTCGGAGGCAGTAGAGATAGTGGTGGTGATTCCATTCTGGCCCAACAGGCCTTGGTTCTCCCTTCTGACACTCCTCAATGTTCAGGATCCGATCCCGCTGCCCATCAGGCCGGATATGCTATCTCTGTGGTTGTTGAGAGGAGGAGGTTACAAGCTTTAGGTTGTCCTGAAGAGGCTATTTCTACACTCCTGAGTACTAGAAGAAGTTCGACGAATAGAGTATACGAGAGGATCTGGGTGATATTTTCCTCACATCTAGCTGCAAGGCCTGACCCTCAGTCGTCTATTAAAATCCAAGATGTACTAAGTTTTCTGCAATCTGGTTTGGATCTCCCACTCTCGGTGAGCTCTCTCAGAGTCCAGGTGTCGGCTATCTCAGCCTTTACGGGAATCTCTTGGGCCAGCCATACCCTGGTACGTCAATTCTTCAAGAGAGCAGTAAGAATCAGACCCCAGAAGAAGCCAAGATTCACCTAATGGGATCTCCCTTTGGTTCTGGAATTTCTAGCTCATCGCATTCGAGATACATCTGAGCCTATTACCATCAAAGAGCTGACGTTGGTGACAGTCTTTTTGGTAGCCGTTACATCGGCAAAAAGGGTATCTGAAATTGGGGCTTTGGGGGCACAAGAGCCCTTTCTGACCTTTTTTCCGGATAGAGTGGTTCTGATTCCTATGTTGGACGCAAGACCTAAAGTTACCTTTGTCTTTCATGAGAATGCAAAAATTGTGTTGCCTACCTTCAGGCAGGAAGAGGGCTCACCAGTCCACCTGATGGATGTGGGTAATTGCATCAAGAAATATCTTTATCGGTTCCCTTACGACAGTCGGAGTACCTATTTGTCTCTTTTCATGGAAAGAATAAGGGCTCGAGAGCTTCTTCAAGGTCTATTTCTTCCTGGATCATTCAAGCCATTCAGTGGACTTACAGGGCAAAGGGCTTGACTCCTCCAGTGGCGGTTACGGCTCACTTGACTTGGAGTGTTTCCACTTCCTGGGCAGTCTCCAGACATGTCGCTCCTGATGTAATTTGTAGAGCAGCATCCTGGTCTTCTATAAATACCTTTTTGTCTCACTATTGTGTTGAGCCAGTGGCTCTTTCTTCTGTTAATTTTGGTTTACAAGTCCTGTCAGTTGACAGTCAATTAAACTTTTGTTCAGCACCTGCCCACCCTGTTTGTGTATGGCGAGTTATTTCCCGATACGTATGCTGCCATGGAGTATGTCAGGAAAATGGAAAATCCATCCATCCATCAGGAAAGGAAAATTACGGTAAGTATTTGATATAAATTTTTCATTTTTTCCTTCATATTTTACTTTGACATAGTGTTTAGACAGACATTGCTTTTCTAACCTGCTCTTCAAAAAGCACCAATGTAAGGGGAAAATAATTATTTTTCAGTATTTAGGGAAAAAAAATATTTCTCAGTTTTTCATTCAAATGGGGTTTTTTTATTCAGTAGCGGAATAGAACAACAACAGTATCCAACCTGTTAGGCGTGCGGTGTGTAGCGGCCATTTCATGCAAGCTCAGTGCATATGTGTCTGCTTAATCTGCATTTAAAAAAGAAAAAAATATTTTTCCTTCATATTTTACTGTGACTTACAGCGTTTAGACACTGCATTTCAAATCTGCTATTCAACAAGCACCAATTAAGGGGACAATTATTTTCAGATTTTCATTCATACGTTACAGTGCGATACACCCATTGCGTACTGTTGTTGTATTCCGCTTTGCAATAAAAACCCATTTAGGGGATAAAAAGCTAATTGCGGCCTAGTCTGCATATGTTACAGTGAGATACACCCATTGCATACTGTTGTATTCCGCTTTGCAATAAAAACCCATTTAGGGGATAAAAAGTTAATTGCGGCCCTGTCTGCATATGTTACAGTGAGATACACCCATTGCATACCGTTTTATTCCGCTTTGCAATAAAAACCCATTTAGGGGAAAAAAGTTAATTGCGGCCCTGTCTGCATAGGTTACAGTGAGATACACCCGTTGGATACTGTTGTTCTATTCCGCTATTCAATAAACACCCATTTAGGGAAAAAAAAAAAAATTGCGGCCTAGTCTGTATCTGTACGTGTGACATACACCCGTTGTATACTGTTGTTCTATTCCGCTATTCAATAAACACCCATTTAGGGAAAAAATATTACATTGCAGCCTAGTCTGCATATTTTACTGTGCGATACACCCTTTGGATACTGTTGTTCTATTCCGCTATTCAATAAACACCCATTTAGGGAAAAAATAGTAAATTGCGGCCTAGTCTGCATATGTTACTGTGAGATACACCCTTTGGATACTGTTGTCCTATTCAGCTATTCAAGAAACACCCATTTAGGGAAAAAATATTAAATTGCGGCCTAGTCTGCATATGTTACAGCGCAACAAGGCACACAGGTCTCGCATGGAGGCCCAGTTACTGGTGGTGAAGTGGTGCTGTTCCGCAGAGCGACTCATGCATGCGTGCTGCTGCTGAAACTCCACTATGGCCTGATGCTGCTCGCACAGTCTGGCCAGCATGTGCAAGGTGGAGTTCCACCTTGTGGGCACGTCACATATGAGGCGGTGAGCTGGAAGGCCGAAGTTACGCTGCAGCGCTGACAGGCGAGCAGCAGCAGGGTGAGAATGCCGAAAGTGCGCACAGACGGCCCGCACTTTCTGCAGCAGCTCTGACATATTGGGGTCATTTCTTTTTTTTTCAATTTTTATCCTTTATTAAAGGCATCTTATAAACATTCACATTTCACTTTCCAAATACCTTAATGTAAACTTTAAATCACATTTTCATTGCTCTGTCTAAACCTAATTCTAGATACCTTCCACCTCTATATTTTCCATCTATTCACTAAAAACTCCAGCGACCTCAAACAAAACAAAACAAAACGTAACAAACAAAAAAAAAAAGGGGGGGGGGAGAAAAGGGGAAGAGGCAGTGGGGGGGGGGGGAGGGAATTATCCAATGGTACTGTCTTTTCATTTCGGGATTATCACTCCATAAGGGTCTTTCCTTCTTCCGAGAGAATAAACTAATTCCATGCTTCCCAGGTCTGCTTATATTTCTCTCTACATTGTCTTGAAGTATAAATTTAAATCCTCCATCTTATTTATTTCTTCAACCTTCATTAACCAGTCTTTTACAGTGGGTGCTGTCTCGTTCTTCCATTTTCTCGGAATACACGCTCTTGCTGCATTTAATAAATTGTTTACTGTCGAACTCTTATATTTTTTAGTTGAAGTTTCTGATAATTGTAAGAGATATAAGGCAGGCTCTATTGTAATCTCTACCTCGGTAAATGTGTGTGTGACTTTTTAACCTCCTCCCAATAGGTCCTTATCATAGGACATGTCCAAAATATATGAATTAGCGTGCGCTGCTCTTCCTGACAACGCCAACAACGATCCGACATTAGGGGATAAATCTTATTTAATCTATCTGGAGTATAGTACCAGTTTGTCAGTATTTTGTAATTTGTCTCTTGAATCTTAGTATAAATTGAAGAGTTGAAAACTCGTTCTATTATCTTATGGTGCTGTACAGGAGAGAAAGAGCACTTCAGTTATTTTTCCCATTTATCGAACCTGATTAAATTGGATTGAGTGTGGCTAATAAATTGTATGTTTTAGACAGAGCGTGGGTTATATCGCCTGAATCTGAACAATATTTTTCAAAAAAGGTCAATTGTCTATCAAAGTCTTGGGGGCTGGGAATTGAGTGCAAGAAGTGGTGCAGCTGTAACGCACTCCTGAATGGTAACCCAAATCTGTCCTCTTTATCCATCTATTTTATATCGTAGGCCACTTTTTTTCCCTCAGGAAATGTGAGGCTTGAAACACCCCATTTTCCCTCATGTTTCCAAAAGGGTGTCTATCTAAACCCACTGGAAATCTAGGATTTCCTAAAATAGGAAACAAAGGGGATCTATACATTTGGCCTAAAATCCGGGGACCATTCCGAGATACTATTTTTAAGGTATTTCCTATCAATGGGTGTGTCTTCAGATTAGTTGGCAATATACTAAGACACCAGGCAGCCCTTTTTAGGGGTATTTCTGTTTGTGCCTGTTCCAGCTGCACCCATGACTTACCCCCACTATGTCTACACCAATCTATTTGTCTACAAAGATGAGAGGCTTGGTAATATTTATATACATCTGGTAAAGCTACTCCTCCAAATTTTTTTGGGAGAGTCAATAATTTACGTGATAGTCTAGGTTTCTTTTTAGCCCAAACGAATCTAATAAACAGAGTGTGCATCTGTCTAAAGTATTTAACTGAGATCTTGATCGGTAGTGTTTGTATCAAGTACAACATTTTTGGTAGTATAGTCATTTTTAATAAGTTACATCTACCAAACCAAGAATGGATTCCCGTGTTCCATTTTTCCAGTAATATCTTGATTGTATTAAGAAGAAAAGGGAAGTTATTTTTATATACTGTACTTGTTTTACATCTTTGGGTATAAATGTACCTAGATATTTTATTTCTTTCTCTGTCCATTTAAACTTAAAGTTTTGTTTAACATTTTGTAAAACAGATAAAGGAACTCTGATTCCCATTGCCTCCGATTTATCAAAGTTTATCTTCATATTAGATAGTAATTCATATTGCTCAAATTCCTTCAATAAATTTGGTAAATATATCTCTGGTTTAGTAATTGAAAACATCAAGTCGTCTGCATATGCAGTGACTTTATATTGTCCACCACCACACTGCACGCCCATAATGTCTGGATTCTTTCTTATCATACAAAGAAAAGGTTCTAATGCAATTATAAACAGAAGGGGGGAGAGGGGGCAGCTCTGCCTCTTCCGTTCCTAATGGGGAAGGGGGTTTGACAATATTCCATTTACCTTGACTTGAGCCCAAGGTGTGGAGTATATAGCATGGATCCGTTGCATCATGCTAGGTCCCATTCCTATGTGTTTAAGAGTGGAAAACATAAATTCCCAGTTTATGCGATCGAACGCTTTTTCTGCGGCCGTTCCTAGAAGTACGCAGGGTAACTGGGAGTTGTTTACCAAATGTATTAAGTTCAATATTTTAGTGGTGTTATGTTTTGCTCCCTCTGTAGAACGAATCCTACTTGATCCAGATGCATCAGGCTATTTTTATATTTTGACAATCTATTCGCAATTATTTTAGTGAATAGTTTCAGATCCAAATTTAACATTGAAATTGGTCTGAAGCTACCACATAATGTCAAATCCTTCCCCTCTTTAGGGATAACCGCTATCTGTGCTCCCAATGTATCTCTACAGAAGCTTGTTTCTATTCCCACTTCATTGAACAATTTTGTCAGGTAAGGTCCCAGGACCGGTAAAAAAGTTTTATAATACTGTAAAGTTAGACCGTCAGGGCCTGGGGCCTTGCCCAACTTCATTGCCTCAATGGCCTTTTGAACTTTCATTTCTGTTATTCTAGAATCCAGTTCCTCTGTCATCTTTCAAGTCAATGTTGGCATATTTGATCTAATGTATTCCTCAGTTTTAGATTTAACCATTTTATTACCTGGTAGACTGTATAGGGCTGCATAGAAGTCTCCAAAAGTTTGCGCTATTTGTTTAGGGAGCATTATTTTCTTTCCTTTAGGGGGTGTTATCTTAAGTATATATCTAGCTCTCTATTTCCTTAACTGCCCTTGCCAGCATTTTCCCACACTTATTGCCTGATTCATAACCAGCCTTTCGGCTTCTTTGTATGGCCGTTTTGACTCTATACTGTAGAAGGTCAGTGATTTATTTACGTATGTCGTGTACTTTTTTCTCTAGTTCTATAGATTGTGCCCATTTGTGATCTTTTTCTATCTCGTGTAAAGATAAGAGTGATTCTAGTCGTTTTTCTCTTTCTTTTTTTAGTCTAGATCCATGTTTGATTAATGCCCCTCTGATTACTGCTTTTTGCACTTCCCATAGAACTCCTGTCTTGCACTCTGGTGTATCATTAGTTTGAAAATAATGTTTTAATTCTTTTAGTATGTCTTCTCTCACGTCTGAAATCTGCAGTAAGCTCTCATTTTATCTCCAAAATCTGTTTATCAGATTTGATCTTTCTGTCAGTGAATAACACATCATGATTGGTGCATGGTCTGACCATGTTATGTTCCCAATTTTGGTGTTTTGTACCGCATGCAATTGTCTATGGGGGATCAAAAACTGGTCTATTCTAGAATATGTCTTGTGTACGGAGGAGTAAAATGTGTAATCTCTTTCTACTGCATGAAGTAAACACCAGACGTCAATTCGTTGATGGTCATGAAGTGCTTGGGCAGCTTTTTTCCTAGTTCTGAGTGGGACTGATGATAAACTACTAGAGGTATCCATCTCTGGTGTCAAAGGGATATTCAGATCTCCTCCCAACAGAAGTTGTCCCTGTGTAAATTGTAATAGTCATAGTCAGAGTTCACCCGCCTTGGTGAGTTTGATAATAAAGAAGACCTATCAATCTGGGAAACTTTTTGGATATCCAACTCCAAATATGTAGATTTATAACCTTTTACAATAAATCTATTTTTCAGGATCTCAGATTGTTTCAGGAAATCTTCATTAAGGGTGCTGTTCCGCTTAAGCCTAGTAAATTGGCTTTTTGGTATTGAACTCAACCAACTTTTGTGGTGGCAACTTATCACGTACCTGGTGAAGACTGGAATGTTGTGGAGGCCTCTCTTGCTCCTCCTGTCTGACACTCCTGAAGGTGGGAACAGAGAGTGTAAGGCAAGGAGTGGCACGAGTACCGTAGCGGCTAGCTGGTGGTGTTCACTCCGTAGGTGGGTACAGCTGGTAGTTGCAGTCCTTGGAACAGGGCGCAGTGGCAGCTTGGCACCAAAGCGTGGGAGCAGTAGCCAGCAGAAACCGGGCAGTGAGGTACAGAATCAGCAAGCAAGCAAGTCCAGAAGATAAGCCAAGGTCGATAACAGCCGGGCAGCGCGGTACAAGGTAAGCAGGCAGATCAGATCCGTTTAAGCAAGCCAAGGTCAGGATAGTAAGCAACAGAGCAGGAGCACGGGCAGAGGCAAAGTCCAAAGGCAGGCCGGGTCATACACAGGTGAGAAGTAACAACAGATCAGGTCTCAGAACCACGGGAACAAGCTGAAGACCATTCAGCAACTGCTCACAGTATTAGAGCAGTTTAAATAGGCCACTGGGAGCCAAATGCTAATTGGTGAGTGCAGGTGTGCAATGTGCACGGGTGTGAGCGAAAGTCCGTACTGGCCTTCTGGTGGAGGAAATCCGGTTTACCTTACATTGCCCCCCCCTAATGGGCAGCCTCCGGATGCCCATCTGAGACATCTTCGCAGGATGAGCTTGGAAAATGTTTTTCACCAGTCTTGGGGCATGAACATTAGCTTCAGGCTCCCACGAGTTTTCCTCAGGACCATAACCTTTCCACTTGATTAAATATTGGGTACCTCCTCTCCCTCTCCTACAATCCACAATGGCCTCAATTTCATACTCCTCTTCATCGTCAATCATGATTGGTGCTGGAGGGTCCGGATTATGGGCAGGAAAGGGATCTGGTACAGCAGGCTTTAGCAGGGACACATGAAAAACTGGGTGAATCTTGTACTTCTCAGGTAGAAAAAGTTCATAAGCTGTCGGATTTATCATTCTTTTTACAGCAAATGGACCGATGTACTTGGGGGCCAATTTCTTGGAAGGACAGGCCATCTTCAAATTAGTGGTTGATAACCAAACCCTGTCCCCTGGCTTGAGATCCAGATCACCCCTTCTCTTTTTATCAAAGTATTTCTTGTTGTCTTGTTGAGCCTTGGCAATAGCTTCCTGCAGAAGTTTATTGTTGCTTTGTAGAAACCTCAGTCGCTCCTGAACCGCTGGAACAGGTGAATCAAAGACAGCATCAGGTAAAAAAGAAGGATTGAATCCGAAGTTCGCAAAGAATGGAGTTTGACCAGTAGCCGAGTGGACAGAATCATTGTAAGCGAACTCTGCTAGAGGAAGGAGCGAAGCCCAATCATCCTGTGAGAAAGAAGAAAAACACCGAAGGTATTGCTCTAGGGTCTGGTTGGTTCGTTCCGTCTGACCATTCGTCTGGGGATGATATGCTGAAGAAAACCATGTCTCAATCTT
Organism: Pelophylax lessonae; assembly: GCF_965119305.1. Classification (NCBI taxonomy): domain Eukaryota; kingdom Metazoa; phylum Chordata; class Amphibia; order Anura; family Ranidae; genus Pelophylax; species Pelophylax lessonae. The sequence continues at coordinate 65,193,173 of NC_138774.1, forward strand.
AAGTGCCTTACAAAGTTCTTTCCAGAATTTGGACGTAAACTGGACTCCTCGGTCAGACGTTATGCTCCGAGGAACCCCATGCAACCGCACTATTTCTTTGACAAATGCTTTTGCAGTCTCTGGAGCAGATGGTGTTCCAATCATTGGTACAAAGTGTGCCATCTTTGATAGCCTATCAATGATCACAAAAATAGAAGTAAAGTTTTCAGATACTGGGAGCTCGACAATAAAGTCCATATTAATCATTTCCCAGGGCTTGGTAGGAATGGGCAAAGGCCTTAATAGGCCCCAAGCTTTAGTCTTGTCTCCTTTGCTTCGGATACAGGTTTCACAAGTCTTCACATAATCCTGGCAATCTGCCCTCAGGCTAGGCCACCAAAAGGACCGTTGTAAAAGTTCCAGAGTCTTGCGCATCCCAAAATGCCCTGCCAAAGGGTGGTCATGGCACAAATTTAAGACTGACTGGCGAAGACTTGAAGGTACAAAAACTTGTTGCTCATGGATGAACAATCCATCCCGTTCTTGCAATTGTGAATCACATGGTGGACCTTCCTCCTCTGATGCTTGTTTGAGCTGTGACACAAAATCTCCTTGCAGTAACAGAAAATTTTGCGAGGATAGGATGGTGTCAGGTTGAGTAGCTTCCTTTTCTTCCAGAAACATACGTGACAGGGCGTCAGGTTTTCCATTCTTAGAACCAGGTCTGTAGGTTATGTGAAATGAGAATCTTGAAAAAAATAAGGCCCACCTGGCCTGACGGGGTCTTAGACGCTTAGCTGTACGGAGATACTCTAAATTTTTGTGATCCGTGAAAATCAGGATTGGATGACTTGCTCCCTCAAGCAGATAACGCCATTCCTCCAGAGCGGACTTGATGGCGAGTAACTCACGGTCTCCCACATCATAATTTCTCTCTGATGGACTGAGTTTTCTTGAGAAGAAAGCCACGGGATGTAGAAGAGACTTAGCGCCTTGTCGCTGAGATACGATAGCACCAACTGCATTTTCCGAGGCATCGACTTCCAGGACATAAGGTAATGCAGGATCAGGATGTTGCAGAATTGGTGCTGATGTAAATAGAGCCTTTAATTTATCAAAGGCAAGTTGCGCTGCCGGAGTCCACTGAAATCGGGTGTTTTGTTTAGTAAGCTGTGTGATGGGGCTGATGATAGCTGAGAAGTTCTTGATAAATTTACGATAAAAGTTAGCAAATCCAACAAATCTCTGGACTCCTTTTCGATCTGCTGGCACTGGCCACTCAAGAATGGCACTAACTTTTTGTGGGTCCATTGCAATGCCTGATGTTGCGATAATAAGCCCCAGAAACTGGATTGTTTCTTTCTCAAATTCACACTTCTCAGCCTTTGCGTATAACCGATGTTCCCGGAGACGGTTGAGGACCTTTTTAACGTGCAGCCGGTGTTCTTCAATGGAAGGGGAGAATATGAGTATGTCATCAAGGTACACAATCATAAAAAGGTCAAGGAAGTCCCTAAAGATATCATTGACGAAATGCTGGAACGTTGCTGGGGCATTACACAGTCCAAAGGGCATGACTAAATACTCAAAATGCCCAAAGCGGGACCGGAAAGCTGTTTTCCATTCATCCCCCTTCCGGATCCTTACTAGGTTATATGCACCTCGAAGGTCAAGCTTTGTGAACACTTTCGCTGTTCTGAACCGCTGGAAAAGTTCTGGAACAAGAGGAAGAGGATATCTGTTTTTAATTGTTATTTTGTTTAGCTCTCTATAGTCCACACAGGGTCTCAGGGTGTGATCCTTCTTTTCAACAAAAAATATTCCAGCCCCTGCAGGGGATGTGGATGGACGGATGAATCCCCTTTCTAGGTTCTCATTAATGTATAGGCGCAATGTCTCAAGCTCAAGTTCTGATAGGGGAAAAATACGTCCAAATGGAATCTCGGCCCCGGGTAACAGTTCAATTGGGCAATCGTACGCCCGATGGGGCGGTAAGGTCTCAGCATTCTTCCTATCAAAAACATCTAAGAAATCATGGTAAGTTAATGGAACATATTGTGAAACTGAAGTCTCTGGTTGCAGTTCCATAAGGGGGGCCGAGGTGGTGACCGTATTAGGAAAACAGTGTTGCTGGCAGTAGGTGGTAGGGAATGAAACAGCTCCAGACTCCCATTTTATTTGGGGATTGTGTGCCTGCAACCACGGAATGCCCAGGATGATGGGGAACAAAGGTGATGGGATAATGTCCAGGGTTAGGTATTCTGAATGATTAGAGGAGGTTACTGCCAGTAGCGGACACGTTTCTTGTGTGATAGGACCTGACTTGAGATTCGAGCCATCCGCCAAATTAATCTTCAGATGCTGCATTTTAGCTTGCAGTGGAACCTTGTGTTGTTCAGCAAATGAATAGTCCATAAAACAACTGCAGGCCCCGGAGTCAATAATGGCTTGAGTTTGGATGCTCCCTCCAGGTAGCTGCAGGGAGAGAGTCAGCGAAAGGTGAGAGGAGATGCTCTTCAGAGGATATCTGGGAGTATCAGAAACAAGGACAGTCTTACGTGGTCTTATCAGGCAGTCACGCAGAAAGTGATCAATGCCCCCACAGTAAAGGCATAAGTTGTTCTGCTTGCGTCTAAGTCTTTCCTTGGCTGACAGAGGTGGACGAGAAAGTCCCAACTGAACAGACTCAACCTTGAAAGAGGATGGTGGCGGAGCTGGGGATATAGGTGCTGCTGGTGTCCATGTAGGTGGAATGTTGCCAGATTTTTCTGCCCTCCTCTCTCGGATTCTGCGATCAAGCTGAATAGCAAGCTGGATCAAGTTTGAGAGCGTAGTTGGTGGATCTAGTCTGGCAAGTTCATCTTTAAGAGCCTCTGAAAGACCCAAACGAAACTGGTACTGCAAGGCTGCATCATTCCAGGCAGTGTCAGAACTCCATTTGCGGAACTTAACAACATAGTCCTCCACAGGCTGAAGCCCTTGCTGGAGTTTATGTAGAATAGCTTCTGCTGTGGAGGTCCGTTGGGGATCATCATAGATCTGGGCCATGGCTTCAAAGAAGGAAGAGACTGATGTAAGAACTGGGCTGGCCTTTTCCAGAAGCTGACGAGCCCATGACTGTGGTTCCTCACGCAAGAGAGAAATGACAAAGCCCACCTTAGTAAATTCAAGGGAGAAAGTTCGTGGTTGTAACTCGAAATACAACTGGCAGGCATGGCGGAAGGCCCGAAACTTATAGCGATTTCCTGAAAAGCGTTCTGGGGTAGGTACCCGAGGCTCTGGAGGAGGAACCATTACTGTAGATGCAGTAGCTGGAGCAGGAACAGTAGCTGAAGTGCCAGGTACAGAAGCTTGAGATACAATGGGCAGGGAGCGTAAATGACCTTCAATCCGGAAGTAATTCTCCTGGAGTCCGGTCACCACTTGGATTAAGGCCGTGATTTGTTGGCACACCGCTTCAAGCAGAGAGGAGCCTCCTCCAGTCTCAGTCATGGCTGAATGGTACTATCACGTACCTGGTGAAGACTGGAATGTTGTGGAGGCCTCTCTTGCTCCTCCTGTCTGACACTCCTGAAGGTGGGAACAGAGAGTGTAAGGCAAGGAGTGGCACGAGTGCCGTAGCGGCTAGCTGGTGGTGTTCACTCCGTAGGTGGGTACAGCTGGTAGTTGCAGTCCTTGGAACAGGGCGCAGTGGCAGCTTGGCACCAAAGCGTGGGAGCAGTAGCCAGCAGAAACCGGGCAGTGAGGTACAGAATCAGCAAGCAAGCAAGTCCAGAAGATAAGCCAAGGTCGATAACAGCCGGGCAGCGCGGTACAAGGTAAGCAGGCAGATCAGATCCGTTTAAGCAAGCCAAGGTCAGGATAGTAAGCAACAGAGCAGGAGCACGGGCAGAGGCAAAGTCCAAAGGCAGGCCGGGTCATACACAGGTGAGAAGTAACAACAGATCAGGTCTCAGAACCACGGGAACAAGCTGAAGACCATTCAGCAACTGCTCACAGTATTAGAGCAGTTTAAATAGGCCACTGGGAGCCAAATGCTAATTGGTGAGTGCAGGTGTGCAATGTGCACGGGTGTGAGCGAAAGTCCGTACTGGCCTTCTGGTGGAGGAAATCCGGTTTACCTTACACTGTCTGTAGGGAGATACAAGTTGCAATCCGTACTTTTGAAATAAGTCTTTGTAATGATCTGATTATTACTAAGGGAGATCTCAAGATCTAGAAAATGAACCTGTACATCACTAGCTTCATAGGACAATTGAATGCCCCTATCGTTACAGTTTAAGAAGCTCATGAAAGAATCTAGAGATGTCATGTCACCCTTCCATAGGAGGAGGATGTCGTTTATGTATCGAACCCACAAAGTGAGTTCCGATCTCGCCTGAGGATAGACGACATCCTCCTCCCACTTGGCCATGAATAAATTTGCCAAGCTCGGGGCGAATTTCGCTCCCATCGCAACTCCTCGTTGTTGCAAATAAAATTTACCATCAAACAAAAAATAATTATGGCTAGTGGCAAAAAGTCCTATACACCTCTATAAATACAAGGTATGTTGATTCAGCCACCAGGCTAATTCCTTTGAAAATGTTATGTTTAATGAAACGCGTTAGGATTGTCAAGAGTGCCGAATTGTATTGAATGCTTCTTACCATCTGACCCATTGTAAGTGCATTACTTTCTTTGCTTTAATAAACCATTTATACGGTATCACGCTATGGTGTCTTTTCGATTTATCCCACATACACCTTTCTGAGTGGGGATTTCCAGATATCCATATTTGTACCATCCTTGAGAGACCTTCCTATATCCACCATTTGGAGGAGAATTTGTGGAAGCCTCTGCCATCTGTTCCAAGGAGATCATCACTTTCAGCCTGCATGACCCAATTGCTGTAAGGTACTTTGGGTCCATGCCATCTGGTGAGCGAATTATATTCTCTTTTTGGTGTGGGATTTATCACAAGTATTCACTCTTCTATGTGGGACTGGTCACCTTCCTTTTTTGTCTAATTTTGAATATTGGACTTTATTTTTGCATTTCAGTGTGTATCCCATTGTACTCACTTTAACATTTGAGCGCTGCACAATTTATGTTTATATTTGGTTTCCATCACAGTCTGTTGGAGTGTCAGCGGCTATTTGTTCACTATTTTTGTTAACGCAGTATTTTTTACCACAATCAATATATACAACATTGAAAAGTTAAAAACATTTTAGATGTCGCCCCATCTAAATCAAAACCACACACCTTGTATCTTAGAAATTCAAAACAATTCTTGCCCTTGACAAGCACCTCTTGTGCAAAAAAAAAAGAAAAAAGGGGGGGAGAGGGAGAAGTGCCCCTAAAACTTCAATATATATAGTATTAATAAATTCAAAACATTCCCAACTCCTCTTGGACCTCTGTATGTATAGCCATAGGTACAAAATCATTACATTATTAACTTTCTCGTGCCCCCCATAGACTAGGTAAGTCCTCTGGAACTCATAAAATATACTCGGCTCTGTCCTTTAACCTTCTTCTTCTGTTAACTTCTCTGGGCCTTCTTTTCCATTCTGATTTTCAGGTTGGGGATCTATTATTAACCAGTTAGGGACATAAAATTATTTTAATCCCAAAAAGGCGAATAGTTTAGGTAGATCCGCTGGAGTACGTAATATGCAGTAAGCTCTGTCCTTGTGAAATGTGACGGCTATAGTATATTGCCATCGATATTTATATCTCAGCTGTTTAGCTTTTTCTAGTAGGGGTCTTAAAAAAGCCCTACGGTTTAGTGTGGCTCTTGAAATATCTGGAAAAATCTTTATATTGGCTCCTTCATACTCCATAGTCTCCATTATCCAGGCCTTTCTTAAGATTTCTTCTTTTTTAGTGAAGAAATTAATCTGAACTCTCTTTCAACAAGCCTCTCCTCCGGGTAAGGAGCATTCTTTGTGTTCCCAGATGAGACGGTTAGTTCAATCACCTCTCTCCGCTGCTATTTCCATCAGCTCCAGGGGAAAACTTTGAGGAAGAATCACTGCATGTGGTGGGTCATCAAGGGAGGGTCTGGGAAGGTCTGGGAATGCTCTCCAGTCACGTCCTCACCCCGCCATACCCAAGCTCCTCCTCCCCTATTGGGGTAATTTCTAATGAACCTCTGCACCACCAAATTCAGCACATGCGCCAGGCAAGGGATGTTTGTCAAACCGGCTAGGCCCAGAGCTGCTACGAGATTTCGCCCATTATCGCACACCACCAGGCCGAGCTTGAGGCTCACTTGCGCGGTGTGTGGTTTTTCCCCCAAACAGGCAAGTTTTAAAACTGCCTGCTGTCGTTTACCCCTGGCTGTGCTGAAGTTGGTGGTGAAGGTGTTACGCTGACCGGATGAGGAGGCGGTAGAGGATGAGGAAGCGGAGTAGGAGGAGTTAGGAACAGGAGGCAAACTGAAGCGCACTGCAATCCTCGGTGGTGGAAGGACATGCGCCAAACTGCTATCCGCCTCAGGCCCAGCCACCACTGCATTTACCCAGTGTGCTGTTAAGGAGATATAACGTCCCTGACCATGCTTACTGGTCCACGTATCCGTAGTTAGGTGGACCTTGCCACAGATGGCGTTGCGCAGTGCACACCTGATTTTGTCACCCACTTGGTTGTGCAGGGAAGAGATGGCTTGCCTGGAAAAGTAGTGGCGGCTGGGCACGACGTACTGTGGGACAGCCACCGCCATAAGGCTTTTAAAACTCTGCGTCTCCACCAGATGGAATGACAGAATTTCCAAGGCCAGGAATTTTGAAATGCTGGCATTCAGGGCCTGGGATCAAGGGTGGGTAGGGGGGGTACTTCCTCTTCCGCTCCAGTGTTTGGGAGATAGAAAGCTGAACACTTCCACGGGACATTGTGGAGATGGTTGTTGGTGACCCAGGTGGTGGTGTTGCTGGCAGATCCTCTGTTTACGGGGTGGCAGGTGCCGGTCTCACTACAGAGGTGGTTGAAGAGGCTGAGACTGCAGCAGAAGAGGAAGCAGGAGGAGCCAGAGACCTTTCTTGGTTTTTGAGGTGTCTACTCCACTTCAGCTCATGCTTTGCACTTAGATGCCTGGTCTTGCAGGTTGTGCTCAGGTTGAGAAGGTTTATGACTCGCTTCAGGCCCTGATTGCACAGCGTGCAAACCACTCGTGTCCTGTCATCATCACATTGTCTGAAGAACTGCCACGCTAGGGAAATCCTTTGAGCTGGCTTTAGTGTGCTCGGTCCCTTGCTAGGTGGATGCCCCTGGGAAACCATGCTAATAGAGTCATCAAAATGAAGAAGAGACTGCTGCATGACTTGGGGCTCAGACTGCTTGGCTGATTTGCAAGGGAGTGAGGTGAAAGATTTATGGACATTGGCTGCAGGTGCCAACTCTGACATTTCAGCAGAAGTCTGGGTGGGAGACAATGTGAAGGAAGTGGAGGCACTGTCAGCAACCCAATCTACTATCGCCTGTACTTGTTCTGGCCTCAACATTTGTAGAGGCGCATTAGGCCCTGCCAAATACTACTGTAAGGTTCTGTCGCCTACTCACAGCTGAGAAAGGTGTTTCACTTTTGCGTGTAGCTGGCACAGATCAACCACATCCTCTCCTTGCAACAGGAGCTCCACCAGCAGCACCATGACCCAGCACTAACATGGTGGAGCAGTATGTCTGCACACGCTTAGACGTACTGAATGACGGGTCTGCCCCCTTCAACTTCTGGGTTTCCAAATTGGGCACATGGCCTGAGCTTGCCCTTGGAGGTGCTGGCCTGCCCTGCAGCCAGTGTATTATCTGAACGTGTATTTAGCACGGCTGGGGGCGTTATCACAGACAAGCGCAGCCACCTGTCCAGAGCCAATGTGGACAAGCTCACGTTCATTAAAATGAACCAGGCATGGATCCCACAGGACTTGTCCGTACCTTGTGCAGAATAGACATGTATACTGGCCTTACCCAGCCATTGTTGTATTTGATCTTTCTAACTCTTTTGGGGTGTACCCTAATTTAAAAGAAATAAAATTAAAAACAAAAACCAGTGTTGGATACCTCGTCCTCCTCCACCGCCGCTTCCACCTACACCGCCACATCCACCGCCACCTCAACCTCCTACTCCATATGGGCCTCGTCCTCCTCCTCCACCACCGCCGCCGCTTCCACCTACACCGCCATATCCTCCGCCACCTCAACCTCCTACTCCATATGGGCCTCGTCCTCCTCCTACATCACTTGAGTGATCCTACATCACTCAAGTCAATTATTGTTTTTTATTTTTCTGTTTTTTTAAGTTATTTCCCTATCTACATTTGTTTGCAGAGCACTTGCCGTGCTCTTAAGATGATTTTCCTGCCATTTGCAGCCCTCTAGCCCTTTCCATGTTTGTTTTAGAGCCATTTTAGTGCTCAAAAGTTTGGGTCTCCATTGACTTCAATGGGGATCGGGGTAAAGTTCGGGTTAAGTCCCGGTCACGAACCCGGACTTTTTTTTCAAGTTCGGCCAGTGTTCGCTCAACTTTACTTAGGACTCTCACATTTTTTATTTTTCCGGCAGCCAAGATCACCATAGCCAGAGCATGATAAACTCCTGTGATAAATCTAGCATTAGTGAACAACAAAATCTCCTGGATCATGCTAAATGAAAAACTAGCTATCATCCTTCGCGACCAACAACATTGTTTTGAAAAGGTCTTGAACCCCTGGATTAGTTATCGTCAATCCCTGTAGAGGGTGGGGTGGAGGGGGGTTGTGTTCTGGGGCGTGGGGATTGGTGGCATTCCTTTTTTCTCTCGTCTTTCTTGTCTTTTTCTCCCTTTTAACCAGGGAAGGGCTGGCAGCCTAAGGCCTGGGGGGCAAGTCCAGTTAAGTTGCACATTGAACCATCGAATCAGCTCACCATCCATGCCCACCTGGTTTTATAACGGATATTGATGTTATGAAGAAAGACAAACATGATGCAATGTGCTAACATAATTTAGGGTTAATAGCAACAAAGGAGGTTTAAGAAAAATACATGACATCACACCAGACAGGGCCTAGGAATCTCCTGTCGGGTGGAGATCACTCTGTCTGACAGGGCAGTGACTGCATTAGTATTGTGCCGGCCAGGTGCAGGAGCGTACTATTCACACTCATACCACTCCGCTGCAGCTCTGCAAATATAACATTGTGTAGCAGCGACCAGCAACTGTAAACAGTGTCTGGCCCCTACAATAATCCAGCCCTGAGTGGGGCCTTTTCACCCGGCATCAGAGCGGCCCGGGGGGCAATTTACACCCTGCCCCCTCCCAGTCCTGCCCTGCACACCACTAAGTAAGTGAGTGGGGACACTGAAGGGGAGCATGATTTGCACCATTTTTTTTTTTTTTTAAAGAGACAGCACTTGGTCCCTTAAAATACATTTTTAACCATTTCTGGACAGGAAGGATTTGCCCCCTTTATGACCGGGCCATTTTTTGCGTTATTTTATTGGACAATTGCGCGTTCATGCGACGCTGTACCTAAATAAAATTGATGTCCTTTTTTCCCCCCAAATGGAGCTTTCTTTCGGTGGTATTTGATCACCAATTTGATCGACAATTCTAAAAAAAAAAAAAAACATTTTTCTCTTTCTGCTCTATAACAAAAAAAAAATTCTAAATCTAATTTTTTCATCCTTTTTGGCCAATTTGTATTCTGCTACATATTTTTGGTAAAAAAAAATCACAATAAGCATATTTTAATTGGTTTGCGCAAAAGTTATCGCGTCTACAAACTTGGGGAATGATTTATGTCATTTTTATTTATTTATTTATTTTTTACTGGTGTAGCACCCTACAAGGTAGGTGCTAGGTAAAGTATAGTGGGCCTTGCCTGCTTATCAGCAGGGCCATGATTTTCAGCTGGGCTGTCGTGTCTCCCAGGTGTAGCGGTTGAGACTGGGGAGTCTCCCCACTGTTCTCCATGAGAGGGTTCTCATTGGGCAGTGTAGGAAACCCAGTCAATGGCAAACTCAGGCCTGTATCTACCTCAAAAAGGCAGATTCTGCCGCACAGCATTCTGGGAGTGGAAATACGTTTGAGGGGAGCGCATGACGCGGCACCTTTGGCAGGAAGCAGAGTCCCAGGAGGGAGAGTGCTGCTGTCTCTCCTCCTGTCAGAGGAATTGGGTGTCCTGGGCGGCTTCTCTAGTGAGAGGGGACAGAAGGGTGAGCTGAGCTGCAGAGAGGATCCGGTGTGAAGAACCAGCGGAGTTGAGGGGGCCCAGTTTCAGGAAAGCATTCCCAGTTTGTGAGTACTGCAAACTACCCCTGGGGGTCTGCCTAGAGAGAGGGGACCACTCCGGTGAAGATCGTGGGGATCCAGGAGCTAGCTAGCTGGTGCAGGAGCAAAGGAAAGGGTGTGCCTGAAGTGTAGAGGGGGTGCCTAGTGAGAGGACCCTGAAGTACAGAGGGGGCACCAGCGGTTGGGCCCTGAAATGTTAAAATGTACAGCGTGCAGTGTACAGTGTTGAGAGTTGCATCAGCAGAAGCAGTATACAGAAGCTACCTCAGTCAGTGAAGGACTGGAGGGAGCAGTGTTTGGGACTTTTGAGCTAACCAGAGCAAGTCCAAGTACAGTACAGAAAGTCAGTGTTTTTTCAAGCGCTAGCGTTGGTCGGCATCCAGCCGGGATCAAGACAGCGCTGAAAGGCATTTTTCTTCAAAGTGTTCCATTTGTACCTAGTTGAGCCAGAGGAGTATCCCACTAATTCCCTTCTCCCATCCCCAATATCAAATAAACAAAACAAACCAAAGATGCCGGAATGGTCATTGTCTCCAATCTCACACTTGGGTATTCAGATTAAATGGGCTGAAGGTGACACCGGTAACCGTGGCAGACCCACATCAGGCCCAATGCCTGGAAATCCTGCTACACTAGTAATGGTGGTGATCTGCGATTTTTAGCGGGACTGCGACATTGCAGCGGATAGATCGGATACCTAACTGACATTTTTGACACTTTTGGGGGGACCAGTGACATGGCTACAGTAATCAGTGCTAAAAATATTCACTGATACTGTAATAATGCCATTGGCAGGGAAGAGGTTAACACAGTGGGTGATCAGGGGTTAAATGTAAGCCTAGGGGAGTGATTCTAACTGTATGGGGAGGGGCTTTTGAAATTATCACAGAGACCTGTGATCCTATATAGAAGGATCACAGGCGCTCTGTGATCATTCCAGAGAGAAGAACGGTCAGCTGTGTTTACATTAGCTGACCGTCCTTCTCTCTCAGCGGGGAGCGATCGCGGGTGGCCGGCGACAATTGACGCGTAAATGACGTACAGTTACGTCAGTTCACGCAGGAGGCGCTGCATGCCACAATAAATCTGCGGAGGGCGGTCCGAAACCGGTTAAAGATTGATCATTACATTCTGCATATATGAAGATACAAGGATATGGACTTATTTACCAATGACACATGTTTATGTATTTATTCTTTGTTTATTTCACATAATTTCACATAATCAGTTTTTTCATTTGTTTATTGCATAATTGGTTTATCACGAGTACACAAGTGGGGATTTGCTTTATATACCCAGGTGGCGCACAAAACATCTAAGTGCATCCCTGACATTTAGCATTACAAAATGGCACTTTACAGAATGCAATTCAGTTTATTTAGTTGTTGCCCTTGAATTTCTGTTTTACGGTTATAATCTCTATTTAAGAAATATAATCAATGAATTCAGGATCTGGAGAGTGGAGATTAACAATGAGAGTGCATCACAACGCTAAGTACTTTTCAAAGCTTGTTTAGTCCAAGCAGTTTTTATGCCTCGTACACACGATCAGATAATCGGACGACTTATCGTTCACATTTTGTTGCATGATACTAGTATTGAATTCAACAATGCCTACTATACGTATGATTTTTTTCGTACGATTCTGGAAAAGCTTCCTGGTTAGGTAGCTACGTCTCAGATAGTGCAAAACAAAAGCAAAGGCAGCCAGGCTTTTTCCAGGTTATTTTCGGGTTTATGATCATACATGGTCTTTGTCTATTCATTTTTAGCGGACGCATACTGTACTGATTAAACAATTGTTCGCCAGGCTATCGTGCGACAAAAGTTTTCGTGTTTTGTTCCTTCGGATTTTGTTGGATGAAATGTTGTGATCGGCTGTCAAAAGCTGTGTACTAGATTATCGTGCGATCAATTTTAAAGCAATTTTTTTCGTACAATTATCTGATCGTGTGTACATTACTTTTTATATTGTCAGTTCATACAGACTATCTGAAATTTTTTAGCTTTCTTGAAATGAAAACACTACTCTGCTGCCCTCTGCTGGCTAATAAAGATTAATGCATTTTGTCACCGAAATTGGGAGGCTAAACTAAAGCCAAATGGAGTAATTTAGCGAGGAATTACACTAAGCTCGTAAACAGGGGGCAGATTGCCAGCTCCACTGGTTGATGGGGTGAGGTCAATCATATCTGGATGGATTGTAGGCTTGAAAATAAAGTTTTGCAGGAAAGTGGTAAAGAATAGGAAGAGTTCCATGCGTGCCAGACTTTCCCCTAGGCAGATTCGTTTACCTGTATGAAAAAAAAAAAAGAAAACAAATTATATATATATATATATAAAATTTATTTTTTTAATATTATTATTTTTTCACAATAAAACTACTACTGCTGTAACGTATCATGTGTGGTGATAATATATATTCACTACAAAAACATTAGTAACAATTTTCTGAAAACTGTTCTTCCCTACAAAGACATTAATGAATTCTTTAATTAATTCATTATTTATTCATGAAAAACTTTCCCTACTCTTTGCAAAAATAAAGGTTTGGCAATAGATAGATTTTAAAGCTAAACTCCAAGTGTGATTTTTTTTTTTTTTTCTTTTTAGCATAGTCCAGCCTGGACCAATATAAAGAGCACATATTCCATACCTCACTGATCCCTGTGAACGGTTGCCATTCAGAGGAGAGCGGTCTGGTACTATTAAGGCTGCTGAGCAAACAATGAAGCTGTGCTAAAATCAAGTTTACCTTAATCTAGTTATTTGGAGTTATTTGGAAATTATTTGGAAATTATTTTTACCAGAATCCAGGTATCACCTCACAGGGTCACTGGGAATGTTTTTTCGCCCAAAGTCTATGCAGCATCATTACCTTTCTCTGTTCCCTGTGTCCACAATTATATTCAAACGTTCAGCCCAGGTATAAATCTGATTGGTGGTCGGGAAAAACCAACATGAGGAGAAGAGGAGGGGAACAAGGAAGGTTAGAAAAACCCTCTCTTGCATCACAGAGCACCAGATGATGGAGAAAAGGGGACTGAGAAAGACTAGTTCACTACACTAAGGCAGGGGTCTCAAACTGGTGGCCCTCCAGCTGTTACGAAACTACAAGTCCCATCATGCCTCTGTCTATGGGAGTCATGCCTTGCAATGCCTTATGGGCATTGGAGTTCTGCAATAGCTGGAGGGCCACCAATTTGAGACTCCTAGACTAAAGGGTTTTGCTCCATTAGGAATATCAAGGTTTAATTTTCAAAACATGTTCCCTTATTTTTCCTATAACCTAGGGCATGGTATCTTAGAACTTCCCATTACATTTCCTGAAATGTAAATTGACCACAATAGGTATTTTGAGTCAAATAAATACCTGAGGAGAAAGGCATGAACGCATCGTTAGCCTTGAAACAATTTTTTTCATCCAAGAAGTTGTCGGGGTTGAAGGTGTGAGGCTCTTTGAATTTCTCAGGATCAGTGTGAACAGAGGTGAGCACCGGGATAACTTCTGTGCCCTGCAGAGGATATAATAGAAAGTATACCTCATGTTTGATTGATCCAGTACCAGTAGTTTTTTTTTTTTTAATCATATCGATACAGCAACAGTAAAAAGAGATTTAACCTTCACATATGGAAAGGCTTCTTCACAGTAAGAGCTGTGAAACCGTGGACCAGGCCTGGTTTTGTCCAGCTCAGAAGATTGTTTTTAAAAAGTGCAACTACCCCCGACAGGGGTAGTTGACCTAGGGAATATCCTATTGTGCTTTAGGGGATCAAGATGGCCCCCCCTCCCCATTGGGGTGAATTAGATCATGCTTTATTGTTTTTCTCTGCCTTCCTCTGGATCAACTGTGGAAATAGAATTGTGTATATGTAGGTTTTCTACTTGTGTTTGTGTGTGTTTGCTTTTTTTCATTGGTTGAACTAGATGGACTAGTATCTTTTTTCAACCAGACTAACTATGTAACCATGTAACTACCGTATTTTTCGCCGTATATGACGCACCGGCATATAAGACGCACCCAATTTTAAAGGAGGAAAATCTAGAAAAAAAAAGATTCTGAACCAAATACTGCAGTAAAATATTTTATATCAACAGGTGAGGGTATAGGCATGGCACAGGTGATGTTTCAGGCATGGCACAGGTGGTGGTTTAGGCATGGCACAGGTGGTGGTTTAGGCATGGCACAGGTGGTGGTTTAGGCATGGCACAGGTGGTGTTTCAGGCATGGCACAGGTGATGTTTCAGGCATGGCACAGGTGGTGGTTTAGGCATGGCACAGGTGATGTTTTAGGCATGGCACAGGTGGTGGTTTAGGCATGGCACAGGTGGTGGTTTAGGCATGGCACAGGTGATGTTTTAGGCATGGCACAGGTGGTGGTTTAGGCATGGCACAGGTGGTGGTTTAGGCATGGCACAGGTGGTGTTTCAGGCATGGCACAGGTGATGTTTCAGGCATGGCACAGGTGGTGGTTTAGGCATGGCACAGGTGGTGGTTTAGGCATGGAACAGGTGGTGGTTTAGGCATGGCACAGGTGGTGGTTTAGGCATGGCACAGGTGGTGGTTTAGGCATGGCACAGGTGAGGGTTTAGGCATGGCACAGGTGGTGGTTTAGGCATGGCACAGGTGGTGGTTTAGGCATGGCACAGGTGACGGTACAGGCATGGCACAGGTCAGCTTCAATCACTTACCTGCTCTCCTGGGCTGCCTGCGAGACGTCCACGGCGCTGCTCCTCTCATCCTCTTCTTCTGACGGCGGCGGGATTCCGGGAACCGTCCACGGCGCTGCTCCTCTCGACCTCTTCTGTCTTCTTTGACGGCGGGCGGCGGCTCTCTCGGTCCGGCGGGAAGGAGATCGGGCGGTGACGGTGCGTGACTGGACACAGCGGGCAAAATGTGTATTTGCCGTATAAGACGCACCAACTCCCCCCCCCCAGTTTTGGGGAAGAAAAAGTGCGTCTTATACGGCGAAAAATACGGTATGTATTAAAAAGGGGGGAGGGGAAATATTGTGACTTTGCATGAGGACATGCCATGGTAGGGATATATACCTCCATATAAGGGAAAGGGAAAGGGGAAGTGGAAAAATCCCAGGAAAAAGTTTCACCGCCCAATCTAGAAAGCAGACGGGAATATGACACCATTAGGAGAATACCTTACATAGTATAACCGGTTTGCCAAGCAACTTGAGCAAAGTACTAAAAACAAACACAAAAGGAGTTGCAAAAAATGGCTCAAACACAGGTATTGGAAAAATTGAAAATTGTACTTTATTGAGTGAAGGACAAATAAAAAAAATTTACATACAACCTATGCAAGTAAAATAATTGTATCAAAAAAGTTTGGTAGAAAAGATATATATATTCACAGGCCTATGAACTGTGTACCAGTTAAATTGCGTCCCAGCTCATAAAAACACACACACACTGGGGAGTACCTCAAGTGCTCCACCCCACACCCAGATCCACGCCCACCAAGAACCGCTAACCTAGGAGCTGCTTGAAATGACCAAAAATTTCCCTCTCACTGTTAGGTGGCAGCAAGGAAAAGGAGTAAGTCCTGAAACTTGCAACGAATAAATGGAGTGAAAAATTGGGGGATGTAAGTCATGAAGGAAGAGCAGCCCAGAGAGCAAGGGGGAGCTGAAGCCACCAAGCTGATCTTAATATCAGGAAAGATTAAATCAGTGTCTTCTGGGACCTGCAGTCCAGGTTTTCACCACTTCATGAAGGAGAGATCAAGATCAGGCTACTTGGCACCTGGGGTGAGGTGCAATGATTGTGGCATCAAATGGCACCTGGTGATAAGGGCAAGGTGATGGAGAGACACACATGGATCTTCAGGCTTAAGCCTAGAGCATGCAGATGGAGGAACAGAAGATCCCGACCGCTCCCGACCCACCTCCGACCCGACGCTAGAGTGTCTGAAGCCGCCGGGGACGAGCGCGGGCGCTGCGAGCGGTGAACCTCGCTGACCCCCCCCCCCCCACGCTCCGCTCAGCCTCAATACCAGGAGGAGTTCCTTCGCTGTGTGGCGCGTGGATGTCCGTGCCGGTGAATCCTGTCTCCTGCGCGGCGATGCAGTCATGCAGCCGCAACGATAGATGGTAGAAGCCTCTATACTAATTGTTACCGCTGGAAGCTGGGTATGGACAGAGAGAAGCAGGTCCCAAAGGAGCGGATCTCAAGAGAGCTGCCCGGCCCACCTGAGTCCTGCGAGCGCTGGGAAGTACACAGTGCAGTTGAAAGTTGAGAAAGACTCCTTATCACCTCGTCCCGTCCCATCCCGTCCAGCACTGCCATCTTGGAGACGCTGCTGCCTTGCTGCCTGAGAGCTGAGAAACGGAGGAGGACAGGAGAGTAAAAGCCCAAGATGAACAGAGAGTATTTTAAAGGAGGACAGTCTACTTAAAACCGTGAGTTACAGAGGAGTAAACCCTCTTTTTCATATCATCTCTACTGTCATCCGATTGTTTATTAGAAGGACTTTCCAAGACTTCCTAGAGATAATATACAATAAGTCAGCATGCTAATAAATATAAAGCCAGCACACCTGAGAATGACCTAGCTACCCCATGTGTTAAAACCAGTATATTCACATTAAGCGTCTTTTTCGGAGTAGCAGGTGCAACAGTCTCTCCACTTTTTAAATCAGCTCACGTTTATACCACATGGCACTCCGGCAGCTGGACTATTATATACTGGTATATACCTATGCATAGCTAAATTAGTAGGGGAAGGAATGAAGGACCTATACAGAGAACCATAAGAAGAACACAGGTGTGAATAAGGCTCTTGGATCTGTATAAAATAATTAATATTTTTACTTCTATGAAATAAAACCCGGCACTGCCCAAGCATTTTGTATGCCATACAGCTCGAGTCCGGCCCAGCCAGTAATAGCTGGAATAATAAGGAGCGAGCCCTTAACAAAGTGGGAGTCTTAATCAATCTATTTTTGGTCTTGTTTTTCTTTTCTTTTTTTTTTCTCCTTTTACTAACATTTAAAGATGGGATCCACCCCAGCCTGTACAAGGACTTGAGTAGGGAGCTGGAAGGCTGGAAGTACCCCATACCTCTATTTCTCACTGCCGCCTGTCAATACGAAGTCAATATAGAGATTACCTGGCCTTATTGTGTATCCCCTTTGGCAATAATGCAAACATATTCCATACTGTTTATCCATACTGTATAACGAATTTTGAGTACCAACATATTGACTTGTGAGATTTTATAAAGGAATCTCGGAACCACCTTTTACATAATGAGGGGTAAATCTACAAGAGGAGGAGCTATTGCAAAATCACCAAGGGTGACCTCAAGTCCTAACACAATCAGGAAATTTATGACACAAGAAAACTCCTTAGAAAAAACATCTCAGGAAAAACAACAAGGAACAGGAAAGAAGAGAGTGGAGAAAAGTCAAAAAGCTGAAGTAACTAAATCACCTATCAGTTCAGCAAACTCTGAGATAAGCTTAAGGACTGAAAATGATGAAGAGGAAGAAGAAGAACTAGGAGAAACAAAAGAACATGCTCCTACAAAAGGTGAAATGCGAGAAATGTTCGCAGAATTAGAAAAATCATTAAAAATCGAATTGGTTAAAATCCAGACCGACCTAGGACACGTCCAGATGGATTTGGGACATGCCCTGGGCCGGGTAGAAGAACTAGAGAAAAAGCAAGAAGACCAAACAAAAACAATACAGGGAATGAGAAAAGAAATAAGCGAGACCAGGAAAAAAGTCAGAGATCTAGCTTACAAATTAGAAGATCAAGAGAACAGAGCAAGATGAAAAAATTTGAGGATTCGAGGATTAAGGGATACATCACAGGAAGAAAACTTGGGAGATAAACTTCAAAAAATCTTAAACCCAGTACTAGGTAGAGGGGAAGAAGATCAATTACTGATTGAAAGAGCCCACCGCATAAGAAAACCGACAGGAATCCCAGCAGAATCACCTAGAGATGTGATAATCAGGTTTCAAAACTACACAGACAAAGCACAAATATGGGAAAACTTAAAGAAGAACAAATCATTAATAAATACAGGAAATACAGAAAATGACAAGATACAGATATTTACAGACTTAGCACCGGAAACATTGAGGAGGAGAAGAATTTTAAAGCCATTGACAGAAGAAATGCAAAAACAAGGAATTAGATACAATTGGGGGTTCCCAGCTAGTCTAATAGGAAAAAGAGATGGACGATCAGCAAAACTCACTTTCCCAGAGGAAACTCAAGAATTCTGTAAAAAACTAGATATACAAGAGCCAAACATGCCCGGATGGTACGAAAATGACAAAGGAGAAGAACCACGAAGAAACTTTCAGACGGAAGAACATGAATGGACATTAGCTAGAAAGAACAAAAGATAAAAAATGCGGAAATATTGTCCAAATAATGAAAGTTTGGAAGAGAACTTTGCAGAGCAGGACATATATAGGGGGAAATTATTATTATTTTTTTTTTTTTTTTTTTCTTTCCCCCTTTCTGCCATACTCTGTGAGGTTCTCTCTTATCTACGTATTGATATGAACTGTATGGGGGGACTGAGGGAGGGAGGAGGGGTTGGGGGGGCGGAAGGATGATGGGGGAGAGGGAGGGAGGGGAAGGGAGATAAGCCATATAAAGGAAATAGGATAGCCCCCCCAAAGGCCGGAATGTCCTTCCAATTGAGGAAGGAGATAGAACGTGCTAATCCATTAGAGCACCACCCCAAAAGAAAATGGGTATTAGGGAGAATGACCCAAAGAAACAACTAAATACCCTAAGATCAAAAGTTGATCAAAAGAATATCAATATGAGACGGAGAGAGATGGAGGCGGGGAGGGAGGGGGGGGGGGAGGTGGGGAGGGGGAGGGATGGGAGGAGGGGTAGAGATAGGGAAACTCCCCATTGCCCAAAAGGAAAAGAAATTTTAAAAGTTTGTCAGTCCAACAACATGGGTAGAATGCTGTTAGCGGAATTTAAATCGGTCCAGCGCTTCCGTGTTCAAGGAAGAGCTGGCCCGAGCAGAAAAGATAGAAATGAAAGATGAACAACTAAAAATAATAACATATAATGTAAGAGGATTAAATTCCCATATAAAAAGGTATAAAATATTGGAAGAGTTGAGGAGAGAAGCAGCAAATATAGCTTTTCTGCAGGAAACGCATATTTCTCTCCACTCGAATATAAAACTTTTTTCCAAACACTTTCCTAAATGGTATTATGGGGACTCACCAATAGAGCGTGCAAGAGGGGTAGCAATAGGAATAGCAAGAAATATAGAATTCTCCCTAGAAGAAATGAAAACAGATCCGAATGGCCGATATATTTTTCTTAAGGGTCAAATAAGGGGGATGGAGTTGACATTAGCCAATATTTATAATCCAAACAAAAAACCAAGTGAATATCTGGGGAGAATCCTATATGACTTAGAGAGCTTTAAAAAAGGCTATTTGATAATGGCAGGGGATATAAATTTTTGTATTGACCCAAGTGTCGATAGTACATCGGGGGTAAGGATGCTGGGTGAACAAAAACTAAGGAAAATAAGGAAAAAACTACATCAGAACCAACTAGTAGATGCATGGAGGATTCAACACCCAAAAAAAAGAGATTACACTTATTACTCCTCAATACACTCGATGTACTCAAGATTGGACTATTTTTTTATTGACCATCGCCTACTAGAATTTATAGAAAGTACAGAAATAGGTACAATCACATTGTCAGACCACGCACCCCTAACTTTAACAATTAAGACACCGATCCACCACAAAAGTATGGGAACATGGAGGTTAAATGAAGAACTAATTCTAGAGGAAGAAATAGGAAATAGAATAGAAAAAGAACTAGAGTTTTATTTTCAAAAGAACGACACACCAGAAATAGCATCCGCTACACTCTGGGAAGCACACAAAGCTTATATCCGAGGAATATTAATATCCAATGCGTCAAGAAAAAAGAAAGAGAGGACAAATCAAATCAATACACTTATAGGAGAAATATACGACCTAGAACAAAAACATAAAAAAGAATTTAAAAAAGAAATAGAGAAAAACCTTATAATAAAAAGAGATGAATTAAAAGATCTATTGGAAGAGGAATCTAGAAATCATTTCAATAAGATAGCTAGATACAGATACAAATTTGGAAATAAACCAGGAAGATCCCTAGCGAGATTACTGATGAGGAAAAAATCAAAAAATTACATAGAAAAAATTAAAAACAGTAAAAACAAAATAATCAACTCAACCACAGGAATAGCTAAAGCCTTTCATGCCTTTTATAGCACTTTATACAATGTCCGAAAGGAAGAAACCCCGAAAATAAGACAGGAAAAAATAATAAAGATCCAAAAATATATTAAGGAAGCAGATCTGCCTAAAATTCCAGAAGACAAATTGGAACTTCTTGAAGCTCCAATTACTGAAAATGAAATAAGAGAAGCATTAAAAACTACTCAAAATGGAAGGAGCCCAGGTCCGGACGGATACACAATAAAGTACTATAAAAGATTCAAAGAAATATTAATTCCAAAAATGCAAAAATATTTGAATAAAATAGGGAAGAAAGACCTAAGAGAAGAATCTCTAATGGCATACATTACGGTAATACCGAAAGAAGGGAAAGATCAAACCCTCTGTTCTAGTTATAGGCCAATTGCGTTGTTAAACGCAGACACAAAATTATTTGCGAAAATCTTGGCAACAAGACTAAAAGAGTTACTAAAAATGTGGATCCATCCGGACCAAACTGGATTCGTCCCAGGCAGAGAAGGGAAGGATAATGTGATTCGTACCCTGCTTCTACTACAAAAAACAAAAAAATATGAGGTCCCCTCCATCCTATTATCAATTGATGCTGAAAAGGCTTTTGATAGGGTGGACTGGGACTTCATGAAAGAAACCATAAAAAACTTAGGGATGGGGTCAAGAATGAGGCAATGGATAGAGGCACTATATAATAACCCTACGGCAAAAATTAAAATAAACGGAAGCTTATCAGAGAAATTTGGAATGAGCAATGGGACGAGACAGGGGTGTCCTTTATCACCCCTACTGTTCGTACTAACCCTGGAACCATTATTGGCAAAAATTAGACAAAATAAAGATATAAAAGGAGTAACGGTAAACCAAGACGAGCACAAAATCGCAGCATATGCGGACGATTTATTATTCATCGTTACAAATCCAAGGATTACTCTTCCAAACATTCAAAAGGAGTTAAAAGATTATGGTAAGTTGTCAAACTTTAAAATAAATCCAATAAAATCAGAGATTTTGAATATAAGGTTAAATATCCAGGAAGAACAAATAATAAAAACATATTTCCCATATACGTGGACAAAAGAAAAATTAAAATACTTAGGGATATATTTAACACCACAAATTGGAAAATTATATCAAGCTAACTATATACCGTTATTGAACGAAATAAAAACAGACATAAGAAAGAAATCAAATGGTTTAATCTCATGGATCGGAAGGAATAACGTTGTTAAGATGTTTATCTTGCCAAAAATCTTATACACCTTCTCCTTGCTGCCAATAAACATCCCCGCAACTTTCTTTAGGGTAATAAGAACTTTATTGACAAAATATATATGGCAGTGGAAAAAACCCAGAATACAGTACAAGATCCTTACAAGAAGTAAAACACAAGGAGGATTAGCAACTCCAGATATAGAAAGGTATTATAAGGCAGTAATTATTACACGAATGGTGGACTGGACAAAAACAGAAAAGAGGGAAAAAAGATGGGTAGAGATAGAATGTGCACAAAATAATAATCACCTACACAAAACAATATGGATACCACCAAAATATAGGGAAATACAGGGAGCACATGAAATGACAAAGGTAGTTTATAAAATATGGGATGGGATTAACAAACAATTGAAATGGGAATACAATTCACCAATGATAGCATTAAATGGCACTAAATACTTCCCACCAGGGAAAGAAGAAAAGGGTGGAAATTGGATAGGGAACACTCAATTAAAAGATATTCTACACAAAGGTCACATAAAAACACTTCAGAAATTAAAACAAGAAAATAAAAATATAAAAATAGATGATTGGAGATATCTCCAGCTGAGACATTTTGTCAGCTCATTACCACAGCCGATTAGGTCGGAAAAAAATCTTAATAACATCGAGAAACTGAGTTATTCCTCCACGCAAAGGCATGGAGTCTCTCAGATCTACAAAATGCTGACGGAATGGCACAGTCTGGAAAAACCTCCATATATAGTAAAATGGGAAAAAGAAATTGGGACACACTTGCAAGGACAGGAACTTGGGACTGTATTAAAGGTGGTCGGATCCACAGCCACAGACGTAAGCACAACAGAATTAAATTATAAATGTCTGCTTAGGTGGTACATCACCCCAGAAGTAATAAATAAATACCAACCAAACAAGATAGACAAATGCTGGCGGGATTGTGGCAACATAGGTACAATGTACCATCTATTTTGGGATTGCCCCAAGATAAAAGATTTCTGGCTAGAAGTTAGACAACTGATTGAAGAAATCACTGGAATAAAAATACCAAACGATCCATGGGTCTGCCTCTTTCACAAAACAATAATACCTTTAAAAAAATATAATATGACTCTTGTACCAACTTTGCTGAATATAGCAAAGGGAACCATACCAAAAAAGTGGAGAGAAAAGGAGAGCCCGAAAATAAAGGAATGGTGTAAAAAGATAAATAACAACTTTAATATGGAATATATATGTAACACACAAGAGGAAATTCCAGTAAACATGAAAAGAAAATGGGGAAAATGGAAAGAATTTAAAAAATCAACTAAATATATTGAAATAAATAGTTAAGCATATCTACCATGGGGAGGCATTGTAAAATGGAAGTGGTGGCAAGAAGGGGAGGAATATTGGGAAGGGGGGGGGAGGGAGGGAAAGGGAAAATATTTATGATATTTTAGTATTTGATTCATTGTATTTCTTTTCTGCATAACCTTAACATGTAAAATGTGAATCCTACTTTGAGAATACTGTTGTAAACTTAAATTTTATATGCAAACAAAAATAAAGTAAAAAAAAAAAAAAAAAAAAAAAAAAAAAAAGTCTAGAGCATGCAGACACAGCAATAGAGTGACCTCAAAAACGCCACTCATCCCTAAAGACTGGTAATATGGTGAAGTAGTCCAGGATTCACTTTAAGGCAAAAGGTGCCATTTGATACCACAATCATTGCACCTCACCCCAGGTGTGTGGGTAGGTGTGTACCGCGCTCAGGAAAAATTGAATAAATATCAACTAAAATAATGGTGAACTTAAATGCAGCTGTTCAAAATGGTAATGACCAAATCTGTTAAAGTGCAGTGCAAATACAGCGCAAAGATAAGTGAAAAAACTAATGACAATATTTAAAATTTCTAGGATGCAGCTGTTCATAAATAGTGGTAACCCAAAATTCACAAATGCGAGAAAAATATATCACAGCGCAAACAGTAGTGAATCATGTATAATAGTTAAGTGATTACGTTCTACTCAAAAAACTCATAAAGTGCACCGTGCAATTATGTGCAAAAAATGGGGTGTAAAAACCATGTAAACGTTTACTATATAAATAAAGTATATAAATATAAAGTGCCAGTCCAGATGTAATAGTTCTTTAAGATCTCAGTAGATGATAAGATGTACACAGTCCCAAAAAATGTCTCACGAAAGTGCTGGAGTGCCAGGAAGAAAGTGCACAAAACATGCAATCTTTTGTGGTGCAGTGAGCAAGTGCCGGACCTCCCCCTTTGGGTGTTCACTTACCGGACAATGGTGACCCCTATGCTGTATAGCAATAGAGATCGACAAGGCTTATGTCCTAGTAAGGAACCGGCTATCACAACTCCTCCAAGGCGAATGTATCTCCACAGATGTAAATGCCCCGATACATGTATTGGAGAAAAGGATGCTCATATAGTGTAAATCCGATATAAGGTTTTTATTGTGCAAATAATAAAAATAAACTCACATTTCGTTGCTAAGTTAAAGGCATATATGATAAAATTCTCGTCCTTCCTGGTAGCTGGTGCCGCTAGAACGCCCCGTGGTTTCGGCGTGCGTTCCACCGCACCGGAAGTGACGTATCGCTAGGACGTAGACCGGAAGTGCGTCGACGCGTTTCGCCCTCCTCTTCCGGGCGTTTTCACAGACGTATTTCCGGTCTGCGGAAATACCCCCATTTTAGTGAAGTTTTTAAAGTTTTGGTAGAGCAGGAAATTGAAAAGTTTAATGTTGGAAATGGGAGAAGACAAAAAGACATAGAATCTGGGATCAAACAACTAGAAAATAGAAAAGAAGTGGTTATCAGACCAGCAGATAAAGGGGGCGGTCTGGTTATTCTCAACAAAAAGGACTACCTAGATGAACTCAACAGGCTGGTTGGAGATCGGGAAACATACGAAAAGTTAAGGAGTAACCCTACCAACAAAAACAAAGCCAAGTTGAAACGATTGATTAAGAGAGCACGGAATGATGAATTGATTAACAAACGAGAAGCAAGATATCTGATCCCAGACGCCCCCCGTCTACCTGTAATTTATCAAATCCCTAAATTACATAAGAATCAAGTTAAACCCCCGGGAAGGCCCATTGTAAGCGGGATTGACTCCCTGTTTAGTAGATTAGGGGAATACATTGATTGCTTTTTGCAACCCTTAGCAAAAAAATTCCCAGCCTACCTGCGAGATAGCAAGGAGGTAATACAGATCCTACAGGGAGTTAACACCAATCCCCAACAGATATTGGCCAGTGTGGATGTGGACTCATTGTATACGAACATTTGTCAGGAACATGCATTACAAGCTATTAGGTGGGCCCTGGAAGGCTCAGACATGGAGCAAGAACAAGTTGAATTTTTACTACAGGCATTGGAATTGGCCATGAGTGAAAACTTTTTTTGGCATAGTGGTGATTATTTCAGGCAGATCAAAGGGGTGGCGATGGGGGCAAAATATGCCCCTTCGGTGGCTAATATCTTCCTAAGTAAATGGGAGGAAGAAGTAATTTTTAGCAAACCCAGACCGGAATTACGGTTATACAAACGCTACATTGACGACATTCTGATCATTTGGGATGGGGACATGGAGTCATTCCAAGAATTTATGTCAGAAATCAGAACAAATGAATATGATATCTCCTTCTCGGATCAGTGGAATAAGGAACATGTAAACTCCCTGGATTTGGTGATATACAAAAAGGATACAAAACTGTGCACAAAAACCTACTTCAAGGAAGTGGATCGGAACGGATATATTCCGTTACACAGTTGTCACCATCCAAGATGGCTGAATACAGTTCCAAAAAGTCAGCTAATAAGAATTAGACGTAACTGTGATAATGATGAGGATTATGAAATCCAGGCTGACACGATCCTAAAGAGATTTGAAGAGAAGGGATACAAGATGAAGGCCTTGAAAAAACTAAAAGAAGAAGTCAAGAAATCCAACAGACAACAAATGTTGGAAACCCGCCCAAAAAGTTCGGACAAACAGTATGGGACAGCTTTTATGACTGGTTTCTCTAGGCAACATAAACAACTAGAACACATAATTAAAAAACATTGGCATATTTTACAGAGAGACCCCATTCTTGAAAAAGTACTACCCAAAAAGCCTGTCTTTATCTACACAAAACCCACCACTTTGAGAAACAAACTAGCCAAGAACGTAGTAAACCCACCTAAAACCATGCAAACATTTTTAGATCAAACTGGTTTCTTTACATGTGGGCGTTGTGTAATATGCAAAACATCAAAACACAGAACCCGCAAAACCACACAATTCACATCCACTAGTAGAGGGAAAAACTTTAAAATAGATAAATTCATTTCGTGCATGTCTACCCACGTAACATATTTATTGGAGTGCCCATGCAAACTCCAATATGTGGGTCGTACAACACGTGAGCTAAGGACACGTTTAAGGGAACATGTAACAAATATCAAAACCGGTTTCAGAAAACATAGTTTGTCTAACCATTTTAGAATGGTACATAACAAAGACCCCTCAGTTTTAAAATTTTGTGGGATTGACAGAGTTAAACCCAATTGGAGGGGAGGTAATATGAAACAGGGAATTTCACAGAATGAGGGCAAATGGATTTTTTTATTAAAAACTATGCAGCCTGAATGATTGAATGTGGAATTTGACCTAAATTGTTTTCTGTCAAACTGGTAACACAAATTTCCAAATTAGTCCCCCATGCTCCTTTACGTTTTAAAATATTTTAAAATATTTCAAAATGATTTTTAACTAATTTTGGAATAATTATTGAATTTATATTTTTATATATTTTTTTACATATTTTATGTGTTTTTAATAGGGATCCACAATGGAATATTTAATTAGTGTAATATATTTTCCATTTAATATTCCATTCTTCTTCAATTGTCACATATTTGTAATGAAAATTGAAAAAATGGAAATGTGTGTTATGAGGACTAAAAAATCAACACACTTGGTGTCTTTTTGGATGTCGATAATGTATGGTCGATTGTTGCCCCAAAAAACAAAAAACCATTATCATAATTTTGGATAAGTGTCCTGTTGTACATTTAAGCTGCATATTTGCAAAACTTTGGCCCGTATTTCATTGATTTTAGAAACTATTGTATGTTTGTATTTGTTTATTGTGACGAGGAAATAGAAATATGGCGGCTCCAGTACTTCCTGTTGGGTGGAGATGAAGCCGCATACACCCATCAGGAACAGGAAGTTCGTCATTTGCCAATCAGATGGAGCAATACTTAAACACTGCCCATCGCCGCAGACCGGAAATACGTCTGTGAAAACGCCCGGAAGAGGAGGGCGAAACGCGTCGACGCACTTCCGGTCTACGTCCTAGCGATACGTCACTTCCGGTGCGGTGGAACGCACGCCGAAACCACGGGGCGTTCTAGCGGCACCAGCTACCAGGAAGGACGAGAATTTTATCATATATGCCTTTAACTTAGCAACGAAATGTGAGTTTATTTTTATTATTTGCACAATAAAAACCTTATATCGGATTTACACTATATGAGCATCCTTTTCTCCAATACATGTATCGGGGCATTTACATCTGTGGAGATACATTCGCCTTGGAGGAGTTGTGATAGCCGGTTCCTTACTAGGACATAAGCCTTGTCGATCTCTATTGCTATACAGCATAGGGGTCACCATTGTCCGGTAAGTGAACACCCAAAGGGGGAGGTCCGGCACTTGCTCACTGCACCACAAAAGATTGCATGTTTTGTGCACTTTCTTCCTGGCACTCCAGCACTTTCGTGAGACATTTTTTGGGACTGTGTACATCTTATCATCTACTGAGATCTTAAAGAACTATTACATCTGGACTGGCACTTTATATTTATATACTTTATTTATATAGTAAACGTTTACATGGTTTTTACACCCCATTTTTTGCACATAATTGCACGGTGCACTTTATGAGTTTTTTGAGTAGAACGTAATCACTTAACTATTATACATGATTCACTATTGTTTGCGCTGTGATATATTTTTCTCGCATTTGTGAATTTTGGGTTACCACTATTTATGAACAGCTGCATCCTAGAAATTTTAAATATTGTCATTAGTTTTTTCACTTATCTTTGCGCTGTATTTGCACTGCACCTCACCCCAGGTGCCAAGTAGCCTGATCTTGATCTCTCCTTCATGAAGTGGTGAAAACCTGGACTAAAGTGGGGTACACACTAGTAGAAAATCTGCCAAAAAATCCCGTCCGAGGTAAAATCGCCCGATTTTCGGCTAGTGTGTACACAACTTTCAGCAGCCGATGCCGACATTTTCAACGAAAAAAACGGAGGGACAAACACCAAAATTTTTATCGTCTGTCCCCGGACGACCAATTTTCGTTTAATGTGTATGCAGTGCGTCCGTGAAAAATCGGATACGAAAGACCGCGCATGATCTGAAGTTGCTGACGACCCCAAAAGTCTAGGAACAAATGTCCCGAAAAAAAAAATTGGACGAGAAATTTCGTGAACATTTATGCAGTCAACTAAAAATGGTTATGAACGCTGAGCAAGAGAGAGAGAAAAATCTGAGGATATTTCGTCCGATTTCCGTCAAGTGTGTACGGGCCTTTAGAATGTATGTCCTTTGAATAAACCAATATTTATGTAGCACTGCCCCCTAGGGAGCTGTTGAGAATTGCACTTTCTGGATTCCCCTGGGTTACCCTTAGCAAGGGGGTTACCCTTAGCAAGGGATAGCAGACAAATAGCATTTTAAGTCCTTGGCTCAGTCAATAAACAGTCCATGGGATGTTGGTTTTTGTGTTTTATTTTAGAACTGGGATGGGAGAAGGGATGAGTGGGATACTCCAACCTGAACTATGCACAATCCTGAGGACAACTAACTGCATTGTGTGCGGCAAGGCCGCTGCTTCACCTTGCCACTGAAGTGAAGATAAAGAATATGAACTCTTGTTTAGGTTACTCTTCAGGGTCTAACTTAGCACCCCCTTTCTCACTTGCTGTGTGTGCTGACCTCCTGTCCACTGACACTCTACTGGAGTGGTCCCCTTCCTGGGCAGACCCCTAGCAAGCTTCCCGGTACTTACGGACACTGTTTTTCCCTGGGTTGCTCTGCCTCCAACTCCCTTGTCAGCATCCACTGGACCTCCTGGCTCCGCACAACACTTCTGGTCCACAAGGCCAACCGCCTGTGACCACCTTCCTCAGCAACAGGAGGAGAGACAGCCGTCACCCTCCTCCTGGGACTTGGCTTCCCACCCAAAGACACCGTGTCACATGTGCCTGTGGCTTTTTTTTAACATATCCCAGGATGCACCAGTGTTGTGCCAACTCACTGGGATAGTCATAAAAGCCTGTGTGTCACTGGCTGGGTTTTCTCCACTGTCCAACAGGCTCCCCTATTGGATACAGTGGGGACACTTCCTAAGCCCAGATGAATCACACACAGACACATGCAACAGGCAAAACTAACAATCAGGCTCCCCTGATAAGCAGATGGAGCTGCTAAGCTTTTATCCACCTAGCACCTACCTAGGAGGGTGCTACATTTAGAAAAAGAAAACTGCTACTATTATATACAGTTTTTTTTTTTTTGTTCTGTGTAGAAGCCCTACTATCTGCATCTGCCGTATCTATATTATCTGTTATGATTTTCTGTTTCCCATTACCTGTGGCAGGAAGTATCCTCTGAAGTTAGTGTCTCGTATGACACAATGCGGGAGGCTGAGTGGGATGATGCTAGTAAAACGTTGTATTTCATGTATGACGGCATCTGTGTATGGCATTTTACTCCGATCTTCAACTGCGGGGCACCGGTTCCTTCCAATCACTTTGTCTATTTCCTGGTGAACTTTCTCTGGATAGATACACAGAATCAGAGATCAGTACATATCAGTTGCAAAGATGGGGACAGATGTTACCTGAGGTCTTGAGAAAGAGGTGAGGCCCAAAAACATTAGTGGGGGAACATCTTTTTGACAATTTTTCTTTGTTGCCTCTATGGTGAGCCCTCAGTATACAACTGAGGCTCATTATGGGGTGCTGACTTTTTTCCATTTTACATGCTGTTAAAAAACGTACAAAGGTTCTAATCCTTCCCCACGCTATCCGAAAAAGTTTGGCTGTCAATTCAATACTCTTCCTAAACTTGCGGAAAAACCTGCAGGAAGTATTCCTTCACCAACCAATCCCAGATATCTCACGTCGGGAGCGAACACTAATTATGCATATCTTTATGGCCACTAAACTATAGCAGGATCATGGGACACACTGGTGCTCGGTTTTGAAGTGGTTGAATGCAGGATACAAGGCACACTGATAAATGAAAAACTGCAATGCTTAATGACTCTCATGACCGTTTTTTACGTATTTGGCAGCCTTGGTTAGATCATTTTGCAGCGTTTTCAACAACTGACTGCTTTTTGGATATTTGATCGCTGGCACCTAGCCTAAAGCTTACTCGTAAGCCCTCTGAGGGGCAAGGGGAGATGGGGATGGTTCTCCCATCTCTTCTGATTCCTTTTCCTTCCCTCCCTCCCTTCCTTTTCCTTCCCTCCCCTACCAACCTCCCCCCCCCCCCCCGTTGAGGACATGTGGCCTGGTATGGTTCAGGAGAATTTTTTAAAAAATTTAGAGTAAGGTTTTCCTTAAGATCCATACCAGACCTAAAGGTCCCACATAAAATCCATAATAAATCTCTTTGCCTGCTCTCTCTTTTTCCTTTACTTCTATTCTCTTTTTTCCTCTTCACTCCAGTTCTTCTGTTCAGTTAGTTTTTTCTTTATGACCTCTCGCCAACTTAGTCAGCTCCCTTTTAAAAAAAAATCTTAACACCCCCCTTTTTTTACCTCCCCCCTTTTTATTGTTTTAGTTAGCTACTTATGATTGTCTGGGGGGGGGGGGGGGGGGGAGTTACTCATCGTTTGCTAATTCTCTGACCGGATTGAACGACTTTAGTTGTATTTTGTATTAGTGTGATGTTAACATTTGTTTGCTGCTCTTGTTTTGTTTGCTTTTTGGAAAACTGGATTTCTGCTTTGTGTCAAGCTGTAAGTTATGTTTCACTGCTGTTTTCTACCTTGCTTTAATAAAAACAAATCAAAAGAAAAAAAGTCTGGCTGGACATACAACTTACAGTAAGTATCTTCACAGTGTGACCAAGATGGTCCTCAAGTGTTTTTGGCTATAAAAGGGAAACGGGAGCATAAAAGGAAATCGATTGAATAGATTTCTTCCTATTAGACATGTGTAATTAATTTTGGTCCAAATATAAATTCAGACAAATGTTTGGTTATTCAGAGATGCGGATGTATCCGAATCTCCAAATGAAATAGTAACACATTTTTTTGAAATTCGTTTTCAAATCAATTCTAAATTTTCAGAACGATTAGAATTTGGATCGGTTAAAAAATGATCGAGCGATTTGAATTTTGTGTGAAGAATAGCTGGTTGTTAAGGGGCAGGTCAGGAAGCCAGCCACCTCGTTCTTAACAACCGATGATTTATCAGCTGCCAGCGGGCTTTCCCACTGACAGTTGAATGTACACAGAATTGCCTGGAAATAAAAAATCTGAATAAAAAAAAAAACCATTGTGGAGTTTTTACTCACTTTTTACACTTTTTGGTGAATGATTAGAGGTACAATGTACCCCATACTGATTCACATGGGGGACGGGATCTGGAGACTCCCTTGTTAAAGCTGGCTTCCAGATTCTGATAAGTCACTCCCCTGCACCCCACAACCATGGGGGCCAGGGTTCTGGGGAAGAGGCCCTTGTCCTCATCAACATGGGGACAAGGTGCTTTCGGGGGGAACATGTGGGCATGTGGCTTGGTATGGTTCAGGAGATTTTTTTTTTTTAATTTTGGAGTGAGGTTCCCCTTAAGATCCATACCAGACTTTAAAGTCCCCCGTAAAATCCATACTAAATCCAAAGGGCCTGGTGTAGATTGGGGGAGACCCCATGCCTTTAATTTAAAAAAAAAAAAAAGTATGCCATTCTGAATAAACAATGCTATATATACACAACACAAATTTTGAAATTCTGAAAATTAATTGGTCTATTGGCCGATATTGGACCAATACGTTTTCAGAATTTCAGGATTCATCTGGTATCTTCGGCATTCCTTTTGTATATTCAGAAATCAGAATATCTGGTTGTTAAAGCGGAGTTCCGGGCACAGAATCGTTTTTTCAATGAACATACCACCGGGACAGTCAGGGCTAGTACATTCCACAATGGCTAGCCTCTGATCTGTCCCGGTTCGCACTTACCTGCAAGAAGAAATACTCACTTTTAAAATTTCTTCTCCAGCATTGCCATCTCTGTTGTGGGCAGCTGAAGCCAGCGCGATCCTCTTCTGCGTCCTCTTCCGCGTCTTCTTCTCCCAGAATGCACCTTCACCGGCCCCTCTCGTCACTTCCGGTGCGGCGTCGCATTCCTCCACAGCTTCTGGGCATGCCCAGAAGCTGTTTAGCAGGGAATTCGGCGTCGCACCGGAAGTGACGAGCGGGGCCGGTGCTGTTGCATTGATTCCTGGGAGCGATGACGTTCAGCTCCCAGGAATCATTGCAAACCGGAAGTTACGGCGCGGGCCGCGGCCACAGGGGGAGGAAGTGGAGAATAGGTGAGTATTTCTATCTACAATTACAAGGTAAGTAAAAAAAATAAATAACCCTAACTATCCAATTCCTTTTCAGGTGAAGAAGAGCAAGCGGATGGACACAAAAGCGATTAGGTCAATTTTGTGCCCGGAACTCCACTTTAAGGAGCGTGCGGCTACTGGCATCCAAAGGAGTTATAAAGTCAGGAAGGTTTTTTATCTTAAAAAGCCTTCTGTGTGTAGCAGCCCCCTAATACTTACCTGTGCCCCCTCTCTGTCCAGCGACGGCCGCCCTGGGACTCTCCCTCCTGATTGGCTGAGATAAGTCAATCAAAGTTAGTGAGCCCATCAGGAGAGAGAGGGGGCGGGACCAAACGGCAGCTATGTCTGAATGGACATTCGGCGCTGCAGCTCGGCTCGGGTGTCCCCATAGTAAGCTGCTTGAAAGGAGGGATGCACTCGAAAGGAGGGAGGGGCCAGGAGCAGGAACTAGGGACCTGAGAAGAGGAGAATCTGGGTTGCTCTGTGCAAAACCAACTGCACAGAGGAGGTAAGTAACAAACAGCATGGGCCTCCCTCCGCTAATCCATACTAGGTCCTTCGGATGCCCCTCCAAAAACATACCAGGGCACATGCCCTCAACATGAGGGGGGGGGGTGCTTTGGGGTAGGGGCAAGAGCACATTGCTCAGAGCAGGTAAGTATGACATGTTTGTTAAAAAAATCAGTTTACAATCACTTTTTTTGCAGGGAACTTCAGTATCTGAACCCAGAGAAGCTGGAGGCTGAGAGACTGGAGGTAAATTACAGTGGTTGCAAAGGCAGAAAGTTCTCTGTATTATGGTAAAAAAAACCTTCTGCATGCAGCTACACCCCCAGCCTGTTCCCCTTTATACTTACCTGAGCCTGATCTTGATCCAGCGATGTGCATAAAAGCTGAGGCTCTCTCAGCTCTCTCTCTCTTCTCATTGGCGTAGACATAGCAGCCGGAGACATTGGCTCTCACTACTGGCATTCACAACCAGCGAGGAGGGAACAGGGGTCAGACTGAGCCATGCTCGGTGTGTCAATAGACACACTGAGAGGGGCTTGGGAACGAGTACGCATGAGTGCCCCCATAGCAAGAGGCTTGCTATGGGTGCACTCAGTAGGAGGGACGAGCAAGAATCACCAGCGGGAGACCTGAGAAGAGGAGGATTGGGGCTGCTCTGTGCAGAACTATTCCACAGAGTAGGTAAGTATAACCCATTTGTTATTTTAAAAAAAAATTACTTTATCATCGCTTTAAGGTATTATAATGAATTTACCCACTTCACGCAAAATCATGTACATGTACGTCATTTTGTTCAAGTGGTTAAACCAGGGTGATGCCTGCAGCCAGAGGCATCACTCTGGGACCGTTTTTAGAGCAGACGGTTGGCTGTCATGAGATAACAACCGATGCGGCTAAATAGCCACTTGACCATTACTATCCGGAGACCCGAGCGATCAGCGGTCACGGAGTCCCGAACAAGGCCGGAATCAGCTTAGATCCGGTCACCTATGTAGTAACTCAGATATTACGTTTAAAAAAATGCAAGGTATTCAAAGATGCTGATTTTGGCGGTTTGAATACATTGAAGTGCAGAGGAGGGGTTTGGGGTCTTTTAGACCCCAGATCCCCCCATAAAGCGTACCTGCCACTGCCTATTACTGTCACAAGTGATGTTTACATTTCTTGTGACAGCAGTAAGGCCCCATGCACACGGGGCGTTAGAAAAAACGTACGTCAAAGTTAGTTCTGACGCCGGAAAAAGCAGCTGTAAAAACGTGCTTTCAGTAGCTTTTTCCATTGGCGTTATTGCACGTTTTGCCACGTTGCTTTTAGCAGCGTTTTTTTTTCTTCCATTCAAAATCAATGGTTCCCTATGGGAGCCTATTGATTTGAATGGAGGTCGCACCGCAACACCGCAAGTCGGATCCGACTTGCGGGGCGACTTGCGCTGTGAGAATCTTGAGGGGGAACTCCACGCCAAAATGGGAAAAAAACGGCGTGGGGTCCCCCCCAGGGTTCCAAACCAGGCCCTTCGGGTCTGTTATGGAATTTGAGGGTAGCCCCATGCCGAAAAAACGGCATGGGGTCCCCCCCAAAATCCATACCAAACCCTTATCCGAGCATGCAGCCCGGCAGGCCAGGAAAGGGGAGGGGACGAGCGAGCGGCCCCACCCCCCCTGGACCACACCAGGCCACATGCCCTCAACATGGGGGGGGGGTGTTGGTTCTTTGGGGCAGGGGGAGCTCTGCACCCCCCACCTCAAAGCACCTTGCCCCCATGTTGATGAGGACAAGGGCCTCATCCCCACAACCCTGGCCGGTGGTTGTGGGGGTCTGCGGGCAGGGGGCTCATCGGAATCTGGAAGCCCCCTTTAACAAGGGGGCACCCCAGATCCCGGACCCCCTCCCTATGTGAATGGGTATGGGGTACACTGTACCCCTACCCATTCACCCCATAAAAGGCAGTGTATGGAAATAACGACAAGAGACGTTTTGGAAAGTTTATTAAAAATCTTCATCCGACTCTTCTTGTCTTCTCCTCTCCGGGGTCTTCTCCGGGGTCTTCTGCTCTTTTGCTGTCCGCCCTTCTTGTCTTCTCCTCTCCGGGGTCTTCTGCTCTTTTGCTGTCCGCCCTTCTTGTCTTCTCCTCTCCGGGGTCTTCTGCTCTTTTGCTGTCCCCCTCTTCTTGTGTTCTTCTCTCCGGGGTCTTCTGCTGTCCCCTCTTCTGCTGTCCTCTCTTCTTTTCTTCTCCTCTCCGGTCTTCTGCTCTTTTGCTGTCGGCTGTCGGCTGTCTTCTTCCTCCGGTCCTCCTCCGACGACGTCTCCGCTGATTAAGCCTATCTCCGGTCTCTTCAGCTTATTATATAGCCATTAGGGGCGTGGCCCCGATGACGTCATCTGGAGACCCCGCCCCCTCATGTCACAGATGACGTCATATGTGACATGAGGGGGCGGGGCCTCCAGATGACGTCATCGGGGCCACGCCCCTAATGGCTATATAATAAGCTGAAGAGACCGGAGATAGGCATAATCAGCGGAGACGTCGTCGGAGGAGGACCGGAGGAAGAAGACAGCCGACAGCAAAAGAGCAGAAGACCGGAGAGGAGAAGAAAAGAAGAGAGGACAGCAGAAGAGGGGACAGCAGAAGACCCCGGAGAGAAGAACACAAGAAGAGGGGGACAGCAAAAGAGCAGAAGACCCCGGAGAGGAGAAGACAAGAAGGGCGGACAGCAAAAGAGCAGAAGACCCCGGAGAACACCCCGGTGAGGAGAAGACAAGAAGGGCGGACAGCAAAAGAGCAGAAGACCCCGGAGAGGAGAAGACAAGAAGAGTCGGGTGAAGATTTTTAATAAACTTTCCAAAACGTCTCTTGTCGTTATTTCCATACACTGCCTTTTATGGGGTGAATGGGTAGGGGTACAGTGTACCCCATACCCATTCACATAGGGAGGGGGTCCGGGATCTGGGGTGCCCCCTTGTTAAAGGGGGCTTCCAGATTCCGATGAGCCCCCTGCCCGCAGACCCCCACAACCACCGGCCAGGGTTGTGGGGATGAGGCCCTTGTCCTCATCAACATGGGGGCAAGGTGCTTTGAGGTGGGGGGTGCAGAGCTCCCCCTGCCCCAAAGCACCAACACCCCCCCCCATGTTGAGGGCATGTGGCCTGGTGTGGTCCAGGGGGGGTGGGGCCGCTCGCTCGTCCCCTCCCCTTTCCTGGCCTGCCGGGCTGCATGCTCGGTTAAGGGTCTGGTATGGATTTTGGGGGGGACCCCACGCCGTTTTTTCGGCATGGGGCTACCCTCAAATTCCATAACAGACCCGAAGGGCCTGGTTTGGAACCCTGGGGGGGACCCCACGCCGTTTTTTTTCCCATTTTGGCGTGGAGTTCCCCCTCAAGATTCCCACAGCGCAAGTCACCCCGCAAGTCGGATCCGACTTGCGGTGTTGCGGTGCGACCTCCATTCAAATCAATAGGCTCCCATAGGGAACCATTGATTTTGAATGGAAGAAAAAAAAACGTATAACGTGGCTTAACGCACGTTAAGCAACGTTATAGCAAAGTTATTCA
The DNA here is from genome assembly GCF_965119305.1 of Pelophylax lessonae. Classification (NCBI taxonomy): domain Eukaryota; kingdom Metazoa; phylum Chordata; class Amphibia; order Anura; family Ranidae; genus Pelophylax; species Pelophylax lessonae. The sequence goes on from NC_138774.1 coordinate 65,229,606, forward strand.
GCTTTTAGCAGCGTCAGGCGTTTTTAACGCTGTAACGCTGGTCCTCAGAACGCGCAGGTGGTGGGTTCTTGTTGCAGCCTAAAAACGCCTAAGCCACTTACAGCTCAAAAACGTCTGAGTGTGCATGAGGCCATAGAATAACATGGAGGGGCGTTTTTAGGCTGCAAAAAGAAAACGCCTGACGCTGCTTACAGCGGCGTTAAAAACGTCCCGTGTGCATGGGGCCTAAAAGTGATCAGAATTTGTTTTTATAGGAACAGTGTAAAAATAAAATAAATAAATAATTTTTTTTTTTTTTAAGACTCCCCGCGTGCTCACGCATTAAAGAAAACAAAAGAATACGTAAGTCACGCCCACAAATGTAAACAGTGTTCAAATCACAGATTTGAGGTACCGCCACGATCGTTAGAGCAAGAGCAATAATTCTAGCAAAAGACCTCCTCTGTAACTCTAAACTGGTAGCCGTTACCATATTTTAAAGCGTCGCCTATGGAGATTTTTAAGTACCGTAGTTTGTCGCCATTTGTCGAGTGAGTGTAATTGTAAGGTGTAACATGTTATGTACCTATTTACTTGACGTAACATCATCTTTCACAATATACAAAAAATTAGGGTCACTTTACATTTTATTTATTTTTTAATTAAGTTTACAATTCAATTAAGTGTATTTTTTCAAAAAAGATTGCATTTGAAAGACCGCTGTGCAAATGCCGTGTGACATAAAATATTGCAACAACCGCCATTTTATTCTCTATAACTTTGCTAAAAATTATATATGTTGTTTGGGAATTTTAAGTAATTTTATAGAAAAAAATACTGGTTTTAACTTGTAAACAACAAGTTTCAGAATTAGGCTTGGTCTTAAAGTGGTGAAAGTAAAAATGTACCAGTATTGCGCATTATATTTAAAAATGATTCTATCCATGCATAAAAAGTCTCAGCTTTTAGTACAACTTAACCACTTAAGCCCCGGAAAATTTTACCCCCTTCCTGACCAGGGCCTATTTTGCGATTCGGCACTGCGTGACTTTAACAGACAATTGCGCGGTCGTGCGACGCTGTACCTAAACGAATTTGACGTCCTTTTTTTCCCCACAAACAGAGCTTTCTTTTGGTGGTATTTGATCTCCTGTGCGATTTTTTGATCATGCGCTATAAACAAAAAAAGAGCATCAATTTTGCAAAAATAACAATATTTTTCACATTTTTTTTATATGAAATTCCCCCCCAAAAAATGTAAAAATCAAAATTTTTTAACATTTTAGGCCAATTTTTTTTTACCATATGTTTGGTAAAAAAAAAAAATCACAAAAATCGTATTTTGATTGGTTTGCGCAAAAGTTATTGCGTTTACTAACAAAGGGAAAGATTTTTGTCATTTTTGATGTTTTTTTTTTTTAGCGCGTAATGACGGCGATCTGCGATTTTTTTTGCAGGACTGCGACATTGGAGCGGACAGATCGGACCCTTGACTGACATTTTTGACACTTTTGGGGTTACCAGTGACATTACTACAGTAATCAGTGCTATATATATGCACTGTTACTGTAAAAATTACACTGGCAGTGAAGGAGTTAACTGTATTGGAGAGGGAGCAGTTAAGTGTGTCCTAGGGGAGTGCTTCTAACTGTGATTGGCTGTGGCTTGATGTGTAAGAACAATGATCAACGGTCCTACATAGTAGAACCGTTTGATCATCATTCTTACACAGGGAGAACTGACAGGCGACTTTGTTTACACTAGCCGCCTGCCTTTCTCCCGTCCGTGACCGTGCGGGAGCGCGCCTCCGGCGGCGCGCTCGCTCCCAAAACCCTCACAGGCTAGTGACGTAGCCCTACGTTACTCTGCCTGTGAGGGGCTGACTGCCGACATAAATAGTCGTGCGGCAGTCGGCAAGTGGTTAATATAAATCCTTTGTATCACCCCCCTCCCTCCTTTATTTAACTTCATGTCTGACTCCCAGCTTAAATACCCTGTACACTATATCCTACTTCTGGGTATATTTATTAATATATACACATGATAAATGCATATATATATATATATATATATATATATATATATATATATATATATATATATTCAAAAGGTTGGTGAGCAGCACAACAGCAATGGTTTGTTGAGGTCATGTGAAAAGCAATCAAGCCATCCCACAGGCTATATATATAAAAGAAAAAGTCCACAGGGATTGCTGCACAATTTAAAAAAATTTGGGAAATTAACCGCGCTGAAGGAATAAAACAGACAAGCAGCAACTTCAAGTGTGACCACACCCTATAGAAATATGTAAATTAAGTTGCGCTAATATGATCTATGGAGGTATAAAGTCCACAAAGTCCCAATGTTGATAACAAATGGAAAGTATCCTTGGTAAGGTCCTGAGCCCAACTCCCTTAAGAGTGTACGCTTACCAGATTGAGGTAAAATTGAAGCAGATATGCTTAATCTTGTCAATTTGATAGAAGATCCAGGCCCGTGTAAGCATTGAACTCGGAGGTCATTGGATCCAGACTTTAATTCAGTCAAGTGTGTATGGAAATCACTAGTCAAGGTCCAACCAAGAATTCTGGGACAAATCCTCGCTGGCCTCGGTGGCGGACACCTGGCGGCTATGGAGAAGGTGCAATCCAGCTTGCTGCCTCCACAATGCGGAAAAGTGGAAATGACAGAAGGAGGGAGAGATGAGAAACTTTCACAAACTTTCCTGTGAAAGTTTCTCATCTCTCCCTCCTTCTGTCATTTCCACTTTTCCGCATTGTGGAGGCAGCAAGCTGGATTGCACCTTCTCCATAGCCGCCAGGTGTCCGCCACCGAGGCCAGCGAGGATTTGTCCCAGAATTCTTGGTTGGACCTTGACTAGTGATTTCCATACACACTTGACTGAATTAAAGTCTGGATCCAATGACCTCCGAGTTCAATGCTTACACGGGCCTGGATCTTCTATCAAATTGACAAGATTAAGCATATCTGCTTCAATTTTACCTCAATCTGGTAAGCGTACACTCTTAAGGGAGTTGGGCTCAGGACCTTACCAAGGATACTTTCCATTTGTTATCAACATTGGGACTTTGTGGACTTTATACCTCCATAGATCATATTAGCGCAACTTAATTTACATATTGCTGCACAATTCTTTCTTTATTGGAAAGATATCCAAAGTACATACCAGTACAATATCATAGTATTTCAATCGTAACGTTTCGGACTCAAAGGTTAGCGTCCTTCCTCATACAGAAATACATCTAAATCTCTATACAAGTACAAAAGCTTATATATGTTCAAGCATCAATTAAGAATGCACGAGTCGTCAATTATTGATTAATTCACACAGTGGTCTCTAATGCATCATTAGGAGGACTGAGACAAAGTTACAAAACACAGATCCTTCTCTATATGCAATTAGTCACATCCAGTGTTATCCTAATGATAAAGGAATAAAAAAATATTTGTCAATAAAAAAGACTCTACAAGAAACATATATTTCAATCAATGAAATATCACAATCAACTATATGTTGCGGTGTTGAATATAGCTGTCACTGTTGAAGGTGTAGGACTCATAATTAGACAAAAAGGTCCCTTCAAAAAGATACCATTTACAAAAATAAATACAAGTCGAGTTCAGAGTTTAACCCCTTCGGTTGTAAGGTATCCAAAAAATGGATCCATTGGACTTCACGTTTCCTAAGCTGTAATTCACGATTTCCTCCCCTTCTGTTTCTAGGTATATTGTCAATGACCATAAATCTCAATTGGGACACTGTTGTATTTATTTTTGTAAATGGTATCTTTTTGAAGGGACCTATTGGTCTAATTATGAGTCCTACACCTTCAACAGTGACAGCTATATTAAACACCGCAACATATAGTTGATTGTGATATTTCATCGATCGAAATATATGTTTCTTGTAGAGTCTTTTTTATTGACAAATATTTTTTTATTCCTTTATCATTAGGATAACACTGGATATGACTAATTGCATATAGAGAAGGATCTGTGTTTTGTAACTTTGTCTCAGTCCTCCTAATGATACATTGGAGACCACTGTGTGAATTAATCAATGATTGACGACTCGTGGATTCTTAATTGATGCTTGAACATATATAAGCTTTTGTACTTGTATAGAGATTTAGATGTATTTCTGTATGAGGAAGGACGCTAACCTTTGAGTCCGAAACGTTACGATTGAAATACTATGATATTGTGATATTGTACTGGTATGTACTTTGGATATCTTTCCAATAAAGAAAGAATTGTGCAGCAATCCCTGTGGACTTTTTCTTTTTTATATATATATATATATATATATATATATATATATATATTTTTTTTTTTTTTTTGTACAGTTATGCTAAGAGTGGATTGGATAGTTTGTTCTCTAACCCAGCCTTTTTCAACCAGGGTGCCTTGACTAAATGCCTAAAAATTTCCCAAAATATGTATACAAGCTGATGTGTGGATGAAGTCGGCCTTTTAGTTACACAAAGCCACAGGTTTCCATTGTAAACCAATACAACCTTCTACTGTTGCATCCAAAAGACCAATGACATCATCAGTTGATAAGGAGGATGTCAGTAGCCTGCATAGCATCCTTGTTTGACCCTCACCTGCCCTTCTCCATCAGCATTGGGGTCACATTAGCTGAGTGATGGAGAAAAACTGAGGGAGAAGAGAAACACTGGAATACTAGTCAGTACCAGTTTGAAAAAGTGCTTTTGATTTGGAAGAATAAATCACCTCTAACGTTGGGTGTTCTTTTTGTGTGGATGTTGTTGCATTATGTAAAACTATTACAATAGGTTTTAGATTTTAGAATGGGGTGCCTCGAGACTGTCCATAATTTTTAAAGGGTGCCCTGACTGAAAAAAGGTTGAGAAACACTGCTCTAACAACCATATAGCTGGCTATTTATATTTACCCCTGCATATAGATATTTAAGAATATATTTTTTTTCCCACTTTGCATATTAGCTAAATTGCACACCACATTTTTTTTTTAGGTTTTTATCTGATAAATCTGATTGACTAACTAATTGATTAGGAAAATAATCATTAGTTGCAGCCCAAGTATGATTATAATGCTATCATTACTATTAGTTACACTTATTCGCTGTCTAACTATTTATATGAAGACTATAAAACTGAGCCTAGTCACCTGTTATCAGGGAGTCACATGGTTCTACTACTGCAAATCCAGGCTGAATTTAACCAGTTCTGGACCAGAAGGATTTGCCCCCTTAATGACCAGGCCATATTTTGCGATTTGGCACTGCGTCATTTTAACCGACAATTGCCTGGTCGTGCGACGCTGTACCCAAATAAAATTGATGTCCTTTTTTTCCCCACAAATAGAGCTTTCCTTTGGTGGTATTTTATCACCTGTGCGATTTTTATTTTAAGCGCTATAAACAAAAAAGAGAGCAACAATTTTGAAACAAAAAAAAAATATTTTTCACATTCTGCTATATAACATTCCCAAAAAAAATAATAATTAAAAATTAACATTTTTTAACATTTTAGGCCAATTTGTTTTCTTCTACATATTTTTGGTAAAATAAAAATCGCAATACGCATATTTTTATTGATTTGCGCAAAAGTTATCGCGTAAACTAACTGCGGGAAAGATTTATGTCATTTTTATAGTTTTTTTTTTTTTTTTAACTAGTAATGGCGGTGATCTGCAATTTTTTGCGGGACGGCAACATTGTGGCGGACAGATCGGACCCCTGACTGGCATTTTTGACACTTTTGGGGGGACCAGTGACATTACTACAGTAATCAGTGCTAACAATATGCACTGTTACTGTAATAATAACACTGGCAGGGAAGGGGTTAACACTGTGGGTGATCAAGGGGTTAAATGTGTACCTAGGGGCATGTTTATAACTGTATGAGGGCGTGGTTTGTGAAATGATCACAGAGACCTGTGTTTCTATATAGAAGGATCACAGGAGCTCTGTGATCATTGCAGAGAGAAGAATTGTCAGCTGTGTTTACAACAGCTGACCGTTCTTCTCTCTCATCGGGGGGCGATCGCCGGTGTCAGGTGTCAATCGAAGCTGCCGGCCCCGTGCATGGGAGTCCCCACTGACAAATGACTAGCTGCAGGCGCGCGACCAACGTATACCTACGTCGGTTCGCACAGGAGGGCCGCCCTGCCGCAGTATAACTGAGGCGGGCTGTCCGCAAGCGGTTAAAGTCACATAAGAGCAATAAATACCGTCTACAGATGGAAATTACCCAGGACAAGATGATCTCAGGTCTTTCCCTTACTTTGTAAAGAACTGTTTTCCTTTCAATTACACAGTAGTTAGAAATGCCCCGAGGTCCGTGTAGCTTTTAATGAATTAAATATGGGTTTGTTCCATCTACTTCATTGCGGTTAATCCACCATGGTTTTCATGTGGATATTATCTATGCTAAATTACACTCCACTCTGCCAAAAAAAAAGTAAATAAATCCCGTATAATCTGTTTATTGGTATGCAATAAGGGATATATGATCAGAATACACAAACGGATTATAACTAATACAGTTTCACGTGTCACCACTTAACCCTTTTGCTGTGTGAGCCATTTTTTTCATTGTTGCACATATAGTACACACTAGAATTTAGATTTTTCTACATGAAAACACATTTAAATTTCCAAAACAATATACATTTTCAAAAGAGTTCATGTTGAATAATATGGCAGTACTTGCGCTAAAGGCAGAAGGTTGTTTTTTCTTTTATTTCACCTTAATGCTGTATCTTGTGTTCTCAGGATGTCCCCCATTCCTTCTTATACTTACCTAAACTCAATCTCAATCCAGGGCTGTGCCCCTTTCCACTCTCCTTCCTCACAGGGCAGAGAGGCAGCAATGGGAGTCATTGGCTCCTGCTGCTGTCAACCAAATCCTGTGATCAGAGATTGGTGGGCGGGGCTAAGTCACTGTCAGGACCCGGACTTGAACCTGGGACCTCCACTGTGTCTGGCAATGACTCGACTTACTGAGCCACCTGGAATGCTGGGCTGCTCCCTGGACAAATCCTTGAATGATCCTGCCATGAATCTTAATTGCCTTGAACCTTGAACCCTTTGCTCCTCCCATTAACTATCTGATTCAAGCCATGTCTCTGCACTTCCTGATTGCCAGAATATTGTGCCTTCACTAGCCAATATCTCGCTTGTCTCTCCTGCTGACGAATGTATCTATGCTATCACCCGTTATCGACATTTGGCTTGTTCCTCGACTTCGCTTCTGCTTAATCCCAACCTGAAACTATTTGTTACCAACCTTTGCTATTGCTTGACTACGTTTCTGCTTGATCCCTACCTGCTATATCTGCTATTGGACCCTGGTTTGCTCACCTCCTGGTGGGGCGATCCTGAGGACCGTGACATGGTGCTAACACGCAACAAAATCCATCTCCACGATCAGGAGCTCTGGTGAACACCGGTTAGTACTTAGATTCTGCACCTCAGATGAGCCTGCGTCATCTGCCTGGGTGACCTGCCTGTGTTCCTATCCTGCGGATTCCTGTGTAAGCTTCCACTGCTAAAGCTGCTGGTCTACTGGTGTGACTGTCACTGATTGTGACAGTCACACTATCTGTGCAAAGGACACAGTGCGGATTGGGATTGAGCCCTCAGGTGTACCACAATAGGCAGCAGCTTCCTATGGTTGCACAGTGAGAACTGAGAAGAGGAGGAGCTAGGAATGCCAGCGGGGGACCCCAGGAGAGAAGGATCAGGGCTTTACAATAATTTCAAAGCTTTTTCAAAGTCATTTTTTTTTTTTTTACCTTAATGCATTTTCTGCATCCTCATTTCAGTTGCTGCATGGATAGCCATACAAGGGATATGTTATTATAATTGCTCCTGATCATCTCTTCCAGGCCACTCCATGTAGTAGGGCAGGTCAACGTTTGCATTTGGGCCCACAGGCTTCAAGCTACAGCTCTGGACAGAGTTTATGATTTTCAGACCTTACTGGCTACATGCAAGTTCAATGCCAATGACTAACTAGGAATCTATAATTAATATACTCACAATAATATGCTCAGAGCCTGCATTTTATAACCATGTTATTAGTGTAAGCTCTGATATAGCTGTCCTCATTGCTTCATGTTTAATGAAAGTCTAATTATTTACAACTCACTAGGAATGTTTTTTGGTAACTAATAACTATCCATATTACCTGTTCACCTTATTCCAGGAAAGTAGGACGACCAAGTTTTTTGACACTTCGCAAATAGGTTAATGTTTCACTGCTCATGCCACCTACTGTAATCAGTATACTTTTCCCAACTGTGGATGCCATACCAGTAATGTGTGGGTACTTCATCAGAATAAGAATTCCATATCTCAGGGTTGTGCTGACCGTCTCTGTTCCTCCAAAAAACAAGTTGAGTGTAGTCATTACCATGGTGTCCATGTTGAAGTTGCTCTCTGGGTTCTCTTTCTCCTAGGTTGTTAAATGTATAAGTCATTGAACAGTATAAACAAGCAAAAAATTGGGGGAGCAAACCCTGAACATGTATATCTAAAGCCGGTGCAGCTATGGACCAAGCAACATGTATATTAAAAAAGAATAGCGCAACCATGCAAAAGAAATGACTATCAAATATGGAGACAATCCATAAATAAAAATGGGGATTTAGTTCCACCATATGGCCATATCGTGCTCAAGCCCACCACTGCGTCAAAGTACCCCATTATCAGTGGGTCCTACACTATCCATAAAAAAGGGGTGAATCCAGCCTCTCTTATGTCTTGTCTCCAAGGGTAAGAGAGGCTGGATTCACCCCTTTTTTATGGATAGTGTAGGACCCACTGATAATGGGGTACTTTGACGCAGTGGTGGGCTTGAGCACAATATGGCCATATGGTGGAACTAAATCCCCATTTTTATTTATGGATTGTCTCCATATTTGATAGTCATTTCTTTTGCATAATTGAACAGTATAGTATAATGTTGTGTGCTCTTGAAAAGACTAATTTTTGCTTACCTTTTGCATCCTGGTAAGGAAACAGTCTATCAGGTCCCGAGGACAGTCTGGTTGAATGGTCTCCTCGTGTTTCCTCAGGTGATCCATCACAAAGGTCTTCATTTTTTCAAAATTCCTAAAGATGCGATGATGTGGTCCTGGCACATGATCCATGAATCCTGGGAATATGTTGTATAACTGCATGGTAACAGCACAATGGTAAATATTACACATAAATAGACACGGGAGTTGTAGCTATCATCAAAATCAAGTTCTTCAAAGACTCAGTCTAGCAAACATAGAGAAAGAAGACAAGAACCATCAGTACATCACATAGCTAGTAACTGTAATTTGCTGGATAATACAGCACAGAATAAAAGCACAAAAAAAGGACAAAAGAAAAAGATTCTTGATGGTCATCAAAGGGAATGCAGTCTTCTTCTCAATGCTTTTTTTTTTTTTTTTAAATCAGCATGTAAAGGTGATTAGCTTGGTCAAAATTCTACCATAAATATGTTCTAATATTTTAAAAAGCCTGATTCTCTGTATGATTTGCTATATCTGTGCATTGAGGCAGCCATATTTTCACTACAAAATCAATTCACGTCTGTAAGTCAGATGACTCATTGAAAACAATGCACTGCTTCTGGGGCTGATGTCTTTTCTGAGCATTGGTTAAAAGAGAGTCAATAAGATGAAAAAAATCATATTCAGCCAGGCAAGGCTGTACACATAACACATTCCATAAAATTTTCTCAAAGTCCCATCATTACTCCTTTCTAAATCCTGCTGGTATTGCTGAGTAAATCCTGCTGGTAATGTACATGACCTCATTGGTCTATTGCACAATCATAGGATTCATCTATAATCTCTACAGTGTGCTGATTTAGGTCTTGCCACGAATGCGGCCTGCTTGATATTACAACAATATAACCCACAAACATTTGTGACACATTGGAATAAATTACACTTGAAGTATATGGTTACCATTAAGGGGTTTTAACCCATTTCAGATGATAATTTAATGATCTACAATTTCTGTAACCCATAATAATAAAATATAAGAGGCCATCATACATTTTTGTATTATATAGCACTTCATAGGCAACTTTTGTTATAAAGGAGGAAGCAAGTTTGTATTTAGTTTATTTTAAGTACTTGGCCAAGTTTCTTTTAACTGTGTTTTGTATACAATATATGTAATTTTGATTATCAAATAAAATAATATTTTGGGATTTACTATCTGGAGTTGAGTCAAAATCTGTTTTATTTTATTTTATTTTTTTGTAGGGCTGTGTACATGCTACAGCAATTTTAACTTGTCCTATAGAGTTTGACATGTGGCAGGGGATCATTAAGGTCAGTGGGGTGTGCCACACAGTATTATTTTAGCATAAAATCGCCCTTGGATATAAATAAAAAAAATGATCACCTTACGAATGCCTATGAACCACTGCAATGCCACTCTCTGAAAAGTGATCAACCGCTAATGTGAAAGAGCCCTTAAGCTTTTATATACAGATAGAAGCTGACTAGTTGCCATGCACAACTGCTCCAGATTCTAGGTGCCCAGATTTTGATAAATTCCCCTTGCCTCATTGTATATCCCCTTTAAGTTTATATGACAGGCATCGGGGAAAAATTACTTTCACATTATTTATTTGCGGTAAAATATAAAAAAGACACTTTGTCTTACTGTTCCCCAGGGAGAGCTCATGATCCGAAAGTTGTCATTGATGAGTTCAAGAAGTGTCAGGAATTTCTTATCATCATATTCAAACCGATTACCAAACACGATGGAGCAAATGACATTGGAGACAGCTCGACTCAGGAAGAAGGTTGGATCAAAGGGATTCTCTTTAAAGATAAATAAAAGTGTATATAGTACATAAGGCTGTCAAATTACTCCCAGCCAACTACAAAGCTGCCAGTATGCTTTTGGATTAGTCAAGGAAACAAGAGCACTCAGTAGAAACGGGTCAGTGATAAAGTTAGTATGCTACTGCAGGGTCTAGTTCCATGTTAGATTGCGCTAGGTATGCATAGTGTTGGAGAACATTAACTTTAAGGGTTATAGTCAAGCTGTCCATACACCAGTAGATATTTGAATGAACATTTATACGAACATTCGTTCAAAAATCTTCAGTACATTTGATGACTTGATAAATATCGTTCGAAAAGTACTTCCAAATTCTGTTTGCTTTTAACATTTTATTTTGTAATGCAAGTAATTTCCTGAATGAAAACCACAAACACGAGAAAGATTTTTAATTCCTGATCCAGTGAATCACTGTGCTCATAAACAAACTTTGATTTTACCCCAGTTATGCTCTGAAAATCAAAAGAACATTCTTAAAATGAAACATTTTTATTGAAACTCAACTAGTGGCCAGCTTTAGGCTTAGGTTACATATTAACCTGTTTAGCAGCTTCATAAGGGAAATAAACAGTAGGTGGGGCCCTTATTGATCATCTTCTGAAATTGATAGTGGCCTATCAGGACCTAGAATTATTACTTTTAGATCAGAGATCTGGAATGCAGCAAATGAAACCGGAGAAAAGTTAGAATTCCTTATCTCTAGGTTCTAGGTGAGTAACTCAGAAGGTATTGTAGTCATTTGATCAGCATGCTAGTTAAAATAAAGACAGGTCTACTATGAGAGTCTACTTATTTCTCCCATGTGAGGTTTCCAAATCTCATTAAGAATATGCTGCAGAATTTTCTCTCGAAATTCGGCTTTCGTTGGTGGGCTGATGATGTTATTCCCTGAATCCCTGTACCACGGAAACTGAAGTAAAGCTAATTATAATGCTCCATTCATACCTGAGCATTTTGGAGCTTGAAGCTCCAAAATGCTCAACATCCAAAATTCCATAGCTTTCAAGTGTGCCTGTTTTCACCTGAGAATAGTGTCGCCTGAAGCTGGTAGCTCAAAAAATTACACAAGCGTCTTTTGAGCAACAAGTTTCAAACCCTAAACGTTTTTGGCCCCAATAGACTTCAATGGGAGTGCCTGGAAAAACGTGCAAAAAATGTGCGAAAACACATGTTGTAAGTTTTCCCCCTAATAACTGGCTTTCCATTCGCTAAAAGTAATAAAATAAAAACTCTCAGGCCGCAGATGCTCAAAATAGTGTGCAAAAAATGTACAGAGGCTAGAAAAAAAGCCTTCAAGGTGACTAGAGATGTTTATAACAAATGTGAATGCAGCCTTATATCTACATTTTTCAACTACTCAGCATTTCAGCAAGAGGGAAGGGTGTACATTTAAAAAGCAGACATTCTATGGCATGCAAGGTCTCCCTAACTATTTCCAGGGCCTCCACTGAAACTACAGAAGAAATCCATATCTCACTATATAGGATACTCACGCTTTGTGTTTCGAAATTCCTCCAATAGGAAGTGAGCTTCTTCTTGAATACGTTCTTCTATACTTCTTTTTCCCATACCAAAATTCCTAAGCGTAGTCAGGGCAAAACGCCTGAGAATCTTCCACTTCTCCCCATTTGAAAATGCAATACCTGGTTTCAGAAATAACAGCAAAATTACCACTAATTACATACTACTGCTAGTATCAGCCAGAGCACGTACTAATAGACTCAAGCATGTAGGAAGTAAAGTGAGAATTCTTAAAAGCTAAGTTCATCTTTCTGGCCATGTTTCATGATACACTTATAGTTAGGGTCCACAGCCCCCCAAACTCAAGCGACCTCCCCTAACTGGGGGTTCTCTTCCCTGCCGGGTCCTGTCATATTTTAATTCAGTGTGTCTATGTGTGGCTCTGCCCTACCAGCTGCATCATTTGTTCTCAGAGATATGCAAAACAAATAACAACTCTTATCTGCCAATATGGCAGGGGGCTCATAGTCCTCAATGGAGCCCACATGCAGTGACGTCACCACATTTGTAGTCCATTGATACTTCCTCCAGCTCTGTAACTTATAGTCCATACCACGGAGCCAGGACATTGCTATAGCGATCCACTTTGCGTGGTTTTAATGTGCTGCAGACTCTCATGCAAAAAAAAAAAAGAATGGGCATTTTTACATTTTGCAATATGTAAGTATGGTTTTTTTTTTTTTTTTTTGCAAAAGTTGGAATTTTCCTTTAAATTTGCATTCTTTTTCTAGGTTTCTGAGGTTTTCTAGCTTTTTTAGAAAGCAAAGCAAGCCACCATATTCTATCAGAACAGGCTCCTTTAGGTGCCCCATATACTCAAAGAAATACAAAGGATGCCATTAAAGATGAATTCCTGGATGAGCAAATATTGACTAAATACAAGAGACGTGCAAATATGCAGATTAGAAAGTCTTAGTTATATTACGACCCCTGACCTTTGTACTTCTCCCAGTGTAGAGTAGTGTGAAATATGTAAAATATTAAACTGACTGTGGTGCATAGCAGTGTCATTCATTGTTTATGTCACCCGAATGTACCTTGACAGCAAACCACCATGCCCGTATGTGTCTTGGGATGAAAAAAGTGCAGGTAAATGTCCATTTGGGTGCATTGGCAGTCTATTTAAAATAAATAACCAGCCTTAAGGGAACATGAATAAAGAGGAGAAATTCTGCCACAGTAGAGTAACTCAACAAGACTGTGAATTAGGCCAAAAAAGAAGAAGAAGAGATCAGCTATGGCAGCCTCCATCATTTCTCAGTGAAGGTTTTCTCTAAACTTCTCTGAAACATGCATGGGGAGGTTTGTATTACTAATCCCAAGGACACAGCTCTTATCGATTTTTGGGTTAAGTATACATGGACTTGTTTGTAGCTGAATTGCTTTTTTTTTTTTAACACAGCTATTGATTTCTATGTATGCTCCCAAGCAGAGAGATATGCTTTTATTGTATGTTATGCAGCCCTAGGTTCCCATATATATGAGGCCTTCAAAGGAAGAGGCTGTGATTTTGATTCCTTTGAAAATGAATTTCACTACAGTGCCTATAGCTAGAGAGATCAGTGATATAGAGTGTTTTTACTATTATCAGCGTTTTTCATTCAGTATTTTTCCTAGCTTTTTTTGAGCTAGTAAAAAATGCTAGTGTGCATGGAGGGAGCCTCAAGGTTATGCATACTTTGAAACAATGTATACTTACCCAGCTTGCCCCCTCCAATCTTAACTAACCAAACATACAACACCCCAGCTACATTTCTACCAAGTTCTTAAAGCCATGATTGGCCACAATATTCACCTAATACCAGCCTGGGTCTTTTTTCTTTTTCCACTGTTGCTGGTCTTATAAGATTTTATGGATTTCTACTGTGCACATATGGACAGTAGGAGAAAGACTCAGAATGATAGGAGGTGACCATTGCAGTCAGCTGTGGCTGCAAGAATTGGCAAGTATGTATTTGGAGTGAGTGGATACATTTAGGTGTGGGGAGACACAAGGGATTAAATATACTGTACTTTCATGGAAAGTTTATTTATTATTTAAGGTTGCCTTAATTCTTGACAATTGTCAGAAATTCTGACTGCAGGTAGCCCTGCAGGCACTGCCTAGCTCTACAGACTTTGAATAAAAGATTGAAGGAGAAGGGCAGCAAATGGTCAGCCAAACATTGCAGCCAGGTAGCTACAGACACGATTGCCAGCTGTCAGAATACAATAACTGGTCTGGGAGGTCTTGCACCCAGACTGTAAAGCATGGTTAAGTGAGAGAAATTTAAGTGTGTATGGCCAGTCTTTAGACACAAGACAACAACCACTAAATGAAGCTGTTTTCAGGTAATAGTCTCATGTTTATGGTGACCCCGACCTCCATCTGGTTGTCAACAGGTTAGAAAATCTATATGCAATATACAGTATATGTTTAAAGGTGTTGATGGGACTTCTCACTGAGGAGAATGGAGTGCAGGATAGGTGCAAACATAAAAATGTTTTAAAGAGTTGCAAAGATCCTGCAGGCTGTAAAGTGAAGATCATCATGTATCTTCATTTTAGATATATTACAAAAATGCTCATGTGTAAATGGAGCTAAAAATGTTAAAGATACTGAAAGTGCATTCATCCTTAGAGTTTTGTGGAACATGGTACAGTATCACAGGTTACATGAATACATTATTAAAGACTCATTGGAAAGAATGTAGATAGAAAAATATAAGCATTTAGAAGTTTTATATGTCTACAATGTGATTACCATCTTTGCTGTTTTCTCTAAGGAAAAACCACAGAGATCTTTAAAATTATAATATACAGTACATTGGCCACTGTCTCTAGTAGAAATTTGCCTACCATGATAGCTAGCTATCTCTCTGTATACCACCTAAATTGGTTGTGTTTTGCCCATGCAGAAATAAACATAAAATCAACGCATCTACATTTTATTTTTACTGGTCTCTTCAAGAATTCCAAGCTCTAACTAACCACAGTAACCATTACAAAGCCAAATGATTATGTCTTGTTGGTTTATTAATACTGCAGAATAAGCAATGTTTATAAGGTCTAGCTACGGGAAAGGGGCACATTTATTTGGCAAAGGGATAAGAGCCAAACTGCTGTGGGGTAATGATCCCTGCACAGTCTTTGAAATATATAAGATGCAAAAGGATGATCCAAACCACTTCTGTCTACCTGAAATATCAGTTTTGGGTAGAGTTGTCCCCCATGCCTGGGAAGTCGTGAGATGTTGAGATAAGTCCAGTTTCTTTGTCCAGAGATGACATGTTGTCAGCCCAGACTAACAGAGATAAACTGGGCAGGTCTCTGCTATATTTGTGGTGGGTTTTACTCACAAACTGCTATGGTGAAAGATGCTTGTGACAAAGTAATCCTGTGTACAATGTTGGATAAGCGGATTATAAATTGTGTAATATTCATTTCTACCTCTCCATGTCTTCTATTATTTGCTATGCAGACTATGTTTACTAACAGAGGAACGGGCAGGTTATGTTTGGGGACGTCATTACGAGCTCCTAAGACTGAAAGGTTCTGTATTCTATGGCCTTTCTTGTATTAACATGCACACACTAATGCCTTTATTGAGAGGTAATGGGTCACTGAAAGGACAGAAAATTCAGGTGTATCATGTTTTCTCTAATTGCTGACCAAAGAATCATAGCAATAGATATTAGTTTGTAGAATGTTACACCAACAGTTATCCAGGTAAGTATTTTATGGGCCTCTGCCTCCTATGTTGTGATTTTGGGGGAACAGCATTAATGCATCATTGGTTGGTCTCAAACGGCACAGCAAATAAGATCAGAGAATGGTGATGGTGGGCTTTCTGGAGCAATAGAACCAGAAAGCTTTTCAAGTCATATAGTATTAACATCACACCTCTGGGCGTGTATACAGATCCTAAATGACAGCACAGTCCCTCCCTCCTCCTCCATGCCCAGTAACTAAAAAGAACACAGTGGGTGGGGTGTCACATCTTGATTGATGGATGATTTTTTTTTTCTTGGGAGGGTACATGCGATCAGCACAGGGTCAATCAGCACTGTCCAAAAATGTCCTGGACAATTGTGGGAGAAATGAAAATTCCTACACACTACCAGCAAGCTAAAAGATCTTGATGTGCTTGGGTGAATGTGCCATTGTATGTGACAGCAATGACTAACTGAAGAAAAAAACATGGGTCCCTTACAACTAGCGCAATGCTGGGAAAAGCTACCTCATACTGAGAAAGGGGGACAGAGTATGTATAGTGTGCATGTGACACGACCACTAGTGGTGCAGCACTAAATTCCCCAGGGGGTTAACCCTTTTTATAGAAACTGATGGAATAGGGGAAAATGGTGGTGCTTAACAGTTGGAAAAAGTAATAATCCCCAATGCTCAGACATAGGACAATGGAATCCTCAGAGACTGATCATGGTTGAGGAGCTTGAGAGTGCTCTTTGTACTCAAGAGTCTAAGAAGCACCACACGCAGAGTCTAGTGCCTAAATGTAACATTCCAGGTAAAGCCAACAGCTGTCAGGAACTTGGTGCAGCCATCAGGCTAAGGCATACACATACAAGCATGTGCATGGGCAGACTTGCACGCATGTCCACCACTGCCAACTGGCCTATTTAAACCTGAACTCTGCAGTAGACTAGAGATTGCTGAATGGTCTTCAGTCTTGTTCATGTTATCCAGTTCTTGACATCTTGATTCTGTTACTGACCCAGATTCTTCTCTGACCTTGGTCTCGGAATATCCTTGTCGGCTCATATACGCCGTCTGCCTCCTCTACAGACCTCCGCTTGGACTACTGACCACACTTTTGCCTAGTGAATCCTCGCTGCCTGATTGTCAGCGATGTCTGCCTGTTCCTGATTCTGATTACATGCAGGAGTCCTTCCACTCGGCTATCACTCAGCCAGGTTCAGGATCTAAAACCACCCTCAACTGGACTTAGCATCTCCACTGTGCATAATCAGCTGCACTTCTGCTCCTCAGATACCAGCACT
This sequence comes from Pelophylax lessonae, assembly GCF_965119305.1. NCBI lineage: Eukaryota > Metazoa > Chordata > Amphibia > Anura > Ranidae > Pelophylax > Pelophylax lessonae. The sequence continues at coordinate 65,246,976 of NC_138774.1, forward strand.
TCTAAGTTCCTGCTTACAAGGTCTACATCTTGACACTTGTGCTTTTCCTTCACCCCCGTCTAAATGTTGAGGGGTGCTTGGACTGATGGGTGCTTGGACTGGAAGTGTGCAAGAGGCCACCCTCATTATCTCAGGCTCTGCATACAGGTATGTAACAGAGGCTACCATGCACAGAGTCCTCTCCTAACTCTGATAGAGTAGGCGGCCACCCAGCTATCCATCTCTACATAGACTCTACTCCATGGACTTTGTATCTATATACACCTAAAACATTAATCCTTATTGTGTTTTTATCAATATTTGATTCTCCATATCTGCTTTTATATCTATTGTTTACATTGTTTTTTATAATTTTATTCTCACACTGTGGGTTTAATAGCGCTGGTCCAGCATCTGTTATATATTTAGGTATGCAACAGCAGCTTACTGATTTGCAATTGCCCAAAATCACCCTGAAGGTGGCAGTATCACCTAATTGCCCATGAATTTACTTCTGATCCTATGTCCTATAATGAACAAGAGAGAATTTTTTTTGGGGGGGTTCAGAAACATTCCGGTAAAAACAAAACCTTCTTATTTCCTCTTACATTCTGGAACAGGAAGCCAAGGGGAAATCTCCTTAATAGGACAGACATAGCAACAAATAAACTGACTGTGGGGGGCGGGTTGTTGTAAGAACAACAGCAAAGTTGCTTTTATATACTGTGAACTATATGTTTGCATTATATCTATCTATGCAGCAGGTGGCACTGTAGTATTATAGTGTATTGTGCATGTAAATCTCTACTGCAATGAGAGAAAGTATTGTCTTTCTCTGTATTTGTACTTGTATACTTCTGCTTCCTGTTCCATGTAAAGATGTGTTCAGTTCCTGTCTCCATAATGTGAAGACATGCATTGCTATCCTCCATTCAAGTAAAGCTGTTGTATGTATTCAAAAAGCTTCCAGAGCATCATATCAATACTCAGCCAACAGGTTATGGGCCCAGGCACTGGAAAGAATACTGCAAGGTCAGTGAGTACTGTATACAAGCTGCTGAAAGATGGCAAGCGGTTTAGGTGTGAAGTTTGTGATCGCAAAGCTGAACCATGCCAAATACCAGCTGTGGAAGTTCAAGCTAGAAATGCTTCTTAGCAAGGATGACTTGTGGCAAGTACTGAATACAGACAGACCAACAAACGGAGAGAAGGAGGAATGTGATAGAAAAGACAGACAGGCAAAAGCGACTATAAGCTTGCTAGTGGAAAATGACCAGCTTATCAACATAAGAACAGAGAAAACGACCAAAGATATGTGGACTTCATTACAAAAACCGCATGAACATTCAAGTCTAAACAACAAGCTATTTCTGATTAGAAAGCTGTATAAGATGAGACTAGAAGAAGGCCAGCAAATGTGTGACCACGTGAAAGCTATTCTAGAAATCATAGAGCAGCTGCATGTCATCAGAGAGGACATCAAAGATAAAAATATTGTTGCCCTGCTCCTCTGCATCCTTCCAGAGACATATACTGCTCGAATTAGTGCTTTAGAAACCAGACCCGAGCAGGAGCTAATGCCAGACTATGCCAAAGGTAAATTAATTGTAGAATATTTCAGAAGGAAAGAAAATACGCACCATGATAACAAAGCTCTTAAGATGTACAAAGGCACAAAGTACAACAAAGAAAGCAGAACCTGCTTTTCCTATAAAAGGACCGGTCACTTAAAAAAGGACTGTTCAATCTGGAAAGCCGAGCAGCGAAAGCTATCCACAAGAGAAAGAGTCAAAGCAGCCATAAAGGAAACTGCAGACACATGGAGTGGCACTTTTAAAGTGACACAGAGCGGCAAGCCACATGGCTGGTGCATAGACTCAGGAGCTACAAGCCACATGAGCAGCAATGAGACCTTCTACGCAAACATTGATTACAGTGCAAAAGACAAAGTTTTCCTAGCAAATGGGAAAAGCATCACTTCAGACGGTAAAGGCCAGGGTTTCCTGAACTGCATTACACCACAAGGGGGCAAGCACAGTATCCTTGTAAAGAAAGTGCTGTATGTTCCAGAACATAGCATAGGCACATGAGAGTGTTTGGTTGTAAAGCATATGCCTGTATTCCAAGGGAGAAACTATCCAAGCTGGAGAAAAGAGACATAGAGGGCATTCTCGTAGGCTACAGTGAGAAAACTAAGGGTTACAGAATCCAACACCCAAAAACTGACAAAGTGACAATAAGCCATAGTGTTTACTTTGATGAGAGCACATCACCAGAAACACTGATCCCTGAAAGCTGTTAAGTCACACCAGAAAAAAAGGTCAACCAAAGTAAACCTGTTTAGGAGTCAGAACAAGAGGTGGAACTTACAATGCCTAAATCAAGTTCCCCATCAGATCCTGCTGAGCTGCCTGAAATCAGAAGATCCACTCAGATTACAAAGGGGATACCACCCCACAAGCTGTCATACACTGTCAAAACACACAGTGTGCTTGAACCAACATCCTGGGAAGACATAGAAAAACTGCCAAAACGTGAAGCCAATACATGGAGAAAGGCAGCAGAAGAAGAATTAAAGTCATTTCAGGAAAATGGAAAATAAAACCTGGACACTCACAGAGCTCCCTCCTAACCCCAAAACTATAGGAAGTAAGTGGACTTTCAAAGTAAAGCCAGACGCAGAAGCGAATATCCACAAATACAAAGCCAGACTAGTTGCCAAGGGTTACTCCCAGAAATTCGGTGAATATTAGGATGAAACATTCACTCCCATCATAAAACACTTCACCATCAGAGCACTTCTTAGCATTGCAGCCGGGAAGGGCATGTAACTCAAACACCTAGACAATAAAACTGCTTTCCTATATGGAGACATTAAGGAAGACCTCTACATTGAGCAACCACCAGGGTTTAAGCAATGAGAAAGCCTTGTGTGTAAACTTTAGAAGAGCATCTACGGTCTTAAGCAATCTTCAAGGATGTGGAATGAGAAAGGGAATGAAGTGCTTACTAGAGAGAAATTCTCAAGAAGTTAAGCAGACCCCTGTCTCTACTCCAGGAATCAAGAAGACAGATGAGTATACATCCTTATCTATGTCGATGACATTATAACTTGTTTTGAACAAGAAGGGGATTACAATCAGATAGTTCACAAGCTGAAAGAAAAAATTTAAATCAAAGAGCTAGGGAACATTAGCTTTTATCTGGGAATCCAAATAGAGAGAGAGGAAGATAGAAGCTATCTTCTCAACCAATCTCAGAAAATCTCCAAAATCTTGGAACAATTCCATATGCAAGATGCAAAGGAAGCGAAAAACTCCTATGGAACCAGGCTATCAAAAGAGCAATGAAGCAGAAAACTTGCTATCCAACAATGACATGTATCGCAGAGCGATCGGTAAGCTGCTATATGTTGCAATTGAGACAAGACCAAACATAGCCGCAGCAGTGGGCATGCTATGCAGGAAAGTCAGCTCCCTGTCAGCTTGACTGGAACGCAGTAAAAAGAGTGATGCAGTACCTCAAAGGAACGATTCAGACGAAGTTACGGTTACCAGCAACATCAAAGCCAAAACTGGTAGGATATGTGGATGCTGATTGGGCCAGGACTGCACAGAACACAAATCCACAAGTGGATTCATCTTCCAGTATGGGGAAGGAACCATAAGTTGGTCTAGTTGAAAGCAAGTAACTGTCGCTCTATCTTCGACTTAAGCAGAGTACATTACAGCAGCACACGCATGTCAAGAAGCCATATGGATTCATAATTTTTTTGTGGACATTGGGGTAGACATGTCAAAACCAATTCCCATTTTTTAAGACAATGAGGGATATATAAAGCTTACGCAATCAGAAAGGGTCAATCCTAGGACCATACACATCACGTCAAGTATCACCTACTGAGGGATAATCAAGAGTAAGGGGCTATTGACATTCAATACTGCCCATCAGAGGAGATGACTGCTGATGCACTCATCAAGCCTTTGTTGAAGGAAAGTCATAGTTATATCTAAGAGAAGCTGAATAAAATTTGACAAAGCACATGATGGCACATGCTGTGTTGGAAGAACAAAAGCAAAGTTGCTTTTATATACTGTGAACTATATGTATGCATAATACCTATCTATGCATCAGGTGACGCTGTCCTTTTATAGTGTAATGTGCATGTAAATCTCTATTGCAATAAGAGAAAGTATTGTCTTTCTTTGTATATGTACTTGTATGCTTCTCCTTCCTGATCCATGTAAAGATGTGTTCAGTTCCTGTCTCCATGATGTGAAGACATGCATTGCCATCCTCCATTCAAGTAAAGCTGTTATATGTATTCAAGAAGCTTCCAGCACATCAATTTAATTCTCAGCCAACAGGTTTAACCCTTCATCTACTAGTTTTAACTATACATACACTTTAAGAAAGGACAAATAGTAATTTTTCAAAATTAAAAATGTTTTTGCACTGGCTAATTTATCCAACGAGATGTTTGAATTCTTAAGCTTGTGTTTAATAGGAATTGATAAATTGGTGTCTGTGTTTGGCACTCTGACTTCCCAGAATCTCATAAACTGACATATTTATTCTCCACTTTCTTTTTATTATTAATTCTGCTGTAAATTGTGATCACAATAAATAAAGAAAACTCTTACCATTGCCTTTGGTGAATTTTTGAACTACATGGAAATCCCCTCTGCCACTGAAATTATCAGCTTGTTCCACCAAAGCTTCCTTGACTGCCTGGTAGCCATAAAGGACAACATGGGGCTTCTGGCCAAGGTAGATAGTGAAGACTGGGCCATATTTGTTGCTCAGCTGCAGTTGAGTTGTAACATTAGTCAAGATTTAAAATGTATAAAATAAAAACCAATGCACATAAGAGAAGTGAAAAAAAAAAACAAAGTCAGATACAAATAATACATTATTTAATTTTAAGTTAAAGTTCTGCTGTACACTTTGATTTTCATTTTTCTCAAAACTTGCTTTATGCAACTGTTTCATTACTTACACTTAAAATCTGAAAGAAAATTGTCATAAATTACCTCTATGATGCTTGCTTGTTGTTTATTGTGGGCTTTATAATAAGTAAGCCAAGCAAGGCTGGGTTACTTTTTGGTTACTTCTTCAAGTCTAGAGTAATTCAGCTACCTTTATGTAATTTGATCTACTGCTATTCAGGCTATTTACAACAAAGCAGTAAAACAGAAAAGAAACTTTATCTGAAAATACTAGTTACTTGGATATTGCTGACTTTCTGCCTTCAACTATTGAGTCGAGGATAGCCCCTACCCTACCAAACCAAAATTTGTTATTAGACACTGAAAATGCCCATCAAGATAAAACCCCAAAATTAAGTTTATCTCTAATTATATAATGTACATTAATATCATAAAAACTAATATTCTGCTTCTATTTTATACAATAGGTCTTTGTTAACATATTAAAACATTTACCTCTTTCAGTGACTTGACCAAGTCTGTGGTGTCCAGTTGGTGAAAGTTTCCCAGCACAGGAATAGCTCTGGGACCTGGTGGAAGCTTACCCTTCTTCTTATTGAAAATTACCAGGAAGGATAAGCAGAGAACAACCAATGCAACGGTCATAGAACGCAACTCTATCCTTTCCCATCCTGAAAAAATAATTAAAACAGAGAATATACAGTATATGCATTTGTGGGCTGTTGATGTTTATACTGAGCTGAATGGGCAACAGTTTCTAAAAAAAGGCATTTTTCTCTTGTCTTTAATTGTCCATGGATGGGAGCATGCACCAGTAAAAAATGTCCCTTTTTCCCTTGAATATACACTGGGTATGTGCAGTTCCAAGCAGTGGCGGCTGGTCAATGTGGGGCACAGGGGCGCCACCCCCCAAAGGCAAAAAGAAAAAAAAAAGTGTTCCTTTAATGACAGCGGGGTGCCGGCCAACACTGCTGCTATGGAGAGGGGTGGGAGTTTTGTGGTCATGTGCCTGTTTTTGTTAAGCTTGATTGGCGGCCCTTTAGATTGTGCTCGGGGCGCAGAGCTCTGCGCCCAGAACACTCCCACTTGCGATTCTGCGTCCTGTGATTGGTGGACGTTTGACGTCATAGGGGTGTTGCTTGGGCGTCACCTTCACTGTCTCTGCTTCCCGCTTGAGCCGGCCCTGAAGTCTTTGTCTCACTCTCTGCTGCTGCTTCAGGAGGACCGGACGCCGTCGCTGAGTGAGAGGACCCAGAGCCTCAGCGTTCCCGAATCCCGACCCTACCAAGTATTGACAGCAGCTGCTGTGCGCCGAGCCTGACTGTAAGTGACTCCTTTTTAAAACATTCACCAGAAAAAGTATCTTGCATTGCATTTCGGATCTCATCCTTGTGTATTGCATTTGGGGGGGGGGGGGGATCAGCATTTTATTAGGGCCCCTAATACAATGCTGTCCCCCCCCCCTGGCCCCCTCATACAACGCTGTTCCTCCCCCCTGGCCCCCTCATACAACGCTGTTGTCACTCTACATTGAAGGTGTCACGCTGTGGTCACTCTACATTGAAGGGGGCATCCTGTGGTCACTCTACATTGAAGCTGGCATGCTGTGGTCACTCTACATTGATGGGGGCATGCTAGGGTCACTCTACATTAATGGGGGGCACGCTGTGGTCACTCTACATTGAAGGAGGCATGCTGTGGTCACTCTACTTTGAAGGAGGCACGCTGTGGTCTCTCTACATTGATGGGGGCACGCTGTGGTCACTCTACATTCAAGGGGGCACGCTGTGGTCACTCTGCATTGAAGGGGGCATGCTGTGGTCACTCTGCATTGAAGGGGGCATGCTGTGGTCACTCTACATTGAAGGGGTCACGCTGTGGTCACTCTACATTGAAGGGTTCACGCTGTGGTCACTCTACATTGAAGGGGGCACGCTGTGGTCACTCTACATTGAAGGGGGCATGCTGTGGTCACTCTACATTGAAGGGGGCACGCTGTGGTCACTCTGCTTTGAAGGGGGCACGCTGTGGTCACTCTACATTGAAGGGTTCACGCTGGTTCCAAGACCAGCCAATCCAAGATCTGCTCAGGCAGGTTGGCATAGCATGACGTGATGATGTTACAGCAGGTGGGGCCAGCCTGATGCTGGTGCTGCAGCCCACTTGTCCTGCTGTGCTGCAATTTGAATTCTAGATCATAACATCTCACACAGAGGCTCTTACACTGTATAGTATCATATTCAGGGTTGCCAACCATCTGTTACTTTATTAATAGTTTATTAGAAAAGAGATATTTTCTTCCCGTAGGTAACTGTCCATGGAAAGGAACAAATGCCAGTAAAAATGTCCCCTTGGTCTCTGGATATACACTGTGCAAGCGCAGTTCTGAGACCAGAAGATAAAAGGTACAGCCTAGCGCTGGTGCTAGAGTCCACCTGTCCTTTTTTTTCATGATCAGGTAGTTCATCATCATCATGCACAGAGACTCTTACATGGTTGAGTGTCATATTTGGTGTGAATGATTGCCTATGTTGACTTGATAGCCCAGGATGTTAGGCACACATTTTATACCAAAACATATATAATTCTTTTTTCTGCCTTAGCTCTTGCCATCATCATCCACATGTTAGTCCCGGTACATAGCAATATGTACCAGAAACCAATACCCCAACACTGTTAGACCCATTTTTCAACACGACATACTAGGTGGACCCCTGGCAAACCCTTTAGTTTGTTGTGAATGCAGCATAACTAACACCCCCATTTATACTTTCCCCATCTCCAGTATTAGGCTCCTTTAAGCACCCCCAAAATGGGATGTTCTGCTCTTCCCCCTCCTCCCCCTCTCCTTTTCCACATTAGGAATACATTTTTTAGGGGAGTTGGGGGGGGGGGCAGGTACCTTGTCTTGACAGGTACCCGCTCCCACTTCTGGTTGGATTGCTGCAGCAGATCCTCCAGAGGTTCCCCCCTCTCCCTGCCTGTAACACGTCACATGTCCCAGAAGGTTGAGGGGCCATTCACAGAGTGCAGCGTGGCTTGCCTATGCGCAGTGGGAAGCTGCAAGGATTCACAGCTTGCTGTCCATAGTTAACATGCCGGCGCCGGGGACCCACAGACTAGTGAAGAACCGCCTCAAGTGAGGATGGCGCTGGATCCTTGGACAGGTGAGTATATATTTATTATAAGTCAGCAGCTACAGTTTTTGTAGCTGCTGATTGTAAAGGAAGGTATCCCTGTGACCGCACATCCATGTCATCCCAAAGTGCAATGGTAAGTGGCAACCTCAGCCTGGATTCTGGCCAGGCCATGCCCCCAACATGTTTCTCTCTGCCCCTCAGAGTTCATTCATGGGGATGCCCCATGGGCATGTCAGGGAACCCTTGCTAATTATTAATATATCTACGAGACATTAGCATGAACAGTAAGTTCAAAATATAGGAATAAATAAGAAATGTGGTGTATTTAGCAAATTTGACATCAAGGGATTTTATATACAACAATATTATTTTTAACATAATGAAATAAAAAAATTTAAAAATGGCCAGAAAGTAAAGGCAGACAGTAAAAGTGAAAAGTGACCCCTTACATTGATGGCTGGTGGAGAATTTCCCTCTTACACTGGAGGTTAGGGGGGAGAATGCCCCCTTTACAAATACTTAAACAAATAATTGCGACCATATAAATATATGGAAAGATTAATGATATCGTTGTCAAACTTCCCTGATAAACTGGGGGAACAGTTTGTTGTGCAACAGGAGAAAATGGGAATGCACTGGGTGGTATTGTGGAACAATTCTAAAAAAGAGTAGACTGTCCTGCATATATATATATATATATATATATATATATATATATACATATATATTGTAAGGGGTTAGCTCGGTAGCGGGTGTGGGGGAGCCCTTGGGTGGGTTCGCTACACAGAGAGACAGCCGAGGAGTGGTTGAAAACAACGGGCTATGGTTTATTCTTCCAATTTGCTGGAAACAAGTGCAAGCATCCAAACAGCATAAATCAAACAAACATAAAATAAACCCTGGCCACTTGGGGCGTCTACCTTCACAAACAGAGGAACCTACCTATGGAGTCTGTCCCAACCTACTGCTGGACAGACACTGCTGATCATACAGCAGAGAACAAATAGTCCATTTGTTTTCCTTTCACACAGAAAAAGTCAACACCACCTCACCTTCAGAAGTTTCTCTCAGCTCACTGCTCTCCTTAACGCAAAAAGCCTCAGGAGGCAGCAATCAGTAGTCATCCTCTGGATAACTTATAGAGGCCTTAATTGCCTCATTCTGAATAGCTGAAGCTTTCCAACATCCTTAAACCTTTCTGGCTACCTCTGCAGCCGACACCTGATAGTAATTGGTGAATTGTCTAAACAAGGCAGAAATGTATCTCCCGTCTGTGACAACACCCACAGATTTACCTGACTTCCTGTCACAATATATATATATATATATATATATATATATATATACAGAATATATTGCTTTATATCAGTCACAAATTTGAAGATGATTCCAATGTGCTTTTCACATCCAGATTTTTTGCCAGCAATTCTGACTAAATTTGGTATAGATGGGATAAGCCCTAAGGTCATGATAAAGGAGCCAAAAGGAACCAAAATGTTCTGCATTAAAATTTTGCCTCCATAATATAGGAAGTACCTAAATGCCATCAATTCCACCCCCCCCCCCCAAAAAAAAAACAACTTTAGAAAAATGAAAAAAAAAAATTGGAAGTTCAAATTCCTTGATTTATTCTTACCTCTGGGCATCAAAAAGGATAGCTGGAAACTGATTAGTTGTTATGGGCAGGAAAATGTCTTCTTAGCATACTTTTCATACTAAATCCCCAAAGGCTTGTTCTTAATCTTAGAAGAGTGGAGCTGTGTCCTTAAAGTGGACCTTTACTCATAACAACTTGATAAAAAAGGTTCTTTAGCAAGGAACATACATTCCACAATAATAATTACACTACTGAAAGTAGTGTGTGCTGTAAATTGTCTCCATCATTGTTATTGTTTCTTCTTGCTGGAGGCTGCCATTTTGCTAAAACCCAGAGCCTCTTAACAGCAGTAAATCTTTAGGCTGTCAGCAGATTGGCATCTACAGATTTGGCACATTGCCTAAATATAGTGAGCAACTGAGCATGGGCAGAGCAGGGTGAGACAGTGTATTCCTGGATTTAAAACAGTATAGATCCTTATTTTAATGTTTTACACAGCTATACCTGCAAAAGGGGCCACCCTGAAAGCATCTAGCAGGATTTAATTTTCTGACTAAAGTTCCACTTATATATTATAAGTATATTATAATTTAAGTCAGTGGTGGGATTCAGCCGGTTCGCTGGAACCTGTTTCTAACATTTCACAAGTTCTGCGAACCGGTGCAAGCCAGAGGTCGGCTATGATGATGTGCCGCTGTAGCTCCGGCCCCCGCTTTGCTCCTGAGGCGGATCACCTGCTGTACGGCTTGTTTCTATGGGCGGAGGGATCTATTAATGAATGTATGTAGTCCCGGCACTGTGTGTAGGAAGAGACTTGTTGCATGGTCTTGTGGTCTCGGTGTGCCTCCGCCTGCTGCCTGAAAGCAGTGGGCACATCCGGGTACACGATGATCAGGTAAGGAGTGTGGTCACCACCACCCTTCTGTGTGTCAGTAGGCTGCTTCTATCATTGTTATTATTTGATGTCAGGGAGATATGGCCAGTATTTACTGTCAGCTGTGAGAGACAGAGAGGGAGGGATGATCCACAGCTCCATGGACTGCTCTCAGGTCACCCATGAAGGTGTTATTGGCAGCACTCTGGTTGTTGGCCAGGAGGGCAGAGATGAGATTACTGATCTGGGTTTACAATGAATCTTTTTTTCAATAAAGCTGCCCATACACTCTACAATCTGGTCAATCTCAACCCATATGCTATACAATCTGATTGTTCAATCTCCGCCCATACGCTATACAATCTGATTGGACACTCTCTGCCCATACGCTATACAATCTGATTGGTCAATCTTTGCCCATACGCTATACAATCTGATTGCACACTCTCTGCCCATACGCTATACAATATGATTGGTCAATTTCTGCCCATACGCTATACAATCTGATTGGTCAATCTCTGCCCATACGCAATACAATCTGATTGGTCAATCTCTGCCCATGCACTATACAATCTGATTGCACAATCTCTGCCCATACACTATACAATTTTGATTTGACAATCTCCTTTTAGATACACGTTAATCCCTTTCCCTTTTAAAAGGTTCTAAATGCTTGGGGCAGCATGCAGAAAAAGTATTAGTGATTGGCTGTCACAGCAGTCCCATGATCGTGATTTTGGACAGCTCAAAATTTTTTATCATTTTAGGCCAATTTGTTTTCTGCTACATATTTTTGGTAAAAAAAAATCGCAATAAGCGTATTTTGATTGGTTTGCGCAAACGTTATTGCGTTAACTAACTAAGGGAAAGATTTCTGTCATTTTTGGTGTTTTTTTTTTTAACGAGTAATGGCGGCGATCTGCGTTTTTTTTTGCGGGACTGCGACATTGCGGCGGACAGATCGGACCCTTGACTGACATTTTTGACGCTTTTGGGGGTACCAGTGACATTACTACAGTAATCAGTGCTATACATATGCACTGTTACTGTAAAAATTACACTGGCAGGGAAGGGGTTAATTTTTATTGGTGATCAAGGGGTTAATGTATGCCTGGTGCTTACTAACATGTGTGGGGGGAGGTGACTGAGTGACAGAGGGACAGATCGCAGGTTCAGCTATGCTGAACCCTGCAATCTGACCCTGCCTGTCACTTAGGAGATCCGCCCGCTTTGTTTACACTCCACACTCGATTCCCCGACGATCGCGGAAGAGCGGCGGTGATAACCGCCGCTCCTCCCCTGGCCCGTCTCCCGCTGTGACTGAATACAGCGGGAGTGAGCCTCCGGCGGCGCGCCCGCGCCGCCGAGAGAGGGGAATGTCTGGCGACGTAGGTCTACGTCGTCAGACGTTATCGAGCCACTTTGCCGCAGTAGAGGCACAGTGAGCAGCGGTAAAGTGGTTAAGTATATTGACAAGTAGATCTAGTGTAATTAAACATGAAAAGCAAGAAGTACAGTTTATGACAGCCTTTCTCAACCTTTCCTACACAGAGGAACACTTAAAAAACTTTCCAATTTCAGCGAACTCCTGCTAAAAATGACTCACTGGTCACTGGGAAGAATGCTCCTTACACGTATGGTCATTGGGAAGAACTCCCCTTTACAGATAGCTAAAAGGATCAATGGTGTCAATGGGAACTTAACTGAAAGGCAGAAATTTCTGATTGCTCAAGGAACCCCTAGCAACCTCTGGAGGTAACTCTAGGGTTCTACGGAACCCTGGTTTATGATCTAATGCACAGGTGTCAAACACAAGCCCCGCGGGCCGAATGCGGCCCCCCAGGCCATTTCATGGGGCCCTCGCACCTCTCCTGCACCCCCCTTGTCTCTGCCCCCACCTTGTCTCTGTAGTTGGCAGCAGAGAGGACAGAAATCCTTTGCCAGATCCTGCACTCCTCTGTGCAGCAGCAGAAAGGCTCAAACCCCCCCCCCCCCCCGTCTCAGCAGTCCGCAGCAGAGAGGAGTGCAGAACCCCTCCTACAGATCCTGCACCTCTCTGCGCAGCCGCAACACCACCTTGCCTTTGCCTCCACTGGTCTCAGCATTCGGCAGACTCTGGAAACGAACTCCAGACCCTGCACTTTTTCCCAGATCCACCCGCATCTTCTTCCTGGCAGCAGCAAAATGAATGGGGGGTGCATTGTGATGTAAGGAAAAGTGGGTGACTCTTGACTTCTGATGGTGTGGGAGCTCTTGACATCTCATGTAAGGATGTAAGGGGGCGTGGGGTGCTCTGGACATCTAATCCTACAGATATAACCGGCCCTTTGATGGCAACCATAATGCTGATGCGGCCCCGCAATGAAATTGAGTTCGACACCCCTGATCTAATGTATAACAAGCAATCAGACTTAAGAATTTTTTTTCAACATATCTCATCACCGTAAAAGTTTAAATTTGACTGAAAGCTATGCCTTAAACAGCATTGTAACATTGCTCCGTAATATGACATTTGTAACCATTTACCTCTAATTCTAAGATTATAACAGGATTAATTTTTCCTAACCTGTTATCATTGTAGGCAGCATCTTTCATCTTCACCTGTCTCAGGGTCTTGATGGAATTAAGCTGTATTTGCCTCAAGGAAAATCACTATTGGACTGTGTGCCTAATGAAAGTATTACTTTTTCTAAAACTTTGTATTGTGAAACCCAATGGACACCTCCCCTCTGGGATAATGAAGATCGAATAGCAGATCTACACCTGTTTTGGATTTTTTCCAACTCTCAGTTAAACCCTGAAATATCATACAGTCATACTTACATATAACAAACACAAAAGGAATTTTTGAACAGAGATTAATTGGTTTAACAAGAGAGAAAGAGGGGAACTTTTTTGGCAATGATGCCAACATTTACATATTCAGCACCTGTCACCTGAAGCATGGATACATTTGGTGTATTGAGAACTTTCCCTTCACCAGTACAGGAAGTGTGTTGTAGAAAATGCCTTACAAACCTAGGAAAATCTCATCAGAGTACTACATTAATCAGCATTAAGGTAGAACTGCCATCCATCTTGCTCACAGTACTAAAAAATAGGTCTACCGTCAGTGTTTGTACCTTGGCCCTCAAAGCTATTTGTTTATATAGATTTTATTAATTTTCAAGTTATACTTCTTACATACTATATTCTGTAATTCAAAATTCAAATTTCAAACAGAATACAAGAAAAAAAAAAAGAAAAGAAAAAGAAAACAGAAACCCCATTCATTCTTAACAAATAAAATAATAATGAATACCCTCCCCCTCCCATCCCTCCCATTCCTACCTATTCCCTCTGTTCGATCTTAAATTCTACTCCTTCCCATTCTCTTCACACTCTTATTATTATTTTTTTTTTTACACACCCCAACTTCCACATACCTCTCTTTACTTTTAAACTCTTTCCAATCTTTCAAAATTATCCAAAATCTTTCAAAAAATTTTTTCTCCTCTATAATACAGCTCTTACAAGTTGTAGATGTTATCTACCTTCCTTACACAATCCCTCAGAGCTATTGATCTTCCGGAACTGCAGCAGAAGTTGTTCATATTGTCCGGTCTGCGAGTGTTTGTAAGTTTTGGATAGAAAGGGGAGGGGCTACAACTATGGCCTACAATATGGATTACTGTCTTACTTGGGAAAGTTTACATAAATAATTAGCTTCCCAACTTATAGTTTGTACCTACAACTGCAATTTTGTACTCCTATTCTGTTGGTACTCCTGCTGAGCCATTCTCCTGGTGTTGTTCGATACCCATCAACAGCCTCTGTCATCCTCATAACTGGGTACATTTATCCAAAATATCTTTGTTTCAAGTATTTTGTATCGGGGAGTCAGATTATCTTGTGCACTCGTGTTTTTTGGTGCACATGTTTATCTACATAAATGTTACTACACCTCTCTTGCTCATTTGCCGTGAACACAGGGAGCTGAAGGATCTATATTTTTGCTGAAGCTGAACACACACAAGGACTGCTACTTTTCTGGGTTTCAGCTGTCCCCACCCAGCCTACATAGTGGCTGGTCAGCACACAATACCGAGACTATATATCCAGGACCTTGTTTAATCTCAGAATTTGTCTTGCCATCTTCAAACGGCACCCCTGATGTTCGACATAAGCACGCTGATCACTTGTTTTCAATACTCGGGCAGGCTATCTGTTTCAAATCACTACAGTGGATTATACCACTTTCCAAGGGCACCCCTGAGGAAGGAGTATTTACTGACACTCCGAAACGCGTCGGGTATTCACCCTGGGGCCATGTAGTTATTATCCATCTGTTCTATGTGATGTATTACACAGCTTGCCAATTTTTTAACTTGTTGTATTGATTTTTCTAATAAACATTATAAAACGTAATTTGTGTATGTTATAATCAAGTGCCTATAAAGTCCCACCCATAGGGGAATTTTCTTTTTGCTAAATGTTACTACAGGGCTCAACAAACCCCAGGTGCCAGGTCCCATTGGCGACTAGAATTAGCGTCCTGGCACCTGGGCTACACTGCAGCCCCCCCCGCCCTTGGGTGCGCCGACTAAGATGCCACGCTGGCCGGTAATTGAGGCCGTGGCTTTGCGACCTGCTGTAGGGAGACGCTTCCCTCGGGGAACTGGCGCCATCTTGTGGTGGCTGTGGCGGCAACAAGCAGTCACTAGCGGCGAGATGGAAACTGTTTTTTTATTTCCATTAAAATTATTTATTTATTCTCTCCCAGTCATGCCACACAGCCGCAGGCCCCTTTCACACAGGCTGTCTGATCTTGTCTATCTGATTGGACCCTCCAGTCTCCTCTATGGAGTGGCGCTGAGAACCGCCGCCATCCGATCCTGTCGGCCAAAAACAGATGGTGATTCTTCTTTCCATCTGTCCGACAGATCGAATCAACTGGCATCGGATTGAAATGGACAGGCAGTCCATTTCTATCCGACTGCCCCATAGAGGAGAGCGGGACTGCATAGCAGAGCAGACAGGATCTGTCATCCACCTGCTCAGCAGGGATTAGCAGAGAATTCCCAACTGAGCAAGCAGATTCTGCTTAGCGGTGGTGCATGTGTGAAAGGGGCCTAAGGTGGCATGAGT
This sequence comes from Pelophylax lessonae, assembly GCF_965119305.1. Taxonomy (NCBI): domain Eukaryota; kingdom Metazoa; phylum Chordata; class Amphibia; order Anura; family Ranidae; genus Pelophylax; species Pelophylax lessonae. The sequence goes on from NC_138774.1 coordinate 65,262,642, forward strand.
TACTGGATCTCCTATCGCCTCCATCTTGCTGCACTGTCCTTCCGTAGTGAGCCATTGCCCATCACGCCATCAAGCTGAATGCCGGGCAGCATCAGCCGATTCATTAAAAACTGGCCGCGATTCGGCCCGTGTGTATGGCAGCCGATCTGACAGTAGTCGGCCATTGGGCATGCGCTAAAAAAAAAAACTCCTAACTCCTAAACTCCTAACTTTTTTAGCTGGCTCCTAGATTTCAAGCAAATTTGTCAAGCCCTGTGTTACTATGTATATATATATATATACATACATACAGTGGGTAAAATAAGTATCATGCTATTGTTCACCACATTTCGGTAACAACCCATGTGATCCATACATACAAAGAAACCAAATAAAATAAGTTCAGAAATTAAGTTATGTGTCATAAAATGGAATGACACAGGGAAAAAGTATTGAACACGCTAACTGAAATTTAGGTAATACTTCGTACAAAATCCTTTGTTAGTAATGACAGCTTCAAGATGCCTCCTGTATGGATAAAACTAGTCGCATGCATTGCTCAGGTGTGATTTTGGCCCATTCTTCCACACAAACAGTCTTCAAATCTTGAAGGTTCAGTGGGCCTCTTCTATCAATTCTGATCTTTAGTTCTTTCCATAGATTTTCTAGTGGATTCAGGTCAGATAATTGGCTGGGACATTCTAGAAGCTTTATTTTCTTTCTTTGAAACCAATTGAGAATTTCCTTGGCTTTGTGTTTGGAATCATTGTCTTGCTGAAATGTCCACCTAGTTTCATCTTCATCATCCTGGTAGATGGCAGCAGATTTATATCAAGAAAGTCTTAGTACATTTTTCCATTCATCCTTACTTCCATGATATGAAGTTTGCCAGTACCATATGCTAAAGAAAACAGCCCCACACCATGATGTTCCCACCTTTAAACTTCACTGTTGGTATGGTGTTTTTCGGTGCTGTGCAGTGCCATTTGACCTCCAAACATGGTGTGTATTATGGCATCCAAAGAGTTAAATTTTGGTCTCATCTGATCAGATTATATTATCCCAGTATTTCACAGGCTTTATTAAATTTTGTGCAGCAAACTTTAAATGAGCTTCAGCGTATGTTTTCTTCAGCAAGGGAGTCTTGCATGGTGAGCGTGCATACAGGCCATGGCTGTTGAGTGCATTACCTATTGTTTTCTTTGAAACAATTGTACCTGCTAATTCCAGGTCTCTCCAAAGCTCTCCACAAGTGGTCTTTGGCTTTAGGACAACTCTTGTGATTATTCTTTTCATGGCACTGTCAGAAATCTTTCAAGGAGCACCTAGTCGTGGCCAGTTTATGGTGAAATAATGTTCTTTCCACTTCCGGATTATGGCCCCAACAGTTCTCACTGGAACATTCAGAAGTTTTGAAATCCTTTTGTAACCATTGCCATCAGCATGTTTTGCAACAATAAGGTTGAGAAGGTCTTGAGAGAGGTCTTTGCATTTACCCATCATGAGATGTTTCTTGTGTGACACCTTGGTAATGAGACACCTTTTTATAGGTCATCAGTTGAGACTGAAGCAGCTGATATTAATTTGCACTGACAAGGGGCAGGATTTCTTTCTAATTATTGATAGATTTTAGCTGGTGTCTAGGCTTTCCATGCCTTTTTGTACCTCCCTTTCTTCATGTTTTCAATACTTTTCCCTGTGCCATGTTATTACACATAACTTAATTTCTGAATGTATTCGTTTTGATTTCTTTGGATGTATAGATTGCATGGGTTGTTACCGAAAATTTCATGTCAATAGCACCCTTGGTGGTGTAGTGTTTAGCGCTTTCACCTAGCAGCAAGAGGGTCACTGGTTCGAATCCCAACCACAACACTACCTGCCTGGAGTTTGCATGTTCTCCCTGTGCCTGCGTGGGTTTCCTCCAGGTACCCTGGTTTCCTCCCACACTCCAAAGACATGCTGGTAGGTTAATTGGATCCTGTATAAAAAAATTGGCCCCACTATGTATGTATGAATGTGAGTTAGGGACCTTAGATTGTAAGCTCCTTAAGGGCAGGGACTGATGTGAATGTACAATGTATATGTAAAAAGCACTGCGTAAATTGACAGCGCTATATAAGAACCTGAAATAATAATAAAAAATGGTGACGTGTTCAATACCTATTTTACCTACTGTATACAGTGTATAGTATGTCAGAGCTCAAAATTTCAAGTCATGAGCTACTAGCCAGGCCTTAAGGGTTAGTCGCCACTAGTTGCCCATCCCAACCCCTACCCTGCTGCGCCCCTAATTCCGCCCCTAAACACGGCCTCATAAATGATCTCATAAAATGACAATGTTAACTGTTTTTGCATTAATGCAGAAGTTACAAAAATAAATATTAATAACAAATGTATTAGTATCCATCAGTGCAGCCTCATCAGTACCCATCAGTGCTGCCTCACTAGTGCCCATCAGTGCAGCCTCACCAGTGTCCATCAGTGCAACCTCATCAGTGCAGCATGACCAGTGCCCATGAATGCAGCCTCACCAATGCCCATGAATGCAGCCTCACCAGTTCCCTTCAATGCAGCCTCACCAGTGTCCATCAATGCAACCTCACCTGTGCCCATCAATGCAGCTTCATCAGTGCCCATCAATGCCCCCTCACCGGTGCTCATTAAATCATCCTCACCAGTGCCCATCAATGCAACCTCAGCTGTGCCCATCAATGCAACCTCACATGTACCTATCAATGCAGCCTGATCAGTGCCTGTCAATGCAGCCTCATCTGTGCCCATCAATGCAGCCTCATATGTGCCCATCAATGCAGCCTCAGCAGTGCCTATCAATGCAGCCTCACCAGTGTCCATCAATGCAACCTCACCTTTGCCCATCAATGTAGCCTGATCTGTGCGCATCAATGCCCATCAATTCAGCCTAATTTGTGCCCATCAATGCAGCCTCACCTGTGCCCATCAATGCAGCTTCACCTGTGCCCAGCAATGCCCCCTCTCCAGTGTCCATCAATGCAACCTCACCTGTGCCCATTAATGCAACCTGATCGTTGCCCATCAATGCCGCCTCACCTGTGCCTATCAATGCAGCCTCACCTGTGCCCATTAATGCAGCCTAACGTGTGACCCTCAATGCAGCCTCACCTGTGCCCATCAATGCAACCTCACCTGTGCCCCTCAATGCAGGTTCACCTGTGCCCGTCAATGCAGCCTCACCTGTGCCCATCAATGCAGCCTGACCAGTGCAGGGGAAGAGAGAGGAGAGGAAGAGGAAAGCCAGCCGGATAATCTCAGAGTGGGGATCGCCCCACTGTAACAGCTTTCATTTGAATTGCTGGCCACTCACCTTCCCACACAGTCCAACCTCTTGGAAAGGCTCCTATGATAGACGTTACATGTCTGGGCATTGGACCCGTGTTCTGTCTATCAAAGAACCCGGACCAGGAGGCGGTGCTGTGTGTGACAGCGAGCACCCGGCAAGTCAAATGAAAGCTGTTACATTAGGGCGATCCCTGCTCTGATTATCTGGCCAGCTTTCCTCATCCTCTTCTCTCTCTTCCCCTGGGCGATTGCTGGGAGGCAGCCCGACACTTTGAGGGCTGCAGTATGTGTATTTATCATTTTTATTTAATTTTTTGTTCGTTTTCTATGTATTTTTATGTTTTTGGTTGCCCTGTACCTTTTGTGTATTTGTACACACTGTTTTGTTATTGAAAAACTTCAATAAATTAAAGTGTTACTAAACCCACAACAGTAAAATCAGTCTGTATATACAGTAAAGCATGCTTGTTATACTCACTGTGGAACCTACAGGGTTGCATTGTGTAAATAGGCTGTTTGATCCTGTCTTCTCTGACAATCCCTTTCTTCCACAGTCCCCAAACCATCTCCGGATAGATCAGAGCATAAGGGACAAGCTGCACATGCTCGGTTTGGTTTGTATTGCTAGAGAGTTTTTTTTTTTTTTTTTTTTCTTGGGAGGGGGCCTGTGATCAGCACGGGGCCAAACAGCACTGTCCAGACAGAGGGTCAGGGGAAAATGAAAACTCCTCCTATATGCTTTAACCAGGCACTGATAGAAGTCACAAGACTGATATATACTGCTAATGAGAAAATGTATTTAGCAGTTTATATTTACTAAAATAATTGCATTTCCATGTTCTGTGTACTATGGGAAACAAGATATAGTGAATACAGGCTCCTGGGTATAGTAAGATTGAACACATAAATAATTAGCCTTCTAAAAAAAATGTAATACTGTCTGGGCCTTCATGTCCTAGAAGGCAACTAGTCCCCCATTTCTTGCTTGGACATCACAGAGACTAAAAGTGAGGGAAATTTCCCTAGTGGGTTCACAGATGGAATAAAAGCATGGAAAAAAAGAAAAGTGTGAGAAGCCAGATTTTTTAAAGCAGTAGGTATTCACAGTAATGTCTTAAGCACTGTAGGTCGAAAGCAATAATTCTCCCTAGGCAGCTCTCCCAGGAGCAATAACTGAAAGTCAGCTCTTAGGGCTGGTTCACACAAGATGCAGACTAATGTGTTTTTATTCTGCATCAACAATGCATGGACAGTGTTTAACACGGATTCCAATGGCCCTAGTTCACATCAGTGCAGTGCGTTCCAGTGCAGTCAACAAAAGTAGAATATGCCACATTTTTTTTCTGTATGGAACACACCTAGAACATGGCAAAACAAATAAAAAATGTACCTGAACACACATGTCCTCAATTGTCCTCAACCGAGATAAAGAAAAAAGAGGGGAAAAACACACTGGGATGCATAAAAAATGCATAAAAGAGGCATCAAAAAAGCACCAGAACGCAATGCGCATGCAGAAAAGCATCTCGAAAGCAGAAATTGTGGTGTGAAAGTACCAAAAGCAGAACAGAAAAAGACATTTTGTTATATGCAGGCTCCTATACCATAAATAGACAACGTGTTCTGGGGGGTGCAGGGGGCCTCCCTACGTTAGCTCCATGGGCAGGGCCCTCCTATTTCTTCTGTATTGAAATTCATTGTAATTGTTCTGTCCCCCTTTATATTGTAAAGTGCTGCACAAACTGTTGGCGCTATATAAATCCTGTATAATAATAATAATGATCAGGGCTTGGTACTGTTGAAAAAAGTAAATTACTAATAAAGGTCAGGTAACTTGAGGAGTATATACTAGGGATCGACCGATTATCGGCAAAGCCGATAAATTGAGTACTGATCTGCAGTTTCCCCGATATATTGGAATCGGCCCCTGTGGTTGCCAATATTTCGAGAAAGTGCTGTACCGGAGTGATGCCTGCAGCTATAGGCATCACTCCGGTACCGGCGTCCATAGCCGACGATCGGTTGTTTTGTAATGACAACCGATGCAGCTGTGAATCCGCTCGGCTGTCATTACAAGGATCGGGAGGGGAAGTCCTCCCCCCTCCCGCGGCTCGCCGGGTCACCGGGAGACCCGGTCATCCTACCTGCATTGCTCTGATCGGGTCTCCATGTAAAAACCCGGAAGTGATGTCATGACATAATTTCCGGGTACTCGGCGCCAAATTAAAAAAAAATGACAGCATTCAAAACAGCCAAACTTGGCGTTTTAATTGCTTTTAAGTGCAGAGGAGAGGTTTGGGGGTCTCTCCACAAGATTACATGTAAAAATAAATAAATAAATAAATAAATAAATTTTTTTCTAAATGTCTGAAAATTCAGGCCGATACCGATATGTGATGACCAAAATATCGGTATCGGCATTGGCAATAAAAAAACAATATCAGTCGATCACTAGTATATAGTATAATCTCTCAAGATGCTGGTATGTGGTAAAGCATATTTATAATAAATAAAAAGGACAAAAATGAAATTTGAAACTATCCAAAAAAAAAATATATATATAAATAAATATATTTTAAAAATTGGGTCTGGAGAAGTAGATCTGAACGTAATCAGTAAAATCCTAAAAATCTTTTTCTCAGAAAAAAGGTGCAGGAAGTCAACCACAACCCCCCCCCCCCAAAACCCCCTCCCGAAACTGGTCAAAACTTCACTAATAGTGGGAGGGTCTTACCGGGGCATCAAATACCAGGACTGCATTATGTACAGAGTGCAGAGTTCGGTGGGGTTGCACGCAGAGTTCAGGGGTGTGCTACGTGCAGAGTTTGGGAGTGTGCTACGTATGCAGTGCATAGTTCAGGAGTGTGCTACGTATACAGTGCAGAGTTCAGGAGTGTGCTACTTATACAGTGCAGAGTTCAGGGGTGTGCTACGTGCAGAGTTTGGGAGTGTGCTACGTATACAGTGCAGAGTTCAGGAGTGTGCCACGTATACAGTGCAGAGTTCAGGAGTGTGCTACTTATACAGTGCAGAGTTCAGGAGTGTGCTACGTATACAGTGCAGAGTTCAGGAGTGTGCTACTTATACAGTGCGGAGTTCAGGGGTGTGCTACGTGCAGAGTTTGGGAGTGTGCTACGTATACAGTGCAGAGTTCAGGAGTGTGCCACGTATACAGTGCAGAGTTCAGGAGTGTGCTACTTATACAGTGCAGAGTTCAGGAGTGTGCTACGTATACAGTGCAGAGTTCAGGAGTGTGCTACTTATACAGTGCAGAGTTCAGGAGTGTGCTACTTATACAGTGCAGAGTTCAGGGGTGTGCTACGTGCAGAGTTTGGGAGTGTGCTACGTATACAGTGCAGAGTTCAGGAGTGTGCCACGTATACAGTGCAGAGTTCAGGAGTGTGCTACTTATACAGTGCAGAGTTCAGGAGTGTGCTACGTATACAGTGCAGAGTTCAGGAGTGTGCTATGTATACAGTGCAGAGTTCAGGAGTGTGCTACTTATACAGTGCAGAGTTCAGGAGTGTGCTATGTATACAGTGCAGAGTTCAGGAGTGTATTACTTATACAGTGCAGAGTTCAGGAGTGTGCTGTGTACAGAGTTCAGGGGTGCACTACACACAGAGTGCAGAGTTCAGCCTTCTTCCACAGCTGCTTAGTTCTGCATCCCCCATCCACATCTCACTTTTACCCCTCTTCTTCTCTAGTAGCTCCCCTCACACTGTAGATGGCTTTGCCTCTCTCACTTGCAGGGAGATCATCCAGTTGGGGTGTCAGCATTCATACTACACCCCAGGCACTGGCATCTCCTAAGTCCCCTTACTGCACTTGGAAAACACAGGAAGCCAGACCTCTGTGTTTCATTATTGGTGGTGATCACGCAGGGAGCAGAAGGTCTAAGCCAAAGGTGGTGGAATTGAGTTCCACCAAGTTCCAGCTGAAAAAAAGCCCTGATAAAAACCATATACACTTTAACATGTTAATGAAAATGTAAAAGTTGTTTTTAATCATCTTAAAACTGTAGCTTTAACTAAAAAAAACATGGCTATCTGGCCATTGAGGTTGTTGTTTTGGCACTTCCTGTTATAGGGTGACAACTCTCTCCCTGTTGTGTTCCTGCATTTTCACCCTGTCACATGCACCCCTGGGGGAGACTGACAGCTTTTAACCTGTTTGTCTACCAATAGACATAACAAGTGCTTTTTGATTACTTAAACAAAGTGACTTTTTTTAAGGAACATCATTCCATAAAAAGATTTTTTCTTTTTTTTTTTTTTCCCAACAGATAAACTGATTATTCAAAAGATGCAAAGTACCATGCACTATCAAACCAAAGTTCAAGATTTGTATATTTGTATTGTGTGTGTTTGATTACCTTGAGTTGAAAAAAAGACGTGAAAAACGTTGGATCTGTGGTCTGCATATTGATTTTATTAGCAACCTTTATCTACTAAAGATTTCTCGTCCTGTATCTCTAACACTGTGTGTAACCCATGGTCACCATAGCATGCTCATTGGGTGTGCACGGGCGCACCTGGGAAAGGTATAGCAGCTTACCATCTATATAAGAGCACACCTATGTTCTAGGGATCGGATTGTTCCATATACTGTTCTGAGAAACATGCAGATATAATACTATTAATCTATTTTCAACCGTGACGAATTGATAATATTGATGCTTTAGAGATTAATGTATTTTTTAATTAAAATGATTTTACAGTTGAAGAACCACCCATGTACTGTTTGATGCTACGTCAGTATTATTATATAGTGAAAGGGGAGCAGCAGGAATAATGTTCCTATACAACACATCAGACTCTTATTGCATTACAGCTATTCATTTTTTACATTTATTATAACAATTGAATATAATATTCTTATAATTATTTTATTCCATGTCACTGCTATCTATCTATCTATCTATCTATCTATCTATCTATCTATCTATCTATCTATCTATCTATCTATCTATCTATCTATCTATCTATCTATCGTTTTAGGCTCCTACGCATATGTTTTTTTTCTGTCTTTTTTTCTCTTTCAAATCTTAGTAGCTCATGCTGAAAATTACACATACTGTACAAAAGAATGAGTCAGAGAAGTGGTATCTGTATGAGATTTCAATCAGACAAAGCAAGCACTAGTCTACTGCTTTGTGGTCTCTTTAGCTAACCCATTGTGCTCAAGGAATCCTTTGTCATGCAAAAAAATAAACAAAGACTGTATACATGAAAAGATATAAAACATTAGTTAAAAACATTGGCCCTAAAAACAAAATATTAAAATAATACTGTCTCAAAGCCATTATAATGTCTCTAAAGGGAATGATAGTTTAAAAACCTTAAAAACAAACCTGTGTGCAGGGTTGCCAACGGTCCGTAACTTTACAAACAATTTGTAAAAATAGGCTTATTTATATACTGTCTGTAAATTTCAGCCATTATATCACTGTGCATGCACTTGCCTGGCCCAGCATGTACAGGCTTTCCCAAACCCGGCAAGCTTCAGAACAGCCATGTCGGCCCGCAGTCATATTTTTTACGGGCGCCATTGCCCGTAACTGGCATTTAAGGGCAGGCCTAAAATAGCCTGAAATTTATGGGCTGCTCATAAAATTAACGGACCCTTGGCAACACTGCTGCCAGGGGTGTCAGCATCCAGGAGAAGGTCAGAAGGTGGAGAGACGATGACTGCGAGGATTCGGTAGTGGAGACCAGGGGTGAGTCATCTTCTCCCTTCATTCACCCAGCTTAGTTACATCCCCCTACTGGTTCACCCTGCTCAGTCACATCCCCCCACTGGTTCACCCTGCTCAGTCACATCCCCCCACTGGTTCACCCAGCTCAGTTACATCCCCCCACTGGTTCACCCAGCTCAGTTACATCCCCCCACTGGTTACCCAGCTCAGTTACATCCCCCCACTGGTTCACCCAGCTCAGTTACATCCCCCCACTGGTTCACCCAGCTCAGTTACATCCCCCCACTGGTTCACCGAGCTCAGTTACATCCCCCCACTGGTTCACCCAGCTCAGTTACATCCCCCCACTGGTTCACCGAGCTCAGTTACATCCCCCCACTGGTTACCCAGCTCAGTTACATCCCCCCACTGGTTCACCGAGCTCAGTTACATCCCCCCACTGGTTCACCCAGCTCAGTTACATCCCCCCACTGGTTCACCCAGCTCAGTTTCATTGCCCCACTGGTTACCCAGCTCAGTTACATCCCCCCACTGGTTCACCCAGCTCAGTTACATCCCCCCACTGGTTCACCAAGCTCAGTTACATCCCCCCACTGGTTCACCCAGCTCAGTTACATCCCCCCACTGGTTCACCCAGCTCAGTTACATCCCCCCACTGGTTACCCAGCTCAGTTACATCCCCCCACTGGTTCACCCAGCTCAGTTACATCCCCCCACTGGTTCACCCAGCTCAGTTACATCCCCCCACTGGTTCACCGAGCTCAGTTACATCCCCCCACTGGTTCACCCAGCTCAGTTACATCCCCCCACTGGTTCACCGAGCTCAGTTACATCCCCCCACTGGTTACCCAGCTCAGTTACATCCCCCCACTGGTTCACCGAGCTCAGTTACATCCCCCCACTGGTTCACCCAGCTCAGTTACATCCCCCCACTGGTTCACCCAGCTCAGTTTCATTGCCCCACTGGTTACCCAGCTCAGTTACATCCCCCCACTGGTTCACCCAGCTCAGTTACATCCCCCCACTGGTTCACCAAGCTCAGTTACATCCCCCCACTGGTTCACCCAGCTCAGTTACATCCCCTCACTGGTTCACCCAGCTCAGTTACATCCCCCCACTGGTTCACCCAGCTCAGTTACATCCCCCCACTGGTTCACCCAGCTCAGTTACATCCGCCCACTGGTTCACCCAGCTCAGTTACATCCCCCCACTGGTTCTCCCAGCTCAGTTACATCCCCCCACTGGCCATCACTTAGGCAGCAGTGGGAGGCCAATAATTGAAGGCATTGGGTCATTGATGGCAAGTAGAACAAATATCCATATCTTTCTGTTGAGAATTATTCTGGAAATAAAAAAACAAATGTGAGTCTTATTAAAAATGACTTAAAATAAACTTAACAATAACAATTTAAAACGTATAGTCACTAAAAATATATTATAGTTTGTCTTTTAAAAAAGCGCTGCAGCTGAGACCATTACAAATCTACTTGCTGATTCAGCACCATGGACAGAGAATATCACATTACAGGGCAATCTGTATTTTAGGCCACGTTTTAAATTATAACTAAAGGCAATTTTTTAGTTTTGGATAGAGTGGAGAGGGATTAGAACACTTGTCAGTTGCATTACTGTCTGTGCCCCTGTTAAGGAGATCCACCCTCTTTATTTGTCCTGTTTACTGTTATTAAAAAAGGAAAATAAAAGAAAATCACAAATTTTGGGTTGTTCCCAGAAAAGTAAAAAAAAAATAAATAAAAAATTGTTATGCCTATAGTTCTACTTTAAAGCTGAACTCCAGGAATTAAGCATTGTATATAGCGTCCTGGATCACAGGGGGTTAAGTCCAATAAGGTGCATGCCACCTCATGGGCTTATCTCTTTAATTTACGATTTGTATGTTTATTGAATGCTGGGAACATAGCTATCGCTATCATTTTGACGCTCTGGTGCTGGACTTTTTGGTCTCATCTACTATAACTCCACAGTTGCATGCAGCAGCTGTGCCCACCCCTTCTCTCCTCCTGCCCAATCACAGAGCACTTTGTGTTTTGTCAACTTTGTCAGAGCTCTAAAAGTGTAGTGATAGCTGCACTCCTGGAGCTCTGTAAAATGTAAGTAAGAGTGCACTAAGAGATATGTACACAAGGTGGCATGCACCTTATTGGACTTAACTCCTAGTATGCCAGCACATTTTACAAAGTGGCTGAACTCCTAGAGTTCAGTTTTAACTCCTATAGAAAACTGCATTAGTATCATTTCATGTATGAAGGCAAATAAAGATAAACTCTAAACAAATAAACACACAAAAACATATTAAATTAAAGCAGCTCTGCGCCACCTTAATACACCAATAAATGCAGTGAGTAGGTTTAAAGAATATGTAAAACCAACATTTCAAATTCCTAATATGTGCCTGCTGTACAATATACTTGTATAAAAAGTATCCTTTTCTCTTTATGTGAAATCCCTGATGTTTCTGACAGTTCTTTTGCTTTCCTATTAAAAATTAACCCTACTAGGCATGAGGGTACAGCATGGTCAGCTCTCTAATTGTGCTGGGAAGTCAGCCTGCTCTCTTACAATGATCAGACTTGTCCTGACACCCCCTCCGTGCAGCCATTCACTGGGAAGACCAGTGTGCTGCTTTTTCTCCTCCCCCAGCTCTCTAAGTTCCTTATGCAGCTGAGAACATAGGGTATATGATCACTTATAAAAAAAAGGTGTAAATAATGTTTTTTTTTTGTTATATCTATACACAAATGTTTTGCCTTTCATTTGTATTTTAAATGGTATGGGTTGTATAGATTCAAATTTACTTTAAGATGACCTTTACTAAATAGGTGCAAAGTAAGGTTATCAATACAAATAGGGTCAGAAAGGCAAAAAATATGTATTTAGTATGGAACCATGTTAAACAGATGACGATGATTCTATGTAAACAGAAGCTCCTCAGACCAATGTCTCTGTCTCTCAGTAAGGACACTAAGTGGCAGTACAGCACAGTACAGCACAGTACAGCACAGTCTCTGTGAAGATCTATAAAACAGAATACAGGGAAGAGTCACATCTTCAGTAAACCAAAAAGTAAAATACAAAAACAACTTATTTTCCTTGGTCCCTGGACAGTGTCTCTCTCACAGTGAGGTAGGCTGGGTCTTGTAGTCAAGGTGAGTGGCTGGAGGGTTCCCAGGACCGGTTCCCCAGGCCATTACCTGGAGGTAGTTCTGGGCTAGGAACCAAGACTGTAGGCACAGGACCGTCCTACATGAGGCACAGTACTCTGAAAATAATGGGTGCAGTGCTCCCTGCAGTGGCTGGATCTTCCTTGAAAGCTGCTTGCTATAAAACACAAGCCTGGCTGCCAGCACACCATTGTTAACAGTGAATTGCTTTACATTTGGCAGCAGATTGCATTCCTACCCACCTCTGCTTCATTGGGTGTGGCATGATGATTGAAGGGGCGTCTGCTATAGTCATAGGGTGGGAGGAAATTTGAAAAGGAGTGGGAGACCAAAGAAAGAGGTGAGGAAGGAGTGATATGAAGGAGGGGAATAGCATAGGGGAGAGGGTAGGGGGGTGCCTGCGGCGATAGGTTCAGCAGCCCAGGCAGGATGTGGTGTAGGAATCAACCAGTATATATCAGCTAGTGCAGTATATATATCAGCCAAGTCCGGTGTATATATCCACCAGTGCAGTATACAGTATATATCAGTCATTGCAGTGTATATATCAGCCATTGCAGTGTAGTGTAGGGCTGATTCTTATGTTACACAGCAGTCAGTTTAGTGCTGTGCTGTGATTGTAGTGTAACACAGTGTGGTGCAGTCAGTTTAATGCTGTGCTGTGATTGTAGTGGGGTCACTGAAGTGTATTGTATACAACACGTCTGTGTCACCCCACTGATCCCCTTGTTTTTTTTTTCATTGATATATATATTTTTTTTATTTTACATTTTTTTTTTTTAGCAGCATTAGATTCTGTTGCTACAATAATAATACTCCCCCTCTCAGGTGCTCGCAGGTGCTAGTGTGTCCTTCTGTGTCAGCATCAATTTTGTTTGTGGCGCAGAAGCACTAATAATATTAAGGGCATAATTGCTGTACCCCCTTTTGCATCTCAGACGCTATTCCTTCTGCTCCAGAAGTGGGTGTTTTTTTGGTGGTGCAGCAGCACTAATAATATTAAAGGCATAATTACTGTACCCCCTTGTGTATCTCATATGCTATTCCTTCTGCTCCAGAAGTGGGTGTTTTTTTTGGTGGCGCAGTAGTACTAATAATATTAAGGGCATAATTGCTGCCCCCCTTGTGCATCTCAGGTACAATTCCTTCTGCTCCAGAAGTGGGTGTTTCTCTATCGTTCATTGACGGACGCAGTCTCTGGTGCATATCAGTAGGGTTATACTGCCCCCTACAGGAGTAGGACACTAGGCAGAAAAAAAATTCTGGCTACACCTATGGGCAGTCCCAAGGGGTATACCCTCTCTCTTCCTGCATAGGATGTCAGTTTTTAATCTGCCTAGTTAGGAGTAAGGACCTAGTTCCTTGCTGGGATCTCTGGTCCTGGCAAAGCTTTTTCTAGATTCTAGATTTCTAGCTTCTTCTCTGGATTTTCTTCCTGTGAGATCTACAAGCAACTATGCCGGATCTAAGCGACGGGCTGGATGTAAAGATCCAGTGGTCACCCCAGCCGGCCAGCGTGCGTGTGCAGGCTTTAGCTCCGCGCTGTGTCTGCCGTGACATAGTCCCACTCGACGGGGACTGGCCCCGCGAGTTAAATGTCTCACCAGGTCGCATACGGCTGGGTCTAGGCCCGAGTCGCAGCATTCCTATTTGGCCGACAATCCCCCCAACTTCGGTGGAGAGGGAATCTGTCAGGAGATGGCACCCGCCTGTTCCGGTATGGTGAGTAAATGTTCCCCCCACTTCCCCTGGAAGATTTTGGGGTGGACGCGGGCGCCTCCCTGGGACGGTCGGACGCTCACATTCCTGGGTTCCCCTCTGTCCTGTCACGCACCCCCTCTTCTACCTGCCACCCCTCCCCACACTGGGGGATATTGGTCCTACTCCCGGGGGCCGGATGTGGAGGTGGGAAGAGCGTCGCTGGAACCAGATGAACGATCATGCGGGGGGGTCTCTGCCTGTTCCTCCAGTACCCACCTGCCAGTCAATCCAATTTTGGAGTCTGGGGGGTTGCCATGAGGGTCCTCAGCTGCTCTGCAGGATGCGCGGGGCCACCATTTTCTTGTAGCCTCATGTGCTGAGGAGATCGGTGGCCCTCTTGGTACACCCAGAACGGCCATTTTGAAGTGGTTCTCTTTATAGGAATCAGACTGGGAGTTCCTGGAGGCGTTTATTTGTGGGTGGAGCCAATCCCTATACCCTGGGCTGTTTCTCAGATCCTTCCTTTTTTGGATCGAGCTACTGCTGACACATGCTTTGCAGATGTATGGGCCTACTGCTGCATCTGGGTACAGTGAGTCTGGGGGTCTCCCTCTCTGCTGGGGGTCTCCAGCGCGTGCCTAACCTCCAGAGGGCGCTGTAGCATTGTTGAACTTTTTGAAAAAAAGAAATACTTTTTTTGTGTCACTTTTTTCAGCCTTTGCTGACGGGTTCCCCTGTTGCAACATGGACCCTACAGATCTTGTGTCCCCACCCTCTGGACCCCAGCTGTCTACAGATGCAATTTTGGCGGTCCTGGAAGCGTTTATGTCCCGGGTAGAGGTGGCCTTTAAAGGGCGAGGTGCTAAGAAACGCAATCCGCCTACCCCTGCCTCATCTGATATCTCAGGTTCTGAGTCTGATTCAGCCACTGCAGATGCAGGTCTCCCTGCTGGGTCCGCTACCTCGTGTCCTGTCTTTTCTGATAGTGAGGATGACATTTCTACCTCCACTGCTGCGCAGGATAAGGCGCTGGTGGATGCACTAGTTGTTTCTGTGCGTGAGACCCTAAAAATGGAGGATGCAGCTGCGACTGAGGCGCAGGTTACATTTGGCAGTCACAAGCCATCCAGAGCGGCAAAGGTTTTTCCCTTACCCGCGTATTTTGACGCCATGCTCAAAAAAGAATGGTACCGCCCAAAGCGTTCCTCTGGGGTGCCTAAGCGGATTGCTAGATGCTACCCTTTTGAGGAGCCCCTGATAAAAAAGTGGACTGTGCCACCTATGGTGGACCCTCCGTTCTCCAGGCTGAATAAAGCTACCATGATTCCAGTGGAGGAGTCCCAGTTCCTTTAAGCACCTGGAGGATAGGAAGGCGGAGTCTGTGGCCCACAATATGTACTCCCTGGCGGGGTCTGCACTGAGACTGGTGTTTACGGTTGCCCTTGTCATTGACTTAATGGGCTAAGTTTCTACGCTGTGACCTGGAGGGAAAACGTCTCCCTCCTGCCTTTGAGGAGCTGTTGAACCAGCTGGTGCAGGGGCTACAATTTGTTTGCAATGCCGGGCTGGACACTTTGGCTAAAGTGCTGGTCTGCAGATCATATTTCAAAGAAGGCCGTGACTAATCTGCCTTTTCAAGGAGAACGCCTGTTTGGAGCTACCCTGGATGACATCATTAAGGGTCTCACAGGGGGGACGAGTACCTTTCTTCCACAGGCTAACAAGGCTAAGGACCCTCGTCACAGACGGGGTCTCTCCTTTTCAGCACACAAGAAGTTTTTTAATCCCTCAGGGTCAGTCGGTAAGGCAAGCCCTTCAAGGCTCCCTCGGTCGGTTCCAAGTGACCCTAGTCTGGCAAGCAAAATTCTGGATTCTCCAGACCTGCGGACAAGACCACCTCGGCCTGAAGGTGCGCCCTCGCCCTTATCTGGGGTGGGGGGACATCTTTACCAGTTTCCGGACCGGTGGCTATCCAGTAAACCAGACAAATGGGTTCAGGAGGTCATGCGGTCCGGTTACAAGATTGAGTTTCGATCTGTCCCTCCGGTAAGGATTTTCCCTTCCAATGTGCGACTGTCCCCAGATCGCTTGCTGGCGCTCTCTGGGGCAGTTCAGGACCTGGTTCAACAGGGGATAATAGTTCCGGTTCCGTGTGCGTAAGGTTTTCAGGGCTTTTATTTAAACATGTTCACAGTTACCAGAAAGGAAAGCAAGGTGCGTCCAATCCTGGACCTGAAAGCACTTAATTGCTTTGCGCGAGTTCAAAAATTCAAGAAGGAACCGGTTTGCATGGTAGTGGCCTCCCTACATCAGGGGTTTTCCTGGCCTCCATACACATCAAAGATGCCTACCTTCACATCTCAATCTGTGCAGGACACCAACGGTTTCTCCGTTTTGCCATGGGAGGGGATCACTATCAGTTTGTGGCGTTGCCCTTTGGTCTCGCCTCTGCTCCTCGGGTCTGCACAAAGGTGTTGGCTCTGATCCTGGCGCTGTTGTGGCAGCGGGAGATATCGGTCCTGTGTCTCCTTCTGCTTCTCCTGGGATCTGCTTCTCCGTGAGGAGTCTCCTACGGTGCTGGAAACAAATTTGGAAGTCACCATGAGCACTCTGGAGGAGTTCGGGTGGATTCTGAAACTTCAGAAGTCATCCTTGGTCCCTTCCATGAGACTGGACTACCTGGGCCTGACTTTGGACTCATCCTCAGCCAGGGTGTTTCTTCCTCCGGGAAAAATCCAATAACTTCAGACTGTGGTTCAGCTGTTGCTGTCCAGCAAATGGTCATCCCTTCAAACCTGTTAGAGAGTTCTGGGACTGATGGTGTCATCCTTCAAGACAGTCCCCTTCGCTCAATTTCACACGAGGATCCTCCAGAAGGAAATCCTTCTCAAATAGAACAAGAATCCAAATTCCTTGGACATTCAGATCCAGCTGAGCCGGGTGACCAAGGAGTCCCTGATCTGGTGGCTTCGGTCCCTGATGCTCAAGCAGGGGAAATCCTTCCTCCCTATATATTGGACAAATGTCACCACAGATGCCAGTCTGTGGGGGGGGGGGGGGGGGTTCTAGGCAGGTTATCTGCTCAAGGAGTCTGATCCCTGGAGGAATCCCGGTTACCGATCAATGTTCTGGAGCTGAAAGGGATCCGGATTTGCCTAGTCATAAAAGTCATAAAATTGGGCTATGGTTGTTAGTGGTGCCTGAACACTGCAATCCCTGGTAGTTACTCTTGCTGTGCGCAGGAACAGGCCCTGCTGGTCTAAATTCCATACAAATTTGAAATTGCATGAACTTGTCATACAGGTGCAGAAAAATTTGGCCTTGGTTGTTGGTGGTGCCATCCCTTGAAGACTGCATACGCTGCCTATCCTGTTCCTCAACCTTGATTCTGCTAGCTTCCAACAATGTTTTTGGTTTAGGTCACCACCAACACTCAAGGCCTAATTTTTCTTCACTTGTATGACAGTTGCATACAATTTAAATTTCGTATATGTAATTTTTAACAGCAGGCCCTGTGCCCAGTTTACAACAGCTGACCGTTCTTCTCTCTCAGCAGGGAGCGTTTGCAGGTGTCAGGCGGCAATCGGAGCCCCGTGCATCAGAGTTCCTGCTGCCAAATGGTGGCGGGAGTGCGCCACCGACGGTGCGCGCTCACCCCCTAGCAGCAGGCGCGCGACCGACGTAGAGCTACTTTGGTTCACGCAGGAGGGGCTGCCTGCTGCAGTAAAATTGTGACGGGCAGTCCTTAAGTGGTTAAATATTTTTTGTTGCAGGAGCCTGGAAAGCATTGCACCAGCAATCAGAAGATCCCTGATGCCATGCAGGTTTCCTGCACACTGTCAGTGTATCGGCTTACCCATACATCCCGTACGAGGGGGGGGGGGGTTCAGTGGGTGGCAGCTGCAACACTAGGAACATGTTACATTATCCACCCTAAATTCGGGTGGAACATGCAACACGTTCCCAAAGGTGAACTTATCCTTTAAACTTCAGTTGAAACAGTCTAATTTTGCTAAGGGTGGGCATGGGCATTCTCTCTGCATGGTCCCAATATGTTCTCGGGCACCGCAGGAGTAGGGTGTTTCCAAGGGTGTTGCGATAATTACCATTATCTTTGTAAGTACACATTAATTTTCCCTTCACCAGTGAGCCACACCTCAGGTAACATGGATGTCTTTTATTTTATATTATTTTCATCATCATATTCTTTGCTGCACCTCACAGCCCCAAGATGATAGGCTGCACATAAACATGGATGTTTTTTACTTCATATTTTCCCCACTACATCAACTCAACCATTTGCTTATCATTTTTTCTTTTTTCTTTCATTTTATTTTTATTTTATGTCACCATATTATTTAATTAGCTTCCCTCTCATTTTCACAGTATCCATACAACACTTTTGGAATATATACTTTTTTGTTTGTTTTTTTTTTCAACTTTACAGACACAAATCACTTACCATACACCCTTGGTTCATCCGATATGAGTGTTATCATTATATCATTTTTTCTCATTTTTTCTTGTTTATGATACATTTTTATCCATTACCTACTTTTTTCATAAGTAGCCAACTTATGGGGAATGTGCTCCCTGGTAATGCTCCTTCTTCATCTCCACCAGCCTTAATCGTGATCCCTCGCAAGCCTCTTTTTCCACGTGGACACTGTGGGAATCTGGGGGATCTCCTAGGGAACATTTCTGATCGACACCTCTGGTCGAAAGTTGCTTCCTTATCCTTTAGCGGTAAATATATACAAACCCAATTCCAAAAAAGTTGGGACACTGTACAAATTGTGAGTAAAGAAGGAATGGACTAATTTACAAATCTCATAAACATATTTTATTCATATAATATAGATAACATAACAAATGTTGAAAGTGAGACATTTTGAAATGCCATGCCAAATATTGGCTCATTTTGGATTTCAAGAGAGCTACACATTCCAAAAAAGTTGGGACAGATAGCAATAAGAGGCCGGGAAAGTTAAATGTACAAATAAGGAACAGCTGGAGGACCAATTTGCAAATTATTAGGTCAATTGGCAATATAATTGGGGATAAAAAGAGCTTCTCAGGGTGGCAGTGTCTCTAAAAAGTCAAGATGGGCAGAGGATCGCCAATTCCCCAATGCTGTGGCGAAAAATAGTGGAGCAATATCAGAAAGGAGTTTCTCAGAGAAAAATTTCAAAGAGTTTAAAGTTATCATCATCTACAGGGCATAATATCATCCAAAGATTCAGATAATCTGGAACAATCTTTGTGCGTAAGGGTCAAGGCCGGAAAACCATACTGGATGTCCATAATCTTCGAGCCCTTAGACGGCACTGCATCACATACAGGAATGCTACTGTAATGGAAATCACAACATGGGCTCAGGATTACTTCCAGAAAACATTGTCGGTGAGCACAATCCACCGTGCCATTTGCCCTTGCCGGCTAAACATTTATAGGCCAAAAAAGAAGCCATATCTAAACATGATCCAGAAGCGCAGGCGTTTTCTCTGGGCCAAGGTTCATTTAAAATGGACTGTGGCAAAGTGGAAAACTGTTCTGTGGTCAGATGAATCAAAATTTGAAGTTCTTTTTGCAGAACTGGGACGCCATGCATCTCTGATGGTATGGGGTTGCATGAATGCGTGTGGCATGGGCAGCTTACACATCTGGAAAGGCACCATCAATGCTGAAAGGTATATCCAAGTTCTAGAACAACATTTGCTCCCATCCAGACGTCGTCTCTTTCAGGGAAGACCTTGCATTTTCCAACATGACAATGCCAGACCACATACTGCATCAATTACAACATCATGGCTGCGTAGAAGAAGGATCCGGGTACTGAAATGGCCAGCCTGCAGTCCAGATCTTTCACCCATAGAAAACATTTGGCGCATCATAAAGAGGAAGATGCGACAAAAAATACCTAAGACAGTTGAGCAACTAGAAGCCTGTATTAGACAAAAATGGGACAACATTCCTATTCCTAAACTTGAGCAACTTGTCTCCTCAGTCCCCAGATATTTGCAGACTGTTATAAAAAGAAGAGGGGATGCCACACAGTGGTAAACATGGCCTTGTCCCAACTTTTTTGAGATGTGTTGATGCCATGAAATTTAAAATCAACTTATTTTTCGCTTTAAAATTATACATTTTCTCAGTTTAAACATTTGATATGTCATCTATTTTGTATTCTGAATAAAACATTGAAATTTAAAACTTCCACATCATTGCATTCTGTTTTTATTCACAATTTGTAAAGTGTCCCAACTTTTTTGGAATGGGGTTTGTATATATATATATATATATATATATATATATATACTTACCTTGTTTCACATGCATAAATGCAATACAATGTAGTATCATATTACTAATGACATGCATATATTTCATAGATAGAATAAATTCCCTGAAAAAGACCATGACTTTAAATGGGTAGAAACACATCGGAGTATTCTATGATTTGGTAGTTTCTCATGCTACCATGTATAATTTTTTCTTGCTGTTGGATGATATCTTGTTGTTGTAACCAGAGTTTACATTTTTATCCCATGTGGAACCAATTTTTTATGAATTGTTAATAAAATATATATTTTTATAAAAAATGACTAGTTTGATTTAATACACTGCTGCTAAAAAACCCCTGGGAGAATTATGAAAATTCTTCCTGCCTTCATTCAGAGTGGGCATGGGTTAACCACCATTGGGTTGTTAATGCAGTGCTGTCCCCCCTGTGAATGGGGAGGTTCCCCCTTTTTTTTTGTTGTGATCGCTGTCACTGTTCCTTTGGCCATCATTTAGGGGATTTGTTACTCTAGGTAAAATAAAAACTGCCCAATACAAACAGAATTAAAAAGAAACAATAACAGTGGTTTAAAAGCCTTTCCTTAGTCTATGCAAAAGTACCTGCTCTTTATCGAACTGTAGATACAGTTTATTCAAGGCTAATTTTAGCAAATACAACATTATGAAGTTTAACCTATAAATGAGAGTGACAATGGAATGAATTTTCCACTAAACCTCTGTGTGACGGACTGTTCAGCATCTGGCTTGGGTACTACTGTCAGTATACAGCTTCTTCTAGTCTGGAACCAGGTATTATAGCAAACTGGAACTCACTATATTAAAACTCAGATGCATACTTTATACCCCTCAGGAGGACATTCCCCTCTTGGGGAAATTAGCATGACAATGCAAACTGTAAACAGTAATGAACAGCCAACACAAACATACAAACAACAACACAAGCATAAACAATGATCTAATTAAACAGTAAGCTACTTAACAACTAGTCACCCAAACAAGCCTATGTGACTCAGTGCCCACCCAGACAATTGATGAATCAAGTATCCCACCCCACCTCAGAATGTCTTGCACCAGTCCACAACAGTCTTTGAGAAAAAGTTCACACAATATTCCAGCAGTCTAAAAAAGTGGAATTCATTTATCTTCAAATATTTCTTGAGGGATATTGTTGATAAATATTTATGTCCCAAGTGAAGCTTATCCAACCCAGACTGCAGGAGGGTCACCATATTTCCTCTGACTGTTAACCTATACAAGATTATTTTTACATCTTCCCATCCACTCCAGAAGGAAAGTTTTATGCCAGGTTCCCACATGTGCTTGGGGGTCTCATGCATGTCTGTTCACCTGTTAAATTTTTGCCTGAATTCCCCACGGACGCCCCAGACATATATGTGAACCTGCTCTATTGAAAGTCGGTCACATTTGCCTGACATTCGAATTGGATGCGGAGAAACCTGCATCAAATTTGCATATGTGTGAACCCAGCCTCATTGTCTTTATTCAGAGAAGTAATCCAAGCCTCGTTTTCAGCGTTCATCACGTTGTTGTCCATCATTAGAGAATGATTTGCTCTCTCCATGGGATCAGAGGCTGAACTGAGCTATTTTCCATGCTCTGGGCTGGAGAAGCAGACAAAGACCCCAGTCTCTTCCATAGGCCATCGTCAGTGGTTAGAAGGCTAGCCCCTAGTCCCCTCCAAAAGCCCCTATCCCAGTTGGGATTGTCACACTCTGAACTCAAAGTATGTTTTATGTATGCTCTCTAGGTGAAACTCAAATTACAGTGTTTGTTTAGGTAGTAGTAGGAATGAACGCCCCTTAAGCCCATAGGAAAAGGGAACTTTGACCAATGGGAGCATGGCTTAATAAATGGGTGTGGACATAGGCAGAAAAATTAAAATAGCTTCCAAGGATATTAACTATCAAGGCACATGGTTATTGGGCATGGCCTGGACTCTTTTAAAAGTTTACTCTGAGGCAAATCCCAACTCACCTGAGGAACTATAGCTTTAAAAAAGTTGACCGCACACCCGCTCTGTTTAAGGATAATTGTCACAGCTTTATTGGAAGTTTGATCTTGGCAATGAGTAATGTTGTCTCTGTGGGCTATGCCCTCGAGTGGAATTTGGGCCAGTCTAATGCCTGTCTGTCACTCATGGAAAGGACAGGCCTTTTGAACTATATCAAGTTACTGTAAACATTTGTTCACAGTATAAAAGTGATTGGCACTGGAAAGGTTATTATGTTAGATCTTTTAAATAAAGCTGTGGCCTTGCCCTTGCCAACTTAATCTGTCTTTGTGTCAGTTGCTTGTTAACAAAGTTATGGCTTTATGCCTATGCTTCTCAGTAGTCAAGTTACAACTCTTGTTAGACTTTCCTGTGCATTCTCTACCTGTTGGGTGGGATTTCATCTTCCTTCCTGTCAGTCTTAAAAAAAAAAAACTGAGGTTACTTACCCAATGGGGTGTCTGGAGGATTATGAGCAATACTAATATAAAAAGTTTTCCCCATCCACACTACAAAATATTTTATCACTGTCTCCCTGTGCCTGCTGATGAGGTGTTGCTACCTCTATCTTAGAAACTCCACAGTCTGGAACTGTTATAAAAGCCAGATAAATGGTCAAGCTTTTGATCACTTTGTCTGACATTAAGCTTGTACTAGGAGTTGAGATTTTGCAAATGTGGAGATAAAACATTGCTGGACAGGTAACTTATTGTCCTTTTTCAGCTGGTATAACACTCGATTCAGTATTAAATTGCATTTTGCACATAGATAACTAATAAATAATTCTCATAAAAAAAAGTAAGTTCATTGAATTGTCAGTAAAAAAATTGGCTATGTCAGTAAGTTTTCAGTGTTGTATCAGTATTTTACACTTTGGTAATACACAGGAAGCAAGAAATGCTCTCAAATTGTATGAGAGCTAGGGATTTTTAAGGTGCCAAATAACTATGGTCAAAAGTCTTAAAAAGTAAACTGATTTTATTTAAACAGTAGTTAAAATACATAGAAATACCACATCATTTAAAATTTGCCTTATCAATTCATCAAATATTTATCACATAAGATGTTTGCAATGTAATCGCAGAGTAGCGATCCCGACATGTTTCACCAAGTGTGGTTTCTTCAGGGAATATATTAATGCTACATCTACTGTTGATAATTGGAAGTTTTCTAAAAGTATTTGATTTGTTGATATCCAACTGTACGTTAGGAAGGGATAGCAGGTAAACAATAATCGTCCAACCAGAGATCATATGAATATTGGCTGATCTTATTACCGTATTTTCCGGCGTATAAGACGACTGGGCGTATAAGACGACCCCCAACTTTTCCAGTTAAAATATAGAGTTTGGGATATACTCGGCGTATAAGACTACAAGCCGAGCGCTGAGCCGATACAGCTCACCTTCCTTTCATCTCTGCCCTGCTGTAGCCATGAAGCTGTGTATCCCCATGAAAGCTGCTATCTGAAAGCTGCTATCCCTGCATGCTGATCCAGTGTCCATCTCCCCGTACTCCACACCGCTCATCTTCCTCTCCTCTCCACCCGCTGTAGCCATCCATCCATGCAGCTCCGTCATCTAAGGGTTAATATACGGCTGTATCGGCTCGGCGCTCGGCTTGTTCTGACGAAATCTGGCGCATTCGCCGGATTTCGGGAGGGATACCAACTCTCACAGGGAGACCTAGCAGGCCTCAGGAGGGAGACGCAGGGATGCAGAGAAGAAGGTAGAGTAATAGGATACAAGGGCGGGCGGGTCAGACGGGTGAAAGAAGCATGTTTTCCTGACACATCTGGTCACATCGCCGCTCTCTCTCTCTCTCTTTTTTCCACACCCCGGGCATACCGCGGATGTTTTTGAGCCCCCCCCCCTCCACCGCATATTCTCCAGTTTCGGCCTATAAGACGATACCCGGCGTATAAGACTACCCCCGACTTTTGAGAAGATTTCCAGGGGTTAAAAAATCATCGTATAAGCCGGAAAATACGGTAGTCAACCGCAGGACGGATATTCAATGAGATGAACTTGAGTCAGCATGGGGAAGGTTACAAGATCCAAACACTGTACTTTACTTTAAATAACAAAATGGTTTGCATAGCAGCTACATTTGTGATATTAGTTCCTTAACAAAAGTAAAATTTTCCTTCAGGTCTCAGTCACTACAGTTTTCTAAAAAGGTTTTCTCTTTAAAATTGGTCCCACAGGGACATTGATCCTAGTGGGGCTTAAAAGACCGGGATTTTAGCGAGGTATGATGCAGCACTTGTAGTTTGGTGGGACATTGCCCAGTCCACTTCCTGTTGGTTTAAGGTCTATCTCCTCTTTTGGAATGACTGGTTTGAAGTTTAAATTTTGAAGCAATGATGTAAAATATAGGAAGAGTTCCATCCGAGCCAAACTTTCTCCAAGACATACCCTTTTTCCTAGCCAAGTAAAAACAAAATTAGAGCGATAGTAAGACATGGATTTTGGATTATTAGTTTATTTAACAGTACAATAGGAAAAATAACAGACAAATTATAATGGAACACTGCCTAACATATTACGATGTTTGTTTTATCAAGTCCCTTGGTTAACCCCCTTTTCTGTTATTTCCTTGAAGAAAAGTTTTGAAACGTCTAAAATTGGCGGATGGGCATGGAAGAAATTCAAAGAGATACCATTTGAGACAAAATACTACATTATGAATGGCAGTTCACAGTTCAGATCTAGCCCATACCATGCACTGACTTCTAAGTGGCAGCCAGAAACCATGAGGTTAGCCACACTAGGGCAGATCTGTAACCAAGAAAATTAGGCAGTGGAAGACCTGTTCAAGCTCCTCTGGATAGCAAACCCACCAGACCCAAAACAAACATTCTACTCTACACCATATTAGTGAGCTCACAAGCACCAATTTAGATTGACAAAGTGATTAAACTCCAGGATTTTTTGGTTCTGGAGAGTGGGGAAGATTAATAACCTCAGTCAGGATTTCATTGCTGTGACTGATGGAAGTTGGGGCAGGATGCGAGGGGAAATCTCCTCAATAGGAATATGTACGGCAATAAAAAAGATTATTTTAGTTAATTAAATAATATATTTTTTTCCTACTCTATCCATATCTACTGTAGAAACACAATTTTGGCAGATGTTTTTTTTTTTTGAATGATCACATACCTGTAGATTATCCAACCAGAATGTCTTTACGCTATGTACCATGTCCCACTATTGATGCTGTGAACAGAATCACTAGGAGAGTAGTAATACTACTATATATGAAACTACCACCAATCAAAATCATGAAAACAGTGACACCCCCCCTCCTCTGACGTCACATGACATCACATTCCCGCCAAAGGCCATTTTAAACTATATTCTTATGTGCATAAGTTCGCATGACTGTAGTCTAATAATAGCAATTTATTCCATGAGGGGGCCCCCAGTAGGTGCATTAGCATGTGGCTATTGCGCAACGATTAGGTACATCACCAAGGTGTACACCATTTGTCGCTCTCTGACAGTGAGACTCCGCATCCATGTTGCCGGGTAACATGTCCCAGAGCCAATCACAGTGGGCCATGTAGGCCGCTGGTGCACCATCTGGACACTACTCCCTGAGCTTCGCGTCCCCCGCTGTCATGGAAACCATGACGTCAGCCATGTAAACAGGCAGAGTGAGCATGGCTCTGGAGGGGGAAAGCAAAGGAAAGACATTGCAGAAGAAGTGGCCTGGGTTATCAACGAGGTGGAATGTAAATAAACCTGGGTCCTGCGTGGCTCCGAAACATTGCCCTTATCCTAATGTGATGTGATCCTTTTGCAATAAAAAGTTTTTTGGACTGCTATGCAAGATCCATGGTGTGCTGGTGAACATGTATACTTATATGTGATATATCCAGTGTCCAGCTGGTGATCGCTACTAGGGATGATCGAACTTTTCAAAAGTTCGGTTCGACCAGAACACCCGAACTACCCAAAAGTTCGGCCCGGATTTCAGAACCCCATTGAAATCAATGGGACCCGAACTTTGGTTATAAAAAAACACCATTTTGAAGCCCTAAAACCCAATAAATGCCCCTAAAAAGTGCCTAGGGTTCTGGGTCATGCCCCAGGGACTATTAATCACACAAAAAAAGTCCTTAAAAATTGTCATTTTTGATAGAGAGCCAATCATTTAAAAAATTATTGAAAAAAAAAATGAGATTTCTTTGGATTTAGTGTCTGGGGGGTCTAAAAAGTGTACCTGCGAAGTTTCAGCTCTGTAGCATGTCCAGAACCAAAAAAAAAGATTGTTTGTATTAGAACACTTATAGAACAGGGATATGGCTCTGCTATTTTCACACCTTGCCGGTTTTGTAGCAAGCGTTTTTTTGGGCATTTTTTGGGGGTTATTGGAGGCAGGCATAACATCAGAACTTCTGTGTAGGGGTATATATACACACACACTTATATGTATATATACACATACACATATATAGGTGTGAAAGTAGCAGAACACTATACTTGCGCTAATGAAATAATTAACACCAATATGTCTCCGCTCCTATCACACCTATATATGTGTATGTGTAAAATACATATAAGTGTGTGTGTATATATACCCCTATACAGAATTTCAGATGTTTTGCCTGCCTCCAAAGACCCCCCAGTCACTCCAATTACATTCCTAGCATTCTCCTGCTCCCTCAATTGGCTTTTACTGATGGTTCTGGTCCAATCACAGGCTTTTAAAGTCCATTTCCTGTCAATTGCATTTTGGTCAGTTCTGGTTGCTGAATTTTTGCTGAAAAAGTTCGGAATGCGGCCGAACCTCAAACAGCCAATGTTCGGGTCGAACCGATGGTCGACCCGAACCGTTCGATCATCCCTAATTGCTACAGTACCCACAACAGATGTGCCTATATCCAGGAACATGTACGATGGGAATATGAGCTACTCTATATAGTGTGATCAGCCATTCTGCTGCCTAGTCTGATCTACTATTTTTCCAGTTTGCTCTTGAACCATGTTCCTGCCTGTGCTGGTGTGGTCCATAGTTTCTCTCCATTGCACAGTCCCATTGTCACTGGTAAACTCCTCAACTCTACCATTTCTGCAAATGTGAGTTGTATTACCAAAAAAAAAAAAAAAAAAAGCCACCAGGATCTCAGCTGTAATGGGCCAGTCCTGGTGTCAGCAGGAGGAGGTCTGTGTGCTCACCGACATCTTAGAACCAGTAGACCACGTGGTAAGATTACCACCACAGGCTGAGAGTGGGGAGAGCTCCTAGGAGTGGGAGCAGAGCGGGGCTTGCCAGGCAACATAGCAAGAGACAAAAGCCAACTGGAGAGTTACCGAGGGGAGGCACAAGCCTTCCATGGGGAAGAAGCAGTGTCAGCACCAGTAAGATGGCAGAAGGATGATGTCTAGAGTGGAGCTCTAGTGCTGTGCGTCCCACCTGGTTCACATCCCGACCATGCCCCCCAGATAAGGGGCATCTGTAGATAGAAAAAAACTGTGCAGCTTTGACTAAAGTTGTATAATGCCCTTGCTATACAGTATCTCACAAAAGTGAGTACCCCCCTCACATTTTTGTAAATATTTTAATATATCTTTTTCATGTGACAACACTGAACAAAATTAAACTTTACTACAATGTAAAATAGAGAGTGTACAGCTTGTATAACAGTGTAAATTTGCTGTCACCTCAAAATATCTCAACACACAGCCATTAATGTCTAAACCGCTTGCAACAAAAGTGAGTTCACCCCTAAGTGACAATGTCCAAATTGGGCCCAAATAGCCATTTTCCCTCCCTGGTGTCAGGTGACTCTTTAGTGTTAAAAGGTCTCAGGTGTGAAGGGGGAGCAGGTGTGTTAAATTTGGTGTTATCGCTCTCATTTTCTCATACTGGTCACTGGAAGTTCGACATGGCACCTCATGGCAAAGAACTCTCTGAGGATCTGAAAAAAAGAATTGTTGCTCTACATAAAGATGGCCTAGGCTATAAGAAGATTGCCAAGACCCTGAAACTGAGCTGCAGCATGGTGGCCAACCGCGGTTTAACAGGACAGGTTCTACTCAGAACAGGCCTCACCATGGTCGACCAAAGCAGTGGAGTGCATGTGCTCAGCGTCATATCCATAGGTTTTTTTGGGAAATAGACGTATGAGTGCTGCCAGCATTGCTGCAGAGGTTGAAGGAGTGGGGGGACAGCCTGTCAGTGCTTAGACCATACGCCGCAAACTGCATCAAATTGGTCTGCATGGCTGTCGTCCCATAAGGAAGCCTCTTCTAAAGATGATGCACAAGAAAGGCTGCAAAAAGTTTGCTGAGGATAAGCAGACTAAGGACATATGGCGCTTTTCCACTGCATGGAACCGAATGGTTCAGCTCGCTTTAGTGCTTTTCCACTGCTGGTACCGCATGGTACGGTGTAGGAACGGTTCGGAACGGTACAGTACGGCGGTGCTTTTCCACTGCATGGAACCAAACGGTACGGCTCTCTAAAACAGTACCACTTCGATTGTGGTTCCAAGAGGTACCATACCTGTACCATTTCCCACAATACTTTGCATGAAGTCACTACTAGCCACTGATTGGTCAGAGAATCGTTTTATCCCACCCACTTAACTTTAGTACTACTTTAGTGGAAAAGCAAACCGTACCGAACCGATCCAACACCGTACCATGCGGTACCAGCAGTGGAAAAGCGAACCGGGCCAAGCAGGGCCGAGTAGAGCCGAGCTGGTACTTGCAGTGGAAAAGTGCCAATAGATTACTGGAACCATGTCCTGTGGTCTAATGAGACCAAGATGAACTTATTTGGTTTAGATGGTGTCAAGCGTGTGTGGCGGCAACCAGGTGAGGAGTACAAAGACAAGTGTGTCTTGCCTACAGTCAAGCAAGGTGGTGGGAGTGTCATGGTCTAGGACTGCATGAGTGCTGCCAGCACTGGGGAGCTATAGTTAATTGAGGGAACCATGAATGCCAACATGTACTGTGACATGCTGATGCAGAGCATGATTCCTTCCATTTGGAGACTGGGCCCCAGGGCAGTATTCCAACAGGATAATAATCCCAAACACACCTCCAAGACAACCACTGCCTTGCTAAAGAAGCTGAGGGTAAAAGTGATGGACTGGCCAAGCATGCCTCCAGACCTATAACCTATTGAGCATCTGTGGGGCATCCCCGAACGGAAGGTGGAGGAGCACAAGGTCTCTAACATCCACCAGCTCCGTGATGCCGGAGGAATGGAAGAGGACTCCAAGGGCCATCTGTGAAGCTCTGGTGAACTCCAGACTCATGAGGGTTAAGGCAGTGCTGAAAAATAATGGTGGCCACACAAAATATTGACACTTTGGGCCCGATTTGGACATTTTGACTTAGGGCAGTTCTCACTATTGTTTCCAGCTGTTTAGACAATAAGGACTGTGATGAGTTATTTTGAGGAGACAGCAAATATACACTGTTATACAAGCTGTATACTCACTACTTTACATTGTAGCAAAGTGTAATTTCTTCAGTGTTGTTACATGAAAAGATACTGTATAATAAAATATTTACAAAAATGTGAGGGGTGTACTCAATTTTGTGAGATATTAAAGATGTAGGCCATTTATGTACCTTATGAGGCCTGTCCTGAAAACCTCCAACGACGTTGCTAAGTGAGACCCACCTATTACTGCCCACCTTCATCATCACAGGAGTGAGCTCTCAAACAATGAGCTCAGAGCTACTGCATCAGTGGAGTGAAAGTGCATGTGAGGGGGTTTAAATCAGAGAAACAGCTCACTCCTGTGATGGTGAAGATGAACAATAATAGCTAGGCATCTCTTAGAAACGTGCTTACAATGCCCTGGAAGTTTTATAGCCAGGCTTCATAAGGTATGTAAATGGCCTACAATTTTGGTCAAAGCTGTACAGCTTGTTTTCATCCACAGACACCACTTATCTGCATAGGCAGTTTTATGGTAAAAGTGAACTAACCCTTAAATACTTAGTACTCATTTTATTACTGTTCTCAAACTATTTGTACCTATCATTAGTTATCCATGCTGTTGGCACTGATTTGACGAACAATGTTGTGGTGAAGAGAAAAAGGAGACTGCAGATAGCAATTGCAGTCTATGGAAAATACAGGGTCATACAGAGAACAGGAATAAGCTTATCTATTTATCTAGGGTAATATAATCTGCAGCCTTTTTATTTTGAGTATAGTTCTTTCCCATGGCACTTAAAGAGGAGCTCCAGTCCCCCCCCCCCAAAAAAAAAATAAAAAATAAAAGTCAGCAGCTACAAATACTGTAGCTGCTGACTTTTACCAGGGATCCAGCGATGTCGGCACCCAAGTCGATTTTCAGTCGGCTTCCTGTGCAGGTGCTACCATCTTCACTGAGGCTGCATTCACATGTCAGCATTTGGATCGCGGGCAGAATTGCCGAGATTCCGCCCGCGATCCCGCCCGCAATCCGGAGATTATTGCAAATCGCGGGACACCTGTGCGTTGCCCGTGATTTGCAATAGCACCCCAAATGCTGAGCGATGTTGCCGCGATTTCCGCCTGCCGAATCGCGGTAACATCGCGCAAAAAAAATCGCGGGACGCTTTACGCCCAAAAAAGTACAAGAGCTTCTTTGGAGCGTATTGCGTCCCGCGATTTTTCTTGCGCAATGTTACTGCGATTCGGCAGGCGGAAATGGCGGCAACATCGCTCAGCATTTGGGGTGCTATTGCAAATCACGGGAAACGCACAGGCGTCCCGCGATTTGCAATAATCTCTGGATCGTGGGCGGAATCGCGGCGATTCTGCCCGTGATCCAAACGCTGACATGTGAATGCAGCCTAAAGGAAACCGACAGCGAAGCCTTCAGGCTTTACAGCCGGTCTCCCACTGAATTGTCCCGCGGTCCTCTGAGACCTGTGATGTGTCCTAGAAGTCAGCGAGGGGAAGGAGGAGATTGCGATCAGACTAGGAAGTGGGAGCGGGTACCAGTCAAATCCAGGTACCTGCTCTTCCCCCCCAAAAAAGTGTGAAATGTGGCAGTGGGGTGGGGGTTGGGGGGTTTGCAAACAAGCAGAGCTTCCCCTTTTTGGTGGAGCTCTGCTTTACGCAAAAGTCAGTATAATGCTATGTAGAACAGCCAGTACAGTCATTGTTGGGTTTTTCCAGAACTTCTATATCCTGGCATTTTACACAAAATTCTGGACAGATAGAATCACAAATTGCATTCCTAATAATGAGCAAGTCCAACTTTATCAGGATACTTATTAGAACATAATTATAATAATAATAATTTACCAGCACCAAAAGGCATGTGGGCATCATTCTTCTTAAAATGCCCTTTTTCATCCAGAAAATGATTTGGGTTGAATTCTTCTGGCTGTGCGTAATGATCCGGGTCCCTATGAACAGACGCCAGGAGTGGAGTGACATGTGTGCCCTAAAAACAAAAATATTGTCAACATGTGCAGGATTTTCAAATATATTTTTTATTATGTTTAGGATTTTTAAAAACTCGTCATCCCCCCCCCCCCCCGACACTTGAAGCTGGGGTAGGAAGATCTTAAATAAAGTGAACGTCAGAAGAAAAAAGAATGCAAGCGTTAAGCGCTGAATTCTTTTTAAAGCTGAACAGATCAGAACCAGAAGTCAGTGAGAACAGAGACTTTGCGAGCTGTATTCCTTACAACAGAAAGCTGGTCTATTTTATTCCTGTGAGTGCAAATATTATTACTAAATACATTTAAGTTCATATTTTTTTGCACTATTGGCAATTTCTCTATGTTTATTTTGAAAAACCACCCTATGTATGGAGAGATGACTATGACCTTTTAAAGGGTCCCATAAATTACGGTACATCTACACTTCCTAAGTGACACCTCATGAGAGGCAACCCCATTAGTGCCCGGCCGGGACTTGAGGACTGAAACAACAAGCCCCACCAATTGGTCAGATCTGGAGGAGTTAGGCGCATATGACCTATATGATATACATTATTTTGGATTAATCTTTAAGGTGAGCTTGTAGGGTACGCAGTGTTAGAACATCTTGTTGGATACCTTCTTCTGGATATTTTTTTGAAACATCGGAAGACTTGTCACAAGTGGAGTGAACTTTTGAACACATATATAAATGACTCAAATGAGAGAATGTGTGGTGTTTTATACTTACATTTTGGACTTTATAGCACCAAGGTAGGGAGGCCCGGAGAAAAGAGAAAACTTAGACGCAGGGCCTACATGACTAGGTTAGAAGGGGTTTGAGCAAAGGAGGTGTTTGGATGGAAAAGTAATGGAGGAAGTTGGTGCTCACCGGATTGGTGGAAAGGTGGGAGCAAGTGGGGCTTCAGGAGTTGAAATGGGGGAAGGGTTGGGAAGAGTTCTTAGTCAGAAGAGATCTTGGACCGGACAACTTTCCACCCTCACTCCTTTAGGGTTATGAGTTTTTTGCAGTTGTTTTGTTTTTTGTTCTGTATTTTGCAGGTCAGGGCATTTATGTCATAGCGGCTGGTGGGCCACAAGGTCCTTAGATGTGTTATGATTTAGGGTAAAAGGCACATTTGTAGGGACCCATCTTAGATACAGCTCCCACTATTCTGGCTGGTGGTACCTGCGATGTTGGGTTGTCTCCAAGTCGGTGCTTTCTGCAGCTGGAGGCCTAATAAATGGTGGTTACACAGGTACTTGTAGTGCATGCCCAAAAGGAATTTGGGGCCCCTTGAATACTGTCTGATGTTCATATGTTAATATGTTTATTATGTTATTTATATTTGGCTAATAAAACGCTGCTATGGCCATTAAAACTCCAGTCGGTGTCATGTCTGGACAATTTTATAAATAGTGGTTGGTGGAGTGGTGGTCAGGCAGTTTGGTCAAAGCCTCTTTAGTACCCTAGTCATGTGGTATCAATGTCTAACACAAGGATAGAAAGCAAATGATTGTGTGAAGTTTTCTTTATCACATTCTGTATTGTGCACATGTAAGACATGCAGCTTTGCGGTTGGGGTATCATTTAAAGTGTATTTTGGATTGTATTTTTTTCCTCAGACCAGTAGTAAATATAGTGTGTCGAGGGACACACAGGGTCACTGTGATATTGGTTTTAGTATTTTTTATCTCATTATTTAATACATTACTTATTATTTTTTTGTCACAGTTATATGTAATAGATACAAGTCACTTTTCTTTATCTACTTAACGTCTGGAAGATTTACCCCCCTTCATGACCAGGCCATTTTTGCGATATGGAACTGTGTTACTTTTTTTTCTTTTATAATATCTATTTTTATTGAATATTCAATTTACATCAAAAGACAGTGGAGGGAACCACTGCCAGAGAGAAAAAAAAAACAAAACAAAAACAAAAAACAGTCAAGGCAAAAGATTACAATCAATAACCTAGGTACAGCTCCGCAATTACAGGC
Organism: Pelophylax lessonae; assembly: GCF_965119305.1. Classification (NCBI taxonomy): domain Eukaryota; kingdom Metazoa; phylum Chordata; class Amphibia; order Anura; family Ranidae; genus Pelophylax; species Pelophylax lessonae. Next base: position 65,296,229 of record NC_138774.1, read on the forward strand.
TAAGCAGTGTGCATGAAGGCCTCATTGTAAGATATGCTTAGGAGACATAAATGCATTTAACATCATAGACAGGGAGGATAACGACAAATCTTCAAGCTTCCACAATTAAAGAGGCTAAAAATCAGGGAAATAAATGAAGGGCACAGTCACTCAAAGAGAGACATGGTTAAGAAATAGGAACCTTAGAGGCTATACCAAAGTGGGCTTGGGACATCAGTAAAAGGACCTTGGGAGGATGGGCACACTGGTGGCTCTGTAATAGTTTTGGGGTGCTCCAACCATGGGTTCCAGATTTTGACAAATGAAGTTGGACAACCTCTAGCGTCGTAGGAAACCTTATACAGGAAAAGCACTGAATTTACCAGAGATTTCCACTGCTGCCGGTAAGGGGGATTACATGATTTCCAGTGCAAAACTATAGTTTACTTTTCTAGTATAACATAACAACATACTCAAACGCACTCTCATGACCTTGCAGGGGGCTAAGGGCTCCACCAGACCCAACAAGCAGACTTTCAACTCGCTGGGCACCAAAATCGTCGTCACCATAGAGATAAACTGGAGGACTTGCATCCAAAAATCAAAAATTACGGGACAACTCCGATGTGAATAAAGTCTGCATGTTGGCTGGAACAGTGCCAGCAAACCGAAGAACCAGTAGGCCCAAGTTTTCCCATCCTATCAGCGACCAAGTAAATGTGGTGAACAATTTTGAATTTAATTAGTCTATCTCTTACGGGGACAAGGTACTGAAAGGGATGATCCCAAACTTCATCCCAGTCATCATTGTCCAGTTTGGGAACATCGATCGTCCATCATTCCCTGCAATTAGTCAGGCTTGCAGAAAGAGGTGGATGTACAGCCTGGTACAATACAGAGTGGGTCTTAGGAATGGAATCAGTGTGGAGCACTGTGTACTTTACCTAACAATTGCATGGTCATGCGACACTGTACCTAATTAAAATTGATGTAATTTTTTCCCCACAAATAGAGCTTTCTTTTGTTGGTATTTGATCACCAGTGCATTTTTTTTTTTTTTTGCACTATAAACAAAAAAAGACCAACAATTTTGAAAAAAAAAAAACAATATTTTTATTTTCTATTAAAAAACACACCCAATTAAAAAAATTAAAAAAATCTAATATGTTCATAAATTTAGGCCAATATATATTCTGCTACATATTTTTGCTTAAAAAGAAAAAAAAAATCCAAAAAGCGTATATTGATTGGTTTGCGCAAAAGTTGTAGCATCTACAAACTATGGGATACACTGTATACTGGAATTTCTATTTATTTATTTTTTATACTAGTAATGGCACCGATTAGAGACTTATAGCGGGGCTGTGATATTGTGGAGGACAATCAAACACTAACTGACACTTTGTGGAAACCAGTAATACTAATACAGTGATCAGTGCTAAAAAATATGCACTGTCACTGTACTAATGACACTTGCTGGGAAGGAGTTTAACATCTAGGGTGAACAAGGGGTTAAATGTGTGCCTAGCCAGAGCTTTTGTGTACTGTGTGAGGTGCTTTTACTAAGGGAAGTGATTCATTTTCTTTCCCTGCATTGCAGGAAAAGGAAATCCAGCACTTCGCCCCTGTCAGAAAGGAGCTCTGCCTTGTTTATATAGGCAGAGCTCTGTTCTGTGTGTCTTCCTGACGATCGGCCTCTGCTGTGACAAATTAGATCAGCAGAAGCGGTGCGCTGGTGGCTCATACACATGCCCCCTACCCTGAAGTGCAGAAGCCCATATATATATATATATATATATATATATATATATATATATATATGTATATGTATATATATATATATTTATATATATGGGATTCTGCACAGCGTGGTCACTCTGTAACAGTAAATCTGCTATCAGGAAGTTGGCAAGTGGTTAAGAGAAGAAATAAAAAATCTTTGGCAGATAAAATATCTCCCTTACATGTATTTCATCTGTTTATTTAGTTGTATGACTGGAGTTTAAAGCTTTAAAGGTGCATGCTATAGGGCTGTCAATTTTACCCTTTCTTCATTACTTAATTGGCTACTCTCCTAGGACAAACGTGTTCTTTTAGGGTATTAGGACAGCTAATATGCCTTTTGTAAGTCAGCAATTTGCCAGTGAAGGTTTCAGATTATGGTCCTGAAGTATGCACTTTGAAAACAGACTAGCAATGGCATCTCCCACATTATCCAAATGTCTGGTAGTACTGGAGTTCTCTTACCTTCGGGATTGAATATCCTCTGTAAAATGTGTCTCTGGATGTGCAACGAGGAAGACTGACTGGCAGCACATCACAAAACCTTACGAGTTCATGGATCGCAGCCTCTGTATATGGCATATTGCTTCTGTCACTTACAGATGGCAGCCGGTTTCTTCCAATAACACGGTCAATCTCTTCTTGCATTTTCTCTGGACCAGGAAACAGTATAGAAGGTATGGAAGTTGAATGTATGACTCATCACATTCTGTCCCTGTACTGTACAATTCTTTGCAGAATATATCAGATCTTGCTAAGTCCCCAAGGGATAAAAAATGTTATTTATCATTCAGCTTGATCATTTTATACCATTATCAAATTTCCAGAAATATTGTGACTTTTGTCAAAGAGTCTTGCCTGCACTGTTCATCCTAGGTTTATCCATGTATCTTTTTACATCTGTCTTCCTCCCAACATCCATTATCCCCTTAGAAAAGCCTCCCTCTTCCCTGCTACTGACCATAAAGGGTAAGTGCAAAAAGTGTGTATCCTAACCCTTTGCTCTGCTTTTAAAACTGTAAAATAAGACCTCAGATTTCAGATGCTGCTGTGTTGGTGACCACCACTTTCCCAAGGCTAGGGACAAAGGATGGGCTTCGAGTTGGAGTTCGACTTGAGCATCGGGCGTTCATGTGTTCGCTGAACACACGATCAAATGGGGCACTCGGAGGAAGGTTCGCCCACCGATGAGCGCCCCATAATGCACTGCGCTGGTGCAGTGAATAAATTACTGATTGTCTGATGATTGGCCAAAGCATGCACATGACCTGTATGCTTTGGCCAATCACAGCACAATGTCCGTGATTGGCCAAAGGCAGGGAGCCTTTAGCCAATCAGGGTTCAGGGCCTAAGTCCACACCCCACACTATATAAAGCTGCTGGTTACACGGCAGCAGTGTAGAGTGTGTTAGGGTGAGATAGGAATGAGATTAGGCAGGAAGTTAGTGGATTGTGCGTTGTATCTAGTAATAGATCAGCCAATGTAGTATATGTATATATTTTTCAGCTATTGTAGGATATATCAGATAGTTGAGTATATATATTTATCAGTTATTGCAGGATATATATCAAGCAGTGCAGTGTAGTGTAGGGCTGATTCTTATGTTACACAGTGTAGTGCAGTCAGTTTAGTGCTGTGTTGTGATTGTAGTGAGGCCACTGAAGTATATTGTATGAAAATTGGCAGGAGGGGGGTGAAAGTGGCCTGTATTTAAGAGGTTAAGGGGAATCCTATGACAGAATAAAAAAAAAATGGGTTTGGTCTGCGCCCCCCCCCATATCCATACCAGGCCCTTTGGGTCTGGAACAGATTTTAAGGGAAACTAGGATAAAGGGGGGGAGGGGATGAGCGTGCGCCCCCTCCTGAACCATACCAGGCAGCTTGCCCTCAACATGGGGAGGGTGCTTTGGGGTGCCCCCCACAGCACCTTGTCCCCATGTTGATGTGGACAAGGGCCTCTTCCCGGACAACCCTGGGCTGTGGTTGTCGGGGTCTGCGGGTGGGGGGCTTTTCTGAATCTGGAAGCCCCCTTTAACAAGGGGTCCTCCAGATCCCGCCCCCCCCTATGTGAATGGATATCAGGTACATCGTACCCCTACCCATTCACCAAAAAAGTGTACAAAAAAATAGTGTCCCCCGATGTAAATCCATCGTCAATCAAGTCGCCCGCCACAGCACCTGAAAAATAGAGAAAAAAAAAAAAAAACGCTCCCGCCTCTTCACACGCCTCCCGCGTAATAAGCTGTTTGAGCTGTGACCACTCTTTTATAGGAATCTGACGTCACGAGCGCCCCATAATGCACTGCGCTGGTGCAGTGAATAAATTACCGACGTCACGTCAGAAGAGTCAGTGACACCGGGTGGTGTCCCCGTCCCTTTCCTATAAAAGAGCTCCAGCAGCTCATTATGCGGAAGGCATTAGAAGAGGCGGGAGCGTCTTTTTTTTTCAATTTTTCGGGTGCGGCGGCAGGCAACGTGATTGACGATGGATTTACAAAAACTGGCTTTCGTCTTTATTTTTTTGTACATTTTTTTGGTGAATGGGTAGGGGTATGATGTACCTGATATCCATTCACATGGGGGGGTGGGATCTGGGGGCTCCCTTGTTAAAGGGGGATCCCAGACTCAGATAAGCCCCCCACCTGCAGACCCCGACAACCACAGTCCAGGGTTGTCCAGGAAGAGGCCCTTGTCCCCATCAACATGGGGACAAGGTGCTTTGGGGGGGGGGCACCCCAAAGCACCCTCGACATTTTCAGGGCAAGCGGCCTGGTATGGTTCAGGAGGGGGAGCCGCTCACTCGCTCCCCCCCCTTATCCTGGCCAGCCAGGGTGCTTGCTTAGATAAGGGTCTGAGGGTCTGGTATGGATTTTGGGGGGGCCCCACACAGTTTTTTTTTTAAATTTTGGTGTGTTGTTCCCCTTAAAATCCGTACCAGACCCAATAGGCCTGGTATGGACTGGATGGGGGGGTGGGGGGATTGGTGCGGGAAACCCACACCGTTTTTTTTATGTTTTTTATTTATATTGCTGGGAGCCGACAATACATTACAGCCGCGAGCAAGTTGAAATTAAATGTTTTCCTTTAGAGATGTCAGTATTGCTGCAGCAGGCTACATCCATCGTACAGATGCGCTATTTAAGCATCATTAAAATCACTGCTCCTGTAAAAACGATTGTTTTTAAAAAAAAATATTTGCATTGGTACATGTTCCCCAGGGCAGTACCCAGGCCCCCATACACTATTTTTGGGCAATAACTTGCATTAAAGCCTTTAAAATTAGCACTTTTCATGTTCGTGTCCCATAGACTTCAGAGGAGTTTGCATGTTCTAACAAACTTTTCCCCTGTTCGCGATGTTCTGGTGCGAACTGGGGGGGGGGGGGGGTTATGTTCGGCTCATCACTACTAGGGACTGTGTAAATGCTGAGGTATTATGCTGATCCTGTGAAGGGTAACAGATTCACTGTGCCTTCCTGTATGAAATTATAGTCATCCTGGACACATGCAAATTTGGATGTAAATTGCCATTACTCTCCCACTGCTTTAAACTACCCAAACCTGCAGTACTGCTCCTCTCACCTTTCTTCGGATAAACAGGGTGCCAGTTCAAAATAACCCATCCCAGCTCAACATTAAAAAGAATATAAAGTGATACCTGATGTCTGGGAATCCCTAGGCACCACATCCCTATAATAATATTCAGAATGAGTAAAGGGAGTAGAAGATGGGATTTTAAAAGTTGTCACACAGGAAATGCATAAAAATATCAAATGTTTATTATACTGATGCAATGTATTCATCTCTACATGTTTCGCCAAACTATGGCTTCTTCAGGAGACTTTATGAATACTGCATACTTTAGCTATTTACTAGAAATTCAAAAGACAATATATGGTGCATACAAAAACACATTCAACAAAAGAATACAATGAATACATATGGGTGGGTTAAACCCTTCCACTATAGTGTGTGATATAATTAAGTGCAAACATTCTTAGGTATTCTGGGGGACTCCCTCCCCTGAATTTTAGCAAAAAAAGAATTCTGATAAATATCCATCACCATCTGGGTATAACATCAATAACCAGAGGGGAGAATATAGACCCCCAAATCAGCCTGCCTATAGAGGAGATAGGTCAAAAATGATTACCGAATACAAATAGATAAAAACCGCCATCACAGCCAAAAAGGGGGACTATACCTACCACTGACATGGATCCAAAATAGCCCATAAAGAGGCCATACAGTCCATCTTTGTGCGCTCTTTTGGAACATTGTCAGTGGTAGGTATAGCCCCTTTTTTGGCTGTGATATATGCGTTTATCTGTTTGTATTTAGTTTTTATTTTTAAACTATCTCCTCTATAGGCAGGCTCATTTTGGGGTCTATATTCTCCTCTGTGGTTACTGATGTCTTTTTTCTTTTTTGATTCTTTTTTGCCAAAATTAAGGGGAGGGAGTCCTCTAGATTACCTTTGCACTTATTAATATCACACAGTATAGTGGAGGGTTTTAACCAACCCATATGTATTCATTGTATTCTTTTGTTGAATGTGGTTTTTGTTATCTATTGTCTTTTGAATTTCTAGTGAATTGCTATGCAGTATTTATAAAGTCTCCTGAAAAAGCCATGGTTTGCCGAAACATGTATAAATGAAAACATTCCATCAGTACAGTATGGATATTTCATGATGCTATCATGATGTTTTTTTTTCAAAAATAATTGACATTTTATTGTTTATAATAAAAATTTGATATTTTTATACAATTTCTGTGTTTGGCACCATATTCTATCTTCTACTTCCTTTACTCAATCTGAATATTATAAAGAATAGATGAATAATAACCACCCTCCACTTTCCACTCTTCCAAATACTTTTATTCAAGCATCAACAATATAGCTGCAAAAATAGTGTCTCCACCCATAAGAGACCAAGAGGTTTTAAATAGGATAAAACTTGGAAATCACCTGACACCTCTGGGTATTTCATGAGCACCAAGAATCCATATCTTAGGTTAGTGCTGACTGTCTCTGTTCCTCCAAACAGCAGGTTTTGAATTGTTCTGGCCAAAGATTTGGCGTAAAAGGCGGTGTCTGGGTTGTCTGTTTCCTTAACGTGTAAAAATAATTTAACTACGTTAAAGCAATATAAAAACATAAGATTTATATTTTGTTCACTGATATCTAGCAAGGTACTGTAAACAAGTCATAACAGGTAATAAATGGAAAACAAATCTTACATTTATGGGTTCTTTCATGTACTGTTGAGTTTAGAGTCACCTGCCAGTTTTTTTAGGCGGATTCGAATGGAAGCACCAAGTAAGTCTATAGACAGGTAGATATAAACAGACATGTGTTTGTTTACATCTGATTACCTTTGATTTTGTCTTGGTCTGAATAAATCTAGAAAAGGTCTGCATCCTTTTTCATTTTTTCAGACCTAAACGTGACGGATCGGAGCTAGTTGGATAGAAGTGGATGCACCCTTAACACAGGGCACTTAAAGTAAAACTAAAGGCGACACATTTATTTTTTCATTTTGGATAGCTTAAGGGAGGGTTAAAACGAGCCAGGTTTTTTTTTTTTTTTCGCCATCTGTGTCCTATAGGGGGGATTTTCCTTCACTTTCTGTCCTATAGCCAAAACAGTGAGTGAAAGGAAATCCCTCCAAGTGAAGGAATTCTAGGATATTAACAGAACTAGTGTACCCATTGGAAGATTTCCCCTCTAATACTGTTCTGGTGGCAACATTTGGGATTTTCTTTTACTTGCGATGATAACAGTAAACAGGACAAATAGAGGGTGAATCTCTCCAATGGGGGCAAGGACAGTAGTTAAAACTGACAGGTGTTCTAACCCCTCTCTACTCTATCCAAAATGTTAAAATTTTGGGGAATTTGCTCATGGGGGGTTTGCACTGCTTTAGGTCACTATATAGTTTAGAGTTTAACTGGGTATGAATAGGTTGGAGTGATGCACTCTCCAGTGGGTGAGGATGAAGTCAGTTTGGCCCTTTCCTGGGGTGCTTCACGTGATCCAAGAGGCTGCAAGACCATTCTCACAGTTCCATGTGATCGGTGCATAAGAGGGAGCCAGCTGTGAGCCATCGGAAAATCACAGCCAGCTCCCACATCCAAGATGGTGATCTGAAACCCAGCGAACAATTGGCTCCAGTTAGGACAGTGATTGACTTCATGGGCTGAAAAATACCTGTTTGTTAAAATTTCTATTTAGTCTCAGCAGGCTAGTCAGGGAGTGATGGAATCGTGCAACTGAGACTGTAATCTTCAGGTTCACCTTTAGTAGATTATTTTTACAATGTAGCAGAGTGTCTCAGAGTGAGTTGGAAAAGTCCTTTTCAGGATTTACACACCTCCCAGGCTCCTCCCATACACATTTAGAGATCTCTAAAACCTGGTCCGGTTCAGGTTTTGCTACTCCCCCCTGTGGCAATTTACACTCACCTTGAACCTGCAGTCAGTGCTCTCAAACCTTGGGAACAGACAAGTCATGCCTGGGAGAGCTAATAGGTTGGTGTAAGCTGTAAAACTGCATCTGCGGAGGCTGAAAAGCACTAGGCATGCTCAGCCTGATAGTCAGGATTGATGTTTGTGTAGTTAGTGCCGGGACATGGGTAGGATTTTGGTTTTTAATTTTTTGCCCTGGTACTTTGTGGAATACTGTACAGCAACTGTAAACAGAACCAATAAATGCAGCACCGTTTGTCACTACCTCAGTGGACTGGTTTCTGTGCCTGAAAGTGTGCCCACCCCAGGGAGCTTTTGTACCTGCTACCTATCACCAGCTCATAACATGTATATAAAAAACAAAGACTATGGCCATTTCGGTAAGGAATCCTGTAAAGGTATAGATCCAAGTTATGATTACCTCTTTGATCTTTATAAGGAAACAGTCAATGTAGTCACGAGGATTTTCAGAATCCAGAGTATCCTTGTGGTATTTGATGATTTCCTTTGAAATGTCAAAGATCATGTCAAAATACTTTTGTATTCTTTTGTGTGGACCTGGCAAGTATTCCATAAGTTTTGGATACATGTTGTACAGCTGCATTGCCAAAAACAAAACATACATACAAAATTTAAACGAAGAACAAAAGAGCACAACCAGAGCGTGGACATGTAACACCAAATGCTCAGAGGGGGCAAGCCAAGGGGACTGCAGCCTGATGGCATCTAGGGACCTTGTGCTGAAAGTCTAATAACACAACCCTAATGACAAAATAGTCATTCTTAAAAAGCATGACAACATGGGGTTGAGATACTAAAGGCAAATAGATTGTCCACTTTGCAAGGACATTTTCTGTCTTGAGCTTGATGAATGTAGTGAGTATTCACTTTGTAAAAAATACCCAGTTATGTGCAAGGAAAATAAAAACACAGGATTTCTGGTTGCACCTGATTGGATTATGGAAGTCTACAGAGCTTCACCTCATTCACTAACCTCTAAGGAAAATTACCTTGCAATGTGCAACTTCCTTTGCAAAGTGAAAAGCCAATTTGCCTTTAATAAATAAACCTCCATGCATCTTCTCTTTAAATAGTTCTCTACTTAAAGGAAAACAATTCTTTTTGGCAGTTTTTAATTTAGTTATACACCTAAAGCTGATTAGATGAAGGTACGTTCAATTGAAATGAATTCAGTAGAATGTAGTAAAACTGTCAATATGAGATAGATTTACAAAATATTGGAAAGTGCAAAATCTGATTGAGGCCCGATTCACACTGGTGCGACGTATTTTCCGACTTTGAGAGCACATGTCGCATGACATGTATAAATCAATGGTTCCCTATTAGAGCCGTCTTAACTGGTCTGACACAAGTCGGCCCGACTTTGAAAAAAGGTTCCTGCACTACTTTGGTACAACTTCAATGCCATAGAGTGTAAAAGTCACAATAAGTTGGATCAAAGTTGGTCTGAAATTGCAGGACAAAGTCAGATCGGAAGTCGTACTACTTTCTTGCTAGAGCAGTGTGAACATAGCCTCAAATATTTTTTTTTGTCAAGGCCTAATTGAACAAGCTGAAGGTAGAAACTGATTGGCTACAATGCACAGCTGTGCCAAGTTTTGCACTCTCCAGTTTTATTAAACCAAGCCCTCTGTGTCAATGTGTTATAATACCCATGAGACATTAATGATAATGTGTTAGCTACACATACAGGTTTTAATTGCTGCTTAATGATTTCCCTCTCAGCAATATCTATTCTGCAGATGAGCTTAAAGAATCTGGCAAAAGTAAACTTCTATATGTGGTAAAGAACTTTGCTATATACACCCAACCAAAAGCAGCAACCTAATTGTGGGATAGACACAAATTAAACAATACATCAAAGTGAACATATATTGAGCACAAATGTATATTGTGCAATATATCAAAGGTAAGGTTGTGCTATATACACATGAAGTTAGTGCAACAAGATTTGTGCAATTACTTGAAATCAAACTAAAAAAGTGTAATGAAGAAATAACCTATATCTTGCACCCTGTAGAGTAAACACAGTATTGAATTCAACACACTAATCAAAGTGAATGTTCCCCGTGATGATCAACACTTTACACCAGTGCTTCATTGAATCTAAGATGAATACATCAAATGTTCAACACACTCCTTAAATCTGATCTTCTCCGTGAAGGTAAAAAGGTCCCACCACCAAGTGTAAATCCTCCACCAGGACAAGGTTGTCTACTTACCAAAGAGTTAGACCTCAACAGGTCAGCAGCACTATTGGCTTACACCCAGCCAAGGCCTTTATCACCAGAAGAGTGAACTAATTGAGTATCCTCAGCGTTGACCAGACCGGGGGTTTCAGTTCTAAGCCTTATGGAGGCAACATTCAGTTAACTACTTCCGGACCGCCCGCCGCCGATTAACTGCGGCAGGCTGGCCCTCCTGCGCGAACCGACATAGGTTTATGTCGGTCACGCGTCTGCAGCTAGGGGGCGAGCGCGCGCACCCAGCGGCGCGCTCCCGGCCCCACTCATCAGCGGGGACTCCCATGCACGGGGCAGGCAGTTCCGATTGCTGTCTGACACTCGTGATCGCTCCCCGCTGAGAGAGAAGAATGGTCAGCTGTTGTAAACACAGCTGACCGTTCTTCTCTCTGGGATGATCACAGAGTGCCTGTGATCCTTCTATGTAGGATCACATGTCTCTGTAATGAGTTCACAAGTCCCATACAGTTATAATCACTCCCCTAGGCTCACATGTAACCCCTTCATTACCCACTGTGTTAACACCTTCCCTGCCAGTGTCATTAGTACAGTAACAGTGCATATTTTTAGCACTGATTACTGTAGTAATGTCACTGGTCCCCCCAAAAGTGTCAAAAATGTTAGTTAGGGGTCCGATCTGTCCACCGCAATGTCGCAGTCCCGCAAAAAATCACAGATCGCCGCCATTACTAGTAAAAAAACAAAAAAAAACAATAAAAATGACATAAACTTTTGCGCAAATCAATCAAAATATGCTTATTGCGATTTTTTTTTTTACCAGAAATATGTAGCAGAAAACAAATTGGCCTAAAATGTTAAAAATTTTTATATTTTATATATTATTTTTTTTTGGGAATGTTATATAGCAGAAAGTGAAAATTAATGTTTTTCTTTTTTTTCAGAATCGCTCTTTTTTTGTTTATAGCGCAAAAAATAAAAATCGCACCACCAAAAGAAAGCTCTATTTGTGGGAAAAAAAAGGACATCAATTTATTTGGGTAAAGCGTCGCATGTCCGTTAAAGTAACGCAGTATGCCGAATCGCAAAAAATGGCCTGGTCATTAAGGGGGCAAATCCTTCCGGTCCAGAAGTGGTTAAGAAAACCTCAAGTCATGTCACTCGGTAATTAAAAGCCTGAGGATATTGCTCACTTGTGATTTTACAAATAAATACCAAACAATATTGCGCAATTATATGTTCTCACTTTTTTTTGGAAAACGGTTTAACCATATGATTGGTGATCAAGCTCATCACGATCTCTTGTGAGCCCAGGGGGCCAGCCATCATAAGTACATGCTTTACCCAAAGAGGCTATCTGATTAACAATAGAGCAAGCCGGGTCCTGGAGGCCCTCTGTTTTCTGGTGAGTTACCCTCATACCAACGGGTGAAGGATAAGCACAATCACTTTATAAGCAATAGGACTTGTCAGAGCATTTTGTCAATATTGTGGTGGAATTTTTTTGCACTGGATGAATAAATGGACTTTATTTAATATTTTTATTTTATTTAACTATATAATTCAATATTTATGTATTTATTTATTTATTTAGCACTTAGCACTTTTAGTTACGGCGCCTCAAATCTTTCTCTTTTTTCCTTTTTTTTAATATGTTTTTTGGAGTTTTCCAAAAAAATTGATTGTAGCCGTATCTATTAAATTCCCTTGTATGTAATAACTTAACTCTTAGTATCACCCCACTGGGAGGCGCCATTTTTATATCTTTATTGCACATTAAAGGGCCAGGAGGTGGCGGCAGGAAGGGGCTAAGGCCTCATGCATGTGGGTGGTTTGGCCCATCAGCATCAAAGCCTGGCATTTTCTGGCACCTGACAGGCACAGATGCAGTGTTCAGCTCACTTCCAGTAGGCTGTCAAAATTTATGACAGGCTGAAACAGTTGGTATATGGATGTTGTACCAGTGCAAAGTCCTGCATTTGTAGCATACATCCCTGAATGAATACGGTCCTAAATATGAACACCGATCGGTACAGCATCCAACTGCCCCATATTTCAGCCTGTCAAGGATTTTAGGAGGCTGCTGGCAGTGGGCTGGACGCTGCACCTGTGTTTCCCGGTTGCCCAAAAACAACGGAGGTTAATGCTGATGGGTCAAGCCACCCATGTGCTTGTAGCCTACAGTGAAAATTAAGATGATTTTGGGTGAGCTTCAATATACCTTTTTCACGCACACACGCTCCAAGCATTTGTGCATACTATGACCATTTATCTGTAAAGACTATGCCCATTTGTTTGGAAAGACTATGCCCATTTATTTTAGATGTATTTTTGGTGAGAAGTGAAAAGGCAATTTGTGTCCTAACCCCAGTTGTATATCATGGACCATAAGAAACTTCAGAGTATCACAAATGGCACTGTTCACGTGCATATACCTATTTATCTACAGAATTTATATATTTTTTGTCTATCTATTTATTTGAGCCTTTAGGGTACCATCCATAGGGTACCATTTAGAAATGTGTCCCTGCTCTAACTCATTCAGCTGTGTGTGCACATTTCAGCTTGAGCTACTGAGCTCTGTAAACAATATTTTTTTATAACAAAGGAAACTTTTAAAAATAAACTAAGAGCTTCACCTGCTGGCTAAATACCAGTATATATATATATATATATATATATATATATATATATATATATAGTGCATTGCGAAAGTATTTGGCCCCCTTGAACTTTGCGACCTTTTGCCACATTTCAGGCTTCAAACATAAAGATATAAAACTGTAATTTTTTGTGAAGAATCAACAACAAGTGGGACACAATCATGAAGTGGAACGAAATTTATTGGATATTTCAAACTTTTTTAACAAATAAAAAACTGAAAAATTGGGTGTGCAAAATTATTCAGCCCCCTTAAGTTAATACTTTGTAGCGCCACCTTTTGCTGTGATTACAGCTGTAAGTCACTTGGGGTATGTCTCTATCAGTTTTGCACATCGAGAGACTGAAATTTTTGCCCATTCCTCCTTGCAAAACACCTCGAGCTCAGTGAGGTTGGATGGAGAGCATTTGTGAACAGAAGTTTTCAGTTCTTTCCACAGATTCTCAATTGGATTCAGGTCTGGACTTTAACTTGGCCATTCTAACACCTGGATATGTTTATTTGTGAACCATTCCATTGTAGATTTTGCTTTATGTTTTGGATCATTGTCTTGTTGGAAGACAAATCTCCGTCCCAGTGTCAGGTCTTTTGCAGATTCCATCAGGTTTTCTTACAGAATGGTCCTGTATTTGGCTCCATCCATCTTCCCATCAATTTTAACCATCTTCCCTGTCCCTGCTGAAGAATAGCAGGCCCAAACCATGATGCTGCCACCACCATGTTTGACAGTGGGGATGGTGTGTTCAGGGTGATGAGCTGTGTTGCTTTTACGCCAAACATAACGTTTTGAATTGTTGCCAAAAAGTTCGATTTTGGTTTCATCTGACCAGAGCACCTTCTTCCACATGTTTGGTGTGTCTCCCAGGTGGCTTGTGGCAAACTTTAAACGACACTTTTTATGGATATCTTTAAGAAATGGCTTTCTTCTTGCCACTCTTCCATAAAGGCCAGATTTGTGCAGTATACGACTGATTGTTGTCTTATGGACAGAGTCTCCCACCTCAGCTGTAGATCTCTGCAGTTCATCCAGAGTGATCATGGGCCTCTTGGCTGCATCTCTGATCAGTCTTCTCCTTGTATGAGCTGAAAGTTTAGAGGGACGGCCAGGTCTTCGTAGATTTGCAGTGGTCTGATACTCCTTCCATTTCAATATTATCGCTTGCACAGTGCTCCTTGGGATGTTTAAAGCTTGGGAAATCTTTTTGTATCCAAATCTGGCTTTAAACTTCTCCTCAACAGTATCTCGGACCTGCCTGGTATGTTCCTTGTTCTTCATGATGCTCTCTGCGCTTTAAACGGACCTCTGAGACTATCACAGTGCAGGTGCATTTATACGGAGACTTGATTACACACAGGTGGATTCTATTTATCATCATTAGTCATTTAGGTCAACATTGGAACATTCAGAGATCCTCACTGAACTTCTGGAGAGAGTTTGCTGCACTGAAAGTAAAGGGGCTGAATAATTTTGCACGCCCAATTTTTCAGTTTTTTATTTGTTAACAAAGTTTGAAATATCCAATAAATTTCGTTCCACTTCATGATTGTGTCCCACTTGTTGATTCTTCACAAAAAATTACAGTTTTATATCCTTATGTTTGAAGCCTGAAATGTGGCAAAAGGTCGCAAAGTTCAAGGGGGCAGAATACTTTCGCAAGGCACTGTATATATATATATATATATATATATATATATATATATATATATATATATATGCAATATTTTATATTTACCTGACTAAAAAAGAAAAAAAAACTTATCTTTTGAATAAAGAAAATAAATCATTTTATGCTCACCGTTCCCCAGGTGCCACTCATGACAAGGAAGTTATTATAAATACTTTCAGTTATTGCCAATAGTCTCTTGTCTTCATAACTAAACCGATTGCCAAATACTATGGAGCAAATCACATTTGAGACTGTTCGAGCAAAGTATTTAGTGGGATTTACTGGATTCCCTAGGAAACAAGTCATACACATTAGTGTTATTTACTGTCTTTCCACATCCATTAGTGTAAGCCCCACTCCACCCCATAATGGTGTGTTTTTCCACTTACTGTTTGTTGCAGCTAAACTCATCACAACCCACCAACCTATCACCTGTGCCCACCTCTGCAGCCTATACACCTTAACACTCCTTAACATACAAACCTCCAAACTCCCTCATGGCTTATGACAGAGAAAAGATATATCTGTGCTTATATGCCAATAGCTTGTACATGTACTTAAACTAAAGAGGTGCTAAAGAGGTTTGACCACCTATTAACACTACAAATTCTGGATAGACCCTCTGCACACTTCAATGCACCCTTTCCAGCAAACTATGCAAATGTAAAACAGGGATACTTAGTTCACACAAATTGCAACACATGTTTAGGCTGACTAACTGTGTCAAGGTATTCCCTTTTTGGGCAGTCCTACACTGCCTTGCCACTGCAAATGCTACCGTGGACTCCATGCCAACATGGGGCATAAAGACCCAGTGTGCAGAAGGTCCATCCAGAATTTGGAGTGTTAATATGTGGTCACATCCCTTTAGCACCTCTGTTGTAATGTAGCTCAGTGACCAGATCTGAACCTAGTCGATCTACCCCACCTTGGGTCTTTATGCCCCATATTAGCATGGTGTCAACCATAGCATTTGCAGTGGCAAGGCAGTGTAGGACTGGCCAGAATAGGGATTACTTTGACACAGTTGGTAAACTAATCGTGTATTTCAATATGTGTGAACTAAATATCCCTGTTTTTCATTGCATAGTTTGCTGGACAGGGGGTAGCAGTGTGCAGAGGGTCCATCCATTTGTAGTCCCTCATGGCTTGTACCTCCACTTCTTATGAACCATAACCCACCCATGTCCTCTCCACCTTACCGTATGCGGCCCCCAACTACCCTGTGAAGGACTGTGACAGGCTTATTCTAAAAGGATATGGGGCTGAAAAACAGAGATGGACATGGAATTATGATCATATTTCAAAAATACAATAACAGATTAATTGAAGCCTTTGGTTTAGCTGTCCTCTTCCTTTGTAGCATATTTGATACAATACATACAAAATGAAATCTGATTTGTAGAGGAGCTGTACCCTTTGTCGTTTTAAACTCCTCTATGAGGAACTGAGCCTCCTCTTGTATTCGCTCCTCCAGACTCCTCTTCCCCATTCCAAAGTTCCTCAGTGTGAGCAGAGCAAAGCGCCGAAGTGACTTCCATCTCTCCCCATTGGTAAAGCCAAGGTCTGTTGGGGTGAAAAAATAAGAAAAACAGGTTTATAATCACTAATGTTCATGGGAGCTAGGTTCTTGTTAAAATTAGGTCAGAAACACACACTCTTGTTAAATCTGTCTATTAGATTTTAGTTTATCACAGTAGTTATCCTGCCTTGTGTGTCTTGAAAATACTCTGCATTGGGAGAAAAAACAGCTTCCCCAAACCCTCTTACCAAATGTCAGTCCACTTTTGCTAAGCCCTAAAACACTAATACATTCTTCTTGGTTCATCACTTTGATGGGTAGCTTCTGTCATCAAAAGGAAACTACAGAAGGCAGGAATGTGTGGGCACGCCATCAGAAAGTTCTGAAGGTTTGCCCGTCAGAGCAACAGACCATTTGACCATAACAGTAGGGTGCATCTAGGTGTCTACATCAGTTTTGTTTTGTTGATGTATTACCAGGGGGTTGACATGCCAAGAACACATACATGTTTGTTAACATAGTGTTGATATGTTGCTAGATTAAAAACATTTACGAACTGTATATTGTGATGAGAAAGCTTGTTGTCTAAGTGGAGATGGGGGACCAAGCAGGGCTGTGAAGGTTTTCGATCTGGCACCAGAAAGTACTATGGCTATGCTGATAGTATGTTTCAAGGTGTAAATGCTGCTGATAGGCTACAAAAATAGCAATAAGTTAAAGTGAAAAAAAAAAGTACAAAAATATATTCACAGAATTCTAAATGTCACAGGGCACGTAATTGCATAAAATATCAACTTAAATCATATTATTGAAAACCCTAAACAATTTTGACCACTGATTTTATAGGTTTTTATTATACCTAATTATTAAACCCAACATTTTATGTAAAAACTACATGCCATTTGAGATTCAGAATTGGGTTATTGTTTTTATATATTCTATTAAATGTTGTACACTTTGTTAAGCCCCATTCAGGACCCTCAAAGGGGAACTTTTATAGGCTTTAATCAGTAAACTAATTGTAAAAGACCCTCACACTACCACATAAATACATAAATCCATCTGTTCTGCAAATGTTCCTAGACTACTGTCCCATCTGGTCAGATGTTCTTAAACTTTTCTCATAGTTTTAAATGTTCTTGGAGTTTTAGGGAATTCACCCTGCGAAAAAACTCAAAGCGAGACTCCACTTTTGCTGAGAAAAAAAACATTCCCCTCTGGGTAATCTCTGTACGTTGTAAGGATTAAAACAACCTTTGTTGCAGATTCCTACCTTTTGTTATTCTGAAGAAATCCCTCTGTGTTTCTCTGTGCCCATAAGGCAAATGAATCTAATGGGAGTGGTTTCATAATTGTCAATCAGCTGTGGCACCTGCAGAGCACTAATGAGGAAATCTCCTGGGCCTGCATCCCATTAGATGTGTTCCTATTGGGAGTATCTCACCAAACATGCCATTTTTGTTACAGTGGATGTCTGAAATCTGACTTGTATCTTAATGCAGACTTCTGGGAAAATCAGTGAGCCAATCACACATGCAGGAAATTATGTTTCTGGGATGTGTTCATTCTGTGTACAGAACAGCTCCAGATAGTCATATTGCATTGCATTTACAGAAAACTACAGTGGCTGCAGATTGAAAAGGAAAGATAATTTTTTTTATAACATTCAATGACAATGTTACGTGTGTCACAATTGTATATGCTATATTGTTTTTTCTTTATTTGCTATTTTTTTTTGCTCACAAAAGTGGAGTTACCTGTTAAAGTGGAACTTCACCTGAAAAAGGAATTTCCACTGATTCTCACCCTCCCCCCTCCTCTGAATGTATTGTTTTTTTTTTTTTTTTTTACTGAAAGTGGGTATTGATTTCTGTTAGGTACCTGCTCCAGAAGTTCAGCCAGCCTCCTCCCTGCCCACAACCTCCTAGGACATATCACTTGTCTTAGGAGACTATGGGACTATTGAGAAAGTGCAGCGAGACTCATGCATGTGCAGTGGGGAGATGGCTGAAACACAGCCGGCTTCCCACAGGTAAGATAGAGGCGCGGGGGGACCAAACACCAGAAAATAACCAACCTGGGTAATGACAGCGCTGGATTCCTGTGCTGGCAATTGTCTCTTTACTAAAAGTCAGCAGCTACAGTATTTTTAAAAAAATTACCAAAGATCCTCTTTAACTGCTTCAGAATCGCCCCATGTACATATACTGTGGCAGGGCGGCCCTTTAGCGCAAAATCATGTACCTGTACATCATTTCCAGTCTGGGACGCACATGTGCGTCACCCACAATCCGCTCTCACTGTGATTGGACACAGTGGGAGCTGAGCAGCAGGTCCGGCGGACCTGATGTTTGCCGGCACCCGGCGATCGTTTCTGAGAGAGGCAGAACGGCGGTCTGCCTATGTAAACAAGGCAGACCGCCGTTCTGTCAGAGGGGAATATCGAGATCCTGTGTTCCTGAGAAGGAACACGGATCTCTGTCTTCCCCCAACCAAAGCATCCCACACACATTTAGTAAGCACTCCCAGGGAACACATTAACTTTTTGATCACCCCTGATGTTAACCCCTCCCCTGCCAGTGTCATTAGTACAATGACAATGTATTTTTTTTTAGCACTGATCACTGTATTAGTGTCACAATAGTGTCAGATTTGTCCACTGCAATGTCGCAGTCCCGCTAAAAACCACTGATCGCCACCATTAATAGTAAAGAGAAAAAAAAAATCCATAAATATATCCCAAAGTTTGTAGACGCTATAACTTTTTTTTACATTTTTTTACTGGATATGTTTTATAGCAGAAAGTAAAAAAATATAGATTTTTTTTTAAATTTTCTTTTTTTGTTTATAGCGCAAAAACTAAAAACCGCAGTTGTGATCAAATAAAAAAAGGACACGCAATTGTCAGTTAAAGTAATGCAGTGGCGTATCGCAAAAAATGGCCTGGTCATGAAGGGAGGTAAACTTTCTGGAACTGAAGTGGTTAAATATCAGAAATAAACAATTTGCACATAATAAAATGGTTTGCAAAGGTATTATTTACGACTTTTGCCTAAAAGCTGATGCATTCTCATGACTATTTTTTTTTTTTTTTAAATGATCCCTACGTATCACCACAAATGCTAGAAGTAATACTTTTGGAGCCATTTTTTTAATATCTAAACTGATAAGCTAGAATATAAATGTGCGACCTATTTGCGATTTTGGATATTGTAGTGTTCTGCTATTCTTTACGATGCTTGATGTATTTAGTATTTATTACTCTGACACAATTTCATCTTTTATACTAAATGGCAAATGGTAAATTTAGAGCTTATGATGTGTTTTTTGTATTAAAAAAATCAAAATGACTCCAAAACAGTTTTACAACAAGCTGGCAGGAGAGGCAGTGATGTCACAATCTCCAATTCATAGCACAACTACTACAGTGACTGTCAGCTTCCCAAGATCCATTAGGCAGTGGCGGAACTACCAGGGTCGCAAAGGTCTCACTTGCGACTGAGCCCTGGAGTTCCACCACTGTAGGGGGGACGGCATGTTCCACCACTGTGGGGGGGCACCCGCCACTGCTTCTAGTTAGAGGCATTGGGTCAGGAGGTACACTGTGGCTGAAGCTGAGCACACACTGTCACTGCCCACCTATCCTCTCTGCCCATTGCTGCAGAGTCAAGTCAGATGCCATTTTGGGAGCGCTAAACTAGAGGAGAAAGCCAGCTGACCAGCTGACGGCCAGTAGAGTGAAGGGGGAGGAGCTCTCTACTCTGCGAGGAGACCTCATGTCAAGAGAAGCATCACTGGAGACACGGGAAGTGAGCCAGATGCAGGCAAAGACACACTGAGCAAGGAGAAGAAGGGGGAATCGACTGACACTGAGAGCAGGTGAGGACCAGTGTTACTGATCCCATCCCCCCACCACCACTGCCCCTGACTGATCACATTCCCACTCCCCCCATCTGGCAGCTGTGATGGGGGGATAGGGATAACATCAATGGTGGCAGTGGGGATAAGGATGACATTAGTGGCAGTGGACTGATGTCATCCCTATTCCACTACTGCCACTGATGTCATCCCTATCCCATCACCAGCACTGCCACTGATGTCATTTCTATCCCACCACTGCCACTGATGTCATTTCTATCCCTCCACTGCCACTGATGTCATCCCTATCCCACCACTGCCACTGAGGTCACCCCTATCCCACCACTGCTACTTACAGTATGTTATCCCTATCCTCACCACTGCCACTGATGTAATCCCTATCCCAACCACTGCCACTGATCACTGATGTCATCCCTACCTCCCCATCATCACTGCCACGGATGTCATCTCTATTCCCACCATCACCATTGCCACTGATGTCATGCCTATTCACCCCTATGCACTGCCACTGATGTCATCCATATCCCACCACCACCACTTCCACTGATGTCATCCCTATTCCACCACTGCTACTGATGTCATCCATATCCCACCACCACCACTGCCACTGATGTCATCCCTATTCCCACCACTGCCACTGATATCATCCCTACCCCCATAACTACTACCACTGATGTCATCTCTATCCCCCATCACCACTGCCACTGATGTCATCCCTATCCCTCCATCACCACTGCCACTGATGTCATCCCTATCCCTCCATCACCACTGCCACTGATGTCATACCTATCCCCATCACCACTACCACTGATGTCATCCCTATCCCTCCATCACCACTGCCACTGATGTCATCCCTATCCCCACCACTGTGACTGATGTCATCCCCACCACTGCTGCCACTGATCCATAGGGGGGGCCCTTCCCGGTTTCCCTTACACCAGGGCCCTGATGGTCCTAGTTATGCCTCTGCCATTAGATATGAGATATACATATTTACATTGTGCCAAGCTGTATTAATGTCAGTATGTAATAAAGATCATTCCTGATATTCAGTTTTAAACCTGCATCATTAAAAACTAAACTATCAATAAATGCTGTATTACGTGCTGTTCATATTTATACAGTCAATATGAGATTTGTTTTCTGTATTCTGCAAAAAACCTGATTGATCCTGCTGTTTTCTCTCCCTCTCTCATGTCCATGTCCCCAGGGCCGGACTGGGAATAAAATTCAGCCCTGGAAAAAATGTCATACCAGCCCCATAGCATTATTATACCGGCCCAACAGCATAGCGCCATTATTTCCTTGTTCATAAAAGGGAAAACCATGCATTTTAAAGCAAATTTGAAGAGTGTATTATCATAGATAAGATAGATATGAAAGCATATAGTGCTTTATATATAAAAGAGCAAATTCTAGTTAAAAGTGGTAAAAGTGCGGACATGGTAAAGGACATGTCAGGGGCTGTGCGGACATGGTACAGGACATGTCAGGGGCTGTGCGGACATGGTACAGGACATGTCAGGGGCTGTGCGGACATGGTACAGGACATGTCAGGGGCTGTGCGGACATGGTACAGGACATGTCAGAGGCTGTGCGGACATGGTACAGGACATGTCAGGGGCTGTGCGGACATGGTACAGGACATGTCAGGGGCTGTGCGGACATGGTACAGGACATGTCAGGGGCTGTGCGGACATGGTACAGGAGATGTCAGAGGCTGTGCGGACATGGTACAGGACATGTCAGAGGCTGTGCGGACATGGTACAGGACATGTCAGAGGCTGTGCGGACATGGTACAGGACATGTCAGGGGCTGTGCGGACATGGTACAGGAGATGTCAGAGGATGTGTGGACATGATACAGGAGATGTCAGAGGCTGTGTGGACATGGTACAGGAGATGTCAGAGGCTGTGCGGACATGGTACAGGAGAGGTCAGGGGCTGTGCGGACATGGTACAGGAGAGGTCAGAGGCTGTGCGGACATGGTACAGGAGAGGTCAGGGGCTGTGCGGACATGGTACAGGAGATGTCAGAGGCTGTGCGGAAATGATACAGGAGAGGTCAGAGGCTGTGCGGACACGGTACAGGAGAGGTCAGAGGCTGTGCGGACACGGTACAGGAGATGTCAGAGGCTGTGCGGACATGGTACAGGAGATGTCAGGCGCTGTGCGGACATGGTACAGGAGATGTCAGGCGCTGTGCGGACATGTTACAGGAGATGTCAGAGGCTGTGCGGACATGGTACAGGAGATGTCAGAGGCTGTGCGGACATGGTACAGGAGATGTCAGGCGCTGTGCGGACATGTTACAGGAGATGTCAGAGGCTGTGTGGAAATGGTACAGGAGAGGTCAGAGGATGTGCAGACATGGTACAGGAGATGTCAGAGGCTGTGCAGACACGGTACAGGAGATGTCAGAGGCTGTGCGGACATGGTACAGGAGATGTCAGGCGCTGTGCGGACATGGTACAGGAGATGTCAGGCGCTGTGCGGACATGTTACAGGAGATGTCAGAGGCTGTGCGGACATGGTACAGGAGATGTCAGGGGCTGTGCGGACATGGTACAGGAGATGTCAGAGGCTGTGCGGACATGGTACAGGAGATGTCAGAGGCTGTGCCGACATGGTACAGGAGATGTCATAGGCTGTGCGGACATGGTAATGGAGATGTCATAGGCTGTGCGGACATGGTACAGGAGATGTCAAAGGTTGCAGACATGATGAGGGGGGTGGGATGAGTGGCAACAGGGGTGGTGGTGAGGGGGGTGGAATCAGTGGAAGGGGTGGTGATGGTGAGGGGGTTGGGATAAGTGGCAGCAGGGGTGGTGGGATCGGTGGCAGCGGTGGTGGTGAGGGGGGTGGGATCAGTGGCATCAGGGGTGGTGGTGAAGGGTTTGGGATCGGTGGCAGCAGGGGTGGTGATGAGGGGGGGTGGGATTGGTGGCAGCGGTGGTGGTGATGAGGGGGGTGGGATCGGTGGCAGCGGTGGTGGTGATGAGGGGGGTGGGATCGGTGGCGGTGATGGTGATGAGGGGGGTGGGATAGGTGGCAGCGGTGGTGGTGATGAGGGGGGTGGCAGCGGTGGTGGTGATGGTGATGAGGGGGGTGGGATCGGTGGCAGTGGTGGTGGTGGTGAGGGGGGTGGGAATCGGTGGCAGTGGTGGTGAGGGGGGTGGGAATCGTGGCAGTGGTGGTGAGGGGGGTGGGAATCGGTGGCAGTGGTGGTGGTGGTGAGGGGGGTGGGAATCGGTGGCAGTGGTGGTGAGGGGGGTGGGAATCGGTGGCAGTGGTGGTGAGGGGGGTGGGAATCGGTGGCAGTGGTGGTGGTGGTGAGGGGGGTGGGAACCGGTGGCAGTGGTGGTGGTGGTGGTGAGGGGGGTGGGAATCGGTGGCAGTGGTGGTGGTGGTGAGGGGAGTGGGAATCGGTGGCAGTGGTGGTGGTGGTGGTGAGGGGGGTGGGAATCGGTGGTGGTGGTGAGGGGGGTGGGAATCGGTGGCAGTGGTGGTGGTGAGGGGAGATTGGTGGCAGTGGTGATGGGGGGTGCCATCCTCCCCACCGCCACTGCTTCCCCCCATCCTATTAGGGATAAGATCTGTGGGGTGGTGAGATGAGCAGGGGGCAGTGGTGGTCTGGTGGAGGTCAGAGGATGGGATCAATAATTACACTGCAGTCTGCTGATTTTTATTACTTACTTGGTCAGACAGTCGGACTCATGCTGCTGGGCTGGCGTCTGTGTAGTGGGTCTCTCTCTCGGCGCCGACACCGTGACCGTCCGTCTTGCTGACAGTCACATGATCCACCGCCGGCCGGTGTTCCGTGAGCGCCGCGCAGCCGCTCCCGCCAGATCTGACGTCATGCCGCTCATATCGGCTGACGTAGTAAAGACTTCACCAGGGCTGCAGCGGGCATCAATAGCGGCCGCATCTTAAAGCGGCCACAATAGCGGCCGCGTCTTAAAGCGACCACAATAGCGGCCGCGTCTTAAAGCGGCCACAATAGCGGCCGCGTCTTAAAGCGGCCAAAATAGCGGCCGCGTCTTAAAGCGGCCACAGCCTTGAAGCGGCCCCAGGGCCGGCGGCCCACCGGGAAATTTCCCGGTATCCCGGTAGGCCAGTCCGGCCCTGCATGTCCCCACTGCAGTTGGGAATTTCGCAGCTCAGTGTTGGCAGCTAATGCACATGCTCAGTTTTCAGTGAGTTTCTATGCTGAGCATTTCTTCCCTATTACATCTGAACAGCCCATGTGATTATAGAGTCACACATGTGGGCGTATACACAGTGGTAAATGACAGCCCACTCCCTCCTACCTTCTTCATGCCCACTAACCAGCTAAACACAATGGGGACGGGATATTACATGTAGATTGATGGCGGCTTCACCTCCTTGTTATTCTGAGACACAGGTTGGAGGTGTGTGTCACAGCCTTCATTACTATTATTTAGTGTTGGCTCCCCCCTCTTTGTGATCCTTGGGAGCACCAAATGACACAGTATTGGTCTTTCTCCATCTGGCAATCAGTGTGCCCCAATACCTGGTGTGCAGGATACACTCCCCTGTCACCTGGAATCCCATCTGGTGGGGCACGTCTCTGAGGGACAAATGTTATCCTTTCTGACAAAAGCATACATTGTGAGTATTTAATATTTGCCATGATACTGTATGGTTTACCTGTAACAATACGAATTGTTTACTCAGTATATTTGTACATATATTCATATGTTGATCATTACACCCCTAGACCATTGTATCTTTCTCTTAGCCTCCCCTGAAGAAGGAATTTCTTATATTCCGAAACATCTTGGGAATCTTCTTGGGAACTCCATATCTGGTTTGGCCTCTGAACCCATGACACCAACCCCGGGTTCCTATATGAGCTACAGGGTACTGGACCTTTATACGATTGTATGGATATGTTTATTTGCTCTTACATTTTGTATTCTGTGATTATTATCACTATTTTATATTGTCTGAATATACTTTATTGATTTTATTACATCATACTCTCACTACTATTATTACTTACTGCCTTTAATGTCTCAGTGGGTTTTTCTTTTTTCGATTCGTAGTTAGGGATGTGACAGCTAGTCATCGGACTTTTACAACACTGAACTATTTTTTTTTTCCAATGGTGACATAGTTGCCAATAAATGAACATTTTTAAGCACAGTGGTGAAGTGTTAGGATCTCTGGTAGGTTTTTATTGCTACATGCAACCCCATTGGAAAGATTTCCCTCACTTCCTGAGGTCCTACTCTTTTTCTACTATGTTCAAAACCAATATTAATATAGGGATAGAGTTGGGATCCAACATTTCAGTAGCTAATTCAGGACAACTAAAGAATGCAACTTGGTCTCACCATGTTCACCTATGAAGTTCAAGAACACAGGATAGTCTCCTCTATCCCCAAATACTTCATTTTGATCAATTAAGGCCTCCTTCACAGCATCATATCCACATAGCACAATTCCAGGATTAGGCCCCAGGTACAGAGTGTAGACTGGTCCATACTTGTCTTTCAGCTGCAAAAAAAGTGAAATGAAATCTCACATACTTACATAGGTTAAAAAAGACAAAAAAATAAAAACATTTGAAACTTGTATCCTCAGAACCCTAAGGGTCCATACACACTGAGCGTAAAAAACGCTGCTTACACATGGGGTTTTTTTTTCTCCTGCCAAAAGAAGCAGCACAATGTTATACTATGTGTCCATGCACATTAGGCTCCTTTCACACGGTCCGCTCTGTCGGCGGAGTCCGTGCTGCTCAGCAGGGGATCAATACACAGATCCCCACTGAGCAGGCAGGTGACAGCTCCCTCTCCGCTCTGTGTGCAGAGAGGGAGGTGTCAGAGCCCCGCTGCTCTCTATGGGGGACAGGCGGTCCGCTCTCATCCGATCCCATCCAAACTGATCCCCTGGATGGATGGAAAATAGGGTTTCCATCCGTCTAGATTTGGCGGACAGGATCGGATGCGGATGGCAGCGGGTGTCAGCGGACATGTCTCCGCTTACATCCGCAGCCCTATAGGGTTGCATGGAGGATCCGATCAGATCCGCCTAAAAAACTGACAGGCGGATCTGATTGGATCGTTCGTGTGAAAGGACCCTTAGGGTGTTTAAAGGCATATTTACAGAGGAGAGTTTAGAGGCAGAAAAAAAAAAAAAAAAAACATCACAAGTGCGTTTTTGAGAGGCGTTTTCAGGCAGAAAAAACTTTAAATGATCATAAACACTACAATATGCGTGCAATAGGACTAGAGCCACTACAAGCAGTATTCATGCCACTTTTTCTGCCAGTGGTTATGGGGGTTGTCTACTCTAGCAGGATCCCCAGATCAACAATTGACAGTGTTATTTCTTATAAACATTGATAGCCAGTTATCTGGAACATGCAACTCACCTTTCCATATGCAGGGTTATACTTCTTTTCAATGGAAACAGTGCAATTGAACAACTTGGCAACGGAACATTTAGGAATTCATACAAGGTGATCATATCTTCATTAGATCGATTATTCTCGAAAGTGAATAAATCTAAATTTCTCATCGCTCGGGTCATCCAAGCTTCTTATTAATCAAGTTGCCCTTCTGTCTGGTAAATATTCTTCTAATTAATTGGTGCCCAACATTGAACTGCACATTCAAGAAGAGATCTTGATAATGCTTTCTTAAAGTGAAAGATTATGAGATGAGAATGTCCACACAATAAAATGTGTAAAGATTCACTTTAGTGATTCAATTTTGTAAAATAAAATTAAAATCTCTGTTTACTTGTTTCATCTGCACTTGACTGGATAATTGAGGTGTAAACATTCTCAATTCTCTTAGTAAATCAGCCTCTATGTCTCTCTATCTCTCTCTTAAATCTAGAAATTATGAGCTGGAGTTCCCTACTCTAAGGCCCCTTTCACACATACGGTCCGTTCAGTTCATCAGTTCAGTCACGTCAAATGTATCAGTTTTTCATCCGTTTTTCATCAGTTTTTCATCCGTTTTTCGTCAGTTGTCATCAGTTTTTCATCCGTTTTTCGTCAGTTGTTATCCGTTTTTCATCAGTTGTTATCCGTTTTTCATCCGTTTTTCATCCGTTGTCGTCCGTTTTTCATCCGTTGTCATCAGTTGACATCAGTTTTTCATCCGTTGTCATCCGTTGTCATCAGTTGACATCCGTTTTTCATCCGTTGTCATCCGTTTTTCGTCCGATCCGTTTTTTTGACGGATGAAAAATAGGGCATTCATCCGTTCAAAAAAACGGACATTGACGGAAGTGGATGAAAACGGATGTTAACTGATGATCATCAGTTGTCATCCGTTTTTACATAGAGATGCATTGATGTCCGTTTTTCATCCGTCAACGGATGGATGAAAAACGGACAAACGGACAGCATGTGTGAAAGGGGCCTAAATGTAGTGTTTGTAGCTGAGCTGAAACCAGCCTCAACTTGCTAGACCACTTTTACATGGGTGGACTGTGCTGGTCCACATGTCAGTTTTTTAAGCGGACCCGATCGGACCATCCATTGCTCTCTTTGGACTGGCGAGTGTTAACACATAATATGTCAACAGACATCTGATCCAATCCTAACTGCTAAAAACAGACGGATGGGACATCTGTTCCCCATCCAGCTGGCAGATCTGATTGGATGACAGTTGGATTGAAAAAGGAGAGTCAGTCTGTTTTCATCCGACCGCCCATAGAGGATAGTGGGCTGTGTCCGTTCCTGCATGTGCATGCCTGTGGTATGTGGTTGGTTAGTAACTGGTAACCACCGTACATTTAATTTGTTTTTTAACCGTGTGTGAAATGAACATAGACTGTTTCAATGGATACATTGTCCTCGGTGTTTCTGGGCTTTTGGTATCACTGCTAGTCAGCCCTTTGAGGTCTTATCATTTAGTGCATATATGACACCCACAAGTAATTTCTGGAGCGCCTTGTCAGTGTTATGTTCTCATGTGTTTCTCGCCACTATCCCAGTGATCATTCTAAGGCAGCCCTTCTAAATGACTATTGATATCTGGATCACTCATTGGGGTGGACTTTTTATCAAGGTGGAGTCAATCTAGCACCTTACAATGCTGTTGTCTGTTCCTGCTCTGCATAAGCAGAGCGGACATGGACCCTGTCATCCGCCTACTCAGCAGGGATCGATCGACAGATTCCCAAATGAGCAAGCAAGTCCACTGGTGGAGTCTGTCCTTCTGAAAGAGCTCTTACTGCTATCTAGGTCTGTTGGGTTTTTCCTAAGCCAACAATCAACATTTTTAAGTATATTTACGGTTTTGTATTGGGCCGCATTCATAGCTTTCTTGGGCCGCAGGTTTGACACCCGCACCCCTATAAAAGAAAGTATCTTGCTTGCTCTTGAATCTGCAAGTTGGCATCATACTGTATTCATGTGTTCGGAACATGTCTTACAACTACCTTTTACTTTAGTATTCAAGTAGGGCATCTCCATCTTGAATTTTCACACACACACAAACACACACACACTGCATCTACCACTGTTAACATAGCTCCAAGGTTTGTTTTTCAATACTGTCTTCATCTCCAATGGATAAGTATACCATCTCCACAACACCCCACATGCCAATGTGTGACATGATGTCATTGGGGAGATGTGCAATTCATTTCAGTCCAAATGTGAATTCTGACAAATTTTTGGTTATGGTTCCCCGTGATCGGGTTATTCCACCCCTTAGCTATTTAAGAAATATGATGCGGCGCAGCAGGCAGTTGTCTGGAGCGAGTTAGGTGAGGCTGGAAGTTTTTTTCTTCTTTTTTCAGGTCTGGTGGTGGTGGCAGGTGTCGTGATTGACGATGGATCTACATAGGGGGACATTGTTTTACATTTTTTAATAAAGGAATTGTCAAAAACTTGTGTCTATTCACTTTTTACACTTTTTTGGTGAATAGGTAGGCCATACCCATTCACATTGGGGGGTGGGGGGGTAGGGGTATCAGATTCTGGGGGAATCAGATTTGGATAAGCCCCCCTCCTGCCCAGGGTTGTGGTGAAGAGGCCCGTGTCCCCATCAAAATGGGGACAAGGTGCTTTAGGGTGGGGGAGAAAAGTTGAAGGCATGTGGCACTTACTCATCCCCCCTTAACTGGCCTGCTCAGCCACATTCTCAGATAACGGTCTGGTATGGATTCTGTGGAGAACCCCATGCCCCCTTATTAAAGAGGGCCTCCCGATTCCCATAAGCCTCTCGCTCGCAAACACCTAAAACCACTGCCCAGGGTTGTGGGGAAGAGGCCCTTGTCCCCATTAGCATAGGCACAAGGTGCTTGGTTTGGGGGGGCAGAGTCCCCCCCCATCCCAAAGCACCTTGTCATCGTTTTTTAAGGACATGGCAGCCGGCTTCCCAGTCCGCTCCTAAACAACCAGCTATTCTTCACACAGAATTCATATTGGTCGATCATTTTTCAACCGTTCTGAAAACCGTTTTAAAAATTTGGAATTCCCTAGGAAATTAGTAAACTAAACAAAACTAAATGAAT
This sequence comes from Pelophylax lessonae, assembly GCF_965119305.1. Taxonomy (NCBI): domain Eukaryota; kingdom Metazoa; phylum Chordata; class Amphibia; order Anura; family Ranidae; genus Pelophylax; species Pelophylax lessonae. Next base: position 65,325,919 of record NC_138774.1, read on the forward strand.
TCCAAAATGAATCATTGAAACAAAATTAGTAACATAACGAATCTATCTGAAACAAAACAAATTTTTCCATTGCTGCACATGTCTAGTCAGTGGGAGAGAAGTATTTTCCCCCCAATAGGAGCACACATATTAATAGAAACAAAGATTCTAACCCTTCCCAAATCTAACCAAACCTAAAAAAAAAGTTTTGCCAAGACCTGAGACCTGGGTTTTAATGGATGCGTGTGCAAACAAAATGTGCAGAATGTGAGCAATATACAGTATCTCACAAAAGTTAATACACCCCTCAGATTTTTGTAAATATTTTATTATATCGTTTCATGTGAAAACACTGAAGAAATGACACTTTGCTACAATGTAAAGTAGTGAGTGTACAGCTTGTATAACGGTAAAATTGCTGTCCCCTCAAAATAAGAAAACACACAACCATTAATGTCTAAACCGCTGGCAACAAAATTTAGTAAACCCCTAACTGAAAATGTCCAAATTGGGCCCAAAGTGTCAATATTTTGTGTGGCCACCATTATTTTCCACCACTGCCTTAACCCTCTTGGGCATGGAGTTCACCAGAACTTCACAGGTTGCCACTGGAGTCCTCTTCCACTCCTCCATGACAACATCACAAGGATGGTGCATGTTAGAGATCTTGCGCTCCTCCACCCTCCATTTGAGGATGCCCCACAGATGTTTAATAGGGTTTAGGTCTAGAGACATGCTTGGCCAGTCAATCACCTTTACCCTCAGCTTCTTTAGCAAGGTAGTAGTCGTCTTGGAGGTGTGTTTGGGGTTGTTATCATGTTGGAATACTGGCCTGTGGCCCAGTCTCCGAAGGGAGGGGATCATGCTCTTCTTCAGTATGTCCCAGTACATGTTGGCATTCATGGTTCCCTCAATGAACTGTAGCTCCACAGTGCCGACAGCACTCATGCAGCCCCAGACTATGACACTCCCACCACCATGCTTGACTGTATGCAAGACACACTTGTCTTTGTACTCCTCACATGGTTGCCGCCACACACGCTTGACACCATCTGAACCAAATAAGTTTATCTTGGTCTAATCAGACCACAGGACATGGTTCCAGAATTCCATGTCTTTAGTCTGCTTGTCTTCAGCAGACTTTTTGTGGGCTTTTTTACGCATCATCTTTAGAAGAGGATTTCTTCTTGGAAGACAGCTATGCAGACAAATTTGATGCATTGTGCAGCGTATGGTCTGAGCACTGACCGGCTGACCCCAACCCCTTCAACCTCTGCAGCAATTCTGGCAGCACTCATACGTCTATTTCCCAAAGACAACCTCTGGATATGATGCTGAGTACATGCACTCAGCTTCTTTGGTCTACCTTGGCGAGGCTTGTTCTGAATGAAACCTGTCCTGTTAAACCCATGTGTGGTCTTGGCCACCGTGCTGCAGCTCAGTTTCAGGGTCTTGGCAGTCTTCTTATAGCTTAGGCCATCTTTATGTAGAGCAGCAATTATTATTTTCAGATCTTCAGAGAGTTCTTTGCCATGAGGTGCCATGTTGAACTTCCAGTGACCAGTATAAGAGAGTTAGAGCGATAACAACAAATTTAACACACCTGCTCCCCATTCACACCTGAGACCTTGTAACACCAATGAGTCACATTACACCGGGGAGGGAAAATGGCTAATTGGGCCAAATTTGGAGGTTTTCACTTAGGGGTGTACTCACTTTTGTTGCTAGCAGTTTAGACATTAATGGCTGTGTGTTGAGTTATTTTGAGGGGACAGCAAATTTACACTGTTATACAAGCTGTACACTCACTACTTTACATTGTAGCAAAGTGTAATTTCTTCAGTGTTGTCACATGAAAAGATATAATAAAACATTTACAAAAAAGTGAGGGGTGTACTCACTTTTGTGAGATATTGTACAAGAAAAAGGTCTGCCCAGACTTGCTCACCTTCATAAGTGAGGCACCAATGTCTTTTGTGTTGATCTGCAGCAGATTCCCAATGAATGGTAAGGGCATGGGTCCTGGAGGAAGTGATGTCTTCTCCTTTAAAATCCTCAGGGATGTCATTATAATACATAGCACACAGAAGATGATGGTGAGGACAAGTGTGCCATACCAATCCATATTGCAACCTGCCGCATAAACAATTAAAAATACCAAACATGTAAAACAATCCCTAGCAAACCTGTGTAGGCCATCTAGATGTATCTACAGGTGGTGTGGCCTGTGTGATTGCTCTAAGCAGATGAATGGGCCAATAACTGCTGCTCCCCCTTAGGTGCTGATGCTACATTCTATACACAAACAAGCCTTCTTTTTTCCTTTTTACTATCTGCTGATGAACCTCTATTAAGTTTACCAGATCAATGGCCTTTATGGGAATTCCCTTCATAGCATAGGCAACACAAAAACTGGAGGCATTTTTTTAAATTGTAAAAGTGATATATTTTTTCTATAAACCCCCCCCCCCCCATTTTATTTTATTATGGCATGAAAAATAATCCGCAGATATAGTAGTATATTGTATATAATTAGCCATTTACCTGGTGTTCTTGCTTGCAACCACGGGCTTCGGTCATAATGTATTTGCCAGGTTATCTAGGGGTTCAGGGTTACAGAGGCATTCAAGAGGGGAACTAAGTAGATATGCAAATACTGGGATTTTCCTGGTATTACATAACAGTGGCTCTTGGCACTGTCCCTCACTTGGCACTGAAAATTGGAGTGGTGAATTATATTATATATCAAATGAGGGTGAGTCTATTTATATTCTCCACCCTATAGTCATTAAACATTTGCTATCTCATTTTAATGAATTCTTGACACCTAACTGAGTCCCATTTACTTTATAGGAATTTAATAGCAAACTGCAGATGAATGCCCCTATAATTCAAGGGACTTTTACCTAATGCACCTAAATACAATGCTTTGATGTGCACAGACGTCATAGAAAATGAAAGTTTTTACATGGTTGCTGGATGCCTATCTGTTCCCAGCACATGTGTAAACCTACATCCATGCTAAAGGACCACTATAATACTATATTCTGGTATTCGTATGTGGTAATAAAAGTATTGCCCCTCTATGTGCACCTTACTCTAAAAGCTTGTTAAAGTTTGGGACAGTTGCAATTTATGGTAAATTTAGATATTTTTTTTACTGAAATCAGGCTTTGCAGCTAAAGCTACTTTAAAAAAAAGTATTTTTCAGCTACTGCTAACTTTAAAGCCCTACTCAAGGCATACAAAAAAAAAAAAAAGTCCTAGCAGTGAGGCCACACAGGGGGTTGCAAAAAATGGGTTGCATCATCATGCACAGTGCAGGACTTATAAACCTTACTGTACATGGTGGAGACAGGAATGGGATTGTCCATTAATACCACATACAGCCTATAGGTCTAGCCTAAGCTCATCATTTTAAGTGGTTTAAAAGGCTGAATATTTTTTTTTTTTTACCTTAATGCATTTTCTGCATTGAAGTAAAAAAAGTTTTGAGTGCAGCTCCCCCTGCCCCCACCTCCCCTCACCCTGCTTATGCTTACCTGAGCCTGATCTTGATCCAGCAATGTGCCAAAGAGCAGCTGCTCTCTCAGCTCTTCCCCCCTCAGAGACAATCCCAGCCAGTGAGGAGAGAGCAGGGCAGAGACACACTGTCTGTGTCTATGTACACACAGAGCTGCCTCAGGAGCAAGCCCATACAAGTGCCCCCATAGCAAGCGGCCTGCAATGGTAGATACTTGGCAAGGGGGAGAAGCAAGGAATGCCATCGGGGGACCCCAGAAAAGGAGGATCGGGGCAGCTCTGTGCAAAACCGTTTCACAGAGCAAGTAAGTATAACATGTTTGTAGTTAAAATGGAAAAAAAAAAACAGGTGTATCCATTCGCTGCCAGAGCTGTTTTTGCGTTTTTGGCACACATGTTAAAAAATAAATTTTAGGCCTGAAGATTGCATAATCCCCCCAAAACATTATAAATTTTTTGTAAACAGACACACTACAGAATAAAATAGTGGTAGTTTCAATTTTTTTATGTGACATGATATTATTGCGAAGGTCTAGGAAACACAAAATTTCAGTAAAAAAAATACACTAAAGTAAATTTTAGAGTATACAAACGCAATACATTACCCAATATTTTGGTAACATTTAAAATATGAGGTTGCACTGAGTAAAGAGATACCCAACATGTCAAACTTTAAATTTGTGTGTGCCCCTGAAATAGTGACAAACTTCAGTACCCTATATTTCCTATAGGTGGTGCTTTAAAAGCCCCCTATAGGTCATCAGTTTAGTATTACGGAGTAGGTCTGGTGCTAGAAATATTGCCCTGACTCCAGCATGTACAGTGATATGTAACATGTGAATAACACGCAACTGTTTCATGCGTAGGCATCCCCAACACATGCGTTTGATTGTACATGTGTATATGTGGGGTGAGGGGCTTCAATATTTTTTTTTGGGGGGGGAGGGGGGATTTTTTGTGCTTGCGTGTGACTTAAATTTTTTACAATTTAGATTATTATTTTTTTTTTGGTGACAGGTTCTCTTTAATGAGAAATCCAGCCTCTAAAAGACCCTTGATGTCACCCATGTGTTACTGGGGAGATGCAATGCAATAATGTAATGCAATGTGATTTTTCCCTGCTTTGCTGGCTAGGGAAGTTGACCGGGAGACCCGAAAGTGACATTAAACACATCACTTCTGGGTCACCATCAAGAAGTCGAGGAGAGCAGACGAGTGTCTGCTCATCTCCCTCCCCCCTACCTGGTGGCACCCACTATGCCGGTCCCAGGCCCGAAAATGGGCAAGCAAAGCCCAGGATACATGGCGGCAGCGTGCATGTGTGGGGGGGCATTACCGGACCTATGAAGGTAATCTGGTTCTGCTGGAGGTGCTGGACTGCTTTTGTCTGACAGGAGGCAGTCTGCTTGTGAGATTTACACACAATCCCAGTGTCTGCAGCCAGGTTAAAGGATTAATATTTTTCCCATGTTGCACTCAAAGTTGCATTACAGGAGCCTATCTTTTAAACAAAAATACATTTGCTTTGTGCTAAAGTCCCCAGCACTTAGCACCATGTCACCTTTCTTTGGCAATATCTTGTCTTTGAGCCTTGAAAATGGATAGTTTTTTGGATCGATTCACCATTGACTTCAGTGGGGTTTGATGCTAAGTTTTGGTTTTAGAGTTTTCAAGCAGAATTTAAAGTAAAATTCCAGCCCAACACTAACCATGCTTAAAAATGTACCCTCCCTAGTTCCCTGGTTAGGGTTAGGCTGGAATTCTATTTTAATGAACTGACTCAAACCGCAGCAGATTCATTCATTCTTAGCCAACTCTAGACTAGAAATATTTCGATGGAAAACTCTTACCTGTAACAATGTAAATCTCCTTAGATTGTATGAATCTTAGTTTATGACCCTCTGGTCTCCACAGTGCTGCACTGCATATATACAGCTTAGCAGCTCTCCTATTTTATTTTTTAGGGCAATCTGTTAATGCTTGACATATCTGATAAACATTGTGTAATAGGCAGCATTATCTGGCCCTCTTGTGGGGGGGGGGGGGGGGGGTTATGAGAAAGTGCCCTCCCCAAACAGATTATTGTGCCAAACCTGTAGACAACCAAAACCTTTGCTAAGTAGAAGAGTGGGTTTGATAATAAAGTTGTCAGTGCCTCTAACCAGGACAGGGCCACTGTGAACAGAGAGGATTCCTTTCCAGGGAAATTAATCAGTAATCTAATCCAAGGAATTAGGAGAAGAGGATTTACTGCAACCAGCATACAACATTACCATAAGTATATACAGTATCTCACCAAAGTGAGTACAACCCTCACATTTTTGTAAATATTTTATTATATCTTTTTATGTGACAACACTGAAGAAATTACTCTTTGCTACAATGCAAAGTAGTGAGTGTACAGCTTGTATAACAGTGTAAATTTGCTGTCCTCTCAAAATAACTCAACACACAGCCAGTAATGTCTAAACCGCTGACAACAAAAGTGAGTATACCCCTAAGTCAAAATGTCCAAATTGGGCCCAAAGTGTCAATATTTAGTATGGCCACCATTATATTCCAGCACTGCCTTAACCCTCTTGAGCATGGAGTTCACCAGAGCTTCCACTCCTCCATGATGACATCATGGAGCTGTTGGCTGTTAGAGACCTTGCGCTCCTCCACCTTCCTTTTGAGGATGACCCACAGATGCTCAATAGGGTTTAGGTCTGGAAACATGCTTGGCCATTCCATCACCTTTACCCCCAGCTTCTTTAGCAAGGCAGTTGTCATCTTGGTGGTGTGTTTGGGGTCATTATCATGTTGGAATACTGCCCTGTGGCTCAGTCTCCGAAGGGAGGGGATCATGCTCTGCTTCAGGATGTTACAGTACATGTTGGCATTCATGGTTTCTCAATGAACTGTAGCTCCCCAGTGCCGGAAGCACTCATGCAGCCCCAGACCATGACACTCCCACCACCATGCTTGACTGTACGCAAGGCACACTTGTCTTTGTACTCCTCACCTGGTTGCCGCCACACGCGCTTGACACCAGCTGAACCGAGTGGAGGTTTCTCTCTCTTTACATATGACCATTGTGGAATTGTGTGCAAAAGGACACTTTGAAATCATCCATCCCTCTTTGTGGTCAGTGTTGATATTGTCACCCCCAAAAATGTATGTGCCCATACCATGAGAATGGGGGGCCATGAACTCTGGTAAGAGTTTAACCGTTGGGAGTGTTTTTTGCACATTGGTGGTGGAATTTCTTAAGGTGTTTTGGAATCTAAACCACGGGAGCCACACCTGGATAGCGTGTATGGGACTTTGAACACTGAGAAACTCTCATCCATGACAGGATGTCGGCAGGATTGTTTTATTTGGCACATTCATTTTTTTTTCTCATTTTGCACTGAATTAGTTTTATTTCATATAATGATTATCGAAATATAATTTATTTATTTATTATATTTATGCGCAACTTGGTGTAGGATTTTGAGTATATATATACATTAATTTGGTTACAAATTGGGTCTCAAACTCCATTGATGACTTCTTTGAAACCATGGCCCAGCTTTTTGATGACCCCCAGCGTATGGCGTATGGCCACCACTGAAGCTGCTCTGCATACTCTACAGCAGGGAAGGTGCTCCGCGGAGGATTACACGGTAGACTTTAGTAAATGGTCCACAGATCACAGATACATGCTGGAATGAGGCAGCCCTTAGGTACCAGTACCGCCTAGGACTTTCTGAGTCTCTTAAAGATGAGTTGGCTCGAGTAGAGACTCCTGCTACTCTGTATGGTCTTATCCAGCTTGCCATCCAGCTCGACAGACTCCTGTGGGAGCGGCGGACTGAACGTTCTCAGACTTTCTGGGCGACCTGGATGATGCCTAAAGGCCCTTCCCACTTCTCATCTGCACCAGTATCTTCCTCCTCTACAACCTCTGAAGGGGAACAATGCAAATTGGCCTAGTCTGCTCTTCCTTAAGCTCTGATGAAAGACAACCTCGTCGGCAGGCCAATCTTTGCCTTTATTATGGAGGGTTTGGACATTTTCTGCGTAATTGCCCCGTGTGACCCAGTACATTTTCTCCACGAAGTCCCACTTATCTCCAAGTTCTGGATCTTCCCTATCTCAGCTTGTTCTCCCTATCTCATTGAGGTGGCAGTAGGGGAGGTCCGGCTCCTAGCAATTATTGATTCCTGAGCATGCAGCTGCTTTTTGGACTTATCTCTTGCAAAAAGACTGTGTGTACCTCTCTGTAATAAGAGACAGACTCGAGGTACATTTAGATGATGGCTCTTTGCCTAGCTCCGGACGTGTCACCCAAGAAACCATACCTATTCTCACCATAACGGATTCTGGCCACCGGGAGTTCATCTGCTTTGATGTTCTATGCTCCCCTATGTTTCCCATCATCCTGGTAATGCCTTGGCTGCAGGCTCATAACCCATGAATTGACTGGACTAAAAAGGAGGTCTCCTTCTATTCTACCTACTGCCTGCAGCATTGTTTTGTTCCCAAACCCAGTAACACCACCAGCTGCTTGACCATTCAACCAGTTCTAAGTACCCATCAGAACATACCATCAGCCTACCATGAATTTATGGACGTATTTGATAAAAAGAAGGCTAATATCCTTCCATCTCATCGGCCATACGATTGCCCGATAGAACTTCTCCCTGGCGCAGAGATTCTTTTTGGGCGCATTTTCCCTTTATCAGAGATTGAGCTGGAGACCCTATGGCTTTATATTAATGAGAACCTGGAAAAGGGTTCATTCGTCCTTCTTCTTCTTCTGCTGGTGCTGGCATCTTCTTTGTCAGAAAGAAGGATGGTACAATAAGACCTTGTGTGGACTACAGAGATCTTAATAATATTACAATAAGGAACCGGTATCCACTTCCACTTGTTCCAGAGCTCTTTCAAGTGTTTCAAACTGTCCGGATCTTCACCAAGGTAGATCTATGAGGTGCCTACAATCTTGTTCGTATCCGGAAGGGAGACGAATGGAAGACGGCATTCAGAACTTGATTCGGTCATTTTGAATATCTCATTATGCAATTAGTTTTGTGTAATGACCCAGCCAAGTTCCAACACTTTGTAAACGATAATTTTCGGGAATTCCTTGAACATTTTGTGATTGCTTACCTCGATGACATCATCATCTTTTACACCACCCTAGATCTTCACAGAACCCATGTAAAGAAGGCACTTTCCATTTTAAGGAGGCATGGCCTTTATGTCAAGGCTGAGAAGTGTAAATTCCAAAGAATGTCTATTCAGTTTTTGGGTCTCATTATTTCTATAGAAGAAATTACTATGGATCCACAAAATTGAAGGCGATCCTGGAGTGGCCAGCTCCTTTCAACAAGAAGGGCATCCAATGGTTTGTGGGCTTTGCCAACTTCTACCGGAGGTTTGTGAAGGGCTTCTCTTTCATCATCTTGCCCATTACCCAGCTGACCCACCAACAAGCCAGGTTCCAGTGGTTTCAAAAGGCCCAGGCAGCTTTTGATAAGTTAAAGGGTTTATTTACCTCTGCACCAGTGCTACAACATCCAGACCCAGCCTTGACCTTTGTGTTGGAGGTAGATGCCTCAGAAATAGCCATAAGGGCAATCTTGTCTCAGTGCCAGGGGCCTAAAGTCCTACTTCACCCTGTTCTTTTTTTCTCAGAAGAATTTGGAATACCTTAAGCCCGCTAAATGGTTGAGACCTCGACAAGCCCGGTGGGCCTTATTCTTTTCCAGATTAAATTTTCACATAACCTACCAGTCAGGCTCTAAGAATGGGAAGGCAGATGCTCTCTCCTGAATGTTCCCGGATACCCCTGAAACTGCAGAACCCAGTACTATTCTGTCAGCTCAAAACTTTTTGCTTATCCCACCTTTGATGCTTGGCTGCCTTGAAATACAGTTACCTCCTACATTACTTCCTACTTCCAATAGTGAGTAGAACTAAAGGACATTTTTTTTTTCATTTTGGATAGAGTAAGGGCAGGTTATAAACCAGAGTAGCCAGAACTACAATCCCCATTGAAAGAAACAAAGGAATTTTAAATGTTTCTCTATATCTATCTACACAAATGTTTTGCCTTTCATTTCTATATTAAACTGAATGGGTTGCTTTACAAGGTGAGGGTTTAGATATACTTTACCACTTATGGACTGCCCCATGTTGATATACTGCGGCAGGGTGGCTCTCCTGCGCCAAATCAAGTACCTGTAAGTGATTTCAGGGACAGGGTCTGGGGCGCGCGCAGGTGCTGCTGGTGACCCGCTCCTGCTATGATTGGACACAGAGGGAGCCAATCAGTTGGTCTGGCGGATGGGATGTTCCCCGGGACCCGCCGATCGTTCACGGGAGAGGCAGAACAGAGGTCTGCCTTGTTCACATAGGTTCTGTCAAAGAGGAAGATGGAGATCTTGTGTTTCTGCTAAGCAGGATAATGGATCTCTGTCTCCCTCCAGTTAAGCCACCCCCACACAGTTAGAAATCACTCCCTAGGAGCACACTTAACCCTTTCATCGCCCCTGATGTTAACCCCTTCCCTGTCAGTGTCATTAGTACAGTGACAGTGTATTTTTTTTTTTTTTGCAGTGATCACTGTATTAGTGTCACTGGTCCCCAAAGAAGTGTCAAAAGTGTCAGTTAGGTATCCAATTTGTCTGCCACAATCCCGCTAAAAAATGTTTTGCCGCCATTACTAGTAAAAAAAAGAAAAAATTCTATACAGTCTCATACACAGTGTGGTTATGAGTAAGGAAGTGTAAACTCGGGGAAACGCGTCAACCTTTTCTCCTTGTCCGTGATGTTTTGATGTCCAGTTTTGGATCTACAGTGGTGAATAAACTTCACATGTTCACTTACATCGGTGTGCGGTCATCACTTTGTGTTTGAAGATGCTGCTGGAGACTACGGATCTGACCGGCACCTGATTTTAGATCCTCATCTGAGTGGCTCATCTTTATTTGTAATGGCTGGGATACATTGGTCTGTATTTTGTTTTATATGCTTGCTACATTTTCTTGTATAATGGTTATTCAATACTGCTTTCAATACTGATGTGAATATGCTAATTCTCTGTAACTGGATGTGAAATCTCAGTTAAAATTCTACTTGATTTAAAAAAAAAAAAAACATCAACTAATTATAACCAATATAGTGAAGCGCAACTGAATCAATATGTGACAAAAGTTTCTTAATCTCCTCTAAATAAATTTGTGATAATCAATAGTAAAATGTAAACTAAAAAAAAAGTCCTTTAAAGTCCACAACAATCATATATAATATATAATGATCTTTAAAAGAGTGTACTCCTCCGCCAATAGTGTTTTTCATTCCAATATTTAGTGCATCCCCGACACCAGGTGAAAAACCTGCTCACCTCATACAAGATACCACAGGCTTATCATCACAATTCCTGAGAATCCACTGGGATGGTCACCTCTCCTCTCTCCTTGGATTTGGCAATCTTTATGCTTATGCTCCACAAATGGAACACATGTAATAAAAAGGCAAGTACATAGTGCTCCCCGCAGGTCCTACTGAGGAAGCCCAATGAGAGGGCACTACGCTTCTAGGAGGGAGGAGCCGAGCCCGTGACATTACGCTGCCACCGCTGCCAATGTTTGGAGTGTTGATCCAGCTGATGAGATTGATATAAGCACTTTTCATATTGTCTTCTTGTAAGTGTACATTAGAAGGGGGCTTTTAAAATAAAGTGTTAAAACGGGGAGCAGTAGATACTTACCTTTTTATTACATGTGGTCAGTTTGTGTACCTTCGCCCCAGTCTGTGGTCAGGAACGTACTGGAGCAGGTTTTTTTATCAAGGATGTCTCTGTACATCCTGCATTCATCTTTCACTCAATCCCTCAAATAGTCTTCCAATTCCTGCAGCTGAAAAACTTCCCTACAGCATGATGCTGCCACCACCATGTTTCACTGTAGGGATGTTATTGGCCAGGTGATAAGCAGTGTCTGGTTTCCTACAGACATGACGTTTGCCATTCAGGCCAAATAGTTCAATCTTTGTTTCATCAGACCGAAGAATTTTGTTTCTCATGGTCTGAAAGTCCTTCAGGTGCCTTTTGGCAAGCTCCAGGTGAGCTTTCATGTGCCTTTTACTAAAGCCCCGTACACACGAGTAGAAATTCGGCCGGGAAATTTCGTCCGACGACCGATCTGCTGATTTTCGTCTTGTTAGTATGGTGCTTCCGACAACTGACTCCAACTTTTCGGCTGACAAAATTCTGGTGTGCAGGCATTACAATTTTTGTCCTCCGTCAAAACACGTCCGATTTTCGTCTCATTAGTACAGATTTCGATGGGGAAAAATCTTATGAGCAAGACTAGGCATGCTCAGAGATGAAAGAACACATAGAAAGCAATCCAACACATGACATCACTTCTGAAGTAGAATTCTGTTGTACAGGAAAATTTGTGTGCAGTCTAGAGCACATTCCAAACAACAGACACGCACTCTGGACAAAAGACGGATGACCGGTCGGTGGAAATTCGTTGCGTGTGTACGAGGCTTTAGAAGTGGCTTCCGTCTGGCCACCATACAGGCCTGATTGGTGGAGTGCTGCAGAGATGGTTGTTCTTCTGAAAGGTTCTCCTCTCTCCACAGAGAAACGCTGGAGCTCTGTCAGAATGACCATCAGGTTCTTGGTCCCCTCCATGACTAAGGCACTTCTCCCCCGATCGCTCATTTTTTTTGCGGGTGGCCCACTCTAGGAAAAGTCCTGGTGGTTCCAAACGTCTTCCATTAATGGATTCATGGATGATGGAGGCCACTGTGCTCATTGGGGCCTTCAATGCTGCAGAAATGTTTCTGTACCCTTCCCCAGATCTGTGCCTCAATACAATCCTGTCTCTGAGGTTTGCAGACACTTCCTTGAACTTCATGACTTGGTTTGGACCTTATATAGACAGGTGTGTCCCTTTCCAAATCATGTCCAATCAACTGAATTTACCACAGGTGAACTCCAATCAAGTTGTAAAAACATCTCAAGAATGATCAGTGGAAACAGGATGCACCTCCTGATCTGAATTTTGACTGTCATGGCAAAGGCTGTGAATAATTATGTACTTGTGATTTTTTTAGTTTTTTTATAAAATAATAATAAATTTGCAAAGATTTCAAACAAACTTCTTATTTTACATTGTCATTATAGGGTTTTGTTTGTAGAATTTCGAGGAAAATAATAAATTTAATCCAATTTGAAATAAGGCTGTGACATAAAAAAAATGTGGACAAAGTGAAGCGATGTAAATACTTTCCGGGTGCACTGTATATTATATATGATTGTTGTGGACTTTGATGGACTTTTTTTTTATTGAACAATTTACTATTGATTATTACAAATTTACTTAGAGGAGTTTAAGTCTTTTGATTCAGTTGTTCTGCACTATATTGGTTATTATTAGGTAAGTATAACATGGTTGGTATTTAAAAAAAACAACCAAGCTTTATTTCCACTTTAAATCACTGAGGGCCCTTTCACACTGAACAGACAGAATTGGTGTTGTATAGAGCAGTAAAATGCCAGTCAACGCATGTAGTGGGAATTGCCCCTGAATGTCTTAGCAATCATCCCCTTCAGTGTACAAGTACAGTGACAAGTACAAGGAATGCCTCCTCCAAAAAGATACATAAGTTCCCTGAGTAGTTATTGCTTACCCCCGTCACAAAATGTTGCTTGGCCGACATGCTGATTCTCAGATTTCAACATTTCATGAGTCACTGACCTGGACCGTGTACACAACAAATGTCATAAGAGTGAAGTCAAACTCCGCATGACCATATTTGTTCTGGTCAAAGGTGCAGAAAATATTAAAGCGCTTTAATCCCAAAACCAAAAATTTTATATGTTGCAGTTTACCAATCATTGGATTTGTTTTACCTTTTTTCCTTTTGTTTTTACCCAGTGATCTGACCAGTAACACGCCTCCTGTATTGGAGCGCCCCAATCTGTATGAAGGAGCACAGGGGCATGGGAGGACTGGGCCAGGGGGCAGGGGGGCAATTGCCTCCCCGGGCCACTCTGATGCCCTGTAAAAAGGCTGCACCGCTTCTGCCAGAGACATGCCTAAAGGATTCCTGGTGAAAAGAACTAAAAAGTCCCCACTGCTGACCTACTGAGTGTGGTATGAAGACAAGGACAGAGCGCAGACCCCCCCCCCCCCAAGCATGGATCGTGTAAACTGTGTCTGAGCAGAGGCTCACTGGAGACTCTCCTCCCACAGGCAGTCCTGACCGAGCTGTCCCAGCTCCCCCCAATAGCCAGGTCGGGAACCCGGATTAAGCCGGTGAGCAGAGAGTACCTGGAGGGGAGCTTCAGCGGGGAATGGGGGTCAGGAGAAGAAGGAGAGTGGGAGGGGGGCCGAGTTGCTGCACCATGGGGCTCTGGTCTGTTCTCCCCCCCCTGGGCCGAAAATGTTGCCAGTCAGCCCCTGCACAGGGGGCAGCAGAATTGTCAGCTAGAATTGTACTAGCAAATTTAAAAACACTAATAAATTGAAGCCAAATTCTAGCTAATACTTTATAAACAGTGTTTTTTCTTTCAGGATAAAGGCTTTACACAAATAAAGAAAAGCTGATCATTGTAAGCATTCTTGACAGTTGTAAAGGGTTTACATATGCAAGAGAGCTTGGTCTTTTGAAAAACAACTGACTTACTGATTGGATAACCAGGCGAAAATAAGAAAAACTCTAAAAAAGAACACTAAGACAGCCATCGCATGTAAAAATCAGTAAGCTGCAATATAAAAAATGTTTGCTTTTGTGTTTAATACTGCTTTCAAGGCATTGGATCAGCATGACAGCCAGAAAAGTAGCATTTTCAGAAGGAAAGGTCTACAATGGCAACCCACATATTCTTCTCCTTTAAGATGAGGCATCTGCTCCTTCTCTCTCATTGTGCAGAAGAACTATTTTCCTTTACTTCTTGCAGCAGTCAGGAACACTCCCAACTGTGATTTATAATTAATATGATTTGGGTTTATGCCTAATCCGTCATGGTTCTCCCATAAGTATTAGTTAAATTTCACTCTGATCCGTCAAGAAGAATTTTGTAATCTGTTCATTGTTATGTAATGTCATATAACAGATCAGAGTACACACATAGACTGCACCTAATATGGTGTCATGTGCCATACAGAGGTAACCTGGAATGAATGAATCATGGAGGCTATGGAGGATTGTTGACTTCTCTTTCTGCAAATGGTAAATGCCTAGTTATCATGCTGACCCTCTTTCTTTAGTACTTTGGCAAATTTTAATTTTCCTCCAACTTTCCTGATCTTTTGTTTTGTTTCTGGTAGGTGACTCGGAAAGTATTTAGGTCGGGGGGGGGGGGGGTCTGCGTAACACCCAGGCAACTAATATTTTCAGGAGGAGAGTGATGGCACTGGCAGCTCTATATTTGTCTTGGATATGGCTTACGCTCCTGTAAATAATATTCAGCCAAGTAATATAACACCTAACTGAATTGTAATTTTGTTCTTTGAAGAACTAATCTAATGATAAAGGGCCAAAAGGACATTCGCCCATGCCCTTCAAACTGGGGATCTACCAAGAGATTAGCAAATAAGAATTCTGAATTACAAGCCAAGTGGCTCTTGTCTTATATTGGGGGTATCACCATTCAGCTTATGAGATCAATATCACCCTAAATATTCCTGATGAATTTTAAAAAATACTAAAAATAAAAAATAACCCTTATCTTGTCTGATATTTAGGTTTAGACAAGACACGTCAGGAGACAGGCATTCCATTTCTATTACTCATGCAGGTAGGCCCCCAGAGTAGGAACCAGATGAAAACACAATCTGAAGTCCATATAGGTATCTAAATGCTTGCCTAGTAACACAAGGAGGTCCTTTGCTGACCAGTCTTTAAAGTATATTGAAGGCTTAGTCAACCCAAACCTGCTGTTGACAGATGAAGGTGGGTGACCAATAATTGCACCATAAAAGGTACACACGTTGCTTAATAGCTCTAGGAGTGGTGTTTTCCTATGAAGTTCTAGGACTGCCAGCCCCTCAGAACTCTCTGATTAAATGTTATTGTTTCTGGAACATACCTTTTGTTGCAAGCTGTCAGCAGAAGTATTGGGCATGTAGGTTGTGTTCCCAGTATGTAAGGTTTAGAGCAGATCTAAACGCAAACTAACTACTAAAATCTCATGAAATGCGTAACATGTTAATGTAATTTTAAAAGTTGAAGGTCCTTTTTCAGGAAACTCTTGTCATGGGGTGACAACTTCCTTCTAAACTGTGCTTCTGGGTTGTCACCCTGCCACATGCAGCCGTGTTGGAGACTACAAGTGGCATTTCCAACACATTGCACAAGCTTGGTGCACAGTTGTCATTAACAGTAAGTTGGTTCACAAAAATTATGTGCAGTTGAAATTGGTGCATGTACACAGGCCATGGCTGAAAGGACTTGGAAGGTTGAAAAAAATGATGAAAATGGTATTTTATAAAAATAATACCAATAATCCCCCCACAGTGTAGACCTCCCTACAGGCCTGGAGGATGCTGGGGACTGCACAGGAGAAGCTGGCCGGGGAAGCACCGCACCTAACAACTTCACTACCGCTGCGATTTCTTGAATTCTCCAAGTTTGCTCCCTCTGGTGTAACAGACTTGACTCAATTCTACTCAGAGGGTACTCTCAGATCCCCGGCTGAGTTGATCCAACACTTTAACTTGCCATCCTCGCTTTTTTTCACTATTCTTTGTATTCATCACTTCCTTGTAAAACACCCCCTGAAACCACTCCACGTACCCTCCAAAGCTTAGCACTTTTATACCTCTGATAGTCGAACCATCAAAGGCATCTCACTGTTCTATGATTCCCTTTTGCTTGACACAACCCCCCTAAATCTACACCTATGCTCAGATGGAAGCTTGATCTCCACCGTACCTTTACCCCCGGACAATGGTCCATTGCTTCCCGCTCTACTTACCATTGTTTGACCCACTGGGAAATGATGCTAAAGATTACCAACAGGTGGTACTATACCCCCTACCGACTAGCAAAACTCTTCCTATCCCAATCTACACAGTGTTGGTGGGAGTGTGGTCACACAGGTACACTTGCCCATATTCTTTGGGACTGCCCATCCCTCACCGGTTTCTGGACCCAAGTTTTCCAGTGCATTTTCTCCTGCACTGGCATCCTAGCCCCGCCTAAAAAGGAACTGGCGTTACTGAACCTGGGCATTGAAACATACCCTATAGTGTATAGACTGGTGGTCCTCCATATTGCTTCCAGAACACTGATACTATGCAAATGGAGAACCCTGGAGACCCCAAACTTGTCTGAAGTAGTCAATATTGTCAATACTAACTACCACTTAGAAAAGTCTTTAGTGTTCAACTCACTTTCCTTCCACAAATTCCACAGATCCTGGCAACACTGGATATACCTCCACTGACTTTAATCTTACTGTAGCAGATGTATAGTTTACCATATCTTCGTCTCCTGGTGGGGTGGTCCTACTACCCACGATGCGTAATGTTCCCCTTTAGGGCGTCGGGGGAGTAGTCGCCCCTCTACCCTATCGACTACTAGCCTTGTTGTTTTCTTCTGCTCCATCACACTTGCACACTGGGTTAATTTCTCTCTCTGCCTATTCCTCCTGTGATCAGTGGTAGTGGTCTCTCATGCCAACGTCGCTATGTCATTATTATGTCAACGTTATTGTTACTACTCTGTACTTTTCAATTGGATGGATATCTGTATGGGTCCTTTCACACGGCCGCTCCGTGTGTCTGCAAATCATCCCATCCGTTTGCGGATGATTTGCGGACATAATGTAAGTGAATGGCACTGCGGATGTCAGCGGAATACCATCCGCTGACATCCGATTTTCCTCCTTTCAGTTCTGTTCCGTTTTTACGAATGGAACAGAACCCTATTTTTTCTTCCGTGTAAAAAACGGAAAGGAAGGAAAATCGGATGTCAGCGGTGTCATCCGCTGACATCCGCAGTGCCATATACTTACATTATGTCCGCATATCATCCGCAAACGGATGGGATGATATGCGGGCACACGGAGCGGATGACAGAAATGTCATCCGCTCCGTGGAAAAAAAAAAAAAAAAGTCCCGCAGCGGACAAAAACAGCGGAGCGGCCTTGTGAAAGGAGCCTTAAGCCCCGTACACACGTACCGATGGTCGGCTTACAAATGTTCCTCTTTTCTCCCCGGGATGTCGGTGTCTGCTGAAAAGTGCAAAGACAGCACAAGGACAGCACAAGAATTTTGTCCGCCGACTGCAGAAGTGATGTCATGTAATGGTTAACTTTCCCTGTGTTTTCTATTTTCTGAGCATGCCCAGTCTTGCAAATCTGCGGTCTGTCGGCCGAATTGTGTACTGACAGGCGAACAATCGTCCGTTCTGGTGTCGGCATACAAATATTTTCATGTTTGCAAGAAAGACTTTTGTCCGCGGATTGTGCGCAGACATCTGTCGGAGGCACCATACTAACACGCGTACAATCGGCAGATCCTTCGTCCACCGACGTTTGTATGCCGACGATCGGTACGTGTGTACGGGCCTTTACTGTTCTTGTTTTCCTTTCTGTCGCTTACACTGCAAACTTTCTTGTATTTTACTTATTCTACTGTATTGTTGAAACGGTTTGTTCTGCAGTATATACCCAATAAAAAATATTATTAAAAAAATAAAAAATAAAAAAATAATACCAATAAAAAAAAAAATGACAGTTGTTTATGCTGCACAGTGCTTTAGCAATCTAAATGTCATCTAGATAGGGTTTAGATATAATTTAATTTCCTGTTTGATATCATTGTACCAGTTTAACCTCATTTGAACACACCTCTGTTTTGGTAAAACATATGAACATTATAGGAGTTTTCTAATTACAACCTTGACTAATTATTAATACTGGCGATTTTGAGATTATTCTAGTACATAGTTAGTCACATTCTAACATCTTTAACATTAATAAACACACCCAGCTTAATGTGACTAATTACTGCTGGCTATGCCATGAATTGGATAAATAAGTCATATGAAATAAAATATATTTAGAAGTGAAGACCTATCCTTTATTTGTGCACATAGTTATAGACAGGACCTAAGTTGGATACCTTTATTGGGAGTAACCACTCACACAAATTGTATAATGCACAGCAACCTTTATATGAGTCCTTACAAATGTGCTCAACAAACAAGTCAAACAGTCTTTGGTACAGAAATATAAATATATGCACAGCAATGCAGAACTTTAGAATAGAGAGGATAGCTTTAACTAGCAGGGGTAGCGTTTTTTCCAGAAAATGAATGTAGGACACATAATGACTTTATATCGGCTCTATGCCTCTGTTATGGCCACTGGAGTATCATAAATGACCAAGGAGCATGCCTTTAGCTGTGTCTATTCAACAGGAAATTTCCCTCTGCTTTGCACTGTCCCTCACAAGCGGGTTCCTGTCCCTGACCATAGGCTCCCCAGATGCATGGCAAAATGACCTGGGTTCCTTAAAGTGTTACTAAACCCAGCAACCAGCATTCACTATATCTGGTCTCCCACAGTACACAGGACATGGAAATTCAATAGTTTTAGTTAAAGAGGTTGTTACATAGTTACATAGTTTGTGAGGTTGAAAAAAGACATCAGTCCATCCAGTTCAACCTATGATGTGTGTGTGTGTTTGCTGTTAACCATACATTGTATACCCCTGTATGTTGTGGTCTTTAAGGTGCCCATCTAATAGTTTTTTGAAACTATCAATGCTCCTTGCTGATACGACTGCTTGTGGAAGAGAATTCCACATCCCCACTGCTCTGACAGTAAAGAACCCCTTATGTATTTTTTGCTTAAAGAGGAAGTAAACCCTCCTCAGGAAGTTGCACCTATAGGTAAGCCTATGTTAAGGCTTACCTATAGGTACTGTAAATATCTCCTAAACATGTACCGTTTAGGAGATATTTACATTTGATGCAGCCAGTGACGTCACTGGCGCATGCGCTCTGAAGGAACGGCAGATCGTGCCGTTCCTTCAGAGCCCTGTGCCGTGACCGTCGGCTCCCGCGCGCGTGCGCGGGAGTGACGTCACCGCGGCTCCGGCCAATCAGATGGCCGGATGCCGCGATCCCGGAAGACGGGCGACTGTACATGTCGCCCGTCATAGAGGTAAGAGAGCGGCGCGGCGAGGGCTCGTTCTAAGGTAAGTATTTGATAATGAGCTAGTATGCGATGCATACTAGCTCATTATGTCTTTATCTTTCAGGATGTAAAGAAAAGAAAAAAAAAATTATCGGTTTACAACCTCTTTAAACCGTTTTTCCTCAAGTTTTAGTGAGTGGCCACGTGTCTTATTGTATTCCCTTTCTCTGAAAAGTTTGTTCTTTATGCTAGTGTCGCCAGTACAGTATTTGTATATTGTTATCATATCCTCCCCTCAATCGTCTCTTCTCCAGAGAGAATAAGTTCAGTGCTTGTAATCTTTCCTCATAGCTGATGTCCTCCATTCCCCTAATTATTTTTGTTGCCCTTCTCTGGACTCTCTCCAGTTCTAGAACACCCTTCCTGAGGACCGGTGCCCAGAACTGGACAGCATACTCCAGATGTGGCCGGACCAGAGTCTTGTAGAGAGGGAGAATAATCTCTTTATTTCTGGAGTGAATCCCCTTTTTTATACATCCCAGTATTCTGTTTGCTTTGCTTGCAGCGGCTTGGCATTGCATGCCACTGCCAAGCCTGTTGTCTACCAGTACCCCCAGGTCCTTTTCCATCCTAGACACACCCAGAGGTTTCCCATTATTTCGCATTATTTTACATTTTTCAACCTCATCTGCCATGTAGTTGCCCACCCCATTATTTTGTTTAGATCCTCTTGTAAGGTTTCCACATCCTGCATAGAAGATATTGGCATGCTTAGTTTAGTATCGTCCGCAAATACTGAGATTGTACTAGATATCCCCTCCTCTAGATCATTTATGAATAAGTTAAACAGGATTGAAAACCCGTAACATTTTTTTTTTGCAACCTGTAAGACAAACACACCGCATACTAGCTCATTATGAAATACTTACCTTAGAACGAGCCCCCGCCGTGCCGCCCACTTACCTGTATGACGGGCAACATGTTCAGTCGCCCGTCTTCCAGGATCGCGGCATCCAGCCATCTGATTGGCCGGAGCCGCGGTGACGTCACTCCTGCGCACGCGCACGGGAGCCAATGGTCACGGTACGGGGCTCTGAAGGAATGGCACCAGCGCCCGTTCCTTCAGAGTGCATGCGCCAGTGACGTCACTGGCTGCATGTAAGGTAAACATCTCCTAAACGGTACATGTTTAGGAGATATTTACAGTACCTATAGGTAAGCCTTATCATAGGCTTACCTATAGGTACAAGTTACAGAGGAGGGTTTACTTCCTCTTTAATATAAACTGGTAAATACCTTTTATCATTAGCAGTATAAAGCAGTCTTGAGACTTCTAACAGTGCCCTGTTAAAAGCTTGTAAGAGGAGTTTTCATTCTGCACTGACTGTCCTATCAGAATGTAGGACCCCTGACCCTCTGTCTGTACAATGCTGATTGGACCTGTGCTGATCACATGCATCCTCCCAAGGAAAAAAAAATTCTCTAGCAATACACACCAAACTGAGCATGTGCAGCCTGTCCCATGGCTCTGTGTTATCAGGAAATATATTGGGAACTGTGGAAGCAGGAGAGGATCAGGGGAGACAGGATCAAAAAGTATTTTTACACAATGCAGAGGATTAACCCCTTAAGTTCCATAGTGAGTATAACTGCAAATACAGACTGATTTTACTGTTGTGGGTTTAGTAACACTTTCATTAAAAAGGTTCTCTCATCCAAAATGGCTGCTGAAGTCTTTTGAAAGTTCAGTGTCCAATTAGACCACTTCTTCTATTGAGGCACTGTATGGAACCCCTAAGCACTCATTTCCCTTACGAGTCTCCCCTTCCCATGCAATAATGACACAGAGCCACCTACAGTCAGAAAGGCTAACTGCACCATCATACCCTCTGCACACCTCTATTGCAAAATATTACCCCAACACACCTTTTGCACTCATCTCCTACACTTAGTTGCAGCTTATTTCAGCTTAAGACTTGCTAAGACATTTATTTAGCTTTGCTTGTTATTTTCTTAACTTTTCCTATTTTGCTTGGCTACATAAAGTGAAGGGGGAGCAGATAGAAATAGCCTCATATATCACCTAAGCACTTCTTGCTGCAAAATGTTTAAGATAAACTGAGCTTTACAGTATATATATATATATATATATATATATATATATATATATATATATATATATATATATATATATATATATAAACACAATATTGCTGCGCTAAAGATGAAAAATATAACTAATAATCAATAATAACATAACAAAGGGAAGCAGCCACACTAATCTGGAATATAACAGATCAAAACAGAAATAGAACAATAGCTGTGGCGCTAAACCCTATAAAATTGTCCCAAATAAATGAGTGAGAAGCAGTCCTTAGGAATGTATCCCCGCACTGAAGACAGGTGAAACAACCTCAGGGTCGAAGAACCACCACCAGAAAGCACTCCAATATCACCACTGCTTACCAACTGTAGTTGACCCCCATGACAGAGATCACATAAGCCCAGAAAACAGGTTTTGGAACAGGAAGCTCCCACTCTCTGATCCCGGACAGGCAAACTCAATGGATGGTAAGATATGGAATGAAAAGAAGGCTGGAACACTCACATAGCGCAGACTGCTTTAAAATGTATTCCCACTTGTAAAAATCACACTTACAGAGTGTAAAGGATAATCTCGCATCTTTGATCAGTGTATAAGAACCTCCCCACGGTGTTCCTCGGCGTCCCTCACATCGACAACCCAAAAGATGGCCGCCACGTCTCCTCCACGCCACAGCACGCGTCACCAAGAGCGCCACCCTAAATATATATATACATATATATATATATATATACAGTATATATATATTTTTTTTTTTTTATACCCCCCCAGTACCTGTTTCTTTTATTAGGCTTCATGTACACTGAAGCTCCCAAACTTAAGTTAAGGAGCTTTTGGGGGGTTTATTTTGCCAAAGCTCCTAAAACTCAACTCCTTAAAAGCCTATATGTCTATGTACACATAGGCTTTTAGGATTGTTTAGATGCTGCTGTGCTGAAAATAATTAATTTATGCAGTACATTTTTCAGTGCAGTGCAGTGCAGTGGTGTGCATTGCCCTCATATGGAACGAGG
Organism: Pelophylax lessonae; assembly: GCF_965119305.1. NCBI lineage: Eukaryota > Metazoa > Chordata > Amphibia > Anura > Ranidae > Pelophylax > Pelophylax lessonae. The sequence goes on from NC_138774.1 coordinate 65,348,675, forward strand.
CTTTTGTGCCTTGTCTTGCATTAAAACCATACAAAATTCACTAGAATTTATCTGTGGAACATAAAACAAGCTTTAAATTAGACATTAGAAAGGGTGTTGGAGTGGGGCTGAAGTGGGATGGATCAATAGGAGTGGGGGGGGGACTGGAGTGGGAAAACATTTTAGGTCTGTGCAGGGAATGATTTGGAATGTATCGTGTTGAATACACCTAGAGAGGCCTTTGTGGCTGTATGTATGTGAGGGAGGTTATGGGTTCGTGTGGAGAAATAGACAAACAAGTACAGCAGGAGATAGAAAGGATCTGAATTTGGAAAGCTGTGTGGAGGGGTGAGGGAGGGGACAACTCAGTGTAGGAAAAAATGAGGAAGGGAGGATGCTGAAGGGTGCATGAGGTGAATTGGTGGTGGCTTTGTGTGTTGGTTTTGGCACTCAAAAACTGGGTAATGATTTACAATTACTGTCATATTTTTGTGTGCTCAAATCATTCTTTTTTTCTTCTTTTGAGAACTTTTGGAGAAAAATAAATTTTACCACCACAATTGCCTAGTGTTTATAAGTTCTGAACAAAGAACAATTTAATACAATTTTATTCATTTTAATTCTAGTGTTCTAGCTAAGGAACATCAAGTTATGCCTTTTTTTTTTTTCAGCGAGGACTAAGACACATTTTGTAGGGCCGTGGTATATTTCCCAATCCACTGCTTTCCGGAGTGATATCAATGTCCTTTAGGTCCACTAGAGGCTTTGGAGTGAAGTTCTGGAGGATGGTTGTAAAGAAAATGAATAACTCCATTTGGGCCAGGCCTTCTCCAAGGCAGATCCGCTTTCCTAGAGAAATGTGCAAAAATCATTGTGAACAAAAGCTTGCAAAGTCCCCCCTGCCCTACCCTTCCCTACCCCCCCTCCTCCCCCTCCTCCCCCCTCCTGCCCCCCATCTGGAGCACTCCTGCTACCCGTCTCCAGTGATAACTACTACCAAAAGAACCAAATTGTCTAACAATATTTTTCTCTGTTACACATACACTGTATATGTTATACACTGTACACTGTATACACTGTATATACACTGCCACCAGCTCAGGTTTGGGTCAACATCATGGTCAACCAAAACCCTCAGCTTATCCCTGTTAATGAGTTATTGACTTGGAACAAGAAGAAGCCTGAATTCCTGTCCTATATAATTTTTCAAAGGACTTTCTTTTCTAAAAAAACAAGCAAGGGTTGGGTTGAAAAAACTTTTTGAAAAGTAGGTCCGGAATGGCAGCTTTCATATTTCTGACCACATAGTGTTCCCTTTAAAGTAAAAGTCAAACCAAAACATTTTTAGTTTTTACGGAGTGGGGAAGATTTAGGCATTAGGTGGGCATCTGTTTCCCATCTATTAGCAGCATGTCCTTCCTTTTGTGAAGAAACTTAGACACTCAGGTTGAGCAGTGTTATTTAGTGTTAGGTTCTGCAAGTTACACAGGATGCCTTGTTGTTGGCCTTGCAGCTTCCGCATGCATTTGCAAATGTGTGCTAACTAAACTCCTGTTTTTAACCTATATTGTTAGACAGGTTTATTTGGTTTGTTAGCAGACTGGTGGGTAAGTATTTCAAACTAGGGACCGGCTGTTTTTCACACACCTTCATTTATCCCCCTTGCTTTTCAACTGATTAGGTGGGATATTTACCACGGTCTGCTTTCCCACTGAGGACATTTTTTATTTTTTTTATTTTTTTTTTAATTGAAATTTTGCATTAATATTAACCCTTTTTTTCATACAGTCTTCAATTACATGTCTCTCTACTCCTAAATAATTCTACCACAGTCTACATTCTTGATTACAGAATTCTTGAAACATCTCCTCCTCCATAAACCCCCAGCCAACTTGGGAAAAGAAAAAAAAAGGAAAATAGAAAATTATATCTCTCCCATTGAGGACATTTCTCCTTGTTTCCTGTCCCTGGTGGCTCCAATATCTAGATCAGGGAGTGAGAAGAAATCTCCTCAGTGGGATCAAAGACAGCAAAAGCATTCAGAGAGAGGTTTTATCCCTTCCCTGCTTCTATCTAATACTAAAGAGAATGATTTGCCTCAACTTTCCTTATCTGCAAAGCCCACCAGTCTCCTGAAGCACATATTTCTGATGGACACCTGTAAATTGTACCGAACATTTGCTTCTTTGCATCATTTTACTGAATTGTAGCTACTTCTGTGATGGAGAGAGTCCAATACATATATGATTTACAGATTAAAGAGATATAGATAGTAGTAGGTAATCATGACTAGGATAGTTCAGAGCCCACCTGTTTAACCATATTACCTGGATCAGTACCCAACACCACCCCCTTTAAATGACAACACTAACTCAGCATTGGGATTAAATGGCCGGTTCGGCCTTTTATTAAAACCATAAATAACAGAAAACATAAAACAGTCAAACCAATCCAGATCAAATAATGGTTGCAGATCGTTGACGATACCACCTCCCACAACTTTGAAGTCTGTGATACCATTAAGTTAGGTTCTGTCCCCAGTCACCAAAACACCGCCTCATAGACTATCCTAACTGACCACAGACCCCTACGACCTTACACTACTACACAATAGGTCTAGACTGAACCAAACTAACCATAGGACTCCATATCTGAGAAGGGTCCCACCATTTTATCGTTCAACACCATGTATGTGGACCCTCGTCAAGGACCCCAACTGCCAAGATCCAACCTCCTTAGCAGAACAACAGAAAAACTGCATCACCAGGGCGGGACGTTTCTCCTATGATCTCCACTCTGCAAGTGAAGCCCCTTCACTCCTCCCCTCCAACTACTCTCTCTCCTGCTCCTTCCCATGACCTTGTCTGCTCTGCCAATAAGGTAAGTGTCCTGACCTCTCATATCCCAACAACTAATTTAACCCCCTACTACCTGGTTTTCCTTCCACCCTGTCATGTATGCCCTATGCTTATAATTTCCTTCAAGCTCCGGGCATGTCTCATTCAACTGGACTTGTTCTGTAAGGTTGAAGATGTTTGATGGCTTATCCAGCTAACTTCTTTGGTTTAATTGAGTGTCAGAAAAAAAAAAAAATAAAGGATTAACACTTGTATAGCTTTTCTAACACCAAGGATGGGATAACATAACTAGAGCCTGAAGTGGCGGACAACAAGTCCACAGCGACATTACATACCAGCAGTGAGAAGGGGGGGGGGGGGCACAGGAGCACACTGGCCAGCACTCCTTTAGCTAATACACACATACAGGTGCATCTCAAAAATTTGAATGTCATCGAAAAGTAAATTTTTTTTCAGTAATTCAATTCAAAAAGTGAAACTCATATATTTTATATAGCTGCGTTACACACAGACTGATATATTTCAAGCATTTATTTCTTTTAATTTTGATGATTATGGCTTCCAGCTAGTAAAACCCAAATATCAATATCTCAGAAAATTTGAATATTACATAAGACCAATAAAAAAAAAAAAAAGGATTTTTAATACAGAAAAGTTGGCTTGCTGAAAAGTATGTTCATGTACAGCAGGGGTAATGAATTAAAATTCAAGGAGGTCCGGTCGCTAAAATTTTCTTTGGGCCGAGGTCCGGATCTGAAGTCTGTGCTATGACTCAGAAAGATGGGCAAAACAAAACGTGTTCATCAGCGTTGTTCTTAACATAAAATATGCCCATTTGAGTGCCCCTTAACATAAAATGTGTCCGAGAGCGTGACCCTTAGCATAAAATTTGCCCATCAGCGTGACCCTTAACATAAAATAAGGGGCACGCTGATGGGCACATTTTGTGTTAGGGGGCACTCTGATGGGCACATTTTATGTTAGGGGGCACGCTGATGGGCACATTTTATGTTAGGGGGCACTCTGATGGGCACATTTTGTTAGGGGGCACGCTGATGGGCAAAACAAAACGTGTAAATCAGCGTTGCTCTTAACATAAAATATGCCTATTAGAGTGCCCCTTAACATAAAAAATGCCCATCAGTGTGCCCCATAGCATAAATATGTCCATCAGAGTGTACCACAGCATAAATATGCACATCAGCATGCCCCTTAACATAAAATATGCCCATCAGTGTGTACTACAGCATAAATATGCACATCAGCATGCCCCTTAACATAAAATATGCCCATCAGCATGACCCTTAACATAAAATAAGGGGCAAGCTGATGGGCACATTTTATGTTAGGGGCACTCTGATGGGCAGAACAAAATGTGCCCACCAGCGTGACCCTTAACATAAAATATGCCCATCAGCGTGCCCCTTAGCATAACATTTGCCCATCAGCGTGACCCTTAACATAAAATAAGGGGCACGCTGATGGGCATATTTTATGTTAAGGGTCATGCTGATGGGCACATTTTATGTTAGGGGGCACCCTGATGGGCATATTTTATGATGGTGGGATCGCTGATGGGCAAAAGAAAACGTGTAAATCAGCGTTGCTCTTAACATAAAATATGCCCATTAGAGTTCCCCATAGCATAAATATGTCCATCAGAGTGCCCCTTAACATAAAATATGCCCATCAGTGTGTACCACAGCATAAATATGCACATCAGAGTGCCCCTTAACATAAAATATTCCCATCAGCGTGACCATTAACATAAAATAAGGTGCACTCTGATGGGCACATTTTATGTTAGGGGGCATTCTGATGGGCAAAACAAAAGCTGTAAATCAGCGTTGCGCTCAACATAAAATATGCCCATTAGCGTGCCCCTTAACATAAAATATGCCCATTAACGTGCCCCTTAACATAAAATATGCCCATCAGCTTGTCCCTTAGCATAAAATATGGGGCACATTTTATGTCAAGGGAGTACTCTGATGGGCATATTTTGTTTCTTTTATGGGGCACTCTAATGAGCACAACAAAATATGCCACTTGTCTGCACACTTGTTAAAGCTTGAGAGGTTTTTTTTTAAATGCAGATATTCCCCTCTAAAAATGTGCTCCACATACCTGGAGCCAGGAGCTGTCCAAAAGCCGCGAACAGGGGGGCGGGGCGTGCACATAGTGTCACACCCTAGCTCGCTGCCCTGCTTAGAGGAAGCCGCAGTCAGGAGCAGGGGGCGGGACGCGCGAGTGACGTCACGCCCCTACTCGCGGCCCGACAGGACACCGCAATGTCTATCAGTCAGGAGCAGGGGGCAGGGCGCGCGCGTGACGTCACGCCCCTACTCGCGGCTCGCGGCCTGACAGGACACCGGCTGCAAGTGAGCCGGGAGCCGCAGTGAGGAGGGGGCAGAATACAGGTGGCGGTCCGGGCGGAAGCATCGCGCGGGCCGCCAATGGACCGCGGGCCGCCATTTAGTGACCGCTGATGTACAGTATAGTATGCACTCAATACTTGGTCGGGGCTCCTTTTGCATTAAAATAGTGCATCAATGCGGCGCGGCATGGAGGCGATCAACCTGTGGCACTGCTGAGGTGTTATGGAAGCCCAGTTTGCTTTGATAGCCGCCTTCAGCTTGTCTGCATTGTTGGGTCTGGTGTCTCTCATCTTCCTCTTGACAATACCCCACAGATTCTCCATGGGGTTTAGGTCAGGCGAGTTTGCTGGCCAATCAAGCACAGTGATACATGATCATTAAACCAGGTATTGGTACTTTTGGCAGTGTGGGCGGTGCCAAGTCCTGCTGGAAAATGAAATCAGCATCTCCATAAAGCTGGTTAGCAGAGGGAAGCATGAAGTGCTCTAGAACTTCCTGCTGGAGGGCTGAGCTGAGTTTGGACTTGATAAAATATGGCTCCCCAAATCATCACAGACTGTGGAAATGTTTCCATTTTATTTGGAAATCAAGGTCCCAGAGTCTGGCGGGAGAGTGGAGAGGCACAGAATCCAAGTTGCATTGGGTCTGGTGTGAAGTTTCCACAGTCAGTGATGATTTGAGGAGTCATGTCATCTGCTGGTTTTGGTCCACTGTGTTTTATCAAGTCCAAAGTCAGTGCAGCCCTCTACCAAGTATTAAGTACATGCTACACTGTGCATTGACATACTTTTCAGTAAGCCAACATTTCGGTATTAAAAATCCTTTTTTTATTGGTCTTATGTAATATTCTAATTTTCTGAGATACTGAATTCTGGGTTTTCACTAGCTGTAAGCCATAATTATCAAAATTATAAGAAAGAAATTCTTGAAATATATCACTCCGTGTGTAACACATCTATAAAAAATATTTGAGTTTTTACTTTTTTTGATGGATTTACTGAAATAAATTACCTTTTGATGGTATTCAAATTTTCTGAGATGCATCTGTATATGCATTTTGTGAGCCTCCTGAACACCACCCCACATTCCCTTTTTAATGTGTTGTAATGTGTTTTTCTTCTGTCGCACAATGGCGATACTCTAATTGGATTAAGTAAGGTTATCCCTGGGAAGGCATCAGTGTTTGGGGGGAAAACCTTGTACTTTTCCTTCCTAGTGATCAGCATAAAACCAGGTAATGCTGTGGTCTACAATTTGAAAGAGCCAATGTTGATATTGATGAGCAAAACCACACTGAAGATAAACTTTAGAATCTGTCCTTTAGCTCTATCTCCTTGTTCCTCTGTACAACTTCCCTGTGTACATTTTTATTCACTTACTTTGAAAAAAATAAAAAAATAAAAAAATAAAAAGACCAATGACATGACAATGCACTTCCACAAATTCCAGTAATCTTCAGCAGCCATTAGGAGGCACCTCCACATTGCCAGTGCTTGACAAGTGAAAGTCAGCCCTGCACAAAGTGAAAACTACAATGGTTCCTTACTTCACTAGTCATTCTGCTCAAGATGAAAGAGCAGCGGTGACTGGTATTTTAAGCAGAAACAGAGGGATTGGTTCAGTATAATAAGTACATTTAAGATTGTGTTTTTCAAGAAAGACAATATTGAATAACGGGCAGCATAAAGTCAGGAACCCAAAGAGAAGGCTGTTGTAGTTGTAGACAGGTGTAGTCTACATTCTCCACTGCAAGTGGCTCTCTAACTTAGTGGCATTACAGGGGGAGAGGAAGTCAGGAGGAACATGGTTCCTCTTTGGTTTCCTGGGTCACTGGAACTACTTGGTTGGATGCTGCTACCCCATGTCACTCTGGCAGCCATCTTGGGTTAGGTGCACATTTCATGTGTGGGTAGTGTATGGACATGTCACCTATCTGACAGGGACAGTGATTAGAAGCAGGGAGAGGTTCTAGGTGAGTAGGGAAATGATAGGGACATACCATCTTTCTTGGCAATCCCCCTTATTTGGGTACAGACCTGCCAGGCTGCATTCCCGCCCTCAGGACAGAGGCTGTTGGCACATTTGAGACCTGCTCCGCTACACGCTGCTGTTATATACTGTGAATGTTCTCGAATGCCTTCCTGCCAGGTTGTTGTGAAATATTGGAGTCTGTAATAATACAAGTTCTGTTCTCAGCAATTGGACTCTGAGTGTTTACTGCCGCTGCACCAGGCTGCACCTCCCCACACTGTAATTGAAAATATTTTTGAGTATTTTTGAGTTTAGCTTTATTACCGTCATAACTACATATTCTCAAAAAATGGAGTTCGTATGTTGCTGGTTGTTAACCATGTTTATTATCCTGGTTTGTTCTGCTTACATAAGCTGCATTAAAATCCCACTTCAAAAGGGAACCTGGGCCTCAAAGGGAAACTTGAAAATGAGGCTGCAACCACACTGCAAGGGTTATCTGTTTTAGATGTGGAAGATTTACTTATCCGATCCTCCACCCCTCAGTGCTGCTATAACAGTCTGCACAACATCTCCTCCATGCTCCAGCAGTCTAAGGTCCTGACTTCATCAAGACCGTAGCCCTGGATATGATGATGCCAAGGAACAATCCACCGCAGAGCACCATAAGGAAGAACTTCCATATTTCCCAGAGTTGGGCTTTAAGCCCACCTACTACTATGAAAAAGCCATAAAACATTTTGGTAGAAACTAGACAAGATACAATCAATATTTTTTGCTACTGTATAAAACAATGGACATTTTCTGGTGTTTGTTTTTAACTAAAATAAAAAGTTAATAAATACCTGCTGAAAAGGCCATAAATGCCTCATTTTTCTTGAAGAATCCATTTGCATCCAGGAAGTGTGTTGGGTCAAAAGAGTGTGGATTCTTAAATTTTGTAGGGTCATACTGTGATGTACAAATCAGGGGCATGATGTTGAGACCCTATAAATAAAACATATTATTTTATTATCTGCATTAAGGTAGGTTAAAAAAAAACATTTAAAATTGCTCCCCCAGCCCTCCTTAAACACTTAACTGAGCCTAATCTTTATCCAGCACTTTGCCTGTCTGCTGCAGCTTTTCTGCCCTCTATCTCTTCTTACAGGAGACTTGGCAGCAGTGGGCGTCATTGGCTCCTGCTGCTGTTAGTCATATCCTGTAAGGAGGGAGTGGGGAGCAGGACATGCTATGGGAGCACTCATGCGGCATCGAGGGAGCACGAGTGCCCCCAAAGCAATCAGTTTGCTATAGGGGTATCCCGAGAGGAGGAGGAGCCAAGATCACCAGCAGGGAACCCCAGAAGAGGAAGTTCAGGGCTACTCTGTGAAAATCAATGCACAGAGGAGGTAAGTATGACATGTTTGTTATTTAAAATAAAAAAAAAACATTTACATTCTTCATTTAAATATATAGAATAAGCACACTACATACCAGAATGCTTTTACAACTGCATTGCATTCAGCATATAAGCACTGTTATACAATAGATATAAATATCTAGGCATGTCACATTACATCAAGCATAATACAGTAAGCCCCTGTTCACATTAGGTCGCTCCGACTTAGGGGGCGACCTGTGAAGTCACGTGCAGCGCGACTTCGGCGCAACTTGCACGGACTTCATAACATGTCTATGCAAGTCGCCTCCAGGTCGTCCCGAAGTAGTACAGGACCCTTTTTCTAAGTCGGAGCGACTCGTGTCGCTCCTATTAGAACGGCTCCTGTACTACACAGTGGGAGCGTGAGGACAGCGACTTGTCAGGCTGACAAGTCACCTGACAAGTCGGATCAATGTGAATGGACACTAAAGGTATCTTCTACACTGTTAAATTCAATGTACACTATATTGTCAAAAGTATTGGGACGCCTGCCTTTACACGCACATGAACTTTATTGGCATCCCAGTCTTAGTCCGTAGGGTTCAATATTGTGTTGGTCCACCCTTTGCAGCTATAACAACTTCAACTTTTCTGGGAAAGCTGTCCACATGGTTTAGGAGTGTGTCTATGGGAATGTTTGACCATTCTTCCAGAGGCACATTTGTGAGGTCAGTCACTGACGAGGACGAAAAGGCCTGGCTTGCAGTCTGCGCTCTTATTCATCCCAAAGGTGTTCTATCGGGTTGAGGCCAAGACTCTGTGCTGGCCAGTCAAGTTCCTCCACCCCAACCTCCTCCTCCATGCCTTTATGGACCTTGCTTTGTGCACTGTTCCAAATAATTTGGTGGAGAGGGGATTACGGTGTGGGGTTGCTTTTCAGGGGTTGGGATTGGCCCCTTAGTTCCACTGAAGGGAACTCCTAAGGCATCAGCATACCAAGATATTTTGGACAATTTCATGCTCCCAACTTTGTGGGAACAGTTTGGGGATGGTGCCTTCCTGTTCCAAAATGACTGTGCACCAGTGCACAAAGCAAGATCCATAAAGACATAGATGAGCGAGTTTGGGGTGGAGGAACTTGACTGGCCTGCACAGAGCCCTGACCTCAACCCGATAGAACACTATTTGATGGATTAGAGTGGAGACTGCGAGCCAGACCTTCTCGTGCACACAGGGCCCTGACCTCAGCCTGATAGAACACCTTTGGGATGAACTAGAGGGGAGACTGCGAGCCAGGCCTTCTCTTCCAACATCAGTGCCTGACCTCACAAATGCGCTTCTGGAAGAATGGTCAAACATTCCCATAGACACACTCCTAAACCTTGTGGACAGCCTTCCCAGAAAAGTTGAAGCTGTTATAGCTGCTTAAAAACTGTATAGTAAAACTTGTGGACTTTACTGGTACCAGAGAAGGACAGATAAAATGGCTTTTATAAAAAGTATCTTTATTACAAAAAAAAGAAAAAAGTAAAAAAGTAACATATTTATAAAACCATGAATAAAGTGATACTTTGAATAATATAGGCCATATACACAGTATGCTTCATCAATGTTTCTTTGCTAGCAATTCAAGAGGTTGATGCGTTTCGCATACATTGCTTCCTCAGGACTTTAGTATCTTGACTGCAAAGAAAGTTTAGCCTATCCAAAGAAGAGAAGCACAACAATTCATTATAGAAAAGATAACATATAGCATCATGTATCGCAAACAGGCTATGTCAACCTTAGACAACTAACATGTGCCAATTGAAGCCCAAAAGATGCCAATGGTGTGCTGTGTGGCAACAAAGACGTGGTGTACTACGTAAGGTAAGTTTAGAGAGACCCAATGTATATAGTGCAATTACTATGGTCCTATATAAAGAAGCACACATTATTAGTAAAAAAGGCCTATCAGTGTTGCTACAATTTATGTTCAAAACAAGATTTGTCATGAATATGGCACTTAATTAATATTTCATCCCTAGGGTGTGTGGATCAGCCTCAAGCAGAAATCCCAAGGGCAAATCAGCATTCCATCACAGTTGATGTAACCTACTTTTGATATTCTGACCATATCTAAAAACAGAGACAAAAAGTTTCCATTGAGAGCAGTGTACTTCTCAACAATCTATAGTGGCCAAGAAAATCAATAATTGTAAAGGTTACTCCACCCACAGTCCCAGGCAGAACCAATAACACAGTAGCTGGTATCAATACATAGTAGCTGGCCAGTGCTCAGTGCAGGAGCAACAGCTAGCACAGATGCTCACACGCCGAAGAGGCGCCATCATCCCCCGGCCAGTTCCGCCTTCACTACCAGCACCTCAAGCCCCATAGGGCACAACAATACACAACACCACAGGGGGACTCTACAGATCAGAGAACTGTAATAAAAAATGAGAGCTGGTATCTTTGGCGCATGTGCAGACATTTGTTTTTTGCATTTACATGATTTAGGATGCCTCATGCATGTGTGACTCCGGCCGCGACCATTGGCTGAGCCGAATTACTTGTGGTTGGCTGTGGATTATACAGGAGGCAGATGCCAAGAGAGGAAGAATAGACGCAACCTCTCATATGGATACTGTAGATGCAAATTGATGTGGTGGTGGGTAATGGAGTACTAGGCACATTATTTGCCAATTAGTCTGTGTGGACCGCAAAGCAGATTTGGCGCAAATACGGTTTTAAATGGACACTTGATTCAAGGAGGAAAGGCGTATGGTGCTGTGGACTACACTACAGGCTTATAGGGTAAGTGGATCCTCTGTGGCTTTCATGACAGACCTCTCACATGTTTTTGTGGATGAGAAAACTGGATTGTAACATCTAGACCTATTAACTATTTCCCCTAGATATTTTGTGCTGTTGGGCCAACTAAATAGATGAGGGGGCATGTGTAGGTTGTGTAGGTGTTAATTGGCAACCTTTACAACCCATATGGAAGAAAAATATATTTCCAATATATTTAGGGAACAATTTTTAGAAATATATTGAATATGGCCAAAATTGTAGCATTTCAAATATATTTCCAATATATTTAGGGAAAACATTTTAGAAATATATGAAATATGGCCAAAATCGTAGCATTTCAAATATATTTCCAATATATTTGGGGGAAAAAAATGAATTTTTTTAAAAATATATTTTAAATATATTTTTCTTCCATGTGGGAAGTATTGATGTTTTGGCCACTATAGATTGTTGGGAAGTACACTGCTCTAAATGGAAACTTGTTGTTGGTGTTTTTAGATGTGGTCAGTATATCAAAAGTAGATTACATCAACTGTGAAGGAATGCTGATTTGAGGCTGATCTACACACCCTAGGGATAAAATATTAAGTGCCATATTCGTACAAATCTTGTTTTTGACATAAATTGTAGCAACACTGATATGTTTTCCTAATTATGTGTGCTCCTTTATATAGGACCATAGTAGTTGCACTATATACATTGGGTCTCGATTACCTTACCGCACCCAGTACACCACTTCTTTGTTGCCACAGAGCACACCATTGGCATCTTACTACCAAGTTACTGGTGTGTTTTTCTCTGTCCTCTGCTGGTCCCCATCTGTCCCTTTGTGCACATTTTTCTTTATTAAGTACTTAGTGGGATATGAATTGCTAGTATTAAGTTCTCACTTTTTCTTAAGGAACAGAACACCAATCTTTTAGGATAAGGAATATGAGACATTCTATACCTTAACACCTAGTAGAATCAGCTTTCTTCTTATATAATGCTTATAAGGACCCATGAGCAAACCACAGTGGAGTCAAGCTGGAAACTGTTAGGATATAGTTCTGCACCTGTGCACTTATTCAGTCTTTAAAGTTCTATACTGCTATTAAATGAACCACTTGCTTAGCACTTTAGCAGTAGTCAATTTGCAGCATCGCACGCTACTTTTGTCATGGTGGCCAGCTAATGACCAGCTCAATGGCCCCAAAATGGGAGCTTTTTGGTTCCTACCCCTTTGTGGTGAACAGTATTTGGAATGGACTCTATTCACTGAATGTCAAATCAACAGGTGCTTTGCATTGTTAATGGCAAAGGTTAAAAAAATAATAAATACACATATGTTTAACCACTTCACCACTAGGCCTATTTCGGACACTTTTTGTTTACAAGTTAAAATCAGTATTTTTTCCTAGAAAACTACTTAGAACCCCCAAACATTATATATATATATATTTTTTAGCAAAGACTCTGGAGAATAAAATGGCGGTCATTGCAATATTTTTTGTCACACGGTATTTGCGCAGCGGTCTTTAAAACGCCATTTTTTTGGGAAAAATTACATTTCACTGCATTTAAAAAATACTAAACAGTAAAGTTAGCCCATTTTTTTTATATATTGTGAAAGATGATGTCACGCCGAGTAAATAGATACCCAACATGTTGCGGTTTAAAATTGCGCCCCCCCCCCGTGGGATGGCGACAAACTACGGTCAATAGAGATCTCAATAGGCGACACTTTAAATGTATTTAACGGTTACCAGTTTAGAGTTAGAGTGTAGCTCTTTTTTTTAAATTATTGCTCACGCTCTGGCGATCACGGCGATACCTCACATGTGTGGTTTGAACAGCGATTTCATTCGCGGCTCGACTTCCGTATACGTTTTTTTTTGTGCGCGAGCTAACGGTGACCGGGGCGGATAAAAGCCGCGGAAGGCGGCGGGAGGGGGGGGGACGTCCCCTCCCGCCCCCGGGTAACGATCGAGGGGCTCCCGAGCCACATCGATCGGTACCGACGGAAAGCCGACCGTCAGCTTTAAACCACGGTACCGGGATGATGCCTCTAGCTAGAGGCATCATCCCGGTATACCCCCGCAAAGTTTTGGACGTCATATGACGTCCGCCCAGTTCATTTTTGCAATGAACCAGCAAAGCATTGCAACCATAATCAGTGGATGGCGGGTGCAATGCCAGGCTCCACCAGACTCTTTCTCCAGCTTTATATCTGTATGGAGGTATGGAGTTTCAGTTACAGAGCTGGACAAAATGTCAATGGACTACGAGTGTGGGGATCACTGTCGATAACTGTAGAACGCTCACATAGACACATAACAATGTTTCTCAGCATGTTTATGTGGATACAGATCTAACACCTCTCTAAACTAGGTAATAAATGCTCTGTATAGTTTTGATTGTATTCGTTTTCATGGCTTTCAACTTTAGCTGATAACAATGCCCATGTTACTTATATGTCAATGCGTTGTGAATGGCACCTCAATCCACCTTTAAAATGCAAGTGAAAATTCTCTCAATCATCATTAAAGGGTAAAAACACTTTTGTGGGGGGAAAAAAATTACCTTTTTTTTACATTCTGCAGCTCTGTAATTTTCTGAAAATGCAATGCAATATGGCTACCTGGAGTTGTTCTGTACACAGAATGTATACTGACCACACCCCAGAAACATCATTTCCTGCTTGTGTGATTGGCTCACCAATTTTCCCACAAGTCTGCCTAAGATACAAGTCAGATTTCTGGCATCCCCTGCAGCAAAATTTTAATTTTTGGTGAGATACTCCCAATAGAAACACGTCTAAAGGGATGCAGGCCCAGCAGATTTCCCCATTAGTGCTCTGCAGCTGCACAGCTGACAGATAAGTATGAAACCACTCCCATTAGACCCACTCAGCACAGAGGCACTGACTGAGGAACAAATGATTTCTTCAAAATAACAAAAGGTAGGAATCTACAACAAAGGTTGTTATAATCCTTGCAAAATACACCGATCACCCAGAGGGGACGTTTTTTTCTCAACAAAAGTGGAGTTATGCTTAAACTTTTTTTATTCTTTATGCTGCTAGCATTAATAAATAGACTGAAAGGTATACTATAATTGTTTTAACCTTTTTTTTTAACATTTCGTTAGTTGCTGCCTGGTTTTTGGCCTAGGCCAAAATGATAATACATCCCAGGAGTCTCCATGGCATTTTTTTTTCTTTTACCTGAAGGAGGCACAAACTGGGGGGGGGGGGGTACAGCTAAGCACAAACTTCTGGCTGCATGTAGGCAGGGGTCACTTTGTTAAACCTTTAAGATAATGTCCTTTCAAGAAATAGAATTAGTTGATGTTCTTCCTGCCAGGATCATATAAACTAGGTGGAGCCTAGTTAGGAAGAGTCCCAGCCTGGCTAGCGGGAAAATAGGAACCAGGAGAGATGGAAATTACTTAGAGAACAGCACCTTTAATCTTTTCTACCCCTAGGATGGTCACCCCTGCTACTGGGCACACAAAGATACAGTACCAAAATTATATAAGTGAGCGAAGATAAAATATTCAACAAGCAGCCAGCACCTTTAAAGGTGAATATACAACCTTCAGTAAACACTAGAATAACAAAAGATGTGCAGAGCTACACAAGATATAGTGAATGTTTATACACTGCCTGGCCAAAAAAAAAAAGTCGCCACCTGGAATAACTAAGCAACTAACTAAACTAATCATGCAGTAACGATCTTATTGGATAGTTACTGCATATGCCCAAAGAATGAGGTCAGCTGACTATACTGAATGACCAGGTTATTCCATCAATGGATTTTTTCTTCCCTGATGGCACGGGCATATTCCAAGATGACAATGTCAGGATTCATCTGCCTCAAATTGTGAAAGTGTGGTTCAAGGAGCATGAGACATCATTTTCACACATAGATTGGCCACCACAGAGTCCAGAACTTAACCCCATTGACAATCTTTGGAATGTGCAAGAGAAGGCTATGAGCAATGGTCCGACTCTTCCATCAGCAATACAAGATCTTGGTGAAAAATGAGTGCAACACTGGACAGAAATAAATCTGGTGACATTGCAGAAACTTATCGAAATAATGCCCCAGCGAATGCGTGCCGTAATCAAAGCCAACAAAATATTGGAGCGTGTGACCTTTATCTATGGTGGCAACTTTTTTTGGCAAGGCGGTATATTTTAAATAGCTATAGTCCCATGTACAATCAATCCCATTAGGTAGAAAGTCCTTAATAGGTTCCAAAGATCGATAGTGACCGTGTGGTGTGCCAAAACACTCACCAGAGAGAAAATGTGAAACAGCATATAATTATAAACTTGAAGATCCGAATATTGCTCAGTGCTCCTTAAATGTGGTATTCCTTCTCCATTCTATGCACTCATCAGATAGCAAATCACTATGAGTTGTAATACTATATGTATATAATATAAGTAAGTTTTTATGTATTCCAGTTTTAATAAATACTGCAGTATGTAAGCATAATTGTTGCTACCACATGTGAACTTTGTTTTGCACAGTGCCAGTCTCCCATGAGGTTCACCTTGCCGATCACAACTCTGAATGGGATGTCACCAAGCTCCAGGATATTAATACAAGGCTTATAGTGATTTGATATCTGGTGAGTGCATAGAATGGTGAAGGAATACCACAGTTAAGGAGTACTGAGCAATACTCGGATCTTCAAGTTTATGATTATATGCTGTTTTACATTTTCTTTCTGGAGAGTGTTTTGGCACACCACATGGTCACAATTGATCTTTGGAACCTATTCTATTAGGACTTTCTACCTAATAGGACTGATTGCACATGGGACATTAACTATTTAATATATGGACATTCACTATATTTTGTGTAGCGCTGCTGTTATTCTGAAACATACACTACCACTCCATAGTGAACTTCTTATTGAAGCTTGAAAAATTATTATGCACATGGACTTGTGCCCATATCTATTATAATAAAATTTAGTCGGACCGTGCCTTTGGCTGCTTTATGGTTCTAAAGTGGATTGTCAGTGCCCTTGCTGCTGTAAAGTGAGAATGTACCCTGTTAAGCTATGCTAGACTGTGCATCTCATGAAGTACCCACTTGGAGAAGTAGGATTCCGGTGAACCCAACTGTGTGCAAACCTGATCGGCTAGGGGATGGAGGTGGATGGGGAAGTAGGAGCCAGTCCTGGAACCGCATGCAAGTCATCAGGCCTGATATAGTGAGTGTCCCTCAACCATAGGAATGGTGTGACAGTAATGACCAAGGGTATGGTGAGTGTGTGCACAGGGTGCACCTTGACTTAGGCACACCCTCAGTGCAGCTGGGAAGGTAAAGAAGAGTACCTATAGTGCTGTGGACTGAGAGTATGGTCGATGCTAGTTTTGAGCGAGCTCTGATACAGGTGGTCCCTGGAGGAGTACATGTGGGTGATTCAGTCACATTCTAAGACCCACCTACATGCATGCCTGAGCTAAGTACAGATGGATTCCAGGAAGTAAATGCTACATGAATCATCAGCCCTTATTCAAGATGGCCATGACCAAAAATGTTAGGGTGGGTTCAAAGAGATTTCTCAACAAAATAGAGCATGCTATACCTGCCCAGTCTAAGATTTTCAACATGGATCATATCAAATAAGTGATTCTGCACAAAGTGACAAAATCACAGAGGGGAGGTTTTAATATACCCTGCAGAGTTGATCCTCTGCTGGCCTTTTGTAACGCTCCTGCGTTTTTATAGTAAGCTGGATTTGCAGCTGCAGAATCTCCACTCAGTAGTCATGTAGAGATGTGTTGAATTACCAGATCCAACTCTCCAGACTCATCACTGTGGACCCGCCTGCTTCAGCATACAGATATACACACACTCAATAAGATGTTCCTGGAGTGATAGGATGTATAAGACAGTATAGAGGTGATGTGCTGAAGGGACAGGTGTGAGCAGTGATAGCAATTGATAAGCACTTGATAGTAATGTTCAGGAGAGTAGTAGACGGTAATAAGTAGGATGCAGATAGGTTAGTAATCATGTATGGTAATAGGTAGTAAGGACAGCAGATGATATACAGGAGAGACTAACCCAGTGCAAGGATAGACGGTAGTAGACTCAAGAGCTAGCTATCTATGTAACAGTGCAGATGATAGAATTAGTAATGCATAGATAGTAACAGTCCTTAATGTGCAGAAGTAGATAGTGTAAGTTAGTTATGGAGAATCCCCTGTGGGGTACTTATCACTAGTAGGTTAGTAAGTAGAGGGGTCCGGTAGTGAGGGAGTGATCTGGTAGCGAGATACGGGATCAGTATCGAGGATCCGGTCTGTTCCAGGTAAAGAGAATAGCTGGAGGCTCCGGCAGCATAAGACAAGGCTTGGTAAGCATGCGGTTTGAACGAACAACCTGAGAGAGAAAGCCGGCGATTGAAATAGCCGCTCAGAGCGGCGCTCAGTGATGATGTCATACGGCTTAAAGGTATATGCGTTCCACCTAACTAAAAAGGTGGGACGCAATATGAAAAGATATGAAAAGGAAAATGGGCAATAAGGGTACCAAAGGTACCAGAATCTTACAGTACCCCCCCCCTTAAGGCCGGCTCCGGAAGGCCTATAGCACTGGTTTCTCCGGGTATTTAGAGTGAAACCTTCGTATAAGCCTAGGTGCGTGAACATCAGAAGTATCCAACCAGGTGTCGTCTTGGGGTCCATAGTTCTTCCATCTTATGAGATATTGGAGTCTTCCTCTGTGGATACGAGAATCCAAAATCTCCCTAATCTCAAATTCTTCTCCGCCTTCAACTTGTATTGGAGGTGGAGGTAAGATGGTAGGCCTTATTCCTTGGTTAGGAACATGTGGTTTCAGTAGCGACACATGAAAGATGGGATGTATTCTGAGATCTGCCGGTAAAGTGAGTTGTACTGCAGCTTTTCCAATGAGTTTCTTAATTGGGAAGGGTCCCAGAAATAAAGGTCCAAGCTTTTTGCTAGGGATCTTTAACCTTAAATTTTTCGTCGATAGCCAAACGAGGTCCCCAATAGCATATTGAGGAGAAGGTCTTCTACGAAGGTCGTAGTACCTTTTTTGTTGACTGTGAGCGTGTGAGATGGTGGTATTAAGTAAACCCAGAGAGTCTTTTATTTGGGTAAGATAATCCGAGGCTACTGGGTTACTTGATGGTAGGATGCGTGGTGGAAGAAGTGTGGGATGAAACCCATAGTTTAAGTAGAACGGACTTTGCTTAGTAGTACTGTGGGTTGCGTTGTTATAAGCAAATTCCGCCAGAGGGAGGAGGTCCACCCAATCATCCTGTAGGTATGAGGTGTAGCAACGTAGATATTGTTCAATGCACTGGTTTACTCTTTCAGTCTGTCCGTTGGTCTGAGGGTGGTAAGGAGAAGTGAGCTTTCGCTCAATCCGTAGTATGTGACATAGAGCTTGCCAAAACTTGGAGATGAACTGTGAACCACGGTCGGATAAAAGAGTCTTTGGAATTCCATGTAACTTGAACACATGTTTCATTAGTAATTCCGCTGTTTGCTTAGATGAAGGTAGTCTGCGAATAGCAATGAAATGTGCCATCTTTGTCAGATGGTCCACTGACACTAGAATGGTATTAAATCCTTTGGAAGGTGGTAGTTCTACTATAAAGTCTAAGGACACAACTTCCCATGGAACCTGGGGTATTGGTAGACTGCAGAGTAGACCAGATGGTTTTGTAGTGTCAATTTTGGACCTTGCACAGATGTCACATGAAGAAACAAATTTTTGTACAGACGTCTTCATATCAGGCCACCAAAACTGCCTGGTAAGCAAATTAAGGGTCTTAGTCATACCCATATGTCCTGCCATAGGCACATCATGTGACAATTCCAAGATCTTGGTGCGCATAGTAGGGGGTATGTAGAGTTTGTCGTTGTAGTAGAGGAAGCCTTCTGCATCAGTACTTAGTTGTGGTGGAGGTGAATCCAATCCTATACTGTGCAAAATCTCTTCCTTCAGGGAACGAACAACACCAATAATACGTTCATAGGGTATTATAGGAATAGAAGGAACTTCAGCGCAGTTATCTTCGGTTAATCGTGATAGCGCATCCGCTTTTTTGTTTTTGTCTGCAGGTGTGTAGGTCACTAGGAAGTTGAATCTTAGGAAGAATAATGACCATCGTACCTGCCGGTGGGAAAGAGTTTTGTTAGTCTGAAGGTATTGAAGATTTTTATGATCTGTATATATGAGTATTGGTAATCGGGTACCTTCAAGTAAATGTCGCCAATTCTCTAGTGCCAGTTTTATGGCAAGCAACTCTTTTTCACCCACTGGGTAATTCACCTCTGGGCTGCTTAGTGATTTAGAGAAAAAAGCAACTGGGTGGAGTGGTGAAGTATTTGTTGGTCGTTGGGAGAGAACTGCTCCTACTGCCATGTTTGACGCATCTACCTCCAGAATATATTGGAGGGATGGGTCTGGATGGCGTAGTATGGGAGCAGAAGTAAAGCTTGATTTTAACAAGCGGAAAGCTCCATTTGCTTCTTCTGACCATTTGAATGGTTTCTTTATACTTGTAAGTTGTGTGAGAGGTCTCACAATAGCAGAGAAGTTCTTGATGAACTTCCTATAGAAGTTTGAAAATCCGAGGAATCGCTGTAATGCCTTACGAGTTGTTGGTATAGGCCAATCCAGAATACACGATATCTTGCTCATATCCATCTTGATTCCGGTTTTAGATATGATGTATCCTAGGAATAGTATTTCTTCTTTATAAAATAGGCATTTTTTTAATTACACGTATAGGTTGTGTGCGAGTAATCTGGATAACACAAGTCTTACATGTTTTATATGTTCAGACAAAGATCGAGAATAGATAAGTATATCGTCCAGATATACCACAACACAGACATCAAGTAAGTCTCTGAAGATGTCATTTATGAATCTTTGAAAAGCTGCGGGAGCATTACACAACCCGAATGGCATCACAAGATATTCGAATAATCCGTATCTGGTTCTGAATGCTGTCTTCCACTCATCTCTGTCACGGATTCGGATTAGGTTGTATGCCCCTTTTAGGTCCAATATAGAAAAGTAAGTAGCCCCACGCACTTGTTCAATGAGTTCAGGAATGAGCGGTAAAGGATAACGATCCTTTATCGTAATGGTATTTAGTTGCCTATAGTCAATAATAGGCCTAAGACTTGAATCCTTATTGCGGACAAAGAAAAGTCCTGCAGCTGTGGAAGAAGTAGAGGGTCTGATGAACCCTTTCGTCAAATTCTCATCCAAGTATTCCTTGAGATGAGAAAGTTCATCCTGTGAAAGAGGATAAACATGGCCGAAAGGCAATTTGCTATTAGGGAGTAGATCGATAGAACAATCATAGTCCCTATGGGAAGGCAACACTTGAGCATTTTTCTCAAGGAAGACTTCGGACAGATCCTGATAGCATAGTGGTGTAATCTCATCTGACACCACAGACAGGACCTTTCCATAAGATGGGAGGTTACACGTGATCTCGCAATAGTGAGAAGGGAAGGTTAGAGTCCGTGTTTTCCAATCTATGGTTGGTTGATGTATGTGTAACCAGGGAAGTCCCAAAATAATGGGAAAATGTGGTGAAGGTAGTACATCAAAAGTGGTGGTCTCCATATGAGACTCGTTAGCAGTGACAAGGAGTGCTTGTGTCTGATTGGTGATTGGACCAGAAGATAACGGAATACCGTTAATGAAACTAACAGAGACAGGTTTAGGTTTTGAAATAATAGGTATTTTATTTAAAGTAACAAAACGTGTATCGATATAGTTCCCACAAGATCCTGTGTCGATCATAGCCTTGGTGGTGATCCTAGTCTGGTCCCACTGCAATGTCAAATGAACAAAGAGGTAGGGATTAGAAAAGGAAGTGGTTAATCCCCCTAGTAAGACATGTGAACACTCACCCTCTTTTTTGCGGACAAGGGGACAGACGCTTATCAAATGATCCGGGGATGCGCAGTACATGCAGAGATTTCTGGATCTTCTCCTGGCTCGTTCAGTGATCGATAAAGGTGGGCGTATAGTTCCTACCTCCATAGGAGTAGGGTCAACGGCCGAAATCCGAGAAGGACTGGACAATGGCATTCCCATTTTCTCAGCCTTTCTTTCTCGCAGTCGCCTGTCAATGTTGATACTAAGTTGTATTAAGGCATCTAAAGTGCCAGGTAAATCCGCTCGGGGCGAGCTCGTCTTTAACGGCTTCTGACAACCCGAGCCTGAACTGAGTTCGCAGAGATGTATCATTCCACCCTGAATCAAGGGTCCATCTTTTGAACTCTGCTACAAAGTCTTCAACAGGTCTCCTTCCTTGTTTTAAAGCCCTCAATTGGATATCAGCAGTACTCTGCCTATTGGGGTCTTCATATAAGCTAGCGAGTTCCGCTAGAAATAAGGTATAGGAGTTGAGAAGAGGATCATCTTTCTCAAAGAGAGAGTCTGCCCAGGCCCGTGGATCACCCGTTAAATATGAGATAGTGGTACAGACTTTAATTTGATCAGTAGGGTAAGTACGAGGTTTTAGCAAAAAAAAGCATTTGACATGCGTTTTTGAATTCACTAAATTTTTTCCAATCACCTGTAAACACTAGAGGAGGGTTTATTTTAGGTTCAGGGGGCTGAGCAGCAGTAAGCTGTGAAAGACGGGTTATCTGCTGTCTCAGAGTCTGATTTTCATCTTTTACTTCAGTAAGAGCAAGTATTAATGTATTTACTTTTTGTGTTAATTGTATCACTTGAGTGGGTAATTCTGCTGAATCCATTTTTTGGGTTCGTTCAATCTGTAACGCTCCTGCGTTTTTATAGTAAGCTGGATTTGCAGCTGCAGAATCTCCACTCAGTAGTCATGTAGAGATGTGTTGAATTACCAGATCCAACTCTTCAGACTCATCACTGTGGACCCGCCTGCTTCAGCATACAGATATACACACACTCAATAAGATGTTCCTGGAGTGATAGGATGTATATGACAGTATAGAGGTGATGTGCTGAAGGGACAGGTGTGAGCAGTGATAGCAATGATAAGCACTTGATAGTAATGTTCAGGAGAGTAGTAGACGGTAATAAGTAGGATGCAGATAGGTTAGTAATCATGTATGGTAATAGGTAGTAAGGACAGCAGATGATATACAGGAGAGACTAACCCAGTGCAAGGATAGATGATAGTAGACTCAAGAGCTAGCAATCTATGTAACAGTGCAGATGATAGAATTAGTAATGCATAGATAGTAACAGTCCTTAATGTGCAGAAGTAGATAGTGTAAGTTAATTATGGAGGAATCCCCTGTGGGGTACTTATCACTAGTAGGTTAGTAAGTAGAGGGGTCCGGTAGTGAGGGAGTGATCCGGTAGCGAGATACGGGATCAGTATCGAGGTTCCGGTCAGTTCCAGGTAAAGAGAATAGCTGGAGGCTCCGGCAGCATAAGACAAGGCTTGGTAAGCATGCGGTTTGAACGAACAACCTGAGAGAGAAAGCCGGCGATTGAAATAGCCGCTCAGAGCGGCGCTCAGTGATGATGTCATACGGCTTAAAGGTATATGCGTTCCACCTAACTAAAAAGGTGGGACACAATATGAAAAGATATGAAAAGGAAAATGGGCAATAAGGGTACCAAAGGTACCAGAATCTTACACCTTTAAAGAAGTTAAAAATTACAAGAAATTAAGAAATTTAATTAATTAATTAAGAAATTACAAGTTAAAAAACTTTACTAAAACCCCCAGGAGTCAAGTGCATGCCAGGACCCAGGACCCATGTTGTGATCACTGCTTACATGCCTATGTCAGGCTTGCCATAGGGTAGCAGATGGGGGGCATTCATATGTATAAAGAGCATCACTGCACTATTTATTTAGAGACACTTCACAGCACGCAGAGAACAGGCTGTGGCAGTAGCACTGTTCTGTACCTGCACCATAGAAATGCCCATAATTTGGGCTTCAGCCTGGGGTGGAGCTACAGGACATCACAAATGGAAAAAAGCCAGGGATCACAAGGGGTTCAAGTTCTCAATTTCACTAAAACAAGATCACTCATGTGACATCATCAATAAGCAAGCATGTGTAACAGTTAAAGGGAAATCAGTACTACTTTAGGGTAAAAAAACTAAAACAATAACTCAAAACCCTGGTCATTGAAGAGACACTATACTTTCCCTTAAAAAAGTTGTTTTTCCAAAACCTTGTAGCTCTCTGTTGACAGAGAGATTCATACTGCAAGATCACAAACCTGCCATATGCATTTACTGCATTTTAATTTAAACCATGTGAAAAGTATCTGACAGGTGGAATAATCCCATTACAACAAAGACAGCACTGGGTGTGCTTGTAAATATAATATGAAGCACAGACTGTTCTAATTCTTGTTTACAGGGAAGTTTGTATGCTAGTGATTTGGCACGAGATGCAAACTTAAGTAATTTAAAGTAGTTGAACGTTTGCACAGTTAAATCTCAATGTTAGTATGGGAAATATGCGCAAACAAAGCACAATTATGTGAGATACCAAATCAAACAAAAATATTTTTTTTCAATCTTTTATCACTCTACCACAACAGGTGAAACCTATCAGTGAACTGCTAATACTGTTCAGCACACACTGCGGTTGTGAAAATATTGACATTTTTCTGAATTTTGATTTGAGTTCTGTGTAATACATCACAGCCAGAGTCTAAGGATTCCCTCAAATCCCCCTTCCCCAAAAACAAAATTCATCCCGATCCAAGCTCAAATTCTCTCTCTCACTAACCCCCCCCCCTCAAAAAAAATCACCCCTCCTAGCACAAATCCTCAACCTCTCAAATTTCCCCTCCGAGCACAAACCCCCTCCCCCCTCCCCCCCCCTCCTTGCACAAATTCTCTCCCCTAAATGTCCCCTTCTAGCACAAATCATCCCCAATCACCCCTATTAGCACCAATACCCCCCCCCCCCCAAATAAAATTTCCCCTCCTAGTACAATTTACCTCCCCCCTCTTCCATATCACCTCACAAAACTCACAAATCCTCTTCCCTCATTCCCCCTTCCAACACAAATGCCCCCAAATTATCATTCCTAGCACCCCTCCTAATTTCCCCTCTTATTCCTATCATCTGCCACCCTCCAACTTCCCCCTCCCAACACAAATAAGCCCCCCCTGTCCTCGTGGTGCCCCCCCCCCCCCCCCACCACCTCATATGATACCACAGTGCCTATCCCTTGTCACAGCCCTGGGTGTATATTCCTAAAGGGGCAGCACACTGGTTGAAAATCTGAAAGGATTATAGGCTGCCAGGAGCCCAAAAAGGGACAAAATAGATTGTGCTGTGAGATATGCCAGCAGGACAATGCAGGTGTGCTGCCTGGTGTCTGACAGAGGCATTCTGCAGTGCCTGCACAGAGTGAGGGGTGTGCAGGGGCTGAGATTCAGGGGCAATCTGCCAATCTCCAGGGCAGATGGTCCTTTGTGCAAAGCAGAGGGAGAGATCTAGGAGGCCACCTGGGAAACCGAAGCATGAGAAAAGATCCTGCCAGAGACAGAGTGGCCTGCTCCTCATTCACCACCATCCTGCCTTAGGGACCAGCCATCTGAGGACAGACTGCAACCAGAAGGACCTCCACTGGATGTCAGAGTGATGAGCAACCTTTGACCTTTCTGTCTGTTTGATATTCTGTGCATGCACCTGTTGGGGACATTACTGCAGTTAAGGAGCTCATTCAAAGGGTATCATCTCATCCTTTACTATCTGCTACTTTGGGACACTTTGTAACCTCGCCATGTGGACTACAAAGAGTTCAAGTGGCCCTGCTGCTGCAGAGTACATGCAGATTCCCCACTGGCCAGCGGTTAGCTCGGGTTTATAAATAGCAGTTAGGCTCCAATAGCTATCTATGTATCGCCACTCTGTATTAGGAAAATATTTGCTGTGTTGATTGCTGTTATGTGCAATGTTCTTGCATAGTGCATTTTTGGTTGGTGATTAAGGAGAACAAACGGCAACATTATTTACCTCAATGTGCTATTGTAATGTATAATTGCCATTGAACCACTTTATTTAGTACTGTTAAATCTATTGACCACCTATTCTATTCAGGGATTATTGCCAGTTTTAATGAAGCCCATATATCGCCATTAGTGTGTTAGTGCACTGTTGGGTACAGTTAAGGAGTGGGTCTTTACTGAAAACAGTGGGAGAACCTAAATATTCCAGCAGGTTCTTAGGGAGTAAGTGCTACACATAGGGGTTGATTTACTAAAACTGGAGAGTGCAAAATCTGGTGCTTGGGGATCAGCTTTGCTACTAAATCAAGCAGCATTACAGGAGCTGTTGCTTTAGAAGTTAAAGGGGAGCTCCAGTCTGTAAAAAAAAAAAAAAAAAAAAAGAAAAGTCAGCAGCTACAAATACTGTAGCTGCTGACTTTTAATATAAGGACTTACCTGTCCAGGGATCCTGCGATGTCTGCACCCTGAGCCAATTTGTCAGTCGGCTTTGGATGCAGGCGCTAGCATTGTATGTAAGGGAAACCGGCAGTGAAGCCTTCAGGCTCAACAGCCAATTTCCTACTGCACATGAGCGAGTCCCGCTGCACTTTCTAAATGGTCCCACCATCTTCTGGGATCTGTATGTGTCCCAGAAGGCAGCAGGGGGAAGGAGGAGGGGCCATAAATGTCATAGATTGATGATCTTACTCGGATGTAAGAGCAGGTATCTGAAAAAACCAGGCACCCGATCCCCCCCAAATGTGACAGTGGAGGGGGGGGGGGATGCAAACAAGCGGAGCTTCCCTTTTTGGGTGGAGCTCCGCTTTAAATTCTTGTTCCAGTGTGATTTTTTCCTGTACGTTATAATGTGCTTGGTTACATGCCAGAAGATATTTCGATTTCTGTTATCTTCACTTAGTACAAGTTGGCCCCACAGATCAGATATCTGGCATTACAGTCAGTCTGGCTCTTCCACTAATTCCTTTTCTTACACAAATGCGTTGCTTTGGCTATTTTTGTGATTTTTATAGTTAAAAAAAAAAAAATGGAATAGTATATTTAAGCTACCATGTATGGTTTTCAGAAACTGGAGTTCCTCATTAATTTGCTAATTAACCCATTTGGTTTCATGGAGCTAATGGAACAGGAAAACAAGTAGGCAGGGAATAAGGGGGGGGGGGGGCAAAAGACTTCAACACATGTGATGAACACAAAAGGTATAGTTTTGCAGGACTCCAAGAAGCAAGGAGCTGTCTATAGAGATCCTAAATAAAAGGAAGGCAACTCTATCATCAAAAAGAGCCAAATTAAGCAACTATTTAGTGTATACCTATTGCATGCGTTGTCCATGCTCGTTTTCTATGGAGGATAGATAGCTTGCGCATGTGTATGCATATTTTGTAATACTTTTTATGTCTTGTATTGTTTACTACAATTGTAATTAGTTTGTAGGTAAAGCATTTTTGCTTGGCATTAATACACCACAGAAGTTTTAATGCTTCCTTGCTTTTACCACAAAGTAACCTTAAAAGATAAAGCAAAACAACAAATACCTCAGGTAGGTCATAGCCACGGAATGTGATATCCCGGGTCACAGTATGAGGAACACTCATGGGCACTATGTCTGCATATCTCTGGATTTCATAAATCACTGCTTCAGTGTAGGGCATCTTGCTGCGATCATCCATGCATGGACTTCTATCTCGACCAATCACACGGTCTATTTCCTCTTGAACTTTCTCTGGTGAGAAAATTGATTGCTGAAATTATAAATCATTCTTTACAATTGTATCCCACATGAGCATTGGAATAAAAGTCAGAGCATCTCAATAATGTCCCCCAAATAGGACAAGCCAAACACATGGCTAAATGACAGGACAGGGATTGTGTGCATTCCTTTAAACTGTCCAGGGTTAACTGAGCATATGCTGGACAAAGCTTAAAGTGTTAGTTCACCTCTACAGAAAAAAAATGAAAAGGTGAACTAACACTGTACATTTGTTTTGGACTACAAATAAAGCAATTTGTAATGTTTGTTTGGATACTACATCTACGGTACAATTACCTCTCACTTCTGGGTGCTTCAGCATGATCAGGAAACCATATCTCAAGGTAGACCCCACTGTTTCTGTGCCCGCAAAGAACACATTCACTGTTGTTTTCAGCATTGTCTCATAGTTGAAATGACTATTTGGGTTTTTCTTCTCCTAAATAAAAAAGAAAAGATTTATTAGACCAAAAAAGTATAACTATAAACTTTCGTTTTTCATCAAATAGAGAATAGTTAAAGCTGTGTTTTTGGTGCTGATAGTGTGTAGAGATGAGCTTGAGCCTGTTTGGATGCTCTTCCGAGCTCTCAAGACTGAGCCCACAATGAAGCTGCCACCTGTAATGGACATATTATCTTCAGTGGGGACATTCCCTACCCCGCTGATCCTTGTATACATACCCCTTCTATACATGTGGGGTGGAGAATATCCAAACCACAGATGATTGGCCCATTTTGGGCTACAGCTTCCTGGAGGGCTCAGCCACATAGGTCCAGAAGAGTATCCAAACACACCCAAGTTCATCACTAATAGTATGTTGCTTTGGGGAGATTTATGCTTACTTCCTGTTTCAAAAATACTACAGGAAGTCTGAAGAAATCCCTCCAAGGTGAGTATGAGAGGACTTAACCTAGTTTTCATAAGAACAAGTGTCCCCATTGAAAGACTTCCCCTCAATAAATACCTTCCCCACTCTAAAACTAAGAATATAAGTTTTGGCTTCAGATATACTTTAAGCATAGTAAGCATCTTGTTTCAAGTGAAATATTAGGCACCCGTCAGGACATGCAGGGGTATATTCATCATTAGGCACAGTAGGCATGCTCCTATATGCAGCATGATGCAAAACAGTTGCTTTCCTGCCCATGGTCTTTATATTTGCATTCCTGGAGCCAACACCTGACATTTTGAAAAGCTGGTGTCCCTCAATCCCAGTTGTCACTGACAGCTTAAGTTCCACTGAACCATTCTGGAATATGCAGTTCAGTTTTGGGCACCAGTTCTTAAAAAGGATATCAGGGAACTGGAGAAAGTGCAGAGAAGTGCCACCAGACTGATAGGAGGCGTGGAGAAGCTCAGCTATAAGAAAAGATTAGAGGAACTGAATTTATTCTCTCTTGGGAAGAGGAGATTAAGAGGGGATATGATCAATATATATAAATACATAAGGGGTCCATATAATGAACTTGGTATTGGGTTATTTACTTTAAGGCCATCACAGAGGACAAGGGGGCACTCTTTATGTCTAGAGGAAAACAGATTTCGTCCCCAAATACGGAAAGGTTCTTCCCCGTAAGAGCTGTGAAAATGTGGAATAGACTCCCTCCAGAGGTGGTTCTGACCAGCTCACTGGATTGCTTAAAAAAAGGCCTGGATTCTTTCCTGGGTGTACATAATATAACTGGGTACTAATATTTATAGGTAAAGTTGATCCAGGGAATATCCGATTGCCTCTCGGGGGATCAGAAACAATTTTTTCCCCTGCTGTAGCAAATTGGATCATGCTGGGGTTTTTTCGCCTTCCTCTGGATCAACTGCGGGTATAGGATTGTGTATATGGGATTGTATGGTTGAGTTTTCTTTACTGTTTTTTCTTTTTTATTGGTTGAGCCAGATGGACTTGTGTCTTTTTCAACCTGACTAACTATGTAAGTGTCAATCAGAGTGATTCCCAAGTATGTGATCACTTTATGAAACGGTCATCCCATGCAGTTTGATTGCTTCATTGACAAAGCAAGCAAAAAAAAAAAAAATTCCCTTTTTTTTTTTTTAAATTGTCAGTCTATTTTTGTTTTTAGCTAAAAATGTTAGCTAAAAAAAAAATGCAGTGGTGATCCAATACCGCCAAAAGAAAGCTCTATTTGTAGGAAAAAAAATACATAAATCTCATTTATGTACAGCATTGAATGACCGCGCAATTGTCAGTTAAAGTAACGCAGTGCCATATGGCAAAAAGTGCCTGGTCATAAAGGGGGTAAATCTTTCGGCGGTCAAGTGGGTAAACAAGCCAAGGGTTGTTAACAAGTGGTTGGTGGTTGGGATCAAGCGGAAGCACAGTCGAGGAACAAGCCAAAGGTCAATAATGAGTGATAGTGGTAATAAGGACAACTGCAAGTTTGCAAAGGATCAAGATATCAGCTGGAGAGAGAACAATAATCTGGCAAACAGGAAGTGCAGAGACATGGCTTAAATCAGGAAGTTCATGGGAGGAGCAAAGAGTTCAAGGTTCACCAGAAACAAGAGACAAGGAAAGAAAGTCCAAAGGATCAGACAACGTGCTGTCCAGAATCTCAGGTGGCTTAGTAAGAAGAGTCACTGCCTGATTCAGCAGAGGTTGTGGGTTCAGATCCCAGCCTGACTTTGACAGTGCTCATCTGTTTATTACTGTAAATGTCAATTGCCATTAGAGTATCAAAGAAAAAAAACGAATACAAAATGGGAAGCAAAACACATTTTTGCATATTTTTCAGCATACAATAAAAGAAAGAAGAGCATGTTTTTTTTTTGTTTTTTTTTTTAAACCAGAGTACCAAATAAAAGTCTTATACTGGATGTCCTTTAGACTCCATTCACACCTAAGCGTATCAATGTACTGACGATTTGTGGGCGTTTTTTTTATAGCTTTTTTGCAGCTTTTTACAAGCTTTTTTAAAGCGTTTTTTAGAAGTGTATTACAAGCGTTTTGCAGCTTCAGGTTAGGGGTGGAGAGCTGTTATTGGAGCAGAGAAGGCTTGTAAAACGCTCAAGTCAGGGGTTTCTATGTAAGTCTATGGAGCCAAAAACACTTGTAATCTGCCAAAAAGAAGCTCATGTATTTTTCTGAGCTCCAGGTGTTTTGCTTCAGGCGACAGAACGTTCAGATGTGAACAGGAGCCATTGAAATTAATTGGATTTGGCTTGTTGAGTGTTTTAACTCTACACGCTTCAAGCAGAAAATCTCTCAGGTGAGAACGGGGCCTAAACGTAAGACAATGGTGCTGGTGTTATGTCTCCAGCCCCTCTCCGCTCAGCCATTCACAAAAGTCACAGCCTTTTTGGATGATCGAATGAAGGGGGTGCAGAGACAGAAACCAGCGCTAATGTCCAATGGAATTGCAGCACTGACCTCTGTGATGGACTTGAAGTACAGCGGGAGTTGTAATATCTGAGAGAACTAAGAGCAAACTGTTGGAAGAAAGCCATCATCTAAATGACTATAAAGATTAAAAGCTATATACAAATAATATTGCCCAGATTTGGGCTTTAACAATGCTTGGTTTACACATTTCACTGTGACATTGGCACGAAATCTAGCTGAGCAGATGACCCGTAAGGGTAGGAATCATAAACATAAACCTTTAGGACTCTGTTCCAGCCTGCAACTACTGTGTTATGCAATTTTTTTTTATATTTAGCAAGAACATTGTCTAGTGAACCAAACTAAAGGGCTGCATACACACCTGTTCAATCTTTATGAGAAAGCAGTCTATAAAATCACGTAGATTGTTTGGGTCCAGTGTCTCCTTGTTCATCCGAAGTCTCTTAGCCACAAAAGCTCCAAGCTTCACATAGTTTTTGTAAATCTTTTTGTGGGGGCCTGGAATATACCCCATGAGTTTTGGAAACACGAAAAGTAGCTATAAGAAGAATGTAAGGATGAGCGAGAAGGGGCATAAAATACACATATTTCTTTATCAAGGAACTGTTGATATTTCAAATTGGATTGCTTTCCATAACAGTGATTAGAGGCACAGAAGGATGTTGGTGCTGCGCCTATCAACCAACCAAATTTCATTTATGTTAGAGTAGAAAAAGACAGCTACCAGATGATTGGATGAAATCTTCACTCCATGTACAACAAGCATTTCCAATGCATTTTTAACAGCTTAGTTAAAGACCTAATAATTCATAAATAATAATATTAATCAATAATAAAGTAGAACTTCAATCTCTCACTCAACATTGAATAATTGTAATCTTTATGCTGTTAGCATTAGTAAATGGATAGGAAAGTACAGTGAGGGAAAAAATTATTTGATCCTCTGCTGATTTTGTACGTTTTCCCTCTGACAAAGAAATGATCAGTCTATAATTTTAATGGTAGGTTTATTTTAACAGTGAGAGACAGAATAACAACAAAAAAATCCAGAAAAATGCATTTCAAAAAAGTTATCAATTGATTTGCATTGTAATAAGTGAAATACTTTTTGACCCCTTCGCAAAACATGACTTAGTACTTGGTGGCAAAACTCTTGTTGGCAATCACAGAGGTCAGATTTTTCTTGTACTTGGCCATCAGGTTTCCATACACATCTCAGGACTCGGGATTTTGTCCCTCTCCTGTTTGCAGATCCTCTCCAAGTCATTAAGGTTTCAGGGCTGACGTTTGGCAACTTGAACCTTCAGCTCCCTCCACAATTTTTCGATGGGATTAAGGTCTGGAGACTGGCTAGGCAACTTTAGGACCTTAGTGTGCTTCTTCTTTACCAATCCTTTGTTGCCTTGGCCGCGTGTTTTGGGTCATTGTCCTGCTAGAATACCCACCAACAACCCATTTTCAATGCCCTGGCTGAGGGAAGAAGGTTCTCACCCAAGATGTTACATTACATGGCCAAGCCCATCGTCCCTTTGATGCAGAGAAGTTGTCCTGTGCCCTTAGCAGAAAAACACCCCCAAAGAATAATTTTTCCACCTCCATGTTTGACGGTGGGGATGGTGTTCTTGGTGTCATAGGCAGCATTCCTCCTCCTCGATTTTGCTCTCATCTGACCACAATACTTTCATCCAGTTCTCCTCTGAATCATTCAGATGTTCATCAGCAGACATCTGGCGGGCATGTACATGTGCTTTCTTGAGCAGAGGGACCTTGCAGGCGCTGCAGGATTTTAGTCCTGCACAGCGTAGTGTGTTACCAATTGTTTTCTTGGTGACTATGGTCCCAGCTGCCTTGAGATGATTGACAAGATTCTCCCCTGTAGTTCTAGGCTGATTCCTCACCGTTCTCATTATCATTGAAACTCCACAAGGTGAGATCTTGCATGGAGCCCCAGACCAAGGGAGATTGACAGTTTTTTTGTGTTTCTTTCATTTGAGAATAATTGCACAACTGTTGTCACCCTCTCTCCAAGCTGCTAGGCGATAGTCTTGTAGCCCATTCCATTGTGTTGGTCTACAGTCTTGTCCCTGGCATTCTTGGCCAGCTCTTGGATTGGAATCTGATTGCTTCTGTGGAAAGGTGTCTTTTTTACAGGTTACAAGTTGAGATTAGGAGCACTCCCTTTAAGAGAGGGCTCCTAATCTCAGCTTGCTACCTCTATAGAAGAAACCTGGAGCCAGAAATCTTTCTGATTGATAGGGGATCAAATACTTATTTCACTCAATCAATTCATAACTTTTTTGAAATGCGGTTTTCTGGATATTTTTGCTGTTATTCTGTCTCTCACTGTTAAAATAAACCTACCAGTAAGATTATAGTCTGATTATTTATTTTGTTAGTGGGCAAACATACAAAATCAGTAGGGGACCAAGTACTTTTTTCCCTCACTGTATATCATATTTGCTTGCTTTAAACTTTTTTTTACATTTCTTCAGTTATTTCCTTGTTTCCAGGCCTAGGTAAAATATGTCATACATCCCAGGAGTCTTCAGTAGGGGTGGAGGGGCTTTTGCAGCTAAGCACACCCTCTCCTGCTTGCATGCCTAAGCTAAGGGCATATTGATTCCAGCAAGTAAAGGCTACATGAATAATCTCCACTTACTCAAGATGGCCACGGCCAGAAATGCTAGGGGAGAGTTTTCAAAGTGATTTCTCAGCAAAAAAAGCATGGAGACATGGATGGATGTGGGAGCTTGCTTTGGATATTCAAAATAAATTAAATAGTATTTTTGGTTTGTGGTGCTTAGATGCAGTGTAGTTTCACTTTAAAAATTATAGAGCTTTATTCTTCAAATGCTGAATTCAGATATTAAAATCAATGAAAAGTGCCCTATACATGGAATATGGGCAGATGAATGAAAGGATTGGGGTCACTTTTTGCTATATCCTTGCGCAGAGCAGGTAAGCATAACATCTTTTTTTTTATTTTAGGAGAAAAAAAGTGAGCCTTTAGCATCAATATCTTTTCTCAATGGTGCATGACTGTTTTGTAAATGCTTACTGAAAGTGATGCTCTTTAAATTGTTACCATGCTAAAATAAATAAAATAATTTCAGTTTGTTCAATATCACATTTTATTTTAAATGTTATTCATCATCATATCAAATGAAACCCTCACCTGTCCCCATGTAGAGCTCATAAGGTGCCAACTGTTGTTGATCAGGTAAAGCAAATTCATAAATTCTTCATCTCTGTAGTCAAATCGATCTCCAAACACCAGAGAGCAGATTATGTTAGAGCCAGCTGAGCTGAATCCAAAAGTAGGGTCAAGGGGTTTTCCTGAAAAGTAAATATATGAAACTGGTTTAACCACTTACTTACTGGGCACCTATACCCCCTTCATGTCCAGGCCAATGTTCAGCTTTCAATTGCTGTGGCAATTTGAATGACAATTGCGTGGTCATGCAACACTGTATCTAAGCTAAATTTTTATAACTTTTTTTCCACACAAACAGAGCTTTCTTTTGGTAGTATTTAATTACCACTGGGGTTTTTATTTTTTTTTCTAAAGAAACAAAAAAAGACAAAAAAAACAAAAAACATTTCATAGTTTGCCATAAAATTTTACAAACAGGTAATTTTTCTCCTTCACTGATGAGGCAGCACTGATGGGAACTGATGGGCACTGATAGGCTGCACTGATGAGGTGGCACCGATGGGCACTGATAGGTGGCACTGATGAAGCTGCGATGATAGGCACTGATAAAGTTACACTGATGGGCACTGATGAGGAGGCGCTGATGAGGCTGCACTGATAGGTGGCACTGAGGGGCACTGATAGGTGGCACTGAAGGGCTCTGATAGGGGGCACTGATAGGTGGCGCTGATGGACACTGATAGGTGGCACTGATGGGTGGCACTGATGGGTACTGATAGGCAGCACTGATAAGCTACACTGATGAAGAAGCACTGATGGGCACTGATTGGCAGCACTGATGTGCACTGATAGGCGGCACTGTTGGGCACTGATTAGCAGCACTGGTGGGCACAGATGGGGACCGATATCCCTGTAACAGAAGCCGGTTACTAGCTTTTCTCCTCACCCTGATAACCATCTCCTGTTTACTTTTGTGAACAGCTGTCATAGGCTGACAGCTGATCACATGGTAATGGGCCACTGTGATTGGCCCTTTACCCTGTTCTGTGATCATCCGAGTCCGAAGGACGCGACCATCACAGAGCATGCTGGCCACACACTGAAGGGTGCGCATGAGCAGTGCCATCACAGAAGGACATCTATAGATGCCTTCCTGGCACTGGAAGTCCACGCTATAGCCGTCTTTTAGCTATAGCACAGGCGGAAACTAGTTAAAGAGTATGTAAATCAAATATTTCATATCCTGATATGTGCCTGCTGTATTATGTACTAGAATTAAAAATTATCCTGTTCTCTTTGTATTGCTACCTTTGTGTGAAATTCCTGGTGTTCCTGTCAGTCCCTCTGCTTTCCTGTTAAAAACTGACCACACTAAGCAGGAGAACACACTGTGGTGAGTTCTTCAGCTATGCTGGGAACTCAGCCTGCTCTCTCCAATAATAAGCATATCTGCTTTCTGGAAGAACATAGTGGTAAATGTAGCTTTACTATAGGCAGCAAAATGCCCTTGCCTGCATTACCTTCACTTTTTCGGAACTCTGCTATTAGATACTGGGCCTCTTCTTTCACCCTTTCCTCCAGGCTCCTCTTCCCCATTCCAAAATTCTTCAAAGTATGGATAGCAAAGCGTCGAAGCTGCCTCCATCTTTCTCCTGTCCCGTACACAATCCCTGATGACAAAAACAGCATCCATTACATTACTGATTTAAATACTTGCTTTATTAAAGAAAAACTTTATTTTACACGTATACATGTTTACATAAAAATATAATATTATGTTTTAAGAGAAACCATCATTATTTTTGGTCAATTAAATGTACACTATTTTATTTATATATAAGTTATATATTTTTTAAAGTTTATATAAAATATTATTTTACAGACAAACATTTTTTTCAGGTTTCATAGTGACCGACCTAAGCTGGTCATATACTGGCCATAGGCATTGTTTTAAAAGCCTTTACAGGTTATCATTTTACAGTTAACCATTAATGCTGGTGGCTTTCCAGCCACTTCCACTTGAAAGCTCATTGCCAGTTGAACAAATTTCAACAAAGTACCCAGTGCTATAGCAATGTGTTTAAAACCCTGGTCACTCAGAAACAGTGGTTGTAGACAATTGGTTCAAGTGAAACATTAAAAATGCAAAGTTCCCCTAAAATACCATGCCTGGGGATACTGTTAACCTGCTTGTGAAGTGGTACATCTGTACTATAGTAGAGAAAAATAATACTCTTTGGATTGCCAGTAAATAACAGCTACTATCTGCTTTCTTTGTAAACAAAGCTTACATGGATTCCCTTCATCTATACCAGACCCTTAGATCAAGGTCTGGTATATATGTTAATGGGGGACTCCATGCAAATAAAAAAAAAAAAATACAATACACATCCTTATTTATTCTTTAAAGAGGATCTAAAATCGATGTCTAAGGAGACCCCATACAAGATTAAAAAAAAGATGTGGGACCCCTCCCCAAACTTTAAATCAGACTCTTTGCTTCTGGTATGGGTTTGCAGGGGCTCCATGCTAAAAACAAGAAAAAAAAAGTGTAAGGTCCCTATACAAAAATCCTTACCAGACCCTTATCCAAGCATGCAGGTCCCATCCCCTAAACCATACTAGGCCACATGCCCTTAACAAGGAGAGGGTACCTTGTCAAGCTAATGAGGACAAAAAAACTCTTCCTCACATCCAGGTGGTTGTTTGACCGCACTCATCCCTACTGCCCATACACTGACTGAGTATGTACTCCTATTGCAAGTTACTGTAGATTCAGACCTTGAACTGGCATGTGGCAAGTATGAAGACATATTTTTTATAATGGTGTTGGATACATTTTTTTTAAAGCTTTTAACCACTTTACAACCGGAGGATTTTGCTGTCTTACGTCCAGACCACTTTTTGTGCTTCGGCACTGTGCGACTTTAACTGACAATTGTGCGGTCATGCAATGTGGTACCCAAACAAAATTTACGTCCTTTTTTTCCCACAAACAGAGCTTTCTTTTGGTGGTATTTGATCACCTCTGCGCTTTTTATTTTTTGCGATATTAATAAAAAAAGAGCGAAAATTTTGCAAAAAAATGAAATTTTCAACTTTGTCTTTTAAAAAATATCCAATATACTCAATTTATGTCATATTTTTTGGCCAAAATATATTTAGCTACATGTCTTTGACAAAAAAAAATTCAATGAGCGTATTTTTATTGGTTTGCGCAAAAGTTATAGCGTCTACAAACTATGGTGTAAATACTGAAATTTTACGCAGCTTTAATTTCTGACTGCCTATCTCAATTCATGAAGTGCTAAAATGGCAGGGCAGTACAAGACCCCCCCAAATTACCACTTTTTGGAAAGTAGACATCCTAAGGAATGTTCTGAGACGCATGTTGAGCTCATTAAATATTTAATTTTTTTGTCACAGGTGTTTGAAAAATGAATAAAAAAAAAAAAAATTTTTTTTTTAACACAAAGTTGTCACTAAAAGATAAATTTCTCACACATGCCAAAAAAATAAAGATAAAATAGTTCCAAAATGTTTGTTTATTACTTGCTGCACGATAAAATATTAGATCATGCAGCAATAATCAATAAATAGAATAAATAGAATCTCGCATATTCACAGTACAGATACAGACAATTCAGGTATGGACATACAAAAAGGTAGTAACGGAAATATCTTGCTAGGCATATACACATAATAAATAGATATATAACAGCAGATACAAATATCATACAACGGCATATATATATATCAAATACATAGCAAGAATACATCCAGTGGCTCATGGGCTCTTTCATACATATTGCGTAATCCATGTCCTGATAAATCTTCATATTTCATATTTTTATGGCTCTACGCGTTTCGTGGAGTTATCATCCACTCTTCAGGAGCTTAGTACAAATTTTCTGTAAATAAGAGCTGGTTTGGGCTAAAGAGATCATATATGGATAAAGTTAACACACTGATAAGTTATCTCGAAAGTTTTCAAAAAATCTATAACTCTGATACTTACATATTAAAAACAAAAAAAAAAGTCGCAGAGAAAAATCGCATAGTCTCCCGTCACTGAGTACAATGTGGATATACGCCTGATCCGGGGCTGAGGCGGGTAAACACCACTTGGCTCATAGAGGGGGGAGGGGGGGGAGGAGGAGAAAAAAATCCCACAGAAGGAATGGAAGAACCAGCGATTTCATCACATCAGTGACCAAGTTATCTAATCAAAGAAATAAAATTTAAATATATAAAAATGTGTCCAGATTACTTATCTTTTTCAGATATTAGTGATGAAAAAGATAAGTAATCTGGACACATTTTTATATATTTAAATTTTATTTCTTTGATTAGATAACTTGGTCACTGATGTGATGAAATCGCTGGTTCTTCCATTCCTTCTGTGGGATTTTTTTCTCCTCCTCCCCCCCCCTCCCCCCTCTATGAGCCAAGTGGTGTTTACCCGCCTCAGCCCCGGATCAGGCGTATATCCACATTGTACTCAGTGACGGGAGACTATGCGATTTTTCTCTGCGACTTTTTTTTTTGTTTTTAATATGTAAGTATCAGAGTTATAGATTTTTTGAAAACTTTCGAGATAACTTATCAGTGTGTTAACTTTATCCATATATGATCTCTTTAGCCCAAACCAGCTCTTATTTACAGAAAATTTGTACTAAGCTCCTGAAGAGTGGATGAGAACTCCACGAAACGCGTAGAGCCATAAAAATATGAAATATGAAGATTTATCAGGACATGGATTACGCAATATGTATGAAAGAGCCCATGAGCCACTGGATGTATTCTTGCTATGTATTTGATATATATATATGCCGTTGTATGATATTTGTATCTGCTGTTATATATCTATTTATTATGTGTATATGCCTAGCAAGATATTTCCGTTACTACCTTTTTGTATGTCCATACCTGAATTGTCTGTATCTGTACTGTGAATATGCGAGATTCTATTTATTCTATTTATTGATTATTGCTGCATGATCTAATATTTTATCGTGCAGCAAGTAATAAACAAACATTTTGGAACTATTTTATCTTTATTTTTTTGGATATTTGCAATAGCAACCTACCTCATTTAAAGTCCCATTATCCTTACGCCCCCCCTGTTGTATACAATATTAGGGATGGAGGTGGTTGCTGTGATGCCTCAGATCAAATATTTTTTCATACATATGTATTAGGGTGGAAGACACCCGACCCCTTTCCTTTTTTTGATCTGTAGCATTACTTTTGGTTAACACACCTATTTTTTCCCGGATGCATATAAATTTATATTTACCAAATTTTTTTCTATATATATATATATATTTTCAACAAACTTTATTACATATGATATTTATATTTTTGTTTTTAAGCCGTCGGCCCTTGTGGGATCGAGATTACAATGTGGTTGCTTGTTTCCGGGGCTGCGATGCTTGATCTGCCACCCTGTCCTCTGCTCTATAATCCTGGGCTGAGGGCGGGGCTGTCATGCTGAGCATCGGCGTCATGATTAGCCCAGCCTGTGATCCATTGGTGGATCACTGGGTTAGGGCTATTATTCCATCTCTGGTTGCTGGGGGTGTAATATGTGGTGAGTGGCTTCCGGCCTATGCCGGACACCACGTTCACTCCTATACCACCCCTCTCTGTGACAGTTACATGGCGCTGGCGGTTATCCGCCCTGGCTCATGGGGGTATAAAGCTGTGGAGTTGTTGGACACCTGTCTTTCATGGTTTGAATGCACCAGGACTATCCCTGCAGCACGTTTGTCTCTTGGATTACTTTGTTATTGGTGAGATTACTATCCTGTCATCTATTGCACCTCCACCTTTTCCATGCTCTGCACTTTGTTTTCTTCCTTTCCCTTGTTTTTTTTTTTTTTTTTTTCTTTTTTTTTTTCTCTGGCTGCTTGCTGAATCTTAGCTATGCTGCACCTGGCACATAAGTTTTTTTCTACCAATGTCCTTCCACCCTTTTTTATCACATACAACACTAATATCTGAAAAAGATAAGTAATCTGGACACATTTTTATATATTTAAATTTTATTTCTTTGATTAGATAACTTGGTCACTGATGTGATGAAATCGCTGGTTCTTCCATTCCTTCTGTGGGATTTTTTTCTCCTCCTCCCCCCCCCTCCCCCCTCTATGAGCCAAGTGGTGTTTACCCGCCTCAGCCCCGGATCAGGCGTATATCCACATTGTACTCAGTGACGGGAGACTATGCGATTTTTCTCTGCGACTTTTTTTTTTGTTTTTAATATGTAAGTATCAGAGTTATAGATTTTTTGAAAACTTTCGAGATAACTTATCAGTGTGTTAACTTTATCCATATATGATCTCTTTAGCCCAAACCAGCTCTTATTTACAGAAAATTTGTACTAAGCTCCTGAAGAGTGGATGATAACTCCACGAAACGCGTAGAGCCATAAAAATATGAAATATGAAGATTTATCAGGACATGGATTACGCAATATGTATGAAAGAGCCCATGAGCCACTGGATGTATTCTTGCTATGTATTTGATATATATATATGCCGTTGTATGATATTTGTATCTGCTGTTATATATCTATTTATTATGTGTATATGCCTAGCAAGATATTTCCGTTACTACCTTTTTGTATGTCCATACCTGAATTGTCTGTATCTGTACTGTGAATATGCGAGATTCTATTTATTCTATTTATTGATTATTGCTGCATGATCTAATATTTTATCGTGCAGCAAGTAATAAACAAACATTTTGGAACTATTTTATCTTTATTTTTTTGGATATTTGCAATAGCAACCTACCTCATTTAAAGTCCCATTATCCTTACGCCCCCCCTGTTGTATAAAATTTCTCACACATGCCATGGGTATATGTGTAATTACACCCCAAAATATATTCTGCTGCTTCTCCTGAGTACAGGGATACCACATATGTGAGACTTTTTGGGAGCCTAGCTGTGTACGGGACCCCGAAAATCAATCTCCATCTTTAGGTTTTCTAATGGCGTAAATTGCTGATTTTACTCCTCACTACCCATCACAGTTTCGGAGGCCCTGAAATTTCAAGATAGCACAAAACCCCCCAAATGACCCCATTTTGCAAAGTAGACACCCCAAGCTATTTGCTGAGAGGCATGGTGAGTCCATGGAATATTTTATATTTTGCCACAAGTTTTGGGAAAATTACAATTTTTTTTTTTTTTTTTTTTAACACAAAGTTGTCACTAAAAGATAAATTTCTCACACATGACATGGGTATATGTGGAATGACACCCCAAAATACATTCTGCCGCTTCTCCTCAGTATGGGGATACCCCATGTGTGAGACTTTTTGGGAGCCTAGCTGTGTACGGGACCCCGAAAATGAATCTCCATCTTTAGGTTTTCTAATGGCGTAAATTGTTGATTTCACTCCTGACTACCCATCACAGTTTCGGAGGCCCTGAAATTTCAACATAGCACAAAACCCCCCCAAATGACCCCATTTTGCAAAGTAGACACCCCAAGCTATTTGCTGAGAGGCATGGTGAGTCCATGGAATATTTTATATTTTGCCACAAGTTCCGGGAAATATATTATTATTATTTTTTTTTTTGTTTTTTTACACAAAGTTGTCACTAAATGATATATTGCTCACACATGCCATGGGTATATGTGAAATGACACCCCAAAATACATTCTGCTGCTTCTCCTGAGTACAGGGATACCACATGTGTGAGACTTTTTTGCAGTCTAGCCGAGTACAGGTCCTCGAAAGCCAACCC
The DNA here is from genome assembly GCF_965119305.1 of Pelophylax lessonae. Classification (NCBI taxonomy): domain Eukaryota; kingdom Metazoa; phylum Chordata; class Amphibia; order Anura; family Ranidae; genus Pelophylax; species Pelophylax lessonae. The sequence continues at coordinate 65,390,026 of NC_138774.1, forward strand.
CCACTTTCAGGCTTTCCAAGGGCGTAAATTGTTGATTTCACTCCTGACTACCTATCACAGTTTCGGAGGCCATGAAATGCCAAGACAGCACAACCCCCCTCCAAATGACCCCTTTTCGGAAAGTAGACACCCTAAGCTATTTGCAGAGAGGCATGTTGGGTGTTTTGCAGATCTCACTTTTTGTCACAAAGTTTTGGAAATTGAAAAAAGAGGAAAAAAAATGCATTTTCCTGTTTTTTCTTCATTTTCCAAAAAAAATGAGAGATGCAAAATACTCACCATGCCTCTCAGCAAATAGATTAGAGTGTCTACTTTGCAAAATGAGGTCATTTTGGGGGGGTTTTGTGCCATCTTGGCGTTTCATGGCCTTCAAAAGTGTGATAGGTAGTAAGGAGTGAGATCAACAATTTACGCCCTTAGAAAGCCTGAAGGTGGGGAGTGGTTTTCCGGGTCCTGTACGCGGCTAGACTGCAAAAAAGTCTCACACATGGGGTATCCTTGTACTCAGGAGAAGCAGCAGAATGTATTTTGGGGTGTCATTTCACATATACCCATGGCATGTGTGAGCATTATATCATTTACTGACAACTTTGTGTAAAAAAAAAAAAAAAAATAATAATAATTTTCCTGAAACTTGTGGCAAAATATAAAATATTCCATGGACTCATCATGCCTCTCATCTAATAGCTTGGAGTGTCTACTTTGCAAAATGGGGTCATTTGGGGGGGTTTTGTGCCATTTTGGCATTTCATGACCTTCAAAAGTGTGATAGGTAGTAAGGAGTGAGATCAACAATTTACGCCCTTAGAAAGCCTGAAGGTGGTGAGTGGTTTTCCGGGTCCTGTACGCGGCTAGACTGCAAAAAAGTCTCACACATGGGGTATCCTTGTACTCAGGAGAAGCAGCAGAATGTATTTCGGGGTGTCATTTCACATATACCCATGGCTTGTGTGAGCATTATATCATTTACTGACAACTTTGTGTAAAAAAAAAAAAAAAAAAAAAAATAATAATTTTCCTGAAACTTGTGGCAAAATATAACATATTCCATGGACTCATCATGCCTCTCATCTAATAGCTTGGAGTGTCTACTTTGCAAAATGGGGTCATTTGGGGGGGTTTTGTGCCATTTTGGCATTTCATGGCCTTCAAAAGTGTGATAGGTAGTAAGGAGTGAGATCAACAATTTACGCCCTTAGAAAGCCAGAAGGTGCGGATTGGTTTTCCGGGTCCTGTATGCGGCTAGACTGACAAAAAGTCTCACACATGGGGTATCCCTGTACTCCGGAGAAGCAGCAGAATGTATTTTGGGGTGTCATTTCACATATACCCATGGCATGCGTGAGCAATATATTATTTAGTGACAACTTTGTGTAAAAAAACAAAAAAAAAAAAAACAAATTGTCATTTTCCTGAAACTTAGGGCAAAATATAAAATACTCCATGGACTCAATATGCCTCTCAGCAAATAGCTTTGGGTGTCTACTTTCCAAAAAGGGGTAATTTGGGGGGTGTTTGAACAGTCCTGGCATTTTATGCTCAATTTTAGCAACACATCACCCACTCTTCTAACCACTTGAAAACCAAGCCTTTTCTGTGAGTTTTTGTTTACATGAAAAAATATTTTTTTTTCACAAGAAAATTACTTTGAACCCCCAAACATTATATATTTTTTTAAAGCAGGGGCCCTACAGAACAAAATGGTGGATGTTGCAATTTTTTTTGTTACACGGTATTTGCGCACACATTTTCCAAACGCAATTTTTGCGTAAAAAAAACACTTTTTTTATTTTTAATGCAGAAATACACTATATAATTCCAAATTGTTTGGTAAAATTTAAAAGATGATCTTATGCCGAGTTCATAGACACCTAACATGACATGCTTTAAAAATTGCGCACGCCCGTGCCGCGGCAACAAACTACGTACGGTTTTAAAAGCCTTTAAAAGTCTTTACAGGTTACCACTTTGGACTTACAGAGGAGGTCTACCACAACAATTACTGCCCTCGACCTGGCGTTCACGGCGATACCTCACATGCATGCTGAAATTGCGGTTTACATATGACACTAGACCAACGCTTGTGCGCGCATTTGCGCGCAAGCACGGGGGGACAGGGGGGCTTGATTTTTTTTTTTTTTTTTTTTTTTTTTTAATTTGCTTTCTTATGTTATTTTGACACCTTTTCTTTCATTTTTTTTTCTTTAATCATTTTTATTGTTATCACGGTGAATTTAAATTTCCTCTATGATAGCAATCTGTAGTGACAGGTACTCTTTTTAAAAAAAATTGGGGTCTTTTATACTCTAGATCTTTCCTCTGACCTTAACGCATCTGACCATACCAAAATTGGTGTGATAAAATACTTTCCCAATTTCCCAATGGCGCTGTTTATTTCTGGCGAAACAGAAGTTATGAAATGCTCGTAGCCTCCGGCATCTTAGGCCATAGAGATGATTGGAGCCATTCTCATCTCCAATCAGCTCTATGGTTAGATAATTGAACCACCGGCTGCACTCTCGGGTTAACCGGTGGGACAGGAGAGCCCGAGAAAAACCGTGGAAGGCAGCGGAAGGCGGCAGGAGGGGGGGGGAGTCCCCTTCCACTGCATGTAAAAGCAGTCTAGCGGCCAATTATCCGCTAGGATTGCTTTTACATGTAAGCCGACCGCTTGCTGTAAAAAACGATACCAAGATGATGCCTAAATCTGCAGGCATCATCCTGGTATAACCACTCAAAGTCCAGCAACGTACCAGTACATTGCTGGTCTTTGTTTGGCATATAGGTTTTTTTTTTTTCATGCAGCCTGTGGGCTGAACGAAAAAAAAGAGAACCTATCAGAAATCAGCACAGGAATAATGCGTAGTATTACTCATCATTAACCGCCCAAACAACCACCCACTGAATTTAATGATGGGTATACACGACACTATCCACGTATACCAAAATAGGATTTTAACTGCAGTGCTGAAATCAGAAAATCACCACAGCTGCTATCAGCAAAGGTATCCATATATGCTGAGCGCAAACGCTGTTTGTGTCAGAATATATAAAATCAATGCATGGTAGCCGACGAGTACCTGCAAGAGAAACAGGTCACAAAAGAATGAAAAAACAAACAAAGTACATTAAAAAAAAGTACATTAGGAAGAGTAGGACATATAAAATGACTGACACAACAAAAGTTTTTGGATTCTCATCATTAACCGCCCAAACAACCACCCACTGAATTTAATGATGGGTATACACGGCGCTATCCACGTATACCAAAATAGGATTTTAACTGCAGTGCTGAAATCAGAAAATCACCACAGCTGCTATCAGCAAAGGTATCCATGTATGCTGAGCGCAAACACTGTTTGTGTCAGAATATATGAAATCAATGCGTGGTAGCCGACGAGTACCTGCAAGAGAAACAGGTCACAAAAGAATGAAAAACAAACAAAGTACATTAAAAGTACATAGGAAGTGTAGAAGAACATAAAAAATGACTGAGACGACAACTATTTTTGGCTTTTATGTATTTTTTTTTTTTTCTTCAAACGTCGAGTTCCAGGTTCCAGGTTCGGGTCTCTCAAAATGACGATAGCCATCGAACATCTTTTGAGACCCTGTGTAAATGTGCCCTAAACTGTGCCGTGCTGTACCCTATGCTAATAATCCACTAGTGTGTGGTAGCGACGGAAACAGTCACCGTGGCAAAGACCAGGTCGGTCAGGACAGTCGGGACAATAATTCCGGGTGTCACGCCTAAATCCGCGCTTGCTGCAGACACGGCATCTTTTTTGGGGGTATCGTTTGGTATCGGTACTCGGGAGGTATTGCGGAAAATGCCTCTCATGCAGCCGCCTCACTGCATCTGGTTGGGGAAGTTGGGCAGGAGCACCAGCTGAATACAGAAGGGCTCTGATTATCTCTTCTTGGAATTGAAAGAAGGATAATGTTCCAGCAGAAGCTTTGTATAAGACAAAAGCGTTGTAAACAGCCAATTGAAATAGGTATACAGACACTTTTTTGTACCAGCGTCTGGCCTTACGGGCAATTAAGTACGGTCCCATCATCTGGTCGTTGAAGTCCACCCCTCCCATTTTACGGTTATAGTCGTGGACACAGAGGGGTTTCTCAACAACAACACTGGTGACCGTAGTAATTTGGACTGCCGTGTCTGGGTGAATGGAGGACAGCACGTAAACGTTTCGTTTGTCCCTCCACTTCACTGCAAGCAATTCCTCGCACCTCAAGCAGGCTCTCTCCCCCGAGCTCAGTGGGGCATTCACTAGCCGTTGGGGGAAGCCCCGGCGATTAGATCGCACGGTGCCACAAGCGCCAATTTGCAATTGATAGAGGTGTCTAAAAAGTGGCACGCTTGAATAGAAATTGTCCACGTACAAGTGGTACCCCTTTCCGAATAAGGGTGACACCAAGTCCCAAACTATCTTGCCGCTGCTCCCTATGTAGCCTGGGCAGTCGGGGGGCTCCACAGTGCTATCTTTTCCCTCATAGACACGGAAATTAACTGTATAGCCTGTGGCCCTGTCACAAAGCTTATACAACTTGACCCCGTATCTGGCACGCTTGCTGGGGAGGTACTGTTTGATAGCAAGGCGACCAGTAAACTTAATCAGGGACTCGTCAACGCAGACATCTTGTTGGGGGGTAAACAAGGCTGCGAACCGCTGATTGAAGTGGTCTATGAGGGGCCGAATTTTGTGGAGCCGATCATATTCAGGGTCTCCCCGAGGACGACAGAGTTCATTGTCGTTGAAATGCATGAACCGAAATATTTGTTGGTATCGAGCCCTGGACATAGCAGCAGAGAACACGTACATTTGATGAATTGGGTCAGTGGACCAATATAACCGCAATTCATTCTTTCTTGTAATGCCCGTGTTGAAGGAAAGGCCCAGAAAGGTTTTAAACTCCTGAATCGTTATAGGATTCCAGGCGAATGGTCTGGCAAGGGGTGAATTTGGGTTGGCGGCGATGAATTGTTGAGCGTACAAATTTGATTGGTCCACAATAGATCTGAAAAGATCTTCAGTGAAAAACAGCTCAAAAAAGTTTATGGGATTAAAACCAGCTGTTTCCACTTGGATTCCGGGTTGGGCGGTGAATGGGGGAAGTACTGGCGCTGTGGAATCTGTGGGCTGCCAATTAGGATATGCCAGCGCTTCAGGGAGGACACTATGGGCTCTACGGGCCTGTCTTCGGATACGCGGTGGCTGCGGGCCACTACTCGTGCTAGCCACCGCACCAGCTTCAACTGCACTCAGGTGACTCGCCACGTCACCAGGTGATACTGCAGTGCTGGTTGAAGGTCCAGGGTGTACTAGGCCGCTCGTGCTTGCCAGTTCACGAGAAGTGTGAGCGGCACTAGTACTGGCACTCTGCTGCATACCAGAAACCTCCAGTTCTTGCAAGTCAACAACTCCAGAATGGGGTCGGGTACGCCTGACCCTAGCAGGGACCCCTCTGTCGGAGCTATCTGTCAGGGAGCCGCTGCCGTCATCTGGTTCGTATATTGACCCTGATTCTGACAGTGAGGCTTCCCCATCGCTCTCACTTGACATGGCCATTATACTGTATATAGCATCATCACTGAACGAACGTTTTGTCATTTTGGTAGCTAAATTTACTCGTACAGTGATGCGACTACTAGGTAATAAAAGCACCTGGTTGTCGAGGACTATTTGGTCGCTACAAAGAAAAACTGCTAGTGCTAACAGAGATCAGGCCTGACTCTGCTAACGCAGCGGTTTTGTGTGATTTGTGTTTTTTGGAAGTGTCAGTAATCTATTGATTACTACACTTGCCTGGGTAAGGTGGGCTGGGCAGGGGGGCTAAACGCAGGTGCTAGCAGGAATCAGTGCTGATTGTGCAAACACTGCGTTTGGGGAACACTAAATTATGAGGACGCTAGTATAGTTCTGATCAGATCAGATATTGATCTGTTCAAACACTATACTAGTAACGGTGGTGTGTGTGTGTTAGTGTACTTGACTCTAACTGACACTAAGTAACGGTGGTGTAGTGGGACCCTGACGCTAACTAGCTAGCCTAAGTTGTGTCACCCGTGATGCTAATACAGTGATCGGTAATCACTGTATATAGTGAACACTGTGACAGGGAAGTGAAGGGGTTAAACTGGGGGAGATCAAGGGGTTAAACCTTTATAGAGGATAGATGGCGGGTGGCCTAAACCTATTCGGGCCTAGCGCAAGCGCAAATTAGGGTCACCAGTGACACTAAATACAGTGATCAGTAGTTATCTGATATACTGTATATATTAGTGCACTGATTTATATGGAGTGAAGGGGTTAACTGGGGAAGATCAAGCGGTTAAAAGTTTATTAGGGAATAGGTGGCGGGTGCCCTAACCCTATATGGGCTTAGCGCAAGCGCAAATTAGGGTCACTAGTGACACTAAATACAGTGATCAGTATTTACCTATATACTGTATTTAGTGCACAGAGTAATAGGTAGTGAAGGGGTTAACTGGGGCTGATCAAGGGGTAAAAACTTTATTAGGGGATAGGTGGCGGGTACCCTAACCCTATTTGGGCCTAACGCAGGCGCAAACTACGCTCACAAGTGACACTTATACAGTGATCAGTAAAATATCTGTATACCACTGTATATAGTGTTCACTGTGAGGGGTTTTGGGGGTGATCAGGGGGTGATCAGAGGTGATGAAGGGGTTAAATGTACCTATGTGAGGTGTGTCAGTGTAGTGTTGGTGGAACTCACGTTTTTGGTGTGTCTCTGTCTCTCTCCTGGAACCGAAAGGACTCCAGGAAGGACAGTGACATCACTTCCCCTGTCTGTGTTTACATTACACAGACAGGGGACAGATTGCCATTGGTGGGGACCGATCTACAGACACTGACCAAAAATCATTGGTCAGTATCTGATGACTGATCGGTTCCCTACCGAATGACATCGGGATCGGGACCCGCGGCGCGCGGGAGCGCGCTCTGGAGCCGTGATCGCGCATCACGTTAATACTACGTGGCTGAGCGGTATCGTGCCGCTCTGCCGCAGTAGTATTACCGTGCGCGGTATTAAAGTGGTTAAAGGCAAACATACATATACTAAGGAAGTTTTTGGTGCATTTCCATGGCATTGTCCTTAATTACTGATTCACTTACCGTTTCCCTTGCTGTACTGTTGGACTGCTGGAAATTCTCCCCTCCCACTGAATTCTTCCGCATGGTCTATTAGAGCTTCCTTTAAAATCTCATATCCGCACATCACCACAGTGGGGCGAGAACCAAGATAAAACGTGTACATGGGTCCATACTTTTTGCTAAGCTTTTGAAAATTAATATAGAAATGCAGTTAGAAATATAAACTGTTTTTTGGCTACTATTTGTTTTTCTTTTTTGTTTTTTTACAAATGAGCATTACAGAAAGCTGGATCTTTTATAAGAACAGTAGACAGTTTTAAATTGAAATTCCAGGATATAACCAACTAATCTTAAAACTAGACATGTGCGGTTCATTTAGTTCTGAATCAAATTACAATTGTAACGAATTTGAAAGAATTCAAAATAACTAAATTAAATTTTGTCTGAAATTCTGATCAAATCCAAATTTGTATTGGAATCCAATTTGAAAACTAACCCACATTGTAAAACAAGAATAGAATAAATTAGAATAAAATTCAATTCGACTGAATTTGGAAAATTTTAATCGAATTTGAATTGAAATAATTGAAACAAAACTAATTTTGAAAATTAATTAAACTAATTTAACTAAACAAAATTATTTAAAAAAGGAAAAAAAAATAAAAAAATTGTTTTGTTCTGCACATGTCTACTTAAAACTTCACCCTCCACTCTCCTAACACCTTTACTAACTACCCTGTGGAAGAAAGATCTGTATACAGGCTGCTCTAGTCCAGTCACCTGATCTCCCTCTGTCTCAGCCATCACCAACTGCCTGGAGAGCGCTCAACAATGGATGGAATGCCTGGGAGTCACCCAAAGTCCTTACTATGACCCATCCGTTGTTGGTGCTCCCTCCTCTCCCCTGAAGTCACTGCTGGCTGACACAGGGGAGCTGGATCACATGACCCTAAAAGATCGGAATGAAAATACATAAGAATATACTGTACATCCTTCTTACACAGGTTAATAAGAATAGATGTTAGGAAAGGGGGGGGCACATTTAAGATTAGTAGATTAGTAGATTAGTTAGGTATATACCCCCAATACTACTTTAAGTTATAGTAATATAGACACTCCTGCATTGCAGAATTGTTCTTCTCTTGTGCCTTCTCTATGGTAATATAATTTGGAATTGCTGATGCATGAATGTTTTGCAAAGTCATTGCTCACTGGTTAAAGTGTACTTAAACCCAAAAACAAAAATACAATATAGTGACGCTTACCAGTCCTTAGATGTAGTGGCTGCATTAACTTTTTTTAGACTTTTGTTCCTTTATTATCTTCTAGTGATTCTGTGAGTAACACACAGTTTTTGTCTCTGTTGAGGGCTTGGATGAGTGCCAAAATGTCTTCAACATTACAGAACAAATCTACTTACATGTGACAAACTACTATTATCTATAGGATGTCCTGGAAAAATTGGAACCTTCACAGACATACACAGATACAGCTAACAGTTTTGAAAAGTGTGACTAATTTGTATTAATTAAAATAGTTATCTCAATAAGTAACAGTGTAAACAATGTTATCAGCAATAGAAACTGCACAAGCAGTTTTTTTACTAAAACAGTGTGTTTAACTATACACATCTATATACACCTTAAAGAGGGACTATTGAGGTGTAAGGAGGGACACAAAGTGTCTCAAAAAAAAAAAGATGGGAGGGTTGTTACACCTTAGTTGCTCTTTGGCTTTCAATGTTTTTTGATGATGTCTGTTTTACCGATCCTTATCCATCTGAGCTGAGACAGGTCAACATGGCAAAGGGTGCATAAAAGACAGGTACCATTCAACGGTCCCAGTGTTGCTACCTGTTGGTTTGTGGAAAACCAAATGGAATAGGGAGATGTGTTGCAATAGGATTTAACTAGTAGTGTGATTTACTCAGAACAAAAGAAGTTCTTGCCATTCACCAGTCCTAGGGTTGCCACCTGTTGGTTCACAGAAAACCAAATGTGATGGGAAGATGTGCTGCAACGAGGCTAAACCAGTAGGGTGAAATAAGAGATGAAAACGTGCAGTGCTAAATGTGAATTCATTTGCAATCACATAAGTAAATAATTATATAAAATGAAAATATCAGAAATCAAATAATAAAGTGCTATGTGTAGATAAGTGAAATATGTGCAAAAGAGTCCAAAAGTAGAAAAATCCACAAGTAGGGATTGTAAAGGCTGAACAATAACTGTGTTGTAAAACAGATTAATTGGGGATTCCGCCCTATGGTAATTGGAGAAGGGCTGCTGCCTACTACACAAATAAGTGATATCATTGAAAAACACTCCTATGATCCAAAAAAGTATATCCAAATATATATAAATTGCTAAAAGAAATATATTCATATCTACGTGCAACAAACATATATTCAATATAAATATGAATAAAAAAAAAAATATATATATATATATATACAGTATATATATATATATATATATATATATATATATATATATATATATATATGTAGTGGAAAATAACAGTCCAAGATGTGTAAACTAAAGTCCTTAGTATCAACCTTCGGTGAAAATCACACACATAAACGTTGTCATCAAAAAGTGACAAGTGGAAAAAAGTGACTTGTACCTTGTGCCTTAATACTTAGTGGGGGATAAGTGGTGTACACTCGTGCTCCCCCTCTTCGAGTCCACACTCACCACAGAGTCGCACCCCTACAGGGGCAAAGAGCATTTTCCACTGCACATATATATATATATATATATATATATATATATATATATAGCTTTTTTTTATTGATATTTCTATTGCATATATTGCACATATATTTGGATATACTTTTTTGGATCACAGGAGTGTTTTTCAATTATATCACTTATTTGTTTATTCACATGATCTATATATGTTTTAAGCAATTTCCATGATGGTTTAAAAAGGATTGTATTTTTACATTCATAGGATTATTGCATACATTATTGGCAGCACCATTTTTTGCCTCCCCCCTTTTTTTGCTTGAGTTGTAAAACAGTCCAGGCATAGACAATAACATATAGCATGTTATTAGATTTTTTACTTCAGGAGTATATACTAAAATTGAAAATTCTAGAGAAATGCTTAAATGATGCATTGCAATTTAACTAAACCCATTTGATTTTAGTTGAATAACATATTCTGGAGATTTTAGCAGACTAAAATGTAGGAGATTGGAGTTGACTTAAATGTACTGAAGCTTATGGTCGACTAAACTACAACTAATTAAAGAATGTGCTCAGAAAGAGGTTTTTCTTAGATATAGGTACCCACATCCTATGTATTATAGAAAAAATGGACAAAAATGGGGCAGCAGGACTAGCTTGGCCAGGCCATTGGGGTAGGTGTTTCCCATATTCTCTTTTTGAACAAATACAAAGTGAACAGACTCATGGTCTATACAAAATGTTGTTATTAATGTTATTAGTGATAATAATAGGCTGTATATATACTTAGATATATTAGTATTTTATACAGGATTTATATAGTGCCAACAGTTTGTGCAGCGCTTTAAAATATGAGGGAAGACAATACAGTAAGAATACAATTCAATACAGGAGGAATTAGAGGGCCCTACTCGTTAGAGCTTACAATCTAGAAGAGAGGGTCAAGTATATATATATCTTTTATACTTCATCTTTCAGTGCTTTGTTCCCTCTGATTTTCTCCTAAAGAAGCGGGTGACTGCGAAGCATTTCTGGCGTAGCTTTCTAGGCAGAAGTAACCCCCGATATTGTGTGTGTGTGTGTGTGTGGGGGGGGGGGGGTTGTAGCAACTGTCAAGAGGTAGAAAATTTGTATACTGTGCGTTTACATGATCTTTTATACTGTATTGTAAAACTATTTGTGTACAATAAAAATTTTCTGTGTTTAAAAAAAAAATCTTCATTGTAATGTCCTATAAAGGTACTGATAAAATTCTGCTGCCCAGTGTTTGTCCATTTTTTGAAAAATTCAAATGACTAAAATAGGACTAAAACTAAAATGGCATTTTAGTCAAAAGACTGATTCAAACTAAATCAAAATTGGACTTAAAAATGAACACTGGTTATAACTAGTATATCATAGAAGAACCAGGTTGACATGAATTATCATACTCCAGATTTGTTCTTTCATCTAAGAACTAAACAGATGCCTTCCATTCACCAGTCTGAGGGTAGCCATTTGTGGGCCGACGGAAAACGAAATGGGATGGGGAAATATGTTACAATGAGAGTAAATTAGTAGTGCGAAATAGTTATAAGTATCATATCATAAAAGAACCAGGTTGGCATTATTTATCATACTCAAGAGTTATTCTTCCATCTAGGAACTAAAGAAGGTCCTGCCATTCACCAGTCATAGGGTTGCCGCTTGTTGGTCCATGGAAAATCAATGGGATGGGGAGATTTGTTGCAATGAGGGTAAACTAGCAGAGTCATTTACTCCTAAGGAGGATAATAAAAATGGGCTAGTTTGACATTAATTACACCCAAGATTTGTCCTTCCATCTAGGAACTAAAGAAGATGATGAATGAGTTGCTTCATCAATAAGGGGTTACTTAGCAGATACTAAGAGACTCCTTTGTGTAATAATTAGACTCCGCTGTCACTGTAGGGTTGATTTACTCAAATTGGAGAGAGCAAAATCCGGTGAAGCTCTGCATAGAAATCAATCAGATTCCAGTTTTTTTTTTTTTTTCAAAGCCTAATTGAACAAACTGAAGTTAGAAGCTGATTGGCTACCACGCAGAGCTGCACCAGATTTTGCACTCTCCAGTTTTAGTAAATCAACCCCGTTATGGCAACTGTTTGCTTTGCGCTGAATATTAGGAGCTCACAGAGCATGAGTGCCAAGTGCAATTGTATTTTTTTATGGTCATGTAACCACAAAGATTTATAGATAAAAATAAAATGAATTTAAATAGTCTGCACAAATGTTATTTGCTTAAGCATTTCATTACCAGAACATTTTGCTATTTTACTCAGTTTCACAACAGATTCACATTTGGCGATTTTCACTGTAAAACTTTGCCACTGTTATGCTGGCCATACACGTATAGAGTTTTGGACGAGAATGTTCGTAGAACATTCATATGAAAATTCTTTGACTGGACAAATGTCGTTCGCAAATTGTCTTTTGATTTTAACATTTAATTTCAAAAAGAATGTTATTTCTGAGCAATAACCATATACACTGCCCGAAAATTTGATGTTCGAGAAAGGTTTTCCTTCCTGCCCCTTCGAATTTTCCCGTCACTGCAGTCAAAAACGGACATCGATTTGACCCCACTAACAATTAGAAAATCAAACGTATTTTGTTAAAACGAAAATTTCCGAATAAAAATCTATACGTGTATGGCCAGCATAAGTAATTTAGGTGAAGTCCCGTTGCATCAACAACGTAATGTAAAATTGTTCATTTCATGGAACCCCCTATTTAGCCTTTTCTAAATGATTGCAGTGGCAAATACTTTTTCCCAGTATGTTATAAAATGTGTACACAATCTTTAAAGTTGGAATTTATTTATTATTTATTTTTTTAAATATGTTTACATTTAGTTTTCTTTAACACATATATAAGCTTTTTTTTTAACAAGTTTAGCTCTGCTGTTGGCCTGATGAAATGGCTTTTTTTTTTGTCATTACATAAGATAACTAAGTAATACATATACCTTTTTTTTTAGGAAAAATAAGGCTTTTGTTTGGTATTATTGTCTTGCAAAAGTTTGCTTAACTTTTATGCAATCCATAGACAAAAATGTAACAAAATTAAAAAAAATATTTTGGTTTTTCCACTTTATTAATCAGTGTTAGTTAAAACAGAAATTGCTAATGGATACACCAGGCATAAATGTTAATCAAAATGGTGTCATGTTTAACCACTTAAGCCCCGGAGGATTTTCCTGCTAAACGACCAGGGGGTATTTTGCGATTCGGCACTGCGTGACTTTAACAGACAATTGCGCGGTCGTGCGACACTGTATCTGAACGAATTTGGCGTCCTTTTTTTCCCACAAACAGAGCTTTCTTTTGGTGGTATTTGATCACCCGTGCGATTTTTACTTTTTGCGCTATAAACAAAAAAAGAGCGTACATTTTGCAAAAATAACAATATTTTTCAAATTTTTTTATATGAAATTCCCCCAAAAAAAATGTAAAAATCAAAATTTTTTCAAATTTTTGGCCAATTTGTTTTATGCTACCTATGTTTGGTAAAAAAAAATCACAAAAAGCGTATTTTGATTGGTTTGCGCAAAAGTTATTGCGTTTACTAACAAAGGGAAAGATTTCTGTCATTTTTGGTGTTTTTTTTTTTAACGTGTAATGGCGGCGATCTGCGATTTTTTTTGCGGTACTGCGACATTGGGGCGGACAGATCGGACCCTTGACTGACATTTTTGACACTTTTGGGGTTACCAGTGACATTTCTACAGTAATCAGTGCTATATATATGCACTTTTACTGTAAAAATACACTGGTAGTGAAGGGGTTAACTTTATTTGGGAGGGAGGGGCTGTGTGTGTCCCTAGGGGCGTGCTTTCTACTGTGATTGGCTGTGGCTTGAGCTGTAAGGACACTGATCAACGGATCTACATAGTAGATCCATGTGATCAGTGTTTTTACACCGAGGAGAATGACAGGTGGCTTGTTTACACAAGCTGCCTGACATTCTCCCTCTCCCCCGCCGATCGCCGAGTGACCGGCGGACATCGGGTCCGCTGGTCACACGCGCGGGGGGGTCCGTGACCGTGCGGGAGCGGGAGCCCGCCTCCGCGGGCGCGCGCTCGCTCACCAGAGCCTCACAGGCGAGCGACGTAGACCTACGTCACTCTGCCTGTGAGGGGCTGACTGCCGCAGTAAATATACTGTGAGCAGTCGGCAAGCGGTTAAGTGACACTAAGATTTTGATTATGGTTCAAAGCATTGCAAAATAATTTACAAATAAAATGCTTTTTTTAATATAGCACTGAAAAATAGTTAAAGAAAAAATGGAAAAAAAAAATATTAGTAGTTAGAAAAATAGAAATAAAAACAATTTAGCGGGAAAATAATAGTTAAGAGGAGAATGGGAAATGAAGGTAATTAGGGCTGATCAGGGTAAACTAAGGCATTAAGAAGGGAGTAAAAACTCATTTTTTTTACTTGTCAGGTTTAACTGACATTATATGCAGATTAAAGCCTCCTTTCTATTCCATTCTTTTCTATTCTGTTATAGAATCATTACTATTCACTTCCTTTATTTTCTATTCTATTTTATTCTCTTCAGAAATTCAAATTTGATTAGAAAACTATTTGAATTTGAAAACTATTCAAATTTATTTTAATCCAAATTATTCAAATTTGAATTCAAAATCTATTCAAATTTGATTTGAAAACTCTTCGAATTTGAATTTTGTACGAAAATTTCTTTTGTTATTTTGGATTAATTTAAATTCGTTACTATTGCAATTTGGAATAAAACAAACCGCACATGTCTACTCCGCACATATTTTGTCAAAGTTTGCTGTTCACACTGCTCTTATACAAGCTGAAGCCCGTGTGAAACATTCCATAGGCAAAAGCAAACTCACACTCCCCTCGGTTTGTACTGCAGTGTCTGTTGCCTGTTAGCTGTCTCCTCCCCTGGGCTTTCCTGAAAAATTCTGAGCTGTAGAGACCGAGTTGTCACATCCTGCATTCCATTCTCTATGGACCCTATCTGATTCTTAAAGTAGGACTATAGGCAATTTTTTTTTCATTTTGAAAAGAGAAAGGGAGGGTTATAATCCCTGTCAGATTTTTTTTTTTTGCCATCTGTGTCCCATTGTGGAGATTTCCCTTCACTTCCTGTCCCATAACCAAACAGGTAGTGAGAGGAAACCCCTGTAATTTAACGGAATTCCTTGCGGACCCCCAGGTCACCAGAACCAGTGTCTCCATTGAAAGATTTCCCCTCTATTACTTTTCTGGGGATTTTCTTTCACTTTCAATGATAATGGTAAAAAGGACAAATAGAGAGACTGAATCTCGTGAATGGGGGGCACAGACATCAATAAAAACTGACAGGTAATCTTAGCCCCCCCCCCCCCCCCACTCTATCCAGAACTATAAAAAAATTTGCCTTTAGTTATACGGAGTTATTATGGAGCCATTCTCTACCGCATTACAACAACAATTAGATACTTGCCACCCATAATACTGATATTAATGTTCCCCTAATGGAATAAACTCCATCCCTGCACTCCATAATACAGTTCATGAAGCTTTATCGTCTCAGGCCGAAGGAATGTACTGATTTACCCCAAATAATCAGAGTTTTTTATTTACATGTTAGGGAGCCATGCCTTTTGTTTGCAGGTTTAAAGAAGCCGGTCTACTACAATTAACATACATCTCAAATTCTAGAATTAAAAATAAAAAGATTCACGCTGCATGACACTATGTACAATGACGCACTGATATAAGACCAGCTCACCTCAACCAGAGACTTGATGAGATCATTCATCTTGACTTGGTGCATGTTTCCTATGAAGGGCAGAGGCATGGGACCAGGGGGTAGCCTTCCTTTGACCTTCCATCTTGAATGAAATAGGAGGCTGGTTATGATGAAGATGAGAATGAGACAGAGAACCCCACTGAGATCCATGATGATGGCCCAGAGCTGAGAAATACAGCAAGCCTGGATGAACAGATGAAAAGAACTCTAAATACTCCAATTCCAGGAAAATTTAATGACTGTTATGCAACCTAGCCCTTTCAACACTGATGTTCAGCAAACATTGTTCAAAATGACAGGTGGCACTATGTCATCACACTTGGTGCAATGCCACTGCTGTACAGAGTGTAGACTAGTATAGGGCTCCGTCCAAAGGATGACTATCAGCATAAAAGTATCTCTATAGCTTCTTACATTCTGTGCCCCCGGTCACACAAATGCGACATCAGGTACGACATGCGATTTAAAAATCGTAGCAGCTAATGTGTTTCTATGGCAGTGTCTTAGGTACGATTTCCAGTAGTGCAATTTGAGGAGTAGTTCATGCATTACTTTTCCAAGACTTTTTAGCACAATTTCACTGCCATAGACTATAATGTAAATCGTGCTGCAAATCATACCTGTGTCTACTTGAGCCTGAAAGAAGTTACATTTTAACCTTTTGCTAGTTAAACTTTTGGTCATAACATGGCTTCAAAATCAGATCCCTGCACAGCCTGACCATCACTGTTCCTCTCTGTGACATAGATAGCCCATCAAATCATTACAAATCTCACAGAAGTAGTGCTGAGGTAGCACTGAAGTAGTGCTGAAGTAGTATTGAAGTCAGGCTTGAAATCGCACCACTTTAAATAGTAGCCGGTGTGAATGGAGGCTAAAGGTCTAAAACATACCAGACCCTTATCCTTGATGAAGACCTTGTATGGATTTTAAGGGGGACCCCCAGATAAAATTATTAAGTCCTGGGGTCCCCCACGAAATGCAGACCAGAATCTCCAGGTCTGGTATTGATTTTAAAGGAGTACTCCATCCAAAAAATAAGAAAAAGCTTGCTCCCCAACTCCATTAAAACAAAAATAGATGTGCTAACTCATAATGAATATGTACTATATGAAATAAGTAATAAAAGTGCTAAAGTGCGTAACAACATAATATGTGCTTAATTAGATAAATAGCCGCTACTTCAGTCTTCCTTCACTTAGGAATTAAGTGCCATGTGCAAACAAAAATTCATCTGAATAATTTAGACCAATGTGGATCTTTTACCTGCTCTTTACGTCCATTGCGGTGGACATCCACCTCACCTGTGAGCATGCAGGATTCTTACCAGAGGCTGCGGCCACAACAAAGTCCCAGCACCATCCTGCTCAGAAAGGCTCCAAATAGGTATAGTATATATCACGGATTTCAAAGATATGCCATCCGAAATCATCAACCAATAACCGCAGTCATATTTTACCATAAAAGATAAAAACTAGCATAATGCATGAATTCCTTTTAAAAGATTTTTATTATAAGCTCATATAGCACACTTACAATATTATATCAATAACAGGCTCATCACAAACCATCCACAAGCTGCATGCCGTTCCAGACGCAGTCGTGCGTGATGACGTCACTGCCTCCACTCCTCCCAACGTGTTTCGGCCAATAGCATGCTCATGAGAATGTCATACCAGACCCCTTGCAGCTTGCATGCGCCCCCTTCTCTTCCTCGAACTATAAAAGGCCACACAATGAACCATAGCAGGGTCTGGTGGAGATGACAAGAATCCATGTGTACTTTGTTTCCAAGCAGAATAAAGTGGCCGGGAAATATTATTTAGCAGATGACAATTAAAATGATATATTTTCTCTTTGTTAAGGCATTCCGCCAAGCAAAGGATTGTGTATTCTTATTGTGGCCCTTTTAGCCTTATTAAAAGAGCTGCTCCTCACTAAATTATAATTTTTCCAATTTTTTACTGCATTGGTACATGTTCCAGGGCAGTGCTCAGCTCCCTCTTCCCTTTGTTTGATTTTGGAGGGTACCCATGCAGTTATAAAAAAAAACCAAAAAAAACAAAACATGGAATTTAAAAGGATAATTTAATTTAAAATAAATGTGCATCTTTTGCAGATAAAAACAAAAAGCGTATTTATTATTTTTTTACACTGCAGTCTGTAAAGCATTGCACTCACAATCAGCAGATTGACGAGGTGCAAGTTTTATTTGCCACAGCCTGGATCGAGTTCTGGTACTGCAGAGAGGAGATGACTGTGAGCTGACTCATATATTACCTGAGATGACCCTTACCTGAGATGACACTTCATGAAGTAGTGGTATTTGTAGATTTTTTTCCCATACACTGAAGGATCTGGCAGCAGTCTGGATTAGTAGGTGGAGGATTCACGATTTACAAGCCATTGCTCAGACTATGATTAAAAGGACTTGAGTGCATTTTCTTGGTGTACTAGCACTGATGCAAAAAAGGAGTGTGTCTATGTAAATGTTTGACCATTCTTCCAGAAGCACATTTGTGAGGTCAGGCACTGATGTTGGACGAGAAGGCCCTGCTCGCAGTCTCCACTCTAATTCATCCCAATGGTGATCTATCAGGTTGAGGTCAGGACTCAGTTTGAATTTTATTGGTCATTTTTAAAGATGATTTTCAAGGAGGATTTTTTATTTATTTTTTACAGATGCCTGGAAAAAGACTGAGGTTGATTTACCAAAGACCCTAAAACAGACGACAACATACGGGAATGTTGCCTAGCCTGTAGCTGCTGCCTAAAAAAAAAAAAAAAAAAACTAAAAAAAAACTCCACAATAAAGTTTATTAGAGCGCTAAAGGGACAGGCTTAAAGGGTAAAAGCATCCACTGGAAATCCTGATCATAACTATATAAAAACTTGAAAGAACTCCTCATATAATAATGTTGAAAAAATTCATGTTTATTGGAGGAAAAAATATATATATGTATGCGTCACAAAGTTAAAGTTCATATTGCAATGGAAATGCAAATCAATTAAAATTCAGGTCAAAGGATAAGGTAATACCTTGAAGTTCGACCTCCTACGTCTTCTGTGATTACATCTGCATTCTTTGCTTCATATATGTGGTGAGCATCATTTTTTATTAATTAGAATATGTTTAATTGAATATGTATATGGAATGTGTTTATACTATGTATAATTGTTTTCTTCTTTACGAAGTCTGCCAAGGATTGAAAGGGTCTCTGAAGAAGCACTTTTGAACAATAGTTCAGCAAAATGCGTCAGACCTATTTCATGTTATCCTGGTTGTGATTATCAACAGGCCATCTACATTTGTTGGCCGGAAACCTTTCTCCTGGCAGATATGTTTAGTGGCCAATATATTTATATGTAACTTATGTTTTATTATGGTTTTAATGAATGATGTATTATAAAATTAATTTTTAAATTATATTTTTTCCTGTCAATCAATGCTCATCGTAGCACAATCTACACCCTCAAAAACCCCCCCCTTTTTTGGGGTGATTTCTATTTAGTCCGGTTGGACTTTGGGATCAGTCCCCACCTGTGTTTTATTAGTGTTATCGGTCAGACTTTTATGCTGGATACACACTATACAATTTTCTTTAGATTTTTTTCCTTTAGATTTAGCAAAACCATATAACATGAGGGCAGACCTAAACACTTTCAATTTATATGCAATCAGGACGTGCACTACATAGTCAGGGGATGACTGGCAACTTTCGGCCCAGGGGGCAAGTACAAACCAGAGGCCCATGGTGCAGCGACTCGGCCCCCCTCCCACTCTCCCTCTTCCTGGCCTCCTCCTGACCCCATTCCAGGCTGAAGCCCTGCTCCAGGTACTCTCTATTTACTGGTCAAACTCGGGGCTGGACAGGGGAGGAGAGTGTCCAGTGGGGCATGGAACGGGCCTCTGCTCAGACACAATTTACATCATTCATCCTAGGGGAGGCTCTGTTCTTGTCTTTATCCCCCACTCAGCCGGTCAACAGTGGGGAGTTTTTACTTCTCTTCACCAGGAATTCGTTAGGCATGTCTGTGGCAGAAGCGGTGAAGCCTTTTTATGGGGCATCAGAGCGGCCCAGGGGCAATTGCCCCCCGGTCCCCGGGCTCAGTCCTCTCCTGTACATAGTTAAAGGTAAATCTAAAGGAAATCTACCAACAAAAGTTGTATAGTGTGTATCCAGCTTTAATGTACAGGATCCGGCATGAGATGAGTGTAACTTGAGTCTGGTATGGATTTGTTTTTTTTTCAATACATTTTACAGAGCTAACATTGCCTCTGAGCGCAAGTCGCATATCACAAGTTGGATCAGTTAAAATGCTGATCCAACTTGGATACGATTTCAATGACATTCAATGGGCTGAAATCAGACCAAAGTCGGACCAAAGTAGTGCAGGAACCTTTTTCCATAGTTGGACTGACACAAGTAGGACCAGTTAAGACGGTTCTCATAGGGGACCATTGATTTATACACGTGATGCAACATGTGCTCCTTCAAATGTAACTTTAGATGGGGTTTATTTGATTGAATATATTTCTGCTAATATGAAGGGGCTATCACTGTATATCAGGGGTGGGGAACCTTTTTTCTGCCAAGGGCCGATTGGGGATTTTATAAAATCATTTGGGGGCCGTACAAAATTATCAACTTAAAAATGTGCGTGTTATATTTGGTCAAAAATTTAATTAATTCATCCCTAATGTGATGGCTGCAACTGCTTCTCTTTGGTGAGGTGTGTGATGTTAGCTGGTATTGATGATGTTGCTACTCGCAACTGGTTTTCCAGGTTTGCGTCGGTCAGTCTGGAGCGCTGTCAACTTTGTGGTCGTAAGTTTTGAAAAGAACTGCTGGCGGGTAATGCTGGTGGGTATAGCTGGCTGGTACTGCTGGTGGGTACTGCTGGCTGGTACTGCTTGCTCAGGCTGGTACTGCTGGCTTGTACTGTGCTGTGGGTACTGCTGGCTGGTACTGCTGGTTTAGGCTGGTACTGCTGTGGGTATTGCTGATTCAGGCTGGTACTGTGCAGTAGGTACTGCCTTGGGTACTGCTGGCTCAGACTGGAACTGCTGGCTGGTACTGTGCTGTAGGTACTGCTGGCTAGTACTGCTTGCTGGTACTGCTGGCTGGTATTGCTGTGGGTACTGCTGGCTGGTACTGCGCTGTAGGTACTGCTGGCTGGTACTGTTATGGGTACTGCTGACTCTGGCTGGTACTGCTGTGGGTACTACTGGCTCTGGCTGGTACTGCTGGTTCTGCTGTGGGTACTGCTGGCTCTGGCTGGTACTGCTGTGGGTACTGCTGGCTCTGGCTGGTACTGCTGTGGGTACTGCTGGCTCTGGCTGGTACTGCTTGCTCTGGCTGGTACTGCTGTGTGTGCTGCTGGTGGGAAATGCTGGCTAGCAGCGCGCCACGCTGAAGGAAGAGGCGATGTTTCCTGTATTGGTCACAGGCGGAGTGCATTTGATATCACTCCACCTGTGACTCACTCAGACTGTCAAAACAGAGCCGGAACTATACAGGAAGCATTGGCTCCATTCTGACAGATCAGCTGAGAGACACAGACTCAGCTGCACGGGGGGCCGGACCGAATGACTTCGAGGGCCGCATACGGCCCCCAGGACGTAGGTTCCCCACCCCTGCTGTATATGAATGGCTGTTTTTTATTGTGCACTGTCTGAGCTGGCCACTTTGAAAATCCTCTGACTATGTAGATTAAACCAACACTGTCAGCCGAGAAAATGGAAAAAGTAGCAATTGGGCAGATTAGAATATATTTCAAATAAAATGCTGGAGACCAAGAAAAAGCTTTTCACAATACTTTATTTGGTAAAATAAAAGCGATCTGGGACATCCAAACAAACCCAGTGGAACCCTAACGTATTTCAGCTGAGGACTTTGGCCCCATACACACGATCAGAAAATCTTACTAAAAATACCGCTTTCAAAGTGATTGTACGATAATCTTATCGTTAGCCCACAGCTTTCGTCCAAAATTTTTCAAAGGGACAAACCGAACATGTTTACCTTACAATACCAGATTGTACAATTTTTGTTTAAGCTCTTGCCAACTGCCCCACGTACATTTACTGCAGGGCGGTGGCTCCTGTGCACAGAATCACCTAAAGGTACGTGATTCTGCACTTCCAGGTTTGGCGACCCGTTCCCGCTGTGATTGGATGCAGTGGAACCCACCAATCATTCGAGGCACAGGCAGAATGTCAATCTGCCTATGTGAACAAGACAGATCGCCATTCTGTGATAAGGGAAGGCAATGATCTTGTGTTTCTGCTAAGCAGAAACACGGATCTCTGCCTTCCCACAGTGCATGCACCACCCCACACAGTTAGCAAGCACTCCCTAGAAATACATTTAACCCTTTGATCGCCCCTGATGTTAACCCCTTCCCAGCCAGTGTCATTAGTACAGTGACAGTGCATATTTTTGGTCCCAAAAAAAGTGTCAAAAGTGTCAAGTTTCTTAACTTGTATTTAAGTGTCCGATTTATCCACCACAATATCGCAGTCACACTATAAGTCAATGATCGCCACCATTAAGAGTTAAAAAAATTCCTCCACCGGACACTCCAATTTTTCATCTGTTCACATTGTTGCCATAGTTCAGCCTTGATGGGCACCACAGCAGCATTTGTCGCTGCAGGACGACAGAAGAAATTCCACGTTGCTTTGAGCCTGGTTACTGCAGGAACAAGCATGTGCTTCTTATGTGCAGATCAAAGGCTTTGATTGGAGTGTCTATTGGAGGAATTCTTGCTGCTCTTACTGCTAGTGGTTACACTACCCTACATAAGTGGATGATGATGAAGGATTGAGTCATTGATAGTTGAATTACATACTGCTATACAGTCCATCCATTCCTTACAAGCCTGAACGTGTATACTTTATTGGGTCCACTACATCTGGTAAGCCTTCATTACAGTTGCCCTGTTGGTGATGGTTATACACCTGAATTCACAATAGAAGACTTGTCAGCACTTTTGCACATCCATGGTGGAATTTATGGATTTTTGCTACGATGAGCATTTTTCATTAACAGCATCAGCTATTTTATCACTTATGCAATAATTCTGTAACTTGCACTTAATTGATCAATTGCACATTTACTATTGAAGTACACATATAAGTTTATGCGTTGTACACGATAGCACTTTAATTAAGTGATTTTGCACATCATTTTTGCCTAGCATATATTCATATGCATAAGCACTATTGCACTTTATAGCACAATTTATTTAATCTATCAGCGCTGCATTTTGTTTATTTATTGATTTCGCAAATTGTCATTTGTTATTGCTGGCTGCTGTATATTTAGGGTTGGCGCAGTATACAGTATAATCTTAACTCCCTTAGCGGTATCCCCGAGCGTGACTCGGGGTGTTTTTTTTATGCTAGGATCAGTATCCCTGAGTCACGCTCGGGGTAGATATGCAGAGCCTGCAGCGGGGTTCCTTACCTTCTCCTGGCGATCCAGCGATGATCTCTCATTGCTGTGATCACCGCCGAGATCCCCGCCACTCGTCCGTCAGTCTGATGACTTCCTGGTTCCGTTCCCTGCAGCAGCAATACTTCATGGGAGCGGAATTGGGAAGGAAATTCAAAAGTTGCACCAACACAAACACATAAAAATGAGGTGATACAGTGTAATCTGAGAGGATTACACTGTATCACCTTAGTATCAGACACAGTGTCCTTTCAGTGCCCCTTGCCATTGTCATTTGTGACAAATAAAACCATTTGAAAATGGCATCAAAAAAGCGCTATCCTACATATGCGCTTTTGGATCAGCTGAGCGACTGCAACAGCGACAGTGGCAGCAACACGGAGCTGCTTGCAGAACAGAGCGACAGTGAGTCGTGGGGAGATTTGTCATCTGACTCTGACACCGACACTGATCCAGAAAGTGACAACGCCGATGATGCTGCACCTGACCACCTAAGTGATGTGCGCACTTGGTGCCCTCTAAACAGCGATGCGGACCAGGTAGCCCCCCTGAGATTCCGATTCACTGGATCTCCTGGGATGAAGGTTGATGTGGAGAGTGACAACCCTCTGGCGTACCTGAAATTATTTCTTACTGAGGAGGTAATTCTAAAAATCGTCACAGAAACCAACCGCTGCCATGAGCAGCAATCTGCTACGCTGCGTGCCAGATTTTCCAGATCCAGAAAATGGAAACCGGTCAGTAAAGAGGACATCTGGCAGTTTCTGGGAAATGGTATTGGACCACCAATAAGATGCTGGCCACTCCATTTTTTGGCACAGTGATGTCCGAATATCGTTTTTCACTGATCATGAAAAATTTACACTTCGCCAACAACGAAGAGTTTGATGAGGCCACACAAAATGATTGTCACCAACTTCCAGCGGACCTATGTGCCAGAAAGGGATGTCAGTGTGGACGAACGTCTGATGGCCTACAGGGGACGCCTGAGCTGGATACAATATATTGCATCCAAAAGAGAGCGGTTTGGCATCAAATTTTATATGCTCTGTGAATCATCCACCAGATATATCTGGAATGCTATCATTTACACTGGGAAAGGTACCAAGTTCAATCCCAGGTACAGCGGTTATGGGATGGCCACATCCTCTGTCCTTTCACTGCTGGACCCATTGCTGAACCAGGGATATTGCGTGACAACGGACAATTTTTACACCTCTCCGGAACTTTATGAGGTTTTGCTCCTAAACAAAACTTTTGGGTATGGTACTGTTAGGCCAAACCGGTGTGACATGCCATCAATGTTTAGCAGGAAAAAACTAAAAAAAGGAGAGATGGTTGCCTTTCAAAAGGGTAAAATGATGGCAATGCGGTGGCGAGACAAAAAGGACGTGTGTCTCATGAGCACCGTGCACAGCACCTCCACTGCCATGGTCCGCACAAAACACGGAACAGATGTGCTGAAGCCGCAAGTCGTGATCGACTATAATCACACAATGGGAGGTGTCGACCGAGCCGATCAGGCAATGACATTTTACCCGGCGATGCGGAAGCAACAGAAACAATGCCTTTGGAACGCTTATATCCTTTATAAAGCAAACACTACCATACCTCTTGTTCATTCTGACTTTATCTGGGAGGTGGCTGAGCAGATTTTTGTCAACCACCCGACGCCATCAGTATCTGCTAACAGACCCGGACAAAGCGCTGTTGACGTTGGCAATCCAGAACGCCTGACAGGCTTTCATTTTGTAGACTTCTTACCACCAACCGCAAGAAAGTTAGCGACTACCAGGATGTGCGTCGTTTGCTGTTCCAAGAAGGATGGCAATGGAAAAAAAGTCCGAAAGAAAACAAGGTACTATTGTCCTGATTGCAACGTCGACTTTGTCTAGTTCCATGCTTCAAACTGTTTCACACTCAGGATGTGTATTGAATTTCTTTGTTTGACAAATTTCATTATTTTTCATTGCATTATTGAAAAAAATTATATTATTGATTAGATTATAATTCATGTGTTTGTGCTTCAAATTTATCACATCTGGGATGTCTGCTAGAGTCTTATTTTGGTCAGGTTAAGTAATTATTTACTAAGAATTGTTGGCCTTCAATACATAACGCCAAATTTCCATGCAAAAAATTGTACCGCTTTTGGTACATAATTCCTGACAGAATCATACCGCCAGGGAGGTTAAGTACTCAGGTGAAGATAGAGTAAAATCCTTCATGGTATCACATTGTGGAGCTAGAATTGGAAATAGCACTGATTTGTAAAATTTATACAAAAAATTTCCTCAAGTTTTATATTAGGACCTTAAAAACATAATCAAACACTGAGCTTCTACATAAAATATAATCGTTTATTAAAAGAAAAAAAAAAAAGCAATGAGCTAAACTCTTCCTTTTTGTAGACATAAACCTCCCCATATGTCTATGCATTTTATTACACTACTTGTATTATCCTAAAAAATTGGAATTACAAAAAAAACAACTAAAGCTGACCTTCAATCAATAAGCTAATTGCACATGTTAAGTAAATATAGAATCTGATTTTTTTGCTAAAGCATTTTTTTATTTTAGCCAGCTAGTGCAAATGTTTACAAAGCCCTGCCAGACTGATTCCTGAATTCACATATATCTACTGCTAATAGGAAATACAGCTTGGACACATCACTGCCCACAACCTTGGACAATGAAAAAGCAGCAACATACTGATGGGGCTCTTCCTTCTTCTATGGGCATGTTACTTGTTAGCACATGTGCATGCAGAACAGTCTCAATGGCTCAGAAAATAACCTCCTCTTCCATTCGGAGTTCCATTGTACAAGAGTTACAAACAAATATCAACAGATTCTACAGATAATAAATATTGCAGTCTATGGTGTTTATCTTCATAGAGTTCAGCTCTAACTTTTCATTATCAAAAATAATTTTTCTATTCACAGTTTACAACATTTCTACAATACAGAATGAGCTACACTAGCTGTTGCTGTAAGATACTGTATATATGTCACTTTATGTTGTTTTCACTGTATTAGGGAGCATTGTTTAAACCCCCCAAAAAGCAAGTACAATAAAAAGTTCCATAGTCCTATGGATTAGCGTGGGATGAAACACAGTTCGTAGAGACATGGAATGTTTCCGAATCCACTCATTTGTGGGGTAAGGTCTAGGTCTTGTGGGTCTATTGGGGATCTCAAGGTGAAGTTTTGTAAAATTGTAGTTAAAAACAAGAAGAGCTCCATTCTTGCAAGACCTTCACCCACACAGATCCGCTTCCCTGTGAAGTGAAAGAGAATTATAAATGGCTAAATGATAACTACTGATGACATTCAGTACAAGTGTGATAAAACATGGAACAACATGCAAAATGCAGTAATCTGTACCAAGCAATCAGAAAATATCCTTTACATACCTAGTGCACTTCATGGATAGAAGCACATTAGTTGGATTAGGTCCCTTTTAAATTGACAGTCTGATCAGGGCCGCCCAACAGATTTTCAAGAGAACCTGATTGGAAACTCTATTTAGGTCTTTAGGCAATCACATGTGTATTAATTTACAACTGATTACCTTAGAGTATTGGTCCAAAAAAAAAAAAACAGAAAAGGTCTGTGTCTGCATTTTTTTACGAACCTAAATATGATGGATTGGAAGTAATCTGATGTAAATGTGTAGGTGTAGTTAGCCACTTTATTGCTAGGTGGCTCTGTACCAAAGTAGTGTCTTGTTACGGTAAGTAAAGTCAACAGGTACTAGGCCCCTTTTAGGTAGACCGCTCCTATAGTAATGTCAGAGTGAGGCAGCAGCCCTACAGTATACAAGTCAAGGAGGGAGGGGCACAGTCAGTCTTGGGGCATGGTGACCGAACACCCCACACCTATGAAGATGTAGCCACTACACATAGGCCCTAAACAGGGAAGGAGGTCGGTGTAATAGACCTATACTCAATAGGAGCTGGCTGTAATTTTTCTGTCTCTTATAGAGGTGGGGGTTAGGGTAGATTACAAAAGACCTTTTAGGCCAGGTCGGACATTCCTGTGTGAGGCTGCTTCCCTGGAGGATTCCCGTATGAGATGTACCTAGCAAGGAGGTGACTTCAGAGAGCACAGTCCAGTGAGTACTAATGACCCTGGGTGAAAAAAAGAGACTGTAAGAGAGATGGCTGCTGAAGTGCTGCATATCCTTTTATTTGTGACTAGAGATGGGCTCTGGCGTGTTCGGGATCCTAATCCCAAGCCACCTTTTCGATCCCACCAGGAAGCCAACACTGCACACTGCCAATCACAGGCAGTGAGACATTTCCCGATCTGTGTGGGTGCGGACAGGGAAATGTCTCACAGCCTGTGAATAGCAGTGTGCAGTGTCGGCTTCCTGGCGGGATCGGGCAGGTGGGTTGGGACTAGGATCCCGAACATGCCAGAGTCCATCTCTACTCATGACTACTCCAGACTGTCCATTAAATGTGATTGACTGTGCAATGTCAAATGACTCCGGCTGATTCCTAAATACCACCAGTAAAGTGCACCAAACTACTTCTTGTGTCCTATGGATTAGCATGGGATGAAACACATTCTTTCCTTGGGAATACAAAGGTCTATGGCCAGGAATGTCATGTGGAGGCCTCTGGCAAGGAGCAGGGCACAATATGGTGGAGGGTTTGGCCTCAGCAGAAGAGGCAGTGTTCTAACAAGACTGGAGAGGGGGTAGGGACTTGTGTTCTTGGTGCTAGAACCAGCCACCCACCAAGTCCCTGTTACAAATAGATGGAAAAATAAAAGTTTGTTTTACAGTCTGAGTGCCCATAGATCTAAAATGCCCCCAGAAAGGTCTTATTTTTAAATTTCACTTCAGTGAAAGGACCCCTCTGTACTACCCAGGAACAATCAATAGTGGTGCTGGCCTTACCATTGTTGCTGAATTGAAACTTTAGCCTACATTATAATAAATACGGGTAAATTTCATGGATTAATGGAACAAAAGGAAACCTTTAAGCAGGGAGATTTAACTAAAGTCCTTGGATCCATTTGAATGTGTAATCTCAGTGGTATTCATAAAAACGGTCACATGATACAGAAATTGAGCCATCTCCCAGGCATTAAAGCCCATCTAAAGGGCTGCCAGGAGGCAGCGTTAAGAGATTAATGAACATATTTTATTTTTGCACTTGCTCTTTTTAGCTAAATTCTACATTTTGAAACAGAAGCTTAGAATTTTTCAAGGTTCAAAGGCAACAGATCACAAAGATTGTATCCTTTTGAAAAGCTATCTAAAGTAAATTGCTATTATCTTAATCAAAGGCTGTACAGTAATTTTGTACCTATTCAACTGTAAGTGATGTCAGTGAACTAGTACATGGTCTATGAGACAAAAATATTCTCTTCTGGCAGGGGCTTCTGAGATAGATTTTTAGCTTGTTGAAATTTTGTCTTTAAACTCTATATTCCAGTAGCAGATGAGGATATCTGCTTACATTTTTTGGGTCCTTTGACAATAACTGATGACACACGTTAGGTAGGTATTTATGTTATCATATCAAGTCTGGTGTACATTTTCTGTCTGGGCTGTTTAGTTGGTTTTCTTCAGCTATGTGTCAACTTTTTTTCTTTTTTTTTGGGCGGTTTAGTGTATCTGTAAGAGTTAGCCTGCACTAACTCTCACACTTCATGCCCTGCCCAATCCTACATTTCAGCTTGGCCTTTCAGTCTGATTTTTCCTGCTCTGAACTTTCTTTGCTTTTGGTTTCTGATTTGACCTGCGTTGGCTTTTGCGTCTAATCCTTCCTTTCTGTATGTGTATACTGTTGCTCCTGGTTATAACTCTATGGGGTTAATTTACTGAAGGCAAAAAGACAGTGCACTTAGCAAAGCAGTTGCCCCCTACAAGTGCAGTTGCTACAGAGCTTAGTAAATGAGGTAGAGCTTCACTTTGCAAAGAGTACCCAATCACGTGCCAGAAAAAAAATACATTTTTGCTTGCACGTTTGGATGATGGAACTCAGCAGAGTTTCTGCTCATTTACTAAGCTGTGGAGCAACCGCATCCTTTTTCCCCTTAGTAGATCAACCCCTGTGTGTCATTTCTGTCTGCCTGTCTGTATTAGTCCAGTTGGGCAATCTGGTGGGTTGTGTACAGGTAGTTATTCTGCTGTAAAAGTTTATCCGTACCATCAATGGCTATGATGATGAAGACCAAGTGCTTTAAGATCCAGCACCATAATGAAAGCCATTTACCATCAGCTGTCAAAACAGTATACAAGTATTTTCTATCTCCTCAAATGCAGTACCTGCTCCCCAGTATGCCCGCACTGTGCTTAGATTTCATGCTCTGCCCTGGATTTGTTCTTGTCATCTTGTTCCCTCATCCCAGGAGTTAAAAACCCTAAATACAGTCAGCAATCAATTGCTAGCCATGATATGCACTATTTAATATGTAATATGAAAGGTTTGACTGTTGGGTGCTCAAACCATAGGTCCACTCCTACATTTGTGACACACAACAAACTGACACCACTGCAAAGGTGTCATCAATGCCAAACAAATCTAGAAGCCAAAGTGCCTGACAGATTACTGCGTGGATAGCTTTCTTTTTTGTATGATGTCAGTGGAAGCCCCTGTTGCCTGATTGTTTAAAATTGCCTGCCATTTCCATCAATACACTAATTCCTGAATTCTCAGAACATTTATGCATCCTGGGTTCCATCACATTTTCTGCAAGTGCAATGATACAGTTAATAGTAAGTGTGTAGTACTGCAGATGGCACGCAGATAGGTATGTTGATCCAACAAGGTGATGCATACCTGAAGAGAAGGGCATGTATCCATCGTTTCGACGGAACTTTCCATTTTCATCCAAGAAATGTCCGGGATTAAACTCACTGGGGTATTTAAACTGCTTGGGGTCTCGGAGAACAGAGCTGAGCATGGGGTACACAGTGGTGTCCTAGGAAAGAAGAATCATTATGATATACATTAAGTAAGGTCAGTTGTTGCCTCAATGTTTGTTCTGAAGATTGAGAACTACTGTATATAATCACACCCATATTCATACTACAGGATTGCTATCGATCAATGTGTGCAGACACCTGCATACTTTATACTGATTACCAGCAAGACAAATACTGGTTTGGGGTTTAGGCTAGGCCAGTATTTAAATATTATTGGGATCATAATGTTTTATGACAAGAAACTTTGTGTCCATAATATAAGTGGAAAACTTAAAGTGGAACTTCACCCTAAAGGGAAGATCTGCTGAAAGGCTTCATGTACACTAGCCTACATTTACCGCAGTCATGGGAAAATGCAAAATTCAGCAAAATCATAGCTACAGTTTTGCCATGTTTTGCGTTTGCCCGCGGCTGGCAGTCAAAACATTCCTACCCTAAACGCGATTCTTCTGCATTCAGGAGAGGGAGGTTGAAGCTCACCTAAACACAGCAGCTCCTAAACTCTGCTAAAAGTCTGTGTGTACATTGACACATAGGCTTTTATGAAGTTGAGTTTAGGCGCTTTGGCAAAAAAAAATGCCAAAAGCTCCTTAAGTTTAGGAGCTGCCAGTGTAGGCTAGTGTTCATGAAGCCTAACACCTCCTTACCCTCTCCTATGCCACTTTTGAAGGTTGTCTTTTTTTTTTTTTTTTTGGGGGGGGGGGATCAGGGATCGGAAGTTCTCCCCCCCTCTCTCTCCCCGCCCGCAACCTTCTTGGACAAGTCACAGGTCCCAGGAGGCTGCAGGACCATTTAAAAAGCGCTGTGTGCCTCGTGTATGCTCATTTAGAAGCCAGCGGTGAACCCGGAAGGAGTCACAGCGGGCTTCCTATAGTAAACATGATGGTACCAGGATACCAAAGACTGGCGTAGAACCAACCTAGGGGAACAAAGTGCGGGATCCCTTGACAGGTAAGTGTTTTTGGAAAGTCAGCAGCTACAGTATTTGTGACTACTGACTTTTAATTTATATTTTTTAAGATTTTTTTTTTTTTTAATACTGAAGATCCTCTTTAATAAAATAGTTTTTTTTTTTTATACAAACAGATCATAATAGTATTGTATAAGACTGATTATGGCACAATATAAAGCAGCATGGTTTAAATGTTTGTATTAACAATTCCTCTAGGCATTTAGAAATGTAGATATAGTTCATGACAGTATTGTCACAAGTCTGCATTTATTTGCATTTCACAATAGGTAGACAAACTTGATCTTGGCCCTAAGCCCTATTTTAGATCAAGTCAAATGTGAGCTCAGTTAGTACATATGAGTTTGTTTATTTATTAAGGATAAAGAGCAAAATGCAGTAACCAATAGAGACCATTCACAATTAACTTTTTATTGATCTATCTTCGGTAAAGTGAAATCTGACTAGTTGTTTTGAATTACTGCACTTTGCATAATTTCCTTGCTTTTTCAACTGCCAAATTAAACTAGCCCAAAAACTAGAATAGCGATGGCCATTTCACCTTTGGAATGATGAAATCTCGGAAGTGCACGTCACGAGTCGCCTTGTGTGGGATTCCCATTGGAATGAGGTCAATGAATCTCTGAATCTCATGGATCACAGCGTCCGTATATGGCATACGAGACCGATCTTCAATACAAGGAGCCCGGTTACGGCCAATGACATGGTCTATCTCTTTGTGGATGTGTTCTGAAAAGATGAAAGCCAATGGCAGGTGATTTAAACTAAATTATTGTTAATTTTGATGGGTTTATTAGACCACTGAAGCTTCTGAAATCATTTTTAGAAGTTTAAAAGTTAAAAAGTATATAATTACACAAATGTGAAAGGCTAATTTGCTAATACAGCTTATCTGTATCAGATCAGGCGTGCTGCAGTTGGAGGAATCAGTTGGAGGGACTAACAAAGAACATGGTGACAGTAGAAGATAACAGGGGATATGAATTTAGCACTTTGTTGCTGCTCCTTAACTGTCCAATCACATTTTGTAGGCAGGGAGGTGACCTAGCTGTGCAGAGCAGCAGAGAAAACTGACGTCATCAACCTGGCTGTGCAACAGAGTTGTGTAAAGCTCTAGACTGGATGGACATACTGTAAATATAAACCCTTTAGCATGTAGGACATCCACCATATAAGTATTTATCTGGGTACCTAACTGTTCGGAGTTCAGCATTAAAGGTGTCTTTTATTGTACATACATGTGTGCCGTTACAGTGTATGTCAAGCCAACAGCATTTTATTCTAGGTTTGGATAGAGCACCAAAGAATTAGAACTCCTTTAGGCTAATATTCATCTCTCTTTTAGAGAAATTTATCTTCACTTCCTGTCCTTCCAGGCAGGAAGTGAGGGAAAATGTGCAACCTGGACATAGGCAAACACAGACTGGACCTAGTTAGTTTTAAAGAAACACTATAATGATCTTAGACTGATGTTTTGTATCTGCTTTTACCATCTACTGTATATGCAATTTTTTTTCTAAAAATTATTTAATATATGAAAAAGTAGTTTCAGAGCCTTATGGGGTATCTATACAGTTCAACAGAAGCAGCCTGTTTGAGGCTCCATTTAACTAATGGAAATATTAGAAGGAGCCATACTGTCAGGGAAGAAGAAGTAAGCGCAGGCACATAGTTATGTGCAGACGGAGAGTGTTTGTTAACCAACGGAGAAAGCCTATTTAGCCAAACCTATGGACAGAGAATTCCTGTTCACTTTCCACGCCCACCACTAAGTGGTGCCAAATGGCCTATATAAACACCTCTGCTGCACTAGGACCTTGCCTTATGGTCTACAGCTTCCTGCTTCCTGTTCCTGGTGTTTTACTCTGTTGCTGTCCTGATCCGTCTGACCACGCTTGAACTGTGCCTGAACCGACCCCTGGCTTGCTCTTCGGCTACGTCTCCGCTTTATCCTGCTATTTGCCTGTCTGCTGTTACCAACTCCAGCCTGAACCTGACTACTCTGCTGCCTTCTGCTTTGTTCCTGATGTGCGTGCTAGTTACCGACCCGGCTTGCCCAACCCTGCTGTATAACTGACCATCCTTATTCCTGCTGTCTGCTTCCTATCAGCCTGCCAAGTGTCTGCTGCCTGTGACCAGTCAGTCTGCCAAGTACTTGCTGTCTGCATCACGATCCAGCCTGCATCCAAGTATGCATATACCTCACATCTGCAGCCTTCACCATCTGAACTACTAGGCACTCGTGCCACTCCAGGCTTCTGTGCCTCCTGTTTGCATTATCAGGGGTACTAGGCCGGAGGTGTAAGAGATCGCCTTCCTCTCCACGTCAGGCTCCATCTCCAGGTACGTGACACATACAGTAGGACAGGAGTCGCAGTTCCCTGGTGTTTTTAAATCTGGGCATAAACATTTGCTAAATGCTTGCTTGGGTGTATAGGGTGGTTCCTGCTGAAGAGTCAGGCTCTTTCCTCACCTTGGAATGTCTTCCCTCCACTTCCCTATCCCTTCATTAGCTTTGCTTCGTGCTCCTTACATCTTGCTACCCTTAGTTCCCTGAGATGCTATATTCCACCTATCCCCTCTTTCATACTCTTCTCACTCTCTACTACCTTCTCTCCCTACATACCTAACTAATGTCCCTTGTTGCCACTGTTTGCCCCCTCCACACCCTTTCTACTTCCAATTTCTCCAAATCCCCAGATCTCTTTCTCTTCTTTTCCCCATCTTTCCTGGCAGTACCCTGATCTTCTTTAACAGACTCTTAGACACACCGAACATCAACCCTCTCTTCTGGGTTGATCCCCTCTGAAGGTCCTAGTAAGAAGGAAACATAGAAAGATTGGATAACCCAAGCTTTAATTTCGCCTCATAATGGTTTCACTTCAAGAAGCTGAAATCCTAATGCACCGTACAGTCTACTAAAACTCTTTCTCTGTAACTTTGGGCTCTTGGGACTACCGTCTCTGCCATACTACATCCTTATGTACTCCTTAGTGATATCCTCTATACTCTGTTAGTTAATGTACTTCTTGTAACCTTGGTTAAAAAAAAGTTATTTTCAATAAAAATGATTTTGAACAAAATAAATTCATATTTAGTTGACAACTTTTTTGGTTTTGTGTTTTTTTTGTTAGTCATTTAATTTATTTAAGAACACTACAAACCTTCAACATCTGCATGTTTGAGCAGAATCAACAGTCCATAACGCAGCGTTGTACTGACAGTTTCTGTACCGGCACCAAACAAATCAAATGTGGTATTCACAATGCCTGCCATGTGAAATTCAGTTTGTGGGGCATCTTTTTCCTAAAGAATTAAGAAGGAAACTTAAAAATACAGCAAAGTTAAGAGCTGGGCAAATTCTTGGATTCACGTTTTAATCATTTCAGCCCTTGCACCAGTATACCGTAGAGAAATGGTAAAATTTCAGCTATGGGCCTATTTATTCAGCAATAAATTAATCATTATGAAAGATGTCGAGGTAACTCATACAGTGCCTTGAAAAAGTATTCATACTTCTTAAAATTGTCCACATTTTGTCATGTTACAACCAAAAACATAAATGCATTTTATTGGGGTTTTATATGATAAACCAACACAAAGTGGCACATAATTGTGAAGTGGAAGGAAAATGATCAATGGTTTTCACAATTTTTTACAAATAAATATCTGAAAAGTGTGGCATGAATTTGTATTCAGCACCCTTTACTCTGATACCCCTAACTAAAATCTAGTGAGACTAATTGCCTTCAGAAATTACCTAGTTAGTAAACATGTGTGTAATTTACCTGTGTGTAATTTAATCTCAGTATAAATACAGCTATGTTGTGGAGCCCTCAGAGGATTGTTAGAGAACCTTAATAAAGTTGTGGAGAAGTTTAAAGCAGAGTTAGGTTATAAAAAAATATCCCAAGCTTTGAACATCTTACGGAGCACTGTTCAATCCATCATCTGAAAATGTGGGGGACACAGCAAACATGTTGAAGAAGGTTCTCTGGTCAGATGAGGCCAAAAGTTAACTTTTTGAACTAAAAGCAAAACACTATGTGTGGCGGAAAAAACTAACACTGCACATCACCCTGAACATACCATCTCCACCTTCAAACAAGGTGGAGGCAGCATCATGTTGTGGGGATGCTTTTCTTTAGCAGGGACAGGGAAGCTGGTCAGAGTTGATGGGAGGATGGATGGAGCCAAATGCAGGGCAATCCTAGAAGAAAACATATTAAAGCCTGCAAAAGACTTGAGACTGGGATGAGGTTCACCTTCTAGCAGGACAATGGCCCTAAACATACAGCAAGAACTACAATAGAATGGTTTAGATCAAAGCATATTCATGCATTAAAATAGCCCAGTCAAAGTCCAGACCTAAATCCAATTGAGGATCTGTGGCAAGACTTGCAAATTGCTGTTCACAGATGCTCTCCATTAGCGATGGGCCGAACACACCCGGTTCGGTTCGCACTAGAACACCGCGAATGGGGGAAATATTCGTTAGAACATTCGAACTCCATTGAAGTCCATGGGACTCGAACACAAAAAATCAAAAGTCCTCATTTTAAAGGATTAAATGCAAGTTATTGCCCAAAAAAAGTGTATGGGAGTCCGGGTACTGCCCTGGGGCACATGTACAAATGCAGTGATTTAAATGATGCTTAAGACAGGGGTTGCATTGGCAACTATCATCTTGGATAAAGTATTAATATTGGATTAAGTATTACACTTTGGCACAGCACTTCAGCAAATGCACAAAGCGAGCATCCAAAGCATACAACTGCAAACCAACAGACAGACTACAGGTGACCTTAGTCTCTATACAACTTTTCCATCTCACATTCAGTCTACTTCTCAATCTCACCACCCTGTATTATGCAATCCCTAATTCTCCTTATGTTTGCATCCTCTCTCCTAAAACTATCTCTCCTTTACCCCTCTTCTCCACCCCACAGCTTGTATATCACCCTCACTCCTATCCTCACCTTTATACTGCACTCATCAACTCCTGCTGATTCTGAACCCACACACCAATAAAACCTCCAGGACACTGAGATGTGTCCCCCCCCTCATAAATCATACTCCCATATAACCTCCCTCACCCTTCTGCTTCTCCTAACCTCTGGAGATATTTCCCCAAATCCTGGACCCCCATCATTTACCTTTGGCAAACATACCCATCACCCCCTATCCTCTGACACCAGCCAAAGTCCACACAATATGGTTTCTATTCCTCTTCTGCCTAGAGCCAACCTCCCCTTTTCCTGTGCCCACTGGAATGCCCGCTCTGTTTGCAACAAACTCACCTTTGTCCATGACGTATTTATCACAAACTCCTTCAACCTGCTTGCAATTACTGAGACCTGGCTTCAAGAATCGGACTCTCCTTCTCCTGCTGCCCACTTCCATGGTGGCCTCCTGTGGACTCACTCTCCCAGGCCATGTGGATGGAAAGGAGGTGGGGTTGGAATTCTGCTTTCCCCTCAAAGCACTTTTCAGGTTCTTCATCCACCCCCCTCTCTGTCCCTCTCCTCATTTGAAGCTCACTGTATTCGTCTATTTTTTCCAGTTTAGTTGAGAATTACTGTGATCTATTGGCCTTCTGGACCGGTATCAGGCTTCCTTGATGACTTCTCTGCCTGGCTACCCTATTTTCTCTCTTCTGAAATTCCCACAATCATTCTTGGAGACTTCAACATCCCTGTTAATCTTAACACTCCTGCTACTTCTAAACTTTTGAGCTTAACCTCCTCTTTTGACCTAAAACAATGGACAATGCTTCTACTCACTCTAATGGCAACAGCCTTGACCACATGTTCTCCTACCTATGCACTCCTCACAACCTCTCCAACATTCCATTCCCTCTCTCTGATCACCACCTCATTAGTTTCAGTCTCTCCTTGTCCTCCTCCTTACCTTCCAACTACCGAACAATTACCTGTAGAAACCTTCGCCATCTTAACACTTCACTTCTTTTTTTCTGCTACAGATTGTCTCTTCAACACAATCTCATCCCTTTCTTGCCTCAACATAGCCACTATGTCATCTACCCTGGATGCCTTGGCCCCCCTCACTACACACAGAATCAGGCCCCGACTGCTACAACCCTGGCAGACAGATAATACCAGAAGCCTCAAAAAACATAGTCTCTTGAGCGTCTATGGCATAAGACTAAGTCACAGCAAGATTTCAGCCAATATAAATCTGCCCTCCAAAAATAAAGTTCCTGCTTCCACATAGACCTATTTTATCACTCTCATTAACACCCTCTCACACAGTCCCCGTCAACTCTTTTCTACCTTCAACACTCTACTTCGTCCTCCATTACTTCCACCCACCAAATTACTCACTGCCCAAGAGATTGCCAATCACTTCAAAAATAAGATTGATACAATTCGTGAAGAGATCTTTACACTACAGATATCTCCCTCACCTTACACACCTTGTCCTCCTGCACAATCAATACTTCCCTTGTTTACCTAACTACTGTAGAGGAAGTCACTACAATTTTTTCTAATGCTCACCTAACTTCCTGCCCCCTGGACCCTGTTCCTTCTCAAATGCTATGGTCACCCTCTGGCTCTATCCTACACTCTTTAACTCATATCTTCAACCTCTCTCTCTCCACTGGCATCTTCCCCAACTCTCTAAAACATGTGCTAGTAACTCCCATACCAAAGCCTCACTAGACCCCACCAATCTTAGCAACTTAAGACCCATCTTCCTACTCCCTTTTGCTTCCAAACTCCTTGAACGTTTAGTCTAAAACCGCCTGAGCAAGCACCTCATTGAGAATAACCTTCTTGATCCCCTTCAGTCTTGATTTTGCCGGCAGCACTCCACAGTACTTCTCTCCTAAAACGTACAAATGACTTACTAACAGCTAAAACCAATGGTCACTACTCAGTACTCTTACTCTTGGACCTCTCTGCTGCCTTTGATACTGTTGACACCCCCTCCTTCTCAAAAAACTCAGTTTGCTCGGTCTCCGTGACTGTGCTCTCTATTGGTTCAAATGTTACCTATCTCACCGCACCTTCAGTGTCACTTACAATTCCACTTACTCCCCTACTCTCCTCTTACCATTGGGGTCCCCCAAGGTTCTGTCCTTGGACCGCTACTATTCTCAATCTATACCTCCTCCTTGGGTCAGCTAATAGCCTCCCATGGCTTCCACTACCATTTCTAGGCTGATGACACCCAAATCTACCTCTCTACCCCTCAGCTCACCCCATCAGTCTCCTCCCTCATCACTTATCTACTATCTACTAACAGACATATCAGCCTGGATGTCACACCACTTTCTCAAACTGAATCTATCTAAAACCGAGCTCATAATATTTCCTCCTCCACGTGCCCCTTCCCCTGAATTCTCTGTCAAGATCAATGGAACAACTATCAGTCCTTCCACACATGCCAGGGTGCTAGGGGTAACCCTGGACTCTGCACTGTCCTTTCAGGCTCACGTCCAATCCCTGTCCAAATCATGCCGCCTTAACCTCCGCAACATCGCTAGAATACGGCCCTTTTTAACCAACGACACCACAAAGCTTTTAATTCACGCCCTGGTTATCTCTTGCCTCGACTACTGCAACTCCCTCCTCATTGGATTACCTTTACATAGATTATCCCCCCTTCAATCCATAATGAATGCTGCTGCAAGACTTATCCACCTTACCAACCATTCAGTTTCCTCCACCCCTCTTTGCCAATCCCTTCACTGGCTTCCACTCACCCAACAAATAAAATTAAAAGTGCTAACAAAAGTTTACAATGCCATACACAACTCTGCCCCCAGCTACATCACTAACCTGATCTCAAAATATCAACCATGCCGCTCTCTTCGGTCCTCCCAAGACCTCCTGCTCTCTAGCTCCCTTGTCACCTCTTCCCATGCTCGCCTCCAGGATTTCTCCAGAGCTTCTCCCATTCTTTGGAACTCTCTACCTCAATCTGTCCGACTGTCCCCTAATCGATCCATCTTTAGACGATCCCTCAAAACCCTTATCTTTAAAGAAGCCTATCTGGCTACTAACTAATACACTGTTTCGCTTTCTCCATCAGCTCATCCACCACAGCTATTTGTATCAATTGACCCTCCCTTTTAGATTGTAAGCTCTAACGAGCAGGGCCCTCTGATTCCTCTTGTTCCAAATTGTATTGTAACTGTAATGTCTGCCTTCATTTTGTTAAGCGCTGCACAAACTGTTGGCGCTATATAAATCCTGTATAATAATAATAATGCTTAAAGTGAAATAATACAAAAATAAAAAATTCTGTTAAATATCGTGCTTGGGGGGTCCCCTTAATGTGCCTGTAAATTGGCACATTTGTGCTATGTATGTAGCCTGCTGCAACAATACTGACATTTCTAAAGGAAAAAATATAATTTAAACTTGCTTGCGGCTGTAATGTATTGTCGGCTACCGGCAATACAGATAAAAAAACATGAAAAAAAAGAGGGTAGGGTCCCCTCAGTCCCTTCAGGTCTGGTATGGGTTTGGATCTGGTACGCCAATTTTATTAAAAAAAAAAAAATGCACAGGCGCAAGGTGCAGGAACGAGCCCTGCTGTTAAAAATGTCATACAAAATTTAAATCACATGTACTTGTCATACAGGTGCAGAAAAATTGGGCCTTGAGTGTTGTCGGTGCCTGAGCAATTCAACCCCTCACAGTTACTCTTGCTGGGCGCAGGAAGGGGCCCTGCTGTTAAAATTCCATACAAAATTCAAATCGCATGTACTTGTCATACAGGTGTAGAAAAATTGGGTGGCTGGTGCGCCAACAACAAAAACACCCAGGTCTGGAGCAGAAGGAATAGCTCCTGAGATGCACAAGGGGGGCAGCAATTATGCCCTTAATATTATTAGTGCTGCTGCACAAAAAAAAAAAAATCGCTGCTGACGCAGAAGGATGCACTAGCACCTGCGACAAAGAAGAGGGGAACTAATATTGCACCAACAGAACCCGATGCTGCAAAAAAAATTGAAAAGCAAAAAAAAAAACACAGCACAGCACAAAACTAACTGCAATACACTGTGTAACATAAGAGTTATCCCTACACTACACTAAACTGGTTGATATATATCCTGCAATAACTGATAATAAATATATATACTCTACTATCTGATATATCCTGCAATATCTGATAAATATATATAAACTATACTGGCTGATCTATTAATATATAAAACACACAATCCACAAAATACCTGCCTAATCTCACTCCTATCTTGTCCTCTAACACACTACAACGGCTGCCGTGTAAGCAGCAGCCTTATATAGTGTGGGGCGTGGACTTAGCCCCTGAACCATGATTGGCTAAAGGCACCCTGCCCTTGGCCAATCATGGCTCTGACAGGACATTGTGCTGTGATTGGCCAAAGCATACAAGGTGCATGCTTTGGCCAATCACAAGCATTTAATTATGGCAGGCGAATTTCCCGCGAACAGCCACATTTGTTCGTTGTTCTGTGAACGAATGAGCAACCGATGCTCGAGTCGAACTTACATTTGACTCAAACTTGAAACTCATCCCTACTCTCCATCCAATCTGACAGAGCTTGAGCTATTTTGCAAATAAGAATGGGCAAAAATTTCACTCTCTAGATGTGCAAAGCTGGTAGAGACATCCCCAAAAAGACTTGCAGCTGTAATTGCAGGGAAAGGTGGTTCTACAAAGTATTGACTCAGGGGGCTGAATACAAATGCATGCCACGCTTTTCAGATATTTATTTGTAAAAAAAATGTAAAAAACATTTATTATTTTCCTTTCACTCCACAATTATGTGCCACTTTGTGTTGGTCTGTCACATAAACCAATAAAATACATTTAGGTTTTTAGTTGTAACATGACAAAATGTGGAAAATTTCAAGGCACTGTATATGGGTATATTTAGAAAGCAGTGAATATATAGTAAAAACACGTTTTTATGAAGAAAGTGTTTAAAAAAGACATATAAACATTACAAAAATGTAAATAGTATATAACATGAGTACAAGTAAAACATCTAAGTACCCTTTACAACATAGGGACATGGCAAACACAAGGTTCCCCGTATTGAGCCATCGGGTTAGCTGCCATGAACTCTTGCGTGAACACCTAGCATGTTTCAGACCGGTGTAGTCATTCTTCAAAGGGTTTTTCGACAGGTACTATTTTTTTCTAGAATTTAAATATATTATATTAGTAATGTAATCATACATACCACATTTAAGTAGCAAAGAAAGAATATGTATATAGCAAAGATTATATCCAAAGATAAGATGATATCACTGTCTAAACTATAAAGATATTCCATCTAGCTATGATGTACAATATATTTGTTGAACTTTGTAAGAATAACTGTGGCTTATGTAATGTTTAGACAGTGATATTACCTTATCTTTGGATATACTCTTTGCTATATCAATATTCTTTCTTTGCTACTTAAATGTAATATGTATGATTACATTACTAATATAACTTATTTAAATTCTAGAAAAAAATAGTACCCATCAAAAAACCTCTAAAGAAGAACTACACCAGTCCAACACATGTTAGGTGTTCACGCAAGAGTTCATAGCAGCTCAATATGTGTAGTCTTGTGTTTGCCATGTATAATGGATCCCTATGTTGTAAAGGGTACTTAGATGTTTTACTTGTAGTAGTTTTGTATATTATTTACATTTTTTAAAGTTTATATGTCTTTTCTAAACAATTTCATAATAAAAATATGTTTTTACTATATTGATCTGTCTTTAAAAGTCCATGAGGGGTTTATTGTGCAGTTCTGCACAGAGATCTTTGTTCCTACAACACAGTCAAAGGAAATGCACACTTAGACAGCTGTCCCCAGAAAAGACATCCTCATTAGAAGTTCCTTCTCTCCATTCCTGTTCCAGTGACAACTGCCAAAATGATGACTTTCATGACAACAGTCATCAGGGCAAACAGGCTAAAATGAAACAAATAGCTTTGGCTTCAGATACAGCTTAATGTCTTATTGCCAGTCAAACTTTTACCTTGCTTTAGGTTAAATATAATTTACACATATATTTAACATTCTCTATGTGAAAGCAGAGTTTAGGAACAACGTTTTAGATTGTTCATTTTTTAATTTAATGGGAGCTACAATTTTTCAAAGATCAGGTCCTGGGTATCAAAGTTAAATTTTTTGGAGACTCCGATCTGCCATCTTTGTGCTAGCAAAAAATCGAATTTCCCAGTAAAACCCAGCAGAATAAATTGCCTTACCTGATCCATCTTTAAGAGGAAGCAATCGATGAAGTCTCGGGGAGAACCTGGATCCAGGGTTTCTCTATGCATTTTCACCCTTTCTGCAATAAAATTCTGAATGCCATCAATAGCTTTAAACATTTTGTGATGGGGTCCTGGAATCTTTCCAACCACTTTGGGAAACACGTTGTACATCTAAGAGATATTTTAAGAGTAAGACCAAGACAAATAAAGGATGGGGCAGAAATCACATTTGTGTATGCACCAGAATTACTGTTCAGATAAAAGGATGGAATTGTGTGCACATAATTAATACCCCAATACACGTATCTGAGAGACATTTAGTAGTAAGTCTAGCATGCCAATTTCTAACAGTGTCACACTGGGGTTGATTTACTAAAGACAGATAGAGTGTACACTTTGTAAGTGTGATTAGTTCACACTGGTATTGAAAGCAGGCGTTTGAAGGGCATTAAAAACGTCCCTCAAACACCTATGCAAATGATACAATGGACAGCACACCGTGCTATTCACATTATCAAAATATGAAGGGTTAGCGTCGTGTCGCTTCAAAATTGAAGCTTCATGCCGAGTCAGGAGGCATTTGAAGCATTTCAAGGCCTCTCATTCAAGTCCAAACTCTCTGGCAGGCATTTGTGGTGAAGTCGGGGGGCGTTGACATTAGTCTATTTCCTGTAATGTCACTTTTAACACGCTTTAACGCTCATCAAACGCTTCAAAACTGTGCATAGGACGTTTGGGGAGTATTTTTAACTCGTCATTATGTCTTATTTTTATTTGCATTATTTTGCACACCTTGAGCGGTTCGTTGCAGCACTGG
The DNA here is from genome assembly GCF_965119305.1 of Pelophylax lessonae. Taxonomy (NCBI): domain Eukaryota; kingdom Metazoa; phylum Chordata; class Amphibia; order Anura; family Ranidae; genus Pelophylax; species Pelophylax lessonae. The sequence continues at coordinate 65,433,067 of NC_138774.1, forward strand.
CACTTTGAGAACAAACTCAAAGGTGATTTATTAATATTATTTACATTATTCAATTTCTACCCTGAGAGATCAGATACATGTAATATTACAGTATGCAATTCTCTGTGTAGTTTTATTATTCTTTTAGTTTCGAAGCATAGCGCCTTTTCAGATTTAAAAATAATTGCACTATAGATGTGGGGACACATTGTTAAGTTGTGAGCAGCTTCTTCCTATTTCTTATATTAAGTGGTAGTGCATAGGATTCTATACCTACATTTACCTCGTCATTAACGCTTGTAAAACAACAGTCTAATGGCCATACTAAAGATCTTTAACGTGAATCTCATGCCCATACTAACACTATAGGAGCATTTGTTAAGCATTAGAAATGTAGTCAAGTGTTGCCGACTGCCGAGGTACATGGCTGCACTTTAGCGAACTCCGGTATAATGGATCCCTCTACTGCGGCTAGAAGCTACTACCGGCTCACCTAATTACACAGGCCGACTTAGGAGGCATTAGAGATGTGTCAGGGCAACATGGGGAAACAAAAGGACAGATGGGGACCCCACACACTGGGCAAATTTCTCAATCTGGAGAGGTCTATGTAATTCCGCGCTTAGGATGGGGGGTATATATGTAGAAATTAACACTGCACCTGGCTGCATTATTCATTTTTTCACTTATATTCATTGGTACTTTTTGGAGCATACTTACCAATTGTCATTTTATGGTTATATATTTATTACTGGACTGATCAATATTTAATTTTTTATCACCTCACTTTTTGTATTCACTTTGGCACCTCTTTTTGCACAATTTGCACGTATGAGATTTATTTGCTGATGTAATTTATATAGGGTTTTTATGTTTAGAAATTACACATAGACCTGTTCTGATTTTATACAGGTTTGTCATTTGATATCAGATTTTAGTGGATTACACACAGATTCTAATATTAATTTATTATACAGACTTCCATATAAAACCCCACTAGAAGCATAGTAACCAACAAATATATTCCCAAAACACCCCACCAAGCAGCGCCAATCACTTCCTTCCTCCTTCATATAAATTTCTCAATCCAGCCGAGTCCCCTAGGAAGCAAGATGGCACCGACTCCTCCTCTCATGCTCACACAGGACAGCAAGCAGCATAGCATAGAGGAGAGATGAGAGAGGAAGCTGCATGGCAATCACATAGCCTAGACCCACTACAGACTGACATTACAAGCCCATTGGAGCAAAGGAGGAACAAGTAAGTGACATTACAGCTGGCTGTGACCCTTTAATTAAAAAATAATACATTTCCAACATCAGGTCAATCAAAAGAAGAGACTACAATGAAAGATCTGATACTATCACTGAGAGATGCACTTCAGCAAGACATGAAAGCCTTTGAGCTACAATCCAAAGAAGAAATGAATGCAGTGGGGGAGAGAGTAGATTATATTAAACACAAAATGACAGATTTCATGGATGCTCATAATGACCTCGTTGATGCCCACTGTATGAGAACTTGCATTCAAAATTTAAATACCACTGGGGTGATTCTTCCATTTCATATTTAAGTATACAACTTGCCTTCCCATCCACAAAATTATATGACGCCAATTGCTCCAAATAATTCGAAAATATCGGCAAGGACTTCCAAAATTTCCAGAAAACACATTTATCCTGGGTAGGAATGATTGCAGCATTCAAAATACAAACCCTGCCCAAAATCCTCCACTGTTTTAGATTCCTTCCTATCCCTATGCTCGCTAAGTTCTTCATGCAGTTGAACTCCAAGCTTAGGAAACTTACCTGCAATGATAAAAAAACCTAGAGTTGCATTTTTGATTCTGAATACCTCTTAAACCATCGGAGGTGTGGGCCTCCCTGATGTTCGTTTCTACTAATATGCAACACTTTTAGATCAAATGCAATACTGGTTTTCTCCCACTGCTGATAATCTATGGGTCAATATTGAGAAAGAGGCCACTATTGGTAATGACTTGTTCCCACTAACTGTTTTACTACCCAAAGTTAATATACATTTTTGACCATCAAAGCTACATTAATAGCTTGAATACACATTTTGTCTAAATCCAAAGAGTTAGACAAATCAGCAAATAGAAGTGGATTAATGCCACCGCTTCCTCCTGTATAGAACACTGGGCTAATTACCAGAAAATATTAAATAGATGGTACCTAACACCTTATAGGCTTGCGAAAATATACCTATCTTTATCAGCGAATTGTTGGAGGTGTGACAATCAAATTGGAACTCTTTATCATACCCTGTGAAGTTGCAAAAACTTGCAGAGTTTTTGGAAGTCTGTCTCCTCCTTCATGTCAACCATCACAGGAAACTTAACACCTCTTACTCCAGCTATGGCCCTATTAGGAATTAACCTACATACTGTATGTATCCTATAGAATATAGGACAATAGTGGGGACGTGGCCGGCGCGGGACCTTGATGGCAGCTTGATCCCTCGCTCCGGCTCCAGGGCTCCGCATCCAGCGACATCCGCACACCTACAAGCGGCATCCAGCCTTCTTTTTTACCGGGCAGCATTGCCCTATCACTCCTGCACCTGAAGCCATGACCGGGAAGCGCAAAAACGAGAAGGGACCGAAGAAACTGACGGCCTTCTTCCCGCCGCCATCCCGGAGCGGCCGACAAGATGGGGCCGGCGGCTCGGGCCTTGCCGCTCCGGAGAGACAGCAGGAGCACTATTCGGATCTGCCGGACGATCGACCTCCCTGCGATCCTCCGCAGACAGGTACTGTGTCCCCCTGCACCCCTGAGCCTTCCAGCCCTACGTGCAGCAGTCCAGCCAAATCCAAGCTCCGGCTTGATGCACAGGCACAGGCCTCATACTCAGGCCGCACCCCCTCCTCTCTGCTACCAGTATCCCTGGGGGTATCTCCTATTGCCGCTTTCCCTACTGTGGGACAACCCATACTGGACACTGCCCTAAAAGATATGATGTTTGCACTCCATACCTCCTTGCAATCTGACATAGTGGCCCTGGCTAATAGATTCACTACTGAGGTCCACTCCCTTGGGGATAGAGTCCATAATGTGGAGTCCTCCATGTCTGACATGGTATCTACTGTAAATGAACTAGTTGAAGCACATGACGAAAACGTATCGGAACACCAGTGGCTTAAAGCGAAAATAGCAGACCTAGAGGATCGCTCTAGGCGAAACAATTTAAAGATCCGGGGCATACCTGAATCAGTCCCGCCCGCAGAGCTACACAAATTTGCCCTGGAGGTTTTCTCCACGATTCTTCCTGGAGCTAACCATTGACCGCATACACCGGGTTCCTAAACCTCCATTCCTGCCTCAGCACACTCCCAGAGACACCCTGTTACGGGTGCACTTTTACCACATCAAGGAATCCATACTGCAAAAATCTAGATCACTGGGCCAATTTCCCGACCCATACGCCACTATACAAATATTTGCCGACCTCTCCAAGCACACTCTGGACATGAGGCGGCAGTTGTCCACTATAACGAAAGCACTCAGAAACCACAACCTTCCCTATAAATGGAAGCATCCTTCCAAAATAGTGGTAGAGAGGAACGGATCATCCCATTCCATTACCAACCTTGAGAGAGGCCTGTCACTACTACAAACATGGGGTATCATCCCCGAAGCTGCACCCCCGGTTGGGGCCAAGAAACCCCCAAGCAAGATCCCTCAGCAATGGCACACTGTGCCCCACCATAACCTGAGAGACACTTGATCATACACACCAGCTTCCGAGTCTGGTTCTTTCTGGTTACGTTTACCTTTCTTCCGCATTATTCTGGATGTCTACCAAGCAAAATGGATATACCTGGACCACCTAGCCTGCTTGGCTGATTAACTGTTTTACCCCCACCAGGAGACGGTCATATACCAATGATCTCCTTATTGTTCTTCATGCTGTTTTGTTCTACCTTTTGTCTTTTGTTTTCCCCCTTCCCATCCAGCAGGCACCCTTTTACCCATGACGATGTGACTACTGCGAAAGTCCACCTCTCCAGCTGGCACTCCAACAGGAGACCACGAACTCTTCTGCATCATCTGCAAGCTTCTGAAAACCCTATGCTCCACTTTTCACCAGTCCTTCATCTCTGCCTCCAGCCACCATCTGGTATCATCGGATCTGTGAGTAACCACACCGCACACATTCCCTTAGACCTCAATGACGGTTAAAATACTGTCACTGAATGCTAACGGCTTGAACCATCCAGCCAAGAGAGCTTCTCTGTGGCGTACAGCGTTGAGTCACAAAGCACAGATAGTCTGCGTTCAAGAGACTCACTTCCTGGACTCACATACTCCCTCTTGTGCACATAGAGATTTTCCCACCATCTACACTGCATCTTGCCCGAAAAAGAGGAAAGGGGTATTAATAGCCGTACACAAGTCTGTGGACTTCTCCCTCCTATCCTCCATCGCTGATCCCAATGGCCGATTCCTTATATTGACGTGCCTTATAGATGGTCTGCCGCTCACCATTGCATCCATTTATGCCCCCAATGTGCACCAGTTGCGGTTCCTCAATCGCACACTCAAAACTGTTAGACGGGCTCAAAAAGGATCTCTGATACTGTGCGGAGACTTTAACTTGCCACCGGACAGGACCCTCGACTCTACCGCCAGCTCCTCTAGGCTCCAGCCCTCACTACAAGGATTTATCCACAAGCACGACTTGTTCGACGTGTGGAGGTGTCACCACCCCTCCGACAGGATGTTCTCTCACCATTCTGCTGTGCATAACTCATATGCTCGTATTGACGTGATTTTGACTGACAAGGCAATCCTCCGGAGGGCAGTGGACTCCGAGATAGCTCCTATAACCTGGTCCGACCATGCCCCGATCAGTATTACCCTAACAATCTCACCTAAGACCTCCACATCTAAGCCGTGGAGGGCGAGAGCAGAAGTTCTCAAAAACCCAGATAATGCTGATAACCTCAAACATTCAGTGCTAGAATTCTTCCAGACCAATACGGGGTCGGTATCGGAGTCCGCTGTCCTCTGGAATGCCCATAAAGCATTTAGTAGAGGTGTGTTAATACAACTGCAACATAGACTGAACAAAAAAAGGACCCAAGCAATTGATAGACTTACAAGGGAGATAGCTACGGTAGAGACTCAAAATCAATCTGCCCCCTCAATAGCCCTTAAACACCAACTTATGGCTCTTAGACAGGAACTCAGGTCCTACCTGCTAGATTCCTATGAACGTGACCTCCGTAGATCTAGGGCGAGATACTACGCCACCAGCAACAAGGCGGGCAAACTGCTTGCAGCCAAACTTAAAGGCCAGCGTACTAAAAATAGGATTAGTTCCATTAACCACCCATTTACCGGAGCTAAGCTGCATGACCCCAAGGACATAGCTAACGCGTTCAGCAGCTACTATGATTCCTTGTATAACCTCCAAGCGTCCCAACCATCTTCACCCACACCGGAACTCATCAACACATTCTTAGATTCCATAGAGCTTCCTAAATTACTTCCCGCACAACTCGCACAGCTCAATCGGCCCTTTACAGTAGATGAAGTAAAAGCAGCCATTGCATCACTGCCGTCCGGGAAATCTCCTGGCCCGGACGGGGTGATCAATGAGTACTACCATCTTCTCAGTGACACTCTAGCCCCGCACCTGTGCGCGGTCTTCAATGAGGCAGCACTATCGTCCTCCTTCCCCTCAGAGATGCTTACTGCCACAATTGTCACCCTTCCTAAACCCGGCAAGAATCCCGATACCCCACAAAATTTCCGCCCAATATCCTTATTAAATACAGACGTGAAAATCTATGCCAAGACGGTTGCCACTAGATTAATGACTTACATGCCACAACTTATCCACAAGGATCAGGCAGGATTCACTAAAGGTAGGCAATCTGCAGACGCCACAAGGCGACTCATTAACATCATACACGCCGCTCATGCCTCCAGAACGCCTTCTCTGCTTCTATCTTTGGATGCAGAGAAGGCGTTTGACCGAGTACACTGGGGCTACCTGAGGGAAGTTCTCCAACGTTTTGGTATAAGAGGAACCATGTTCTCCGTGATCATGGCCTTGTATGCTAATCCCTCAGCCCAGGTCCTGGTGGACAACACACTATCGGCACCATTCGCAATCACGAATGGGACGAGGCAGGGATGCCCCCTGTCTCCTCTCATTTTCAACCTGGCGATAGAACCCCTTGCCCAAAAGATCAGGTCGGACCCGCAAATTTCGGGCATCACAGCAGACTCTTTAGAACATCGCATCAGTCTCTTCGCAGACGATGTCATTCTTATGATATCGAACCCAACCACCTCCTTACCGCGCATAAAGCAAATCCTCATGGACTTTGGGGACATATCCCTGTACAAAGTCAATGAGAATAAATCTAACATCCTAGACCTGGGTGTGGATGGCATTACTAGAAACCTTATAACCCAATCCTTCCCGTACAAATGGTCTGACCAGGGCATTACCTATCTGGGAATCACACTCACTAGGACCACAGACAGCTTATTTAGAGCCAACTATGTCCCTTTTAAATCGCAACTCTCCACTGAACTCCAATCTCTCTCCAAGTTTGAACTTACTTGGTCCGGGAGACTGGCAGCCTTCAAAATGTGCACATTGCCTAAGCTGCTGTACTTGTACAGGTCCTTACCGATACCTGTACCCAAAACATACATTAGTTCCCTCCAGGTTATGCTGTCCAGATACCTCTGGCAAGGCAAACGCGCTAGATGCGCTAGATTCATACTGATGAAATCCAGGAGTGTGGGAGGTGCATCTGTGCCAAGTCTGTTGGATTACTATTGGGCTACCATACTGTCACAAATGCAAACTTGGTTCCTACCGATTCCGGATACTACCTGGGGCCTGATGGAACGGGCAACGACCCCTGAAGCCAATTTGCGCACCTGGCTCTGCAGCAGGAAGCAAGGCGATCGCCTTCCCAAATATGTATCGCCGACTATTAGAGCAACGGTAGTGGCGTGGCTGCACCTCACACACACTAAATGGAAGAACACCCCGCTTATCGAAATCCCCTTTCCGGTAATGGGATTATCTCAACTAATACCAAACTTAGACCTCCATGCTTGGCGGGAATATCCCCCTATATACCTGAGTGACTTACACCACAATAGCAAGGAAAAATCATTTGAAACACTGACAGCTGAATTGCACCTAGGTAAAGGAGAATGGCTCTGTTATAACCAAATACTCTCATGCATTCGCAAAAACCCGCAGCTCCGAGCCAGAGTCCCTGTTAATGTCTGGCACTTCCTAACCACACCCCTAAGGTCCGCTAAGGGCATCTCGCTTTTTTACTCCACCTTGAGCGAGAAGGAGGTATCCACCAAAACTACCCCCCTTATAAAATGGGAACGAGATCTGGAGTGCACCTTCTCTTCATCACAGTGGAAAAAAGCCATAGTGTCGAGTCAAAAAGCCACGTTAAGCGCCTCCCTGAGAGAACTCTACCTAAAAGTGTCCCTGAGATGGTACATCACGCCGAGCGTAATAGCAAAATTTGCTCCGTCAGCCCAACCCGCCTGCTGGCGGGGTTGCGGCTCTCAGGGCAATCTGTTACATATACTGTGGGCATGCCCCCCCATACTGGCACTTTGGGGGGAAGTGTTCGCCCTGATATCACGACTACTGGAGCTCCAAGTGCAGCCCTCCCCTAGTCTGGCTCTGCTCCATATCCCGATAGATAACATCCCGCTGAGGTCCCGCAAAATGGTGATTAATATACTGCTGGCAACCAAAATAAATATTACAAGGAGGTGGAAAGATCCCCAACCACCGTCTATCTCAGAGGTAATAGCCACAACCCAAACTCATAAAATGTTTGAGCTACTCATGGCACCTACTCACGATGCATATACAAGAGAAATGTCATGGTGGCAGACATGGACAGATTGGTATTCCTCCCATCTTACCTTATGATCACAGGAATGTTAGGCAATATTGTATTGTGCCACTAGATGGCACCCTAGGCCTTACTAGGTAGTATGAGAATGAAAATAGTTTATACTGTGGTTGCTGGATATAATGGATATTCTTATCTTCTTTTGAGTACGCTAATTTGTGTTAAGCCTGCTCCCCCTTTGTTCCCCAAATTTTTGTTCACGTGTTTCTTACTCTGTATGTTTGAAAAATCAATAAAAACTATTTGAAAGAGAATATAGGACAATAGTGGCCAATATTCTGATCACTGCTAGACTCACTATAACTAAATTATGGAAATCTAAAGACGCACCAAACCTGTCTGATGTTATTTTTAGACTAAATTCACAAGCTCATTACGAATTAATGTTGGCATATAAAAACTACACCACATCTAAATTCAGAAAACACTGGCAAACATGGATTGATCATTGAGCTTCCCTTTCCCTTAAATTATTTCAACTATAAAATCGTATAACTTTCCTCCTGAATTTCATATATGTATATATATAACATATATATGTATATATATAACACAGATTGTATAACTTCCTAATTTTCTGGTTTTGTTTATAAATTCCCTTTTTTTTCTTATGTTGTTGTTTCTCCAGTATCCTCATACCTATACTGATACCTTCACACTCCAAGCTCCCAGCTTCCCAGTTTACAGTTTGTTCCCACTGGGGTAGACAGGGAATGAATAACAGATGAATAATTGAAGGTACCTTTGACTAAATCTTAGCTGTACAATAACATGTATTATTACTTGCAGTTGGTCAATCATTTTATCTTGTCATGATCCTATATGATGTTTGTATTATCTTGGTTTGTTATCACTTTGATAATTCAATAAAAAAGTCTTTAAAGTAAAAAAAATAAATAAATTTAGTCAAGTGTGAACAAGCCCTTGCATTCTGCAAGGTGCAGATGCTCCAGAGCTTAGTAAATGAGGAGAAGCTCTGCTGACTTCCATTTTTCAGTCATGTGATAGTAAAAATTAATTTTGTTTTGTTTTTTATATTCCTTGCATGTGATTGAGTATTCTCTGTAAAGTGAAGCTCTACCTTATTTACTTAGCTCTGGAGCAGCTGCACTTGCAAAGTGCACAGTCTTTTTGCCTTTAGTAAATCTACTATAATGTTTGTTCAAAAATAAATCATGTGCATAATTTTTATAGTTGAAAACTATCTAAAAAGTAAGCAAAATGCAAAATGGCATAAAGTAACTAGAAGTAGGGAATTTCTTCAGATGATGAGAATGTGATCTTTGTAAAAATGTGCAATTGTCAGATGTTTGCGATCTTGATCTGAATTTGCAAATTGAAAATGTAATTAAGGTAAATTTGGGAGCAAAAGTGAATGAAAAATAGTTATGTTCAGACTAATATCTCTCTCTCTATATATATATTGTGTTAACTTGGGGGTTGGGAAGCTCAATGCCAATGCAAATTGTCATTTCTTCAGTGTTGTCACATGATAGATGATATAAGATAGATAAAAGATATAATAGATATAATAAAATATTTATAAAAATGTGGGGGGTGTACTCACTTTTGTGAGATACTGTATATATATATATATATATATATATATATATAAAACTTATTTAATTTTTTTGCAAAAAAATGCTTGTGCCAACTTTTGTCTCACAAAAAACACATTTTGCCCCAAGAGTTATTTAATTTTTTCATTCCAAATTTCTTTTTAACCTCTATTTTGTGTTTATTTTTAAATGCACCAAATTACCAATATATTTTAATTATTAATTTGGTGCCTTTCACATTAGAGTAGCAAATATTAATTTAAAAACAGGAGCACTTTTCCGCATACACCAGTTTTTATTAATCCCTCCCCACAATATATATAATCTGATTACCGCAAACATTTACTTCTTAGAATGGTCCAAAGCTCTCTACTTACCTGTCCCCAAACAGAGCTAAAACCTTTAAAAATTTCATGTAAAAAGGCCAAAAGCTGGAGAAAAGTTTTGTCTTCATACTCAAACCGATTTCCAAACACCACTGAGCAGATGACATTTGAAACCGCCTTGGAAAAATAGAAAGTTGGATCCAGAGCCTGACCTGTAAGAGAGATATAGTAAAGACTTAAAAAATCATTACAATCCATTTACTATATACACATGTTCAAGCGTTCAAGTGGTTCTAAAGGCTCAAGGTTTTCTTTTTAACTTCATGCATTCTATGTGCAGCAACCTCCCCAACCCACCCCTAATACTTACCTGATTCCCATCGATCAAGCGATGTGCAAGAGAGACTTGGCTCTCCAGGGACTCTCCCTTCTCATTGGCTGGGACAGCAGCGGGAGCCATTGGCTCCTGCAGCTGTCAATCGCAGCCAGTGAGCCAATGAGGGGAGAGAGCCTTCTTGGGTGCCCCCATAGCAAGCTGTTTGCTCATGGGGCACTTGGCAGGAGGGAGAGGCCAGGAGAATCAGCAGGGGACCCAAGAAGAGGAGGATCAGGGCTGTTCTGTGCAAAACCACTGCACAGAGCAGGCAAGTATAGCATGTTTGTTATTTTAAAAAGAATAACGTGCCTTAAATATCACTTTAAAGCGCATATAAACCCAAACACAAAAAGTAATATGTTGCAGCTTACAGTATATGTGGTGGCTGCATTAGTTTCATTGATCAATTTTTTTTATTTTCTCCTGGTGATCCTGCCAGTAACACACTTCCTGTCCTAGAGTGACAGCGCTTACTCACTATACTGTATCTATGGAGGAACGACATTTTTATCCTAGGCTGTTCTCCTGATTTGGACTACAAACACCTTCTCTTCTATTCCAGCTCCATCACATAGGCAGGAAGGATGGTGCAGTTCACAAAAGAGAGAAAACAAGAGGGAAAAGGCCGCACTATGGTCACAATACTAATGTATGAAAGGCCAAAGAGTAGTTAACTTCAGCTAGATAAAACAAGGCTGCCAGCACAAAATGACATGATAAATCACTAAAAGCATATAAATATATAAAGTGCAGCGCCAAACAATGAGCCAATCTAGAAAAAAGCAGTTGCCTGAAAATCTAGAAAAAATGAATCTTGACAGATAAAAAACAAATAATACATTAGCCATTAAACATCCATAGAAGCCATAAAATAAAGACAGTCTATCCGAGGTTGCAGGAGTTGCAAACCAATGAGGGTAATGATAGCAAGTCCCTTGGTGAAACAGATGGTGAATCGAAGACAAAGGAGAGATCCCAACTGTCAAGGAAAAGACCTAATTTCACCACTGTGCCATACAGGGATGTACTCTTACCAGAATATGTGGACCCCTCAACTGAATTCCACAATCTTGTCCGGTACAGATGGAAATCCTCCGCCAGAGAGAGCCCCCAACAGACAGGCAAAAGTCCCAAACAAACCTCAGAGGGAGAGAAGACTCCACATAGTGTAGTATGTAAAGGATGTTTTTTTAAAAAACCTCACCCATGACGAAACGCATCAGACACGCCCACGTCCACGCAAGCACAGCTATTTTGAATGTTTACATGCTGATACCGATCCAGTAATATGTAATACTTTTGCCTGTCTGTTGGGGGTTCTCTCTGGCGGAGGATTTCCATCTGTACCGGACAAGATTGTGGAACTCGAGATTGCCTAAACAGATTGCGGATGATGGCTATGTACTAACGCACAGGCCTATTTGACCACTCATTCAGTTGAGGGGTCCACATATTCTGGTAAGAGTACATCCGTGTATGGCACAGTGGTGAAATTAGGTCTTTTCCTTGAAAGTTGGGATCTCTCCTTTGTCTTCGATTCACCATCTGTTTCACCAACGGACTTGCTATCATTACACTCATTGGTTTGCAACTCCTTCAACCTTGGATGGACTGCCTTTATTTTATGGCTCCTATGGATGTTTAATAGCTAATGCATTATTTGTTTTTTATCTGTCAAGATTCATTTTTCTAGATTTGCAGGCAACTGCTTTTTTCTAGATTGGTTCATTGTTTGGCACTGCACTTTATATATTTATATAGTTCTCAAAAGAGAACTGGGAAGGCTTCAAAGTCAGGTGAGGCTAAAGCTAGGCATGAGGAACAATAAAAAAGCACACTTGCTAAAAACGCATAATAGCCTACCTTAATGACAGCCCCTTCCCCAACTGACCACTTTGTATTCACCTATCCAGTACTCTCCAGCTATTTCCTTTTTTTCTGCGTCTGCCACTGGAAAATTGCCTCAAAGAAACAGCAGGGGAGCACTGGAGAGGTGAGTATTAAAAAGTTGGGGAATGGGCTGCACGCTGTGTGCCCTAAACTCTCCGATGGTCACTGCGCCTGCATTTTATAGTCATTGAAAATTAATTAAAAAATGCAGCTTGCGGTGCATAGCCTGTGGTGTCCTACAGCGTAAGCTTTGTCTAGCACTGAAGAGATCATTCACTGATTGGAGGAGAAGCTGGCCCCAACATGACTTTGACAGCTCACAGTAACAAACTCTCCACCTGACCAAACTCACATCTTTTATGCATGGGGCCACACTTGCTTTGGAGTGATGAAGCTAGAAAAGCTCTCAAACACGCCTTTGTAAATTGTTATGTTCTGTGTGTGTTGTATAACTGGACCTCTATGTGTTTTACTTACAGTTGGTTTTTCTAAATTCTTCTGTCAGAAAATAGGCCTCTTCTTTGATTCTCTCTTCGATGCTCTTTTTACCCATTCCGAAATTTCTGAGGGTCATCAGAGAAAATCGGCGTAGTTGTTTCCATCGTTCTCCATTACTGGCGACCACTCCTGAAAGTGATTAGAATCAATGAGACAAAACTGTTTACTTGTTTCCTTTTGACTGGCAGCCATCTCCACTACAGAATTTGGGAACTATATACTGTTTTACCAAGAAAATTTTCAGCAAGTTCTCATACCTTGTTTGTCTGACTAAGGCTAAGTGGCTTTTTTTACTGTGCAGATATGCCAAACCAAACAGAACAAAGGAGAGTATAAGACATTTGCAAGGGCCTAAATAGAGCCAACATGGATGCAGCTACATATAGCTGAACTCTAGGCAAACAACAAATACATAGATGAGATACATATATGGGAGCTTTTTACCTGTCCAAATATTTGTATTTTTTTCATCCATTCTGAGATTTGCACTGCTCTACCACACAGCACAGTCTTGCCTATCAGAGGTAGAGACATGATCTTTCTCTGCTGCAGTTTCACTTTGATGTAGAGGTCTCCTCCACACCTCTCCCTGTGAATATTGATGAGTGAACCAGGCAGAGTTTACTTTGCTGCATGTTTGCCGAACACTTTAAAAAAAAAAATCCACAAACCCCAAACATAGGGAGTCTTTGTGAACTGAATCGTGAAATTTTTGTCTGTCTTTTTTCAAGGCAACTTTGCAAGCTTTTAGTATCAAAAAGGCATCGGTACTACCATGGGGACAAATAATGTTCAGCAGGGTTGTGGTCTTTTATTGTGGCTTGAAGGACAACAATAAAATACACAAATCCTTTAAATTACATTCTTGGGGGATGCCTTAAGGACTCCCCAAGGACTCCTCCAGTCCTTGGGGGATGCCTTAAGGACTCCCCCAGGAATACTATGACTTTAACTAAGCTGGTCCAAGTAAACTACAGTGTATTTCCTTCACTAATTGATGCAGTGGCCACCAGCAAAATCAAGTTGGTCTGAAAACTGCTCAGTCATTCACAGGAAGCCTTGTGTTTTTGTGAATGAATACAAGGCTTCCGTTGATTGACTGAGATGGAGTGGTGGGCAGGTGACATTTTGATCTCCATCTCAGCCAATCAATGGAAGCCTTGTATGCATTCATAAGAGACAAAGCTTCCTGTTAATTGGTTGAGCAATGCTAAGCCCAACTCGATTTTGTCCTGGGAATGAGATAGGAATTCCCTGTACCACTGCTGAAATAAAGAGCTGTATGCTGTATGTAGCTGATGATACATACAATAAATTCAGCACTGCTAGCTGCTGTATGTGTTTGTGAAGGAAATAGTTTGTTTGGACCAGTTTGATACAACCAAACTATTCGAAGTTGCATAATACCTGCAGTTAGGCTTTAAACTTGCCTGTGAAGTAGCACACCAGTAGGATGTAATAGTGTAAAAGTGTGAAAAAAAATGCTAAACCCTTGTCTGGCCGTGAAAGGGATGGCAGCGAACATGGATCCCAGCTCCTGAACCTTACCAGGCTCCATGCCTTCAAGAACATTGGCAAAATGCAATGGAGTCATCCCCATATCCATGGCCTGGTAGATCATGTGGGGTTCTGTGTTTGGGACTTATCCATAACAGGAAGCCCCCTTTAAAATAAATGGACTCCCAGATATTCCTCCTTTTTAAAAATACCCAATGATCCTAAAAATACCCAAGGACTATCTTTCAAAAAATATAACTAAGTCAATCAACAGTAAGTGGCTTCAAACATGCTTGAGACACACATAGAACCAAAATCAGACAAAAAAAGTAAAATAAATAAAAACATTACAAAAAACAGGAAATACTTGATGGACCATTTCTGCCATCACTCTTCTACAAAACTTACATTCTAAGACTGGTAGAGGGAGAACGAGAGGGCTGCATGTGTTATGTTAAAATGGAATCCCTGGCCTTTGAGCTGCAAGTAGGCAGGCTGGAGGAAGAGACACTACTGGCTCAAAATGCCCCATCCACTTTCCCCGGCCTCTGACGTTATTGGCCAAGTTCCCAAGCTAACAGATTGGCTCCTGAGCTTGTATACTTTCTGAAACTGAAGCTTCTGCTTCCATCTATGCCAGACCACCACTAGATTGACCAGGTTGCATGAATGATGACATTTTAGACATATGATATGCACTTTCTAACCTACTACATGTGAGTGGTTATTTGGTCCTTAATAGTAAATTATCCTATTTGCTGAACTTCTTGTGTTTGATGCACCCTCTTGTGTCTCCTTACCTGTCTGAAGAAGGCACTGTGAAAAGGACAGTTACATAATCTAAGCTGGTTCTTACTTACCATGTCCTCCTGAACTTATCCTATCCAGTAGAGGCATGTGTCCCCGAGCACCAAAATCATCTGCGTTATCGATGAGGGCCTCCTTTACTGCGTCATAGCTGCAGAGCACTACAACTGTTTCCATGCCCATATGAATGGTATATACTGGACCATACTTCTCACTTAGCTGCAGGACAAACAAGATCGTAAGTGCAAATTGCTTGTTTTTTGAAATTGTATGTCAGTGTTCTAAAATTCTAAAAAGGTGCTTCCCAGTGCAACATATTCTATATAAGACCCCAGTTAAACAACAGAGCAACACAACAGAGCCACACTGGTGGCTTATATTTCTTTGAAAACGTACAAACTGTGGCTGTTTTGAGACAGTCCCAGATTTTTAGGAATTTTTCATTGTCCATAAATGTAAATTTTTATGCTATTGAAGTTTTGGTAAAAAAAATTACTTCGGATGAACTAGAGCGGAGACTGCGAGCCAGGCCTTCTCGTCCAACATCAGTGCCTAGCCTCATAAATGTGCTTCTGGAGAAATGGTCAAACAAAACATTCTCATAGACACATTTCTAAACTTTGTGGACAGCCTTCCCAGAGGAGTTGAAGCTGTTATAGCTGCAAAGGGTGGGCCAACTCAATATGGGATGCCATTAAAGTTCATGTATGTGTAAAGGCAGTCATCCCAATACTTTTGACAATATAGTGTATCACAAATGTGACAAAACAAAATCCACATGACTTTTAGCTCATGAGCCTTCTAATTCAATACTGTGAATAATTAGGACCCCTATAGACAATATTCCACTTTACTGTGCTCCAAAACACCATGCTCCACCTGTGTAAAAAGTGGCCGCTCACCTTAAAAATAGACCTATATTTTCATACTGGTCTGTTTGAGCTTAGTACATGATCCCTCATAAGGCTTTCCACTGCAATTTCAAGTAAAAATCTCTCTAGGGTGTAAATCATTGAACTTGTAGTAGTAGTCGGGGTAGAATCTAACCCCACCTTCCGATCTCCACCACGACTGGAAGTGACGTCCCTACACTCTTACTGAGTCTACTGACATGTTGTGGCACTAACACGTGACTTCCTGAGTTTACACTATGGGATGGGATATGGGATTTTATTTCACCCAGTTAGACCACACCCTCCGATGTGTGTCCTCTCTGTTTTTACCCGCCTGCCCTGGGAGACCCCTGGTGCCATGTCTCACCTCCTATGCCAGCACCTACTCCATGTGCAATGTAAGCTTTGGTATATTGGGGGAATCACTTTCCCCTTTCCTCGTTTGTCCAGTCTTCATTTTATATCATTGTTGCTGATCCTCATACAGTTATACATATATATATTTTTTAGATATGAACAAAACATCTACTCCTGATGAAGTTGGACAGTTGGTCCACGATACGCGTCGAGTCCTTTGATGTTATGATCATATTACTATTCTATTATTGATACAATTTTGAGTCTACGATGTTGTGATTTTCATCTAACGACTATATTACTCTTGTTTTTACACCTATTTTATTTATATGAACACTGGATCTGAGGATGTTTTACCAGCCTTTATTTCTCTGAGATATTACACTCTACCATTATTGTGAACAATTCTATGATGATGTTCAATACTTGTTATATTGATAAAGCCATTTTATTGTCCCTGACAGCCTGGTCATGTCTTTCATTCAAAGTCCTGACCTTCCCCTTTTATATTCTTTTTATGAGTTTACACAATGGAACGCTTTCCTTTGTTTTTTTGCATTACATTGTTGGGATACTTGACGGAGAGGAGTGAAAACTGCAGAGTAGTGACAGCAATGGAGAGCCTTATGTGGGATCATCTACTAAGCTCAAATAGACCTGTATGAAAACATAGGTCTATTTTTAAGGTGAGCGGAGACTTTTAATACAGGTGGAGCAAAGTGTTCTAGAGCACATTGAAGTGAAGTATTGTCTAAAAGGGTTTTATTTATTCACAGTAATGCATAAATTAGCAGGCTTATGAGCTAAAAGTCACATGGATTTTGTTTTGTCACATTTATGATACATGGACTGCGTTTGATAGGACTCCATGGGACACTAATTTCATAAGTTTCGCACTCAGTGTATGGTATTATTTCAAATTGGGACATGTACTATGTTATGTGCCAATAATTTTGCTTTTGGTTTCTAATATAAGATTTGTATAATTTAGCACTATTGTATGGAGGTATTGTGAGCACTTTGTACTGTGAAGTGAGGGGCCGAACACCCCTGGTTCAATTCACACAAGAACTCCCGAACATGGAAAAAGTTGGGACCCAAAACGTGAACCCTATTAAAGTCTATGGGACAAACTTGAAAAAGCAAAATATAAATCCTTTTCTTGTGCTCCAAATCCCTTTGCAAACCCTTACAAAAGCTTGTATAAATAGCAGTTACATCATCACTGTGCTGCACATGGCCTGTGCAAAGAGTAGATCTGTGGGAGGGGCCCAACAAGACCACCCACTACAAGCTGCCTGCAGAAAACTACAAGAGGGGGCGGAGGCAAGACCTGTCGCCTTGCACAAGGAAAGAGAGCAGAAGTCACTAGTCTTTATTACAGGAAACTCCTGTCAGTGGCTAAGTGCTAAATTATTACATAAAAGTGGAAAAAAAATCCCAAAGTACACCAAGATGTAAGCATACACATGTCTCTTGTATTTAGATAACAATTATTTAGCCCTGATTCTTGTTTTATTTTATTTTTTAAACTGAGCCTGATTTTCAACAGAAATGTTGACTGTTCATAAGTACCTACATAAAGCCATCAGAGGGAACACTAGGAGTCTAGTTATAAAACATTTATTACACAAATCCCACAAGCATTCACCCAACCTGCACAACTTTTCCCTGTATATAATGTAATATGTAATAGGATTATTTCTCATGATAACCAGCTCCATCGAGTGGCCAAAATGCAGATATCTTTAATGAATTACCTCAATCAGAAACTATTACCCTGCTTTTGGCCACTAGATAGAGCTGGCAATCATAGGAAATAATCATATTAGAGAAAATACAGGAACAATTTGTGCAACAAATATTTTAAAAATAGACCCCTAAGCAAAAGTTGTTGTTTTTTTAAAAACCTTTGGTGGCATTTAAAGTCATAAGACATATTTACCAAATACCCTTTGCTCCCTTTAATTAAAATTCAAAATGTGGTCACTGCAACATGTTATATTGTGACTCAACAAACTAGGTTGACAACACAAATTATATAAACCAGCCTTTCTCAACCTTATTACTCCAGTTGATCCCTTGAAATAGTTCTCAGGTTTCAGAGAACCCCTGACAAGATTAATCCAACAGTGGGCATTGTGAAAATGCCCCTTACGAAAGTGGTCATTGGGAAGAATTCCCCCCCCCCCCCATACAATGGTTGACAGAATGTCGTTCTTACAGTCAGCTTAAAAATGATTGATGTCATGCCGTTGACTCTGCCAAGGGTCGTTGGACCTTGAACTATGCAGGCATCATCTAATGGAAGTTCAACCAGCTCAGCTCAAAGAACCCCTTGCAACCTCTTGAGGATCCCTAAGGTTCCATGGAGCCCTGGTTGAGAATGGCAGATATAAATGAATGCTTTATACCTGCCAAGCTCATAACAGATACCTTTAAACAGCCTTGGACAAACTTACCTTATTGAGTGACTTGAAGACCTCTTTTCCATTTAGTTGCAGAATGTTCCCAATAATGGGCAGTGGGGTGGGCCCCGGTGGCAGTCTACCTTTTTTCTGATGCTTCCTGGCATGTGTGATACTTAAGATCAGGAAGATCAAACAGACAATTAATACCAGCGTGGTTGTACTAAAGATTTCCATGCCAGCACTATGCGCTCCTGCAATGGAATTAATCATAATGCAGTTTGTTACGGGTCTATTTATAAAGGGAACACCTTGAGAGGGCTGAAATTGGCACATTCAATGGGTTACTCAAGAGCCTTCTATTTACAGCATTTGGATTGCCGACAATTCTTTGTCTACTGAAATCTCCCATCCAAACACTGATATGGAATGTTGACTAGCAAAAGGGTGACTCGTTTACTTACAACTAAGAGGATTAAAGAAAAGGAACTTGTTTGGCTTCTTTTATCTAGTTAATAGGTGAATAGGACGCTTCCATTGGATAATATTTAAAATAATATTGTATTCCAGTTGGATAACTGCCAAGGCTTCTACTTGCTTTGTGGACTGGCTTATGTTTTAAAACCTTTTGAGGGACACTCCAGTCAAGCATGAAAATCCTAAATTTGAAACTACTTAAAGGGTAACTCCACTTTCCTGGGGAAAAAAATAGTATATACACAATTCCTACATATTGTAATTCAATATTTAAAAAAAAAATGACCCTTTCTTTTCAATTTGCAGTGCTGTATTTATCTGTAAAATTCAATGCAGAATGGCATCCTGGAGGTGTTCTGCACACAGTTGGTTTACAGAACTTCCCCAGAAATGTCCTTTTCTGCTTGTGTGGTTGGCTCACTGATTTTCCCAGGAGACTGCACTAAGATATAGGTACGATTTTAGAAATCCTCTGCAACAAAAATGTAATTTTAGTGAGATACTCCCAAAGGGTTAATTCTAAAGATGTTCAGACCCTTCAGCTTTCCTCATTAGTACACTGCAATTGCATCAGCTGAATATTAATGAAAAAGTCACTCCCTTTCAGAATTACTCTGCCAACAATAAACAACTTTTTCTTCAGAGCAGAAACAGGTAGAACCAGGGGCATACCTAGAGCATTTGGTACCCAGGGTGGATCCTATATCTGGCACCCCCAACTTTAAAATTTAAAATGCCCACAAAAATTTGTAATGTTTTCAAGAATATTTAATGCACAAATTTCCCAGCCCCCCAAACCAGTACCTCTTGCAGTCTGCCCCCCTCTCTAACCACAGTGCCCCTTTTTACTCTCTGCCTCCCCTGAACAGTTCCACATTCGGAATAAACAGATAACTAATACTATTAGCAATGTGTTTAAGTTTAGGTAAAAGATTGCAGACAAACTACAGGAGATGGTTAGAGACTGAGGACATGATACAAGAGATGGTCAGATACTGTAGAAATGATGCAGGAGATGGTCAGAGACTGAGGACATGATACAGGAGATGGTCATAGACTGCAAACATGATACAAGAGATGTTCAGAGACTGCAGACATACTACAGGAGATTGTCAGAGACTGCAGACATGATACATGAGATGGTCAGAGACTGCAAACATGATACAAGAGATAGCCAGACATTGCAGACATGATACAAGAAAAAGTCAAAGACTGCAGACATATTACTGGAGATGGTTAGAGAGTGCAAACATGATACAAGAGATGTTCAGAGACTGCAGGCATACTACAGGAGATTGTCGGAGACTGCAGACATGATACATGAGATGGTCAGAGACTGCAGTCATGATACAAGAGATGGTTGGAGACTGCAGATATGATACAAGATATGGTCAGAGACTGCAGACATACTACAGGAGATGGTCAGAGACTGCAGACATGATGCAAGAGATGGTCAGAGACTGCAGACATACTACAGGAGATTGTCAGAGACTGCAGACATGATACATGAGATGGTCAGAGACTGCAAACATGATACAAGAGATAGTCAGACATTGCAGACACGATACAAGAAAAAGTCAAAGACTGCAGACATATTACTGGAGATGGTTAGAGAGTGCAAACATGATACAAGAGATGTTCAGAGACTGCAGGCATACTACAGGAGATTGTCGGAGACTGCAGACATGATACATGAGATGGTCAGAGACTGCAGTCATGATACAAGAGATGGTTGGAGACTGCAGATATGATACAAGATATGGTCAGAGACTGCAGACATACTACAGGAGATGGTCAGAGACTGCAGACATGATGCAAGAGATGTTCAGAGACTGCAGACATACTACAGGGGATGGTCAGAAACTGCAGACATGATGCAAGAGATGGTCAGAGACTGCGGACATGATACAAGAGTTGATCAGAGACTGTGAAGATATGATCAGAGATTGCCGTTCCAGGCAGCCTCTCACAAAAGATCACTCTAACCTTACGCTGGATTACTAGGCTTCAACTCACAGGGAAGAGAACACCTGTAGATCAATTCTGACTTAGAAGTTTTCTTATGTACATATACATGTGTTATTTTCCTGCCCCCAACCCAGTCCGTGTCACAGATGTTGGTTTTCAAGGTCAGTGTGACAGGGCCCAGGGCAAAGCTGCTGATCACTCTGTTGCATCATTTGTGGTTTACAGAACAGATTAATGGAGCGGACTCCTCCAGTGACCCCCATCCTAGCGGCACTCCCACTCTTGACTGCTCTCCAGACTCCCAATCAGAGACTGCAGACATTTTTAAAGACAAGAGATGGACAGAGGTTGTGGACATGATACAAGAGACGGATAGAGGCTGCAGAAATGATACAGGAGGTGGTTAGGAGATGGTCAGAGGCTGTGGACATGGTACAGGAGATGTCAGAGGCTGTGGACATGGTACAGGAGATGGTCAGAGGCTGCAGACATGGTACAGGAGATGGTCAGAGGCTGTGGACATGGTACAGGACATGATCAGAAGCTGCAGACATAATACAGGAGGTAGTTAGGACGTGGTCAGAGGCTGCGGACAAGGTACAGGAGATGGTCAGAGGCTGCGGACATGGTACAGTACAGGAGGTGGTCATAGGCTGTGCGGACAAGGAACAGTACAGGAGGTGGTCATAGGCTATGCGGACATGAAACAGCACAGGAGGTGGTCTTAGGTTGTGCAGACATGTTACAGGAAGAAGGTGGTCAGAGGCTGCGGCTGTGATGTGGCGAGGCACGTGCTACCTCCTACGCCGAGTGGTGCCAGGCGGTGTCAGTACCTCACTGCGCATGCGCCCACCTACCCGAAAATGGCAGAGTGTTACAAGCTTTTCGAGCCTGGCAAGTTTTGAAACGGTGCATGCGCAGTTAACATGTCGGCCTGCAGCCATATTTTTTACAGGTGCCACTGTCCGAAACAGGCATTTACGGCAGCCCTAAAATAGACTGAAATCTACGGGCTGCCCGTAAATTAATCGGCTGCCAATAAATTCATGGGTCCACCCTCCGTTGTCAAGTCACTGGGTAGGACCCTGCAACAAAGTTTGTTAAAGTCCTTGCAATGTACATAGATCACCCAGTGGGGAATATTTTTTTTCACAAAAGTGGAAGTTGTTTTCACAATGTCCCCAGTGCAGCAGTATCATATCTTTTTTTACCCTTTTTTTCTTTTTTTACTATTTTTTTTACATCCTGTCTAGTTCTAACTGTCATTAATTGGCTTTAAATTATGACAGCTTAATCACTGTTGTAATCTGTGATTGGCTGCAGCTAATCAAATGATATAGAGTGCTGTTATTGGCCTAGGTACCATGGGATAGCTGTGGGCCTATCACAACCTCACAATACTAAAGCAAAACAGTCACAAATTGAAGCCATGCATGACTGTTATGTTGACATTGTAATCATGTAATTGCTATGACCAATAATAACTATCACTTGAAACCCAGCCGCTCACAGATCCACCATGAAGCACAGAAGGCGTGCCAGTGTGTCGCTGAGCCTGCAGCTGCCACCTGCTCGCAGTATATATAGAGTGGTGGGTGGAGCCAAGTTAACCTACTTGAGTACCAACATCCCTGATAATCAAAAAAGGAGATAGATATCTGGGGTATGGGACTTTAAAGGTACTCAAAAAACCAAGTCAAAAAATTGATACAATAGACTAATATCATAAAAACATTATATTTTATTATACATATCTTAAAACATACAAAAACAGAAGGTGGCTGCCTTGCAGAAATATGCACAAACAATGTATTGTGAACTTCAAATTCCGACCGGTTTTGCCGGACTGGCTTCCTCAGGGAATTGAAGATATATACAAAAAAAGCTAAGACAAAGCACATACATGTGAGACAAATTTGTATTTAATTCATAATAATGCATAGCAATAAACTTTAGTATTCTGGGTAAATAAGTCAATGCACAATTAATTGACTTATTTACCTAGCAAATAACTAAAGTTTATTGTTATGCCTTATTGTGAATTAAATACAAATTTGTCTCACATGTATGTGCTTTGTCTTAGCTTTTTTTGTATATATCTTCAATTCCCTGAGGAAGCCAGTCCTGCGAAACCGGTCAGAATTTGAAGTTCACAATACATTGTTTGTGCATATTTCTGCAAGACAGCCACCTTCTGTTTTTGTATGTTTTAAGATATGTATAATGTTTTTATGATATTAGTCTATTGTATCAATAGTGCTTTTTGACTTGGTTTTTTGAGTACCTTTAAAGTCCCATACTCCAGATTTCTATCTCCTTTTCTGCTCGCAGTATAATTAATGTGTGTGGGTTAGCAAATGATTAAAGGGACTTATCAAAGCTGCCTATCTTCCTTTATTTACACTTTCAATTTTTGTTTGCAAGTAAGTAGGGGTACTGTATGACTTGTGTTCATTTGCATGGGGGGTAGTATTTTGAAGTCCTCTTATTGTAAAGGGGGCTTCCAGATTCTGATAAGCCCCCACTGCCCACAGACTCCCATAAATACTGAGCTATTGAGAACGCCCAGTAGGAGGGCGAAATGCCGCGTCTAGCGAAGCAGAGAGCATACAACGTGTGACGTCAGTTCCAGGTACTTCCGGTTGGTGGAACGCACGCTGTAGCCACAGCATCCACCGGAATATACTGCGATCCACTTCCTTTATCTCTGTAAGTGTTTTTCTTTTTGACTTAATTAAACTTCCTGACATACTTCACCATGGCGGGCCTCTTGCATTCTATATAAGAGAGTGAGTCATCCAGCATTCCTGTTGTTATCTGGCAAAGTGATATCACCAACCCCAAGGAAATTATTCCAGACTGACTACATTCATTCTTCTGGTGAGTGGGGTCACCTAAGGGGAGCACTGGCACTTTTTGAACAACAGCACCGGAGCACTTTGTGAATAACAGCACTGAAGCACCTTTTTGCACAATGAACTTTATTATTTAAGGACTTTTTTGCACAATGAATTTTATTATTTAAGGACCATATTTGTTATTTAGTGACCTTTTTATTGATTTGATATTGATTTGATCACGTAATAGCACTAGCACTTGATGATATTTATTATCTGTTGATATATTATTGCAAATTGTTTTGCACATATATTTTAAGTTGCACTCAGCACCTTTATTTACATATTTTTTAACTAAGTGAGGAGCAGCGCTGACTTTTCCACTTATCTATCCCACAACTACTGGATCAAGGTTGTGGGGAAGAGGTCCTCATCCTGCACAATAGGACAACAAGGTTCCCCTATGTAGAGGGCAAAAAATTGTTATCAGGATTTTTGGACATCCCCAGTCCTTGGAAGGCAGTGAGGTGTGCACTTTCCACATCCACTCTGAAATAAGAGTCTGATATTGTGTTGGGACTGGCTGCACAGCGCAGGAGATTGATAAGGCCTGGCTCGCAGACCCTGCTCTAATTCTTCCCAAAGGTGTTCTGTCGGGTTGAGGTCAGGATTCTGTGCAGGACAGTCAAGTTCCCCCACCCCAAACGTGCTCATCTATGTCTTTATGGACCTTACTTTGACTGGTCCAAATAGTTTGGTAGAGGAGGGATTATGGTGTGGGGTTGTTTTTCAGGGGTTGGGCTTGGTCCCTCAGTTCCAGTGAAGGGAACTCCTAAGGCGTTAGCATATCAAGGCATTTTGAACAATTTCATGCTTCCAACTTTGTGGGAAAAGTTTGAGGATAGCCCCTTCCTGTTCCAACATGATTGCACATCAGTGCACAAAGCAAGGTCCATAAAGACATGGATGAGCAATTTGGGGTGGAGGAACTTGACTGCCTTCAACCCGATAGAACACATTTGGGATGAATTAGAGCGGAGCCCAGCTCCCCATAACATTTAATTTGCCTTTTAGCCTTGAAAATGGAGAGAACTGATTTTCAGGCTTTTGCCTCCTATTCACATAAGAAGGGTTTACATTACAATTAGCAGATTTTTGTCCATGTTTGCTGAACTTGCCCACAATTAAAACCCATATATACAGTATATAGTACTAAAATTGTTGCATTCCCACTCTTAGTTAACCTTAGCAATATACACAGCTCAAAAAAAATTAAAAGGACCTCTCCTTGACCGCCCCTTCCTATGGCCCACTATTATCAGATAGTGAAAATTCTTGTTACAAGGTCCAGTACAGATTTGAACTTCTGGTAGAATTGCATAGAAAAAATAGCTTGCAGGGCCCTACAACAATTGTTAATAAGTAGATTGTGAATTGTTAGGTTGTAGGGTTTAATCTTAGAGCTCCAAAGCCCATTTAGCATTATCCAGTACCCAAACTAGTGAGGTATCAAACTTCCACTGGTCCTTCACCATCAATTGGAGATTCTATGGTATATAGACTAGTGAAGGAGTAACACCCATTGATAAATTGGCTATTGCATTTTGGTGATGTAGCCAGAAACAGAACTGCAGTTATTTCAATGTGGCCCTTAGAATGACCCAAACAACTGCTGAGGTTACAAACTGATTTTTGATTGGAATAATAAATAGCCAGAGGAAAACCTTTCTTGATGAAAAGGGATTAGAACAGAGAAAATATAACAGTTTTATTCTGGGTGCCCTTCTGTTTTTTTTTTAAGCACAATATATTTGTGTTTGATAGCTCCCACTACCTTCAGGTGCAGGGAGTTGCGATGGGGACTAAGTGTGCCCCATCGTATACTAACCTGTAACTGGGGGGGGGGGGGGGGGGGGCATTGGCTCTTTGCATCTGATGCAATGTCACAATACCTCTGCCACATTGATGTGTGGCGGAGGTAAATAGATGACATTTATCATTCTTTGGTCTGGCCCCATTGAGACTTTACAGTAATTTGTACAGAAACTGAATGTCAATAAATTCAATTTACATTTTACATCTATATAGGATATGTAACAAATTTCCTTTTTGGATCTTAAGATCTATAAGGGATCTAACAATTGCCTGGCTACCGCACTCCAAGCCCACAGCCATTAACGCCATGCTGAATGCATCAAGTTGTCATCCCAGACATGTTATTCAGGACATCTCGCTCTGACAGTACTATAGGATTCGGAGGAACTGTACAGAATCCGACCTTTTTGAACAGGAAGCACAACAACTATGTCAGAGATTTCTGACACATCTGATTTTCTTATAAAAAAGCTAAGGATAGTCTATGTGATCTTCTTCTGTTTTAGAGGGAGAAAAATGTACCCACAAATCGAACTAGATTGATTACTAAGTTCAATGCTCATGCTCAGCAAGTCCGGAGCATTCTTGACAGACATTGGCATATCCTTGCAGAGGATGATATACTGTTGATTCAAAACCGACTATTACTTATAGACGGAACCAATCTATAAGGATCTAGTTACTTCTAGCCACTATCTGAGAGGAGGCAGAAGAGAATAGATCCTTGTACTAAACTCCCTCTAGGGACATTTCCCTGTGGCGATTGTGAGTACTGTCCATTTATAGCTAGTAAATCATCTCAGACACTTCCCAGGGGAAAACAATTTTTATCATGCCAGACAGTAGATGATGGGATAATGATCTTTTTGAATATTGAGTTTCTGTAGAATTTAATAATTTAAAGCTATTTTGCAATGCTGATGAAATTAAATCTGAAGGACTACCTTAAGGTTTAAAGATTTTGTATTTAGTAAAAGACTTGCATAGAAAATGGAGAAGTTGCTGGCTTAGGTTTAACCATAAGTCTTTTGTAAATATCATTAAGAACAGAAAGTAATCAGTTAGAAAGTACATTTGTAGGTGTGGTTTCAGGTAATGTGTTCACATATGCGGGTGTATTTTGGAGAGATAAAGAAGCACGTCCCAGTTAGTTGAATATGTCCTTAATTAAGAATATATCATAGATAGGGAACACCCCCCATGTCATATGATATCCTGAACTGTATATCCTGAATTGTAGCTCTTTAAAAGAGTCGAAAAGAGGAAATAAAGCTGAGTGTTGTACCAACCTGATTGAAAACATACTGCATTGTGTATGGCACTCCCCATGAGCGGTCTCAGAGGATGCTGAATTGAGGTAATATATTATTTAGATAAGGTAAAATAGTAGAAATAGAGGATTACAGATGGTGTCAAAAGTTATTTAGAGCCCAGCAGATTGTTACTTAAAAGTAGTCTTGCTGGAGTATTTTGGGGTTGCGTGGGTGTGGCCGCCCAAGGTGGCTTAAATGGTTAACTCCTAAATCGCACCTGGGTTGCCCCCCTACTAAGACAGATGCCTCGAATGCTAAGAGAGCATTCAGGA
Source organism: Pelophylax lessonae (assembly GCF_965119305.1). NCBI lineage: Eukaryota > Metazoa > Chordata > Amphibia > Anura > Ranidae > Pelophylax > Pelophylax lessonae. Next base: position 65,460,341 of record NC_138774.1, read on the forward strand.
AATGCGTGCACACAAATTGTACCACTGGTAGGGTGTAGAAGATTGTGAGTGCAAGTACTACTGGTAGCTTGTCAAGGCTCGTGAGTACAAGTTTGGTAGGTAGGATATAAGCATAGGGAATCTTAAAACGTAGTGTAAGTGTAGTTTAGGGAACTCTTTTCAGCGTGCTCAGAGAAAACAATTCCATGTAGAAGTCATTCGCTGATGAAACGCGTCAGGGCGTGGTCACGTAATCACGCAGGAAGCCCTCGTCACACGCCGATTCCTCGAGGCTCACAGCTAGGTACCGAGCGGCGGGCAAACAGGACGGGAAACGGCGGTAGGACTGTCGGCATTCCTTTAACTAATATGCTGTTGATTTTATTCTGTTTGTAAGTGCAATTATTGAGGGGTTTATGTTTTGGAAATAAAAGCGCATTTTGCTGGATTACGCTATGCTGCTTTATCATTCTACATGCAAACTGTCCACATGTTGGTGAGGTGATTATCGGTTCGATACCGTAAGGTGCTCCGATTGAGGTGTTGACCAAATTGCGGGTGTCTGGAGGAGACTATGGTGATCCCACTGACTGTTCTGTTTGGCGCATATACAGATCATATCTGGTAAGTGTTCCCACTTAAGGGTGCACACAGCGGTGTGGTGGAGGTTTTTTCTGGTTTCCTGCAAGGATTCACCATCTCCAGCATCTGGTTACATTTGGGTCTTTATGCATGGACTTTCCCTAAACATTTATTATATAGGTTCATTTTATGTGGACTTTAGCGCTGCTAGTGTGTGAAGGATTTTTGAGCCATTGGTTCTGTGTATCTTGTTTCATACACCTGTTTTTCGATTTATTATGTATTATAGCAGCAGCTTGATTTAGTTTTAGAGTTTTCTGAGCGCCGGGTGAGCAAGGTTATATTGCTAGTCTCTCTTGTTCCGTACTTTGCTCCCTTTTATAAATTCCATGTATATGTTTTGCTTTGCTATTTTACAGTAATAAATGCTTCATTTTGATTCATGCAACTAGAATTGCAAATTAGTTGTATTATACGTTTCTGGAGGCTCTCAGGATGCATCACCATTTTACAAAAATGCAAGTGGGGAGCCAAAGGAGTCAACAAAGCGTATTGTCTGTGTGTTCGGCTTTAAGCGAAACGAAGCGCGAGTGTGGTCAATCAGTATCGTAGACGTATTTTAGTGTCTCCTCTGGGCCATTTTATGCATAGCTCTGCACACAACAATACATAGGTACTCTCACATAATCTGCTATTTTTGCTTTAAGGATGGGCAAGTCCCACGGTAGGGGGTTAAGCCCCCCTCTGTATCCCCTAAGCTTCCGCGTAAAGTTTTAAGTATGAAAAAACAAGAGCATACATTTCTGAATAGATTGCTTAAGACTGTGTCCCTCTCTAAATTGCCAGACTGTGCCATTCCCAGGAAATTAAACATGCAAAGAATTTGTTGCTAGGGTATCATTGTATAACTATTTTTATATAGAGTGGAGTAAAAGTATGGGATCCTCCAACCCGTTTCCTGTGATGGATCCAATGATGTGTTTCACATGAACATGATCAGAGGTTTATGGTTTGAAGAAAAAAAGGCATTTCCTTTCTTTGACCTAAATCAAGCTTGGGACATGGAGTTTGAGTCCCATAAACCCATTTAAACAGCCACCTCCATACAACCTGGTGTATCCCTATCTATCAAGGATGATTGGATGAAATCATGAGATCATATAGGGCAGTGATTGCGAACCTTGGCACCCCAGATGTTTTGGAACTACATTTCCCATGATGCTCAACTACACTGCAGAGTGCATGAGCATCATGGGAGATGTAGTTCCAAAACATCTGGGGTGCCAAGGTTCTCCATCATTGATATAGGGCATGTCAGCAACAGCTCAGAATATTTTTGTTCAGTCTTGAGTTTCTGTAGCCCCTATAAGTCAGGCAGCTAGTCCGGATCCAGTTCACTTACATGACGTATCCCAAGTTGATTCTGAGCTTGTGATGGACATAATGGAGATGGAATGTACCCCCCCCTCCCCCCCCCCCCCGTGCTGTGGTGCATTCAGGGGTTGCCCCAGTCCCACTCTTACTCTACCTGCCTGGAGTTTGTGGCCCCTTCCAAATAGCAGTTTTTGCAGCAAGAACACAGGCATTGTAAAAAGAGGAACTACATTTCAGTCTGATAGGATTAGCAGAGCTGAGAACCAAGATCAGTCCCGATATACAGTAGAGCATATTGTTATGGGTGGTGATATTGTATTAAAACCAATAGACAGTCAAGAGGTAAATGACATTATAAAAATAGTCCTGATCTGTGCCATAACCCATCAGCTACCATTAGTGCAGAATGAAATTAATGTCTTTTTGAATATAATTGGGGATTCACTTGCCCAGTAATAATACGTTGAGATATTAGAAGCCCTCAAATTAACCACATTTGTGAATATACCCATGCTAGTATGCCCATGACCCCAGGATTGGTCAGTATTTCCATAGATGATGGTGTGTTAGGACATATGGAGTATTTTTTTTTTTTTTTTTTTGCTGAGCTGTTCTCCTAAGAGATCTTAGAAGTTAAATCCCCTGTTACATATTTGTAGAGCAGGTGCAGCAATTAATAAAATAAGAAATATAAAAATAATAAAATAAAAAAAAAAACGGGGGGGGGGGGCTAAGGCTTGTTTGAAAAAAAATAAAAATATAGCAAATAATGTGGAAATATTTTTCAGCCAATGCCCAGAAGTGGTGGTTAAGAAAGAAAAAATGGAAGTAACTTAATGTTGACATTGTGTAAAGGATGTCTTGGTTTATTGTTAAAGAATAAAATATATCGCATGGATTTGACACATATATAAATTGTATAGATGGAATGGCCAAATTAATCTTTTGGACATGCGCATGATGTGTGGCGTCACTTCCATTTTCTTACCGGAAGTGCATCATTGCCCTGGGGGAACGCCCCATTCCATAACCTCAAGGGGTTTAGAAATTCTGCGCTATGGAATGGCTAAGGGCTGCAGCCTACCTCAAAATACGATCCAAAGGATTGTATTCAATAATGTAAAAAAGAAGGTTTGGTGAGGTAAATGGCGCTGCCTTTCAGTAGGTATTAGGGGGCACTATATGTAAACGTTAAAGATGGGATATTTCAACGCAGAGTGTTCCAAGGTGCATGTAAACGTATCAACTTTTTCTACACCACAATGATTGCAAACAGTACATATGAATAAATAAAAAGTGCCAATAGTGCAACAAAGGTGCTGTATTGTAATGTGAATGATAAATTGTTGGTTAGTAAATATATTGAAATGCCAGTAAATATAAATGTAAATATAGATAAATATAAGTTGCTCAGTGGAAAGTGAAGGATGTATAAATAAATAAATATCCCAAATATCTCAGCAAGTGGTCAGTGAATATATCAGCAAACACAAAAAATAAATAAATTCAAAGCTGGTGATATTGTACAAAAGATTAACGTGATCAATAAATAGCTAATAAAGTGATGCAGTGATAATTATGTCTTATAAATAATATATAAAAAGCAAATATATAGAGAACCCCAGATAAATTAAATATAAAGTGACTTGGTGCGGCCTGCCCAATTATATTTGCAGAGAGCCCTGCTCTACAAGGTGGCCAGTAAGTGAACAAAAGTGATGCAATTGAATTCAGCAATATAAGTCCATCAAAATGGTTAACTGATGAAAACATTAGTGAAAAAAATGATGTGTGAATCTCGGGGTGATCCAAGTGGAACGTGCCGGGTGAGGAAAGTGCTCCCCTCTCAATTCTGCCCACACTCACCGGAGCTCAGTACCCCTACAGGTGTAACCAGCAACATGTTATGAGGGGTTGCTTCTTGGCAGACAGGGCTCAGGTACTGGTGGCTTCAGTGGCTCCACTGGATCATCTCTCTCATATACTTAGTATGTTCAATATGACCTCAGCATCCCATCAAATTATTGCAGCAATTTCCAGATCATACATAAGAAGAAGAGCCTCATATAGTGAAGTATTGCAAAAAATTCCTGAGTTTATTAAAATAAAAACGATACTTACACAGCAAACAGGTAAACGTACATAGACTGGTATAGGGACCGCAACTTCCTCGTTTGTGGTAAAGTTCCGGAACGCTACGCGTTCCAAACGCCGGATGTGCATTCCAAGGTAGCGGAAATGACGTGATTACTCCCTACACGTTTCGTCAGATTGACGTAATCAGGAGCAGCGTCAATCATGCCATCTCCGCCATCTTATATAGTGATTGGTTACCAGGCAACCGGAAAAATACACCATAGTTACTTAGGTGTTCTAGCCAGTCACTGGATACTTGTGTTGGTGATCAGCTGTTGCCGGGTAGAAAATGGAACATGCTAATTTATTGAATGTTAGGGATAAACAACCAATGGACAGTTTTGTGCATGTAGGTAATTGGTTGCCAGGTAAATGCTGACTAAACATACTGTGTACCAGCAAGTGGGTAATTATATGTGGGGAATTAAAGAGGAAGTAAACTCAAAAAAAAAATCCGAGAAAAAAAAAGCCCTGTAAAGAGAAAGGCATAATGAGCTAGTATGCATCGCATACTAGCTCATTATGCAGTACTTACCTTAAAACGAAGCCCCCGCCGTGCCGCCACCTCAGCGACAGGACGGCGACATGTCCTGCCGTCCCGCTTCCGGGTTCGCGTCCTCCGGCCATCTGATTGGCCGGAGGCGCGATTACATCACTCCCGCGCATGCGCGCGGGAGCCGCCGTTCACGGCACTGAGCTCTGAAGGAACGGCACGGGTGGCCGTTCCCTCAGAGCGCCTGCGCCGATGACGTCATCGGCAGTTTGCGCTGTAAATATCTCCTAAACGGTGCTAGTTTGGGAGATATTTATAGCACCTATAGGTAAGCCTTAATATAGGCTTACCTATAGGTAAAAGTTATACAAGAGGGTTTACAACCTCTTTAAGTATTTAATGTCATGTAAATGCTGCAAGTCGGAAACTGTGATACTTTAAATTAAACATATACTGTATATAAAAGCAATTGAATATAAATTAGTGACTGTTGGGTATAGCAAAAGTTCATGTAGGGTTAATTTAATAAATTATATAGAAAATATAAATGATGGAAGTATAAATTAATATATATATATATATATATATATATAAAAGACAAGAGTCTATAGTGTGGTGGACATGGCAGAACAACTGCAATCTAGGGCTCTATATATATATATAGGGCGTGTGTGCGCGGTCACCTAAATACTGATGCCACGCTTGGCCACGCTACAGGTACCTGGAGGATACGGGACCGATACAGCGGGGGTCACAGAGCGTGCATGCTTTTACTGAATGCCTTCATTCCAATTAATTTCTGTAAGTAGAAACCTTGAGGGGAGAGGGTCTATCGTGGTATAATTTGTTTCATTAAAAGTTGCAGAATTACACTATGTGCCCCCACTCTATTTATTTACATGATACCATGAATGGAGTTTTCTATGAAGGCTATTAAGTGTCACATGGAATCTCAATCCTATGAGTTTGGAGTCACATATTTATGGATCGGTGCATCCTTTGAGGGAGAGTTTTGATCGAACATCTGGTGAGTTTCCAGAGAGAGGGGGGAGCACCGGTGATTGGTCGAAGTTTTGGTGGATGATTAAGAGATCCTTCACACCCTTTTCCCTGCGTGTTGGACTGTTACTCACTGGAATTGTTTGGGATAAAAACTTCAGACTGTCATAATTTTTCCCATGAAGAAGTGACCTTAGTATTGTTATCAGCAGACTATGATCATTAGCGCTGCTAGTGTTGTGGACCTGTCTATACGGTTTTAGATTCTCCATTACACCTTTGTCATGTTTTCTTTATTATAGCAGCAGCTGAGACCCATCTAGGGTTCCTTGTTTATATACAATTGTATCTCTGGTAAAATTAGAGCGCAGGGTGAGTGAGTTTTTTGCATTTGTTGCGGTATTGTGCATTTTCTTCACTCCCTTTTACTATATATATATTTAATGAAAAAACTTTAAAAACATATGTGTCAGTTTTAATAGAAAAGTAATTCCATCTAGGTCGAAAAAATTGTGAGTGATTGTTATGGGAGGATTTGTTCCTGTGGTCCGGTAACCACCCTAAATATATGTTATAGTACATAACCTGTACCATTTAAAATATAAATATATAAATTATAAATGACAGAATGTATAATTAAATACAAACATTGATATAAAATTAATGTAACACATTTCATAGCATATTTGATAAAAAAAATTGAAGAGGTGGGATAACCTATAAGAAAGTGAGCATATAATATAAACATATTAAAGTTGGTACATACTTGGGACATATAGGCCTGAGGTAGAATATATTGGGAGTTACTGCTCTGTATTCTAGAATCTATTGGGAGTTACTGCTCTGTATTCTAGAATCTATTGGGAGTTACTGCTCTGTATTCTAGAATCTATTGGAAGTGACTGCTCTGTATTCTAGAATCTATTGGGAGTGACTGCTCTGTATTCTAGAATCTATTGTGAGTGACTGCTCTGCATTATAGAATTTATTGGGAGTGACTGCTCTGTATTCTAGAATTTATTGGGAGTGACTGCTCTGTATTCTAGAATCTATAGGAAGTGATTGCCCTGTATTCTAGAATCTATTGGGAGTGACTGCTCTGTATTCTAGAATTTATTGGGAGTGACTGCTCTGTATTCTAGAATCTATTGGGAGTGACTGCTCTGTATTCTTAGAATCTATGGGGAGTGACTGCTCTGTATTCTTAGAATCTATGGGGAGTGACTGCTCTGTATTCTTAGAATCTATCGGGAGTGACTGCTCTGTATTCTTAGAATCTATTGGGAGTGACTGCTCTGTATTCTTAGAATCTATTTGGAGAGTCTGCTCTGTATTCTAGAATCTATTGGGAGTGACTGCTCTGTATTCTAGAATCTATTGTGAGTGACTGCTCTGCATTCTAGAATTTATTGGGAGTGACTGCTCTGTATTCTAGAATTTATTTGGGAGTGACTGCTCTTTATTCTTAGAATCTATTGGGAGTGACTGCTCTGTATTCTAGAATCTATTGGGAGTGACTGCTCTGTATTCTAGAATTTATTGGGAGTGACTGCTCTGTATTCTAGAATTTATTGGGAGTGACTGCTCTGTATTCTAGAATCTATTGGGAGTGACTGCTCTGTATTCTAGAATCTATTGGGAGTGACTGCTCTGTATTCTAGAATCTATTGGGAGTGACTGCTCTGTATTCTAGAATTTATTGGGAGTGACTGCTCTGTATTCTAGAATCTATTGGGAGTGACTGCTCTGTATTCTTAGAATCTATGGGGAGTGACTGCTCTGTATTCTTAGAATCTATGGGGAGTGACTGCTCTGTATTCTTAGAATCTATTGGGAGTGACTGCTCTGTATTCTTAGAATCTATTTGGAGAGTCTGCTCTGTATTCTGAATCTATTGGGAGTGACTGCTCTATATTTTTAACCACTTAAGCCCCGGAGGATTTGGCTGCTAAACGACCAGGGGGTATTTTGCGATTCGGCACTGCGTGACTTTAACGGACAATTGCACGGTCGTGCGATGCTGTACCTAAACGAATTTGACGTCCTTTTTTTCCCACAAACAGAGCTTTCTTTTGGTGGTATTTGATCACCTGTGCGATTTTTTTGATCACGCGCTATAAACAAAAAAAGAGCGTCAATTTTGCAAAAATAACAATATTTTTCACATTTTTTTATATGAAACCCCCCAAAAAAAAAGTAAAAATCAAAATTTTTTAACATTTTCGGCCAATTTGTTTTATGCTACCTATGTTTGGTAAAAAAAATCGCAAAAAGCGTATTTTTATTGGTTTGCGCAAAAGTTATCGTGTTTACTAACAAAGGGAAAGATTTTTGTCATTATGGTTGTTTTTTTTTTAACGCGTAATGGCGGTGATCTGCGATTTTTTTTGCGGTAATGCGACATTGCGGCGGACAGATCGGACCCTTGACTGAAATTTTTGACACTTTTGGGGTTACCAGTGACATTTCTACAGTAATCAGTGCTATACATATGCACTGTTACTGTAAAAATACACTGGTAGTGAAGGGGTTAACTATATTTGAGAGGGAGGGGCTGTGTGTGTCCCTAGGGGCGTGATTCTTACTGTGATTGGCTGTCTGTTGAGCTGTAGGGACACTGATCAACGGTTCTACATTGTAGAACCGTGTGATCAGTGTTTTTACACCGAGGAGAATGACAGGCAGCTTGTTTACACAAGCTGCCTGACTTTCTCCCTCTCCCCCGGTCACACGCGCGGGGGGGTCCGTGACTGCGCGGGAGCGGGAGCGCGCCTCCGCGGGCGCGTGCTCGCTCCCCAGAGCCTCACAGGCTAGCGACGTAGACCTACGTCGCTCTGCCTGTGAGGGGCTGACTGCCGCAGTAAATATACTGTGAGCAGTCGGCAAGCGGTTAAAGTTTTTTCATTAATTTTATATATAGCCCTAGATTGCAGTTTTTCTGCCATGTCCACCACACTATAGACTCTTGTCTTTTATATATATATTAATTTATACTTCCATCGTTTATATTTTCTATATCATTTATTAAATTAACCCTACATGAACTTTTGCTATACCCAACAGTCACTAATTTATATTCAATTGCTTTTATATATATATTTAATTTAAAGTATCACAGTTTCCGACTTGCAGAATTTACTTGCCATTAAATACATAATTCACCACATATAATTGTCCACTTGCTGGTACACAGTATGTTTAGCCGGCATTTACCTAGAAACCAATTACCTACATGCACAAAAATGCCCATTGGTTGTTTATCCCTAACATTCAATAAATTAGCATGTTATATTTTCTACCCAGCAACAGCCTTTTTTGTTTGGAGAGGCTGCTGTTGGCGGTGTTCTGTCAGAATACCATACTCTATCAGAATTCCATACCTCCGTCATTTTCGGTTCCGGATCAGCTGTGGCTGTGTCATGAATCAGCTGTAGCCACGTCACAAGTCCTACTGCGCATGCACAGAATAGGTAGGGCATTTTGATAACATCGTAAGGGTCAAGCAAAAGTCCTAGTGTGCATGCGCCGGCGCATGCGCACCAACGGGTCAGGCAGCGGGATCTCTGATAACAAACATCCATCCGATCTCCATGGCCCACACTGCGCTGACCCGACACTGCAGCGAGCCGACACTGCACCAACCAGACAATCCAATCTCCATGCCCCACACTGCGCCGACCCGACAATGAGGCAGTGGGCGTGCGCGTGTGGGTAGGGAACCCTTACAATATCAAAATTCCCTAACCAATTCCACACATGCGCGGTAGGACGTGTGACGTGGCTACAGCTGGTGCATGACGAACCTGCACCGTAAATGACGTAGGTAGGGAAATCTGATGGGGTAGGATTTTGTAATAGAACAGCGGTCGTGGTGTTGGAATGCTTCTATTTGGCTTCACTGGTGAGAACACTATGTTACCTAATGGTGATTGTCTTGTTGTTTAGTATTGTCATGATTTGAGATTTACACATACTGCTCCTACTGGGCTTATTCTATTAATCACATACATGTTATTTTTTCTTTTCTGTTTTATTTGTTGTTTTAGGAACCTGGGACATGCTTTTTCCTTTATTGGTTCCTGTTTGATCCAGATTTTCCCTTTTGGATCCCTTGTGCTTACGTTATATATCTGGAGTCGTTTTCTGATGTTAGTCCTTATGGTTGTTTTCACTGTATTGCTTTTGGGTTGAACTCTCTGGTAACCTTTATCTGAGTGGTAAGTGGGTTATGGTTCTCCATTCTTTATATAAAAATAATCTTGGGTTTTTAGCCAATAGGCAGATCAGATTGTATAATTGTAAGTGGCTTGTATTTATTTTTAATCATCTTATTTCACATCTTTTATTAGAGGGTGGTTATCCACCGACCCACCTCCGTTTGACATCTACATGTTTGTGAACATATACTTCCCTGTTGTGATCACGGTCTTGCAAGGCCCTGTGAACAGATCACTTTTTGGTGATCTGTATTTGAGGTATTTTAAGAATATATCTATTTTTTTGTGTCTTCCTTTCTACCTTCTCTCACCTATTTTTGCCTTCATTTCCCCCAACTTGTTGTGACCATAGTGTCCTCTATATGGTCTAATTTGCCCTAAGCCCCTTCCCACCCTCCCAACCCCCCTTCCCCCCTCCCTCCCTTTTTATTATTACTTTTTGGACATGATTTTTTTAATTGCAGAATATATCCAATATAATTTGTCATGTCCTGTTATTTTTGTGATATATACTTTTCTGGATGTGTTTTCTATACAGGTATAAATTATGTTAATAGAATATTGTGTGTAGGGTTGAGCGGACACCTAGATGTCCGTGTTCGACGGGTTCGGCCGAACTTTAAAAAAAAGTCCGGGTCCGTGTCCCGGACTTTTACCGAACTTTTCCCGGACACCGAACCCCATTGAAGTCAATGGGGACCCGAACTTTAAGGCACTAAAATGGCTCTAAAACACCAAAGGAAAGGGCTAGAGTGCTGCAAATGGCAGCAAAACGTAATTAAGAGCATGGCAAGTGCTCTGCAAACAAATGTGGATAGGGAAATAACTTAAAACAACAAAAAAAAACAGAAAAATAAAACAATGTTCTTCTTCATCTCTGAAGGACGAGGCCCATATGGAGTAGGAGGGAGGTTGAGGTGGTGGTGGATGTGGCGGTGACATAGGCGTGTGCACAGGGTGTGCTGGGTGTGCCTGGGCACACCCTAATCACCTAGGGCACATAGCATTGCCAGTGAGGAGATGGGAAAGATCTCCCTGGGACCTGCTCTGCTCTATTTCTCCTTGCCTACAGGTACATGGCCCCGATACATTACTCTCCCTGCTGGCAAACACATGCATGTGTATTTCAACTTTGGGGTGCACACCTTAATGCAATAGGCTGCGCACACCTATGGGCGGTGTAGGTGGAAGCGGCGGTGGAGGAGGACCAGGGCCGGATTAACAGCATCATGGGCTTGGTGCTGAGGATTTTGAAGGGCCTTAAGGGCCGTGCCTTGCCATGCACCCAGAGGAGGAAGGGTGCAGCCATGCATGCCTAATTCAACATGGGATGCTGTCTCTGAAGCCCATAAACACATCCATGCATCGCCAACTGTCCCTCCTTGTCCGGCCTTCACGCTGTGTGGGGAGGTTCTGAGGGTGCTGCCTGGGGAAGCGAGCATAGAAGCCAGACTTCTGTGTTTACAAGTGACAGAAGAGCGGTAACAGTGAATATGGCCAACCCGGGGCCTATATAAAAGGTAGGGGCCTGGAGCTGCAGCTCCAATAGCCCCTACATTAATCTGGCCCTGAGGAGGAGGACGAGGTAGCCAACACTGCTTCTTTTCAAAAATTTTAAATGAGGGTACACCCCAAAAGAGTGAGAAAGAGCAAAAATGGAACAATAGGTGGGTAAGGTCGGTATCCATTGCTATTCTGCATAAGGTACGGAAAAGTCCCGTGGGATCCATGCCTGGTTCATTTTAATGAACGTGAGCTTGTCCACATTGTCTCTGGACAGGCGGCTGCGCTTGTCTGTTATAACGCCCCCAGCCGTGCTAAATACCCGTTCAGATAATACACTGGCTGCAGGGCACGCCAGCACCTCCAAGGCGTAAAGGGCAAGCTCAGGCCATGTGCCCAATTTGGAGACCCAGAAGTTGAAGGGGGCAGACCCGTCATTCACTACATGTAGGCGTGTGCACACATACTGCTCCACCATGTTGGTAAAATGCTGCCTCCTGCTAAGACGTTCCATCTGAGCTGCTGGTGCTGCTGTTTGTTGTGGCGTGCTGACAAAGCTTTTCCACATTTCGGCCATGCTAACCCTGCCTTCTGAGGTGCTGGCGGTGCCCTGGTTGCGTTGGCGACCTCCTCCTCCTCCTCCTCTGCCTTGTGCTTCCACTGTGGCCCCGCTGTCAGATGGGAATGCCAGCAGCATGGCGTCTACCAGCGTGCGCTTGTACTCGCGCATCTTGCGATCGCGCTCCAGTGAGTGAATTAAGGACGGTACGTTGTCCTTGTAACGGGGATCCAGCAGCGTGGCCACCCAGTAATCAGCACAAGTTAGAATGTTGGCAACTCGGCGGTCGTTGTGGAGACACTGCAGCATGTAATCGCTCATGTGTGCCAGGCTGCCCAGAGGCGACGAAAGGCTGTCCTCTGTGGGAGGTGTATCGTCCGTGTCCTCTGTATCCCCCCAGCCACGCACCAGTGATGGCCATGAGCTGGCCTGGGTGCCACCCTGCTGTGAACATGGTTCCATCTCCTCCTCCAGCTCCTCCTCCTCCTCATCCTCCTCATCCTCCAGAACTGTGCCCCTGCTGGACAATTGCGTCCCTGGCGTTTGCGTGTGCAGGAACCCACCCTCGGAGCCCCTTGCGAATGACTGCCCTGAAAGCCTTGGAAATGTTACCTCTTCATCCTCCTCCTCCTCCTCATCCTGTGCCACATCCTCTTCCATCATCGCCCGAATTGTTTTTTCAAGGAGGCATAGAAGTGGGATAGTTAAGCTGAGAACGGCGTCATTGCCACTGGCCATGTTGGTGGAGTACTCAAAACAGCGCAACAAGGCACACAGGTCTCGCATGGAGGCCCAGTTATTGGTGGTGAAGTGGTGCTGTTCCGCAGAGCGACTCACGCGTGCGTGCTGCAGCTGAAACTCCACTATGGCCTGCTGCTGCTCGCACAGTCTTTCCAGCATGTGCAAGGTGGAGTTCCACCTTGTGGGCACGTCACATATGAAGCGGTGAGCGGGAAGGCCGAAGTTACGCTGCAGCGCTGCCAGGCGAGCAGCAGCAGGGTGAGAACGCCGAAAGTGCGCACAAACGGCCCGCACTTTCTGCAGCAGCTCTGACATATCGGGGTAGTTTTTAAGGAACCTCTGCACCACCAAATTCAGCACATGCGCCAGGCAAGGGATGTGCGTCAAACCGGCTAGGCCCAGAGCTGCTATGAGATTTCGCCCGTTATCGCACACCACCAGGCCGGGCTTGAGGCTCGCTGGCAGCAACCACTCATTTGTCTGCTGTTCCATGCTCCTCCACAACTCCTGCGCGGTGTGTGGTTTGTCCCCCAAACAGGCAAGTTGTAAAACTGCCTGCTGTCGTTTACCCCTGGCCGTGCTGAAGTTGGTGGTGAAGGTGTTACGCTGTCCGGATGAGGAGGCGGTAGAGGATGAGGAAGCGGAGTAGGAGGAGTTAGGAACAGGAGGCAAACTGAAGCGCCCTGCAATCCTCGGTGGTGGAAGGACATGCGCCAAATTGCTATCCGCCTCAGGCCCATCCGCCACTGCATTTACCCAGTGTGCCGTTAGGGAGATATAACGCCCCTGACCGTGCTTACTGGTCCACGTATCCGTAGTTAGGTGGACCTTGGCACAGATGGCGTTGCGCAGTGCACACCTGATATTTTCCCCCACTTGGTTGTGCAGGGAAGGGATGGCTTGCCTGGAAAAGTAGTGGCGGCTGGGCACGACGTACTGTGGGACAGCCACCGACATAAGGTTTTTAAAACTGTGCGTCTCCACCAGACGGAATGACAGCATTTCAAAGGCCAATAATTTTGAAATGCTGGCATTCAGGGCCAGGGATCGCGGGTGGGTAGGGGGGTACTTCCTCTTCCTCTCAAGTGTTTGGGAGATGGAAAGCTGAACGCTTCCACGGGACATTGTGGAGATGGTTGTTGGTGACCCAGGTGGTGGTGTTGCTGACAGATCGTCTGTTTGCGGGGTGGCAGGTGCCGGTATCACTACAGATGTGGCTGGAGCGGCCGAGACTGCAGCAGAAGAGGAAGCAGGATGAGCCAGAGACGTTTCTTGGTTTTGAAGGTGTGTACTCCACTGCAGCTCGTGCTTTGCACTTAGATGCCTGATCATGCAGGTTGTGCTCAGGTTGAGAAGGTTTATGCCTCGCTTCAAGCTCTGATTGCACAGGGTGCAAACCACTCGTGTCCTGTCATCAGCACATTTTCTAAAGAACTTCCACGCTAGAGAACTCCTTTGAGCTGACTTTGGTGCGCTCGTTCCCTTGCTGCGTTGGGCAGTAGCGGGCGTAGTGTCTAGGGCACGGCCGCTCCGCTTCTGCACCCTGCTCCCTCTTCTGCTGTGCTGGTGGCTCTGTGCGACCACCGCCTCTTCCTCCAAACTACTCAGGTCACCTGCATGACGTTCATTCCATGTGGGGTCGAGGACCTCATCGTCCTCCACATCATCTTCCACCCAGTCTTCACCCCTGCCCTCCTTGTCGGTCTCCACAATGCTGAACGCCGCAGCAGTTGCCACCTGCGTTTCGTCATCATCGGAGATGTGCTGCGATGATCCTTGCATGTACTCATCTTGAGAAATAAGTGGTTGGGCATCGCTGCACTCAATCTCTTCCACTTCTGGGGCAGGGCTAGGTGGATGGCCCTGGGAAACCCTGCTGACAGAGTCCTCAAAAAGAATAAGAGACTGCTGTATGGCTTGGGGCTCAGACTGCTGGCCTGATTTGCAAGGGGGTGAGGTGAAAGACGGTTGGACATTGGCTGCAGGTGCCAACTCTGACCTTTCTGCAGTAGACTGGGTGGGAGACAATGTGAAGGAACTGGAGGCACTGTCAGCAGCAAACCAATCTACTATCGCCTCAACTTGTTCTGGCCTCATCACTTCTAGGGGCGTTTGATGCCCTACCAAATACTGATGCAGGTTCTGTCGCCTACTCACACTTGAGGAAGGTGTTTCACTTGTGCGTGTAGCTGGCACAGATCGACCACGTCCTCTCCTTGCAACAGGAGCTCTACCAGCAGCACCACGACCCAGGCCACGGCCCTTATTTGACGGTCTCCTCATATTTCTGTAATTTAAGATCTTGCCCTAGAAAGGTTTTTATTGAATAGCGGAATAGGAAATATGATCCAAAAAAGTGTATGTATCTCGCACGTACAAAACCACACTAGGCCCCAATTACTATTGTTTCTACCCCTAAAAGGATGGATGAGGAGTAGGAGGAGTATGGAACAGACAGCACCCTCAAATCTTCAGAAGTATGAGATGAACCCCAAAAACTTGGAAAGGTGGATCTCACACGTACCGACACAGACTATCCCGCAATTCAATTGATCCTCAAAGGTTTTTATTGAATAGCGGAATAGGAAATATGATCAAAAAAAGTGTATGTATCTCGCACGTACACAACCACACTAGGCCCCAATTACTATTGTTTGTACCCCTAAAAGGATGGTTGAGCAGTAGGAGCAGGAGTATGGAACAGGCAGCACCCTCAAATCTTCAGAAGTATGAGATGAACCCCAACAACTTGGAAAGGTGGATCTCTCTCACACGTACCAACACAGACTATCCCCCAATTTAACTGATCCCCAAAGGTTTTTGATTAAATAGCGGAATAGAAAATATGATCCAAAAAAAGTGTATGTATATCACACGTACACAACCACACTGGGCCCCAATTACTATTGTTTGTACCCCTAAAAGGCTAGATGAGGAGTAGGGGGAGTATGGAACAGGCAGCACCCTCAAACCTTCAGAAGTATGAGATGAACCCCAACAACTTGGAAAGGTGGATCTCTCTCACACGTACCAACACAGACTATCCCCCAATTTAACTGATCCCCAAAGGTTTTTGATTAAATAGCGGAATAGAAAATATGATCCAAAAAAAGTGTATGTATATCACACGTACACAACCACACTAGGCCCCAATTACTATTGTTTGTACCCCTAAAAGGCTAGATGAGGAGTAGGGGGGGTATGGAACAGGCAGCACCCTCAAACCTTCAGAAGTATGAGATGAACCCCAACAACTTGGAAAGGTGGATCTCTCTCACACGTACCAACACAGACTATCCCCCAATTTAACTGATCCCCAAAGGTTTTTGATTAAATAGCGGAATAGAAAATATGATCCAAAAAAAGTGTATGTATATCACACGTACACAACCACACTAGGCCCCAATTACTATTGTTTGTACCCCTAAAAGGCTAGGAGTAGGGGGAGTATGGAACAGGCAGCACCCTCAAACCTTCAGAAGTATGAGATGAACCCCAACAACTTGGAAAGGTGGATCTCTCTCACACGTACCAACACAGACTATCCCCCAATTTAACTGATCCCCAAAGGTTTTTGATTAAATAGCGGAATAGAAAATATGATCCAAAAAAAGTGTATGTATATCACACGTACACAACCACACTAGGCCCCAATTACTATTGTTTGTACCCCTAAAAGGCTAGATGAGGAGTAGGGGGAGTATGGAACAGGCAGCACCCTCAAACCTTCAGAAGTATGAGATGAACCCCAACAACTTGGAAAGGTGGATCTCTCTCACACGTACCAACACAGACTATCCCCCAATTTAACTGATCCCCAAAGGTTTTTGATTAAATAGCGGAATAGAAAATATGATCCAAAAAAAGTGTATGTATATCACACGTACACAACCACACTAGGCCCCAATTACTATTGTTTGTACCCCTAAAAGGCTAGATGAGGAGTAGGGGGGGTATGGAACAGGCAGCACCCTCAAATCTTCAGAAGTATGAGATGAACCCCAAAAACTTGGAAAGGTGGATCTCTCTCACACGTACCAACACAGACTATCCCCCAATTTAACTGATCCCCAAAGGTTTTTGATTAAATAGCGGAATAGAAAATATGATCCAAAAAAAGTGTATGTATATCACACGTACACAACCACACTAGGCCCCAATTACTATTGTTTGTACCCCTAAAAGGCTAGGAGTAGGGGGAGTATGGAACAGGCAGCACCCTCAAACCTTCAGAAGTATGAGATGAACCCCAACAACTTGGAAAGGTGGATCTCTCTCACACGTACCAACACAGACTATCCCCCAATTTAACTGATCCCCAAAGGTTTTTGATTAAATAGCGGAATAGAAAATATGATCCAAAAAAAGTGTATGTATATCACACGTACACAACCACACTAGGCCCCAATTACTATTGTTTGTACCCCTAAAAGGCTAGGAGTAGGGGGAGTATGGAACAGGCAGCACCCTCAAACCTTCAGAAGTATGAGATGAACCCCAACAACTTGGAAAGGTGGATCTCTCTCACACGTACCAACACAGACTATCCCCCAATTTAACTGATCCCCAAAGGTTTTTGATTAAATAGCGGAATAGAAAATATGATCCAAAAAAAGTGTATGTATATCACACGTACACAACCACACTGGGCCCCAATTACTATTGTTTGTACCCCTAAAAGGCTAGATGAGGAGTAGGGGGAGTATGGAACAGGCAGCACCCTCAAACCTTCAGAAGTATGAGATGAACCCCAACAACTTGGAAAGGTGGATCTCTCTCACACGTACCAACACAGACTATCCCCCAATTTAACTGATCCCCAAAGGTTTTTGATTAAATAGCGGAATAGAAAATATGATCCAAAAAAAGTGTATGTATATCACACGTACACAACCACACTAGGCCCCAATTACTATTGTTTGTACCCCTAAAAGGCTAGATGAGGAGTAGGGGGGGTATGGAACAGGCAGCACCCTCAAACCTTCAGAAGTATGAGATGAACCCCAACAACTTGGAAAGGTGGATCTCTCTCACACGTACCAACACAGACTATCCCCCAATTTAACTGATCCCCAAAGGTTTTTGATTAAATAGCGGAATAGAAAATATGATCCAAAAAAAGTGTATGTATATCACACGTACACAACCACACTAGGCCCCAATTACTATTGTTTGTACCCCTAAAAGGCTAGATGAGGAGTAGGGGGGGTATGGAACAGGCAGCACCCTCAAATCTTCAGAAGTATGAGATGAACCCCAAAAACTTGGAAAGGTGGATCTCTCTCACTCGTACCAACACAGACTATCCCCCAATTTAACTGATCCCCAAAGGTTTTTGATTAAATAGCGGAATAGAAAATATGATCCAAAAAAAGTGTATGTATATCACACGTACACAACCACACTAGGCCCCAATTACTATTGTTTGTACCCCTAAAAGGCTAGATGAGGAGTAGGGGGGGTATGGAACAGGCAGCACCCTCAAACCTTCAGAAGTATGAGATGAACCCCAACAACTTGGAAAGGTGGATCTCTCTCACACGTACCAACACAGACTATCCCCCAATTTAACTGATCCCCAAAGGTTTTTGATTAAATAGCGGAATAGAAAATATGATCCAAAAAAAGTGTATGTATATCACACGTACACAACCACACTGGGCCCCAATTACTATTGTTTGTACCCCTAAAAGGCTAGATGAGGAGTAGGGGGAGTATGGAACAGGCAGCACCCTCAAACCTTCAGAAGTATGAGATGAACCCCAACAACTTGGAAAGGTGGATCTCTCTCACACGTACCAACACAGACTATCCCCCAATTTAACTGATCCCCAAAGGTTTTTGATTAAATAGCGGAATAGAAAATATGATCCAAAAAAAGTGTATGTATATCACACGTACACAACCACACTAGGCCCCAATTACTATTGTTTGTACCCCTAAAAGGCTAGATGAGGAGTAGGGGGGGTATGGAACAGGCAGCACCCTCAAACCTTCAGAAGTATGAGATGAACCCCAACAACTTGGAAAGGTGGATCTCTCTCACACGTACCAACACAGACTATCCCCCAATTTAACTGATCCCCAAAGGTTTTTGATTAAATAGCGGAATAGAAAATATGATCCAAAAAAAGTGTATGTATATCACACGTACACAACCACACTAGGCCCCAATTACTATTGTTTGTACCCCTAAAAGGCTAGGAGTAGGGGGAGTATGGAACAGGCAGCACCCTCAAACCTTCAGAAGTATGAGATGAACCCCAACAACTTGGAAAGGTGGATCTCTCTCACACGTACCAACACAGACTATCCCCCAATTTAACTGATCCCCAAAGGTTTTTGATTAAATAGCGGAATAGAAAATATGATCCAAAAAAAGTGTATGTATATCACACGTACACAACCACACTAGGCCCCAATTACTATTGTTTGTACCCCTAAAAGGCTAGATGAGGAGTAGGGGGAGTATGGAACAGGCAGCACCCTCAAACCTTCAGAAGTATGAGATGAACCCCAACAACTTGGAAAGGTGGATCTCTCTCACACGTACCAACACAGACTATCCCCCAATTTAACTGATCCCCAAAGGTTTTTGATTAAATAGCGGAATAGAAAATATGATCCAAAAAAAGTGTATGTATATCACACGTACACAACCACACTAGGCCCCAATTACTATTGTTTGTACCCCTAAAAGGCTAGATGAGGAGTAGGGGGGTATGGAACAGGCAGCACCCTCAAATCTTCAGAAGTATGAGATGAACCCCAAAAACTTGGAAAGGTGGATCTCTCTCACACGTACCAACACAGACTATCCCCCAATTTAACTGATCCCCAAAGGTTTTTGATTAAATAGCGGAATAGAAAATATGATCCAAAAAAAGTGTATGTATATCACACGTACACAACCACACTAGGCCCCAATTACTATTGTTTGTACCCCTAAAAGGCTAGGAGTAGGGGGAGTATGGAACAGGCAGCACCCTCAAACCTTCAGAAGTATGAGATGAACCCCAACAACTTGGAAAGGTGGATCTCTCTCACACGTACCAACACAGACTATCCCCCAATTTAACTGATCCCCAAAGGTTTTTGATTAAATAGCGGAATAGAAAATATGATCCAAAAAAAGTGTATGTATATCACACGTACACAACCACACTAGGCCCCAATTACTATTGTTTGTACCCCTAAAAGGCTAGGAGTAGGGGGAGTATGGAACAGGCAGCACCCTCAAACCTTCAGAAGTATGAGATGAACCCCAACAACTTGGAAAGGTGGATCTCTCTCACACGTACCAACACAGACTATCCCCCAATTTAACTGATCCCCAAAGGTTTTTGATTAAATAGCGGAATAGAAAATATGATCCAAAAAAAGTGTATGTATATCACACGTACACAACCACACTAGGCCCCAATTACTATTGTTTGTACCCCTAAAAGGCTAGATGAGGAGTAGGGGGGGTATGGAACAGGCAGCACCCTCAAATCTTCAGAAGTATGAGATGAACCCCAAAAACTTGGAAAGGTGGATCTCTCTCACACGTACCAACACAGACTATCCCCCAATTTAACTGATCCCCAAAGGTTTTTGATTAAATAGCGGAATAGAAAATATGATCCAAAAAAAGTGTATGTATATCACACGTACACAACCACACTAGGCCCCAATTACTATTGTTTGTACCCCTAAAAGGCTAGATGAGGAGTAGGGGGGGTATGGAACAGGCAGCACCCTCAAACCTTCAGAAGTATGAGATGAACCCCAACAACTTGGAAAGGTGGATCTCTCTCACACGTACCAACACAGACTATCCCCCAATTTAACTGATCCCCAAAGGTTTTTGATTAAATAGCGGAATAGAAAATATGATCCAAAAAAAGTGTATGTATATCACACGTACACAACCACACTAGGCCCCAATTACTATTGTTTGTACCCCTAAAAGGCTAGATGAGGAGTAGGGGGGGTATGGAACAGGCAGCACCCTCAAACCTTCAGAAGTATGAGATGAACCCCAACAACTTGGAAAGGTGGATCTCTCTCACACGTACCAACACAGACTATCCCCCAATTTAACTGATCCCCAAAAGTTTTTGATTAAATAGCGGAATAGAAAATATGATCCAAAAAAAGTGTATGTATATCACACGTACACAACCACACTAGGCCCCAATTACTATTGTTTGTACCCCTAAAAGGCTAGATGAGGAGTAGGGGGGGTATGGAACAGGCAGCACCCTCAAACCTTCAGAAGTATGAGATGAACCCCAACAACTTGGAAAGGTGGATCTCTCTCACACGTACCAACACAGACTATCCCCCAATTTAACTGATCCCCAAAGGTTTTTGATTAAATAGCGGAATAGAAAATATGATCCAAAAAAAGTGTATGTATATCACACGTACACAACCACACTAGGCCCCAATTACTATTGTTTGTACCCCTAAAAGGCTAGATGAGGAGTAGGGGGGGTATGGAACAGGCAGCACCCTCAAACCTTCAGAAGTATGAGATGAACCCCAACAACTTGGAAAGGTGGATCTCTCTCACACGTACCAACACAGACTATCCCCCAATTTAACTGATCCCCAAAGGTTTTTGATTAAATAGCGGAATAGAAAATATGATCCAAAAAAAGTGTATGTATATCACACGTACACAACCACACTAGGCCCCAATTACTATTGTTTGTACCCCTAAAAGGCTAGATGAGGAGTAGGGGGGGTATGGAACAGGCAGCACCCTCAAACCTTCAGAAGTATGAGATGAACCCCAACAACTTGGAAAGGTGGATCTCTCTCACACGTACCAACACAGACTATCCCCCAATTTAACTGATCCCCAAAGGTTTTTGATTAAATAGCGGAATAGAAAATATGATCCAAAAAAAGTGTATGTATATCACACGTACACAACCACACTAGGCCCCAATTACTATTGTTTGTACCCCTAAAAGGCTAGGAGTAGGGGGAGTATGGAACAGGCAGCACCCTCAAACCTTCAGAAGTATGAGATGAACCCCAACAACTTGGAAAGGTGGATCTCTCTCACACGTACCAACACAGACTATCCCCCAATTTAACTGATCCCCAAAGGTTTTTGATTAAATAGCGGAATAGAAAATATGATCCAAAAAAAGTGTATGTATATCACACGTACACAACCACACTAGGCCCCAATTACTATTGTTTGTACCCCTAAAAGGCTAGATGAGGAGTAGGGGGAGTATGGAACAGGCAGCACCCTCAAATCTTCAGAAGTATGAGATTGTGTTCACTGTACCCCACAAAGATTGAGTTCACTGCACCCCACAATGATTGTGTTCACTGCACCCCACAAAGATTGTGTTCACTGCACCTCACAAAGATTGTGTTCACTGTACCCCCCAAAGATTGTGTTCACTGCACCCCACAAAGATTCTGTTCACTGTACCCCACAAAGATTGTGTTCACTGCACCCTAAAAGGATGTTGTTCACTGCACCCCACAAAGATTGTGTTCACTGCACCCTAAAA
This sequence comes from Pelophylax lessonae, assembly GCF_965119305.1. Classification (NCBI taxonomy): domain Eukaryota; kingdom Metazoa; phylum Chordata; class Amphibia; order Anura; family Ranidae; genus Pelophylax; species Pelophylax lessonae. Next base: position 65,482,448 of record NC_138774.1, read on the forward strand.
GGATGTTGTTCACTGCACCCCAAAAAGATTGTGTTCACTGTACCCCCCCAAAGATTGTGTTCACTGCACCCCACAAAGATTGTGTTCACTGCACCCCAAAAAGATTGTGTTCACTGTACCCCCCAAAGATTGTGTTCACTGCACCCCAAAAAGATTGTGTTCACTGTACCCCCCAAAGATTGTGTTCACTGCACCCCAAAAAGATTGTGTTCACTGTACCCCCCAAAGATTGTGTTCACTGCACCCCACAAAGATTCTGTTCACTGTACCCCACAAAGATTGTGTTCACTGCACCCCAAAAAGATTGTGTTCACTGTACCCCCCCAAAGATTGTGTTCACTGCACCCCACAAAGATTCTGTTCACTGCACCCCACAAAGGATTTTGTTCACTGCACCCCAAAAAGATTGTGTTCACTGCACCCCAAAAAGGATTTTGATCACTGCACCCCAAAAAGGATGTTGTTCACTGCACCCCAAAAATGATTTTGTTCACTCCACCCCAAAAAGATTGTGTTCACTGCACCCCACAAAGATTGTGTTCACTGCACCCCAAAAAGATTGTGTTCACTGTACCCCCCAAAGATTGTGTTCACTGCACCCCACAAAGATTCTGTTCACTGTACCCCACAAAGATTGTGTTCACTGCACCCCAAAAAGATTGTGTTCACTGCACCCCAAAAAGGATGTTGTTCACTGCACCCCAAAAAGGATGTTGTTCACTCCACCCCAAAAAGATTGTGTTCACTGCACCCCACAAAGATTGTGTTCACTGCACCCCAAAAAGATTGTGTTCACTGCACCCCAAAAATGATTTTGTTCACTGCACCCCAAAAAGGATTTTGTTCACTACACCCCAAAAAGGATGTTGTTCACTCCACCCCAAAAAGATTGTGTTCACTGCACCCCAAAAAGATTGTGTTCACTGCACCCCACAAAGGATTTTGTTCACTGCACCCCAAAAAGATTGTGTTCACTGCACCCCAAAAAGGATGTTGTTCACTGCACCCCAAAAAGGATTTTGTTCACTGCACCCCAAAAAGATTGTGTTCACTGCACCCCACAAAGGATTTTGTTCACTGCACCCCACAAAGATTGTGTTCACTGCACACCAAAAAGGATTGTGTTCACTGCACCCCAAAAAGATTTTGTTCACTGCACCCCAAAAAGATTGTGTTCACTGCAGCCCAAAAAGATTGTGTTCACTGCAGCCCAAAAAGATTGTGTTCACTGCAGCCCAAAAAGATTGTGTTCGCTGCAGCCCAAAAAGATTGTGTTCACTGCAGCTCACACACAGAAAAATGGATGTGGATCACTGACACCTGCCTATCTCCAATCCCACACCACACAGCAATATCGATTGTAGTTTGTAGAACACAGTTTCCCTAAAATTCAGCAGACTCTGTCCCTAACAGGATTGAGAAGAGATCGTAGATCAGGATTGAGTGCAGATTCACCCCACCCCCCACACAGCAATATCGATTGTAGTTTGTAGAAGACACTGACCCTATAATTCAGCAGACTCTATCCCTAAAATGCCTACAACTCGCCCTGCCTAAACACTCCGACCTGTCCCTCAATTCTATCCGGACACAAATGGTTTTTTCCTGCCTATCTTTCCCTAATCAGCAGCCAGCACATTGATGTGTGCTCTGTCCCTTAGCTAAGCAGCAGAATGACGCTGCTGCGGCGGCTGCCTCGAACTTATAAAGACTTGGTCACATGCTTCAGACGGCCAATCACAGCTACTAAGACATTTGCAGGCATGGCTGGGATGGCTTAAGGCACACCAGTTAAACGATTGTTGATTGGCTGTTGAAAGCCCGCCATGAAAAGAGCGCCAAAGCATGCAAAACCCGGAAATAAAACGACCGAACACGGATTTTTACCCGAACATACAGTAAAGTGTCCGTGTCCGTGTTCGGGTAAAAAAAATCCAATTATTCGGTACGAACACGAATAATACAGTCCGTGTTCGCTCAACACTAATTGTGTGTGCTGTTTACTAGCTTATCAAAACCAGAAAAGTGGATCCTGAAGAAGCCCTTGATTCGGGTGAAATGCGTTGATCTAGATCTATATGTACTAATCAATGCATTTTTTGCACAGGATCGTTATGATACATGTCTGATGCTGTCTAAAATGTTTTGAAAATACACATTTTTAAGGATTTTTTGAATTAATAAATTGTATTATGCTTTTAGAATTTAGTGTTTCTGTGTAGTATTGCATATCTGTGTAGCATTTTATTTTTTGTCGGGTTCTTAAAAAAATCCCCTTTTCCCCACTATCTCTTCCCTGTGATGAGATGTGGGGACCCTTTGTCTAATAATTAGCCTAGAAGGTCACTCTGTCATAATAATATGGTAAACCAGATTCACCCTGCCACAGTCAATATGGCACAGGATGTCCCCTATGAGTGATAGGAATAGAGCTGTGTCTGGTTCAAGTGTATTAACTTCCAAAAGGTGATTTAAGTTTGCACCAAGACCTTTAGTTAAAAAGTACACAATCTAGGTCATTTAGCACAATGCCTCGCTGCAGCCATTCCAGGTTTTGTAATCACAGGAGTGCACAAAAACGAATGATTTTATTATCAGAGTGAAGTGAGTTCATCTCTTCTATAGACAAATAATACAGTTGTTTAATGTTTCTGTAAACTAACATTTCCTATATCTTGGTATATATAGGATGGCCCAGGAAAAGGAACACTTCTCTATAGGGCCAGGACAATTGTAAAGCAATTGGTGCAGTCTTATGTCCTAAACTGAAGGACAACCCATCAGTATGCTTTACAATTATCAAGACAGGCATCTACCACTTAGCCCCATATTTTGATAGGACAGTCTAGCCTAGCCACTATGACAATCAGGGAGATTTACTAAAATGGTAACACTCAGAATCTGGTGCAGCTGTGTGTATTATCCAATCAGCTTCCAACTTAAGTTTGTTCAACTAAGCTTTGATAATAAAAACTGGAAGCTGAATGGTTTCTGTGCAGAGCTGCAGCAGGGTTTTCATGCTCCTGTTTTAGTAAAAAACCCCCAATGTGTAGTGCTAAGGAAATGTTGTAACCATGAATGGTAAAAGATAGATTTTTTTGATTTAACACTTTTGCTGCTGGGGACAAAAGTTTAAAGCTGGTTATACACTAATAAAATTTCCAAGAAAATTTGAATGAAAATTCTTAGGAAAATTCAGATGAAAATCCTCAGTATATTTGAATATTGTTCAAAAGTAGAAAATTTGTGTATTTCACTGCGCTTGGGATTCCGAAAATCGCCTATAGTGTTATATATTTCAGTGCTGCTACTTAAGTAATAAATCCCCAAAATTTTGTGACATTAATATTAGTGTACCAACGAATTATTGGTTGGTACACTAAAAATAATGTCACAAAATGTATTGTTCAAAAGAAGTTCAAGATTTTATTTGTTTGTTTTGTATTTATACTTGCTCCTTGATATGTTCATAAGTTTGCATGTATTAATATGACTTTTCAATAAACGTTTTTAAACAAAAAAAATATTTTATTTGCTTTTAGTTTTTGATTTTGGAATGAATGGACTTTACTGAGCTAAATCCACATATGCTGTTAGAAATTCGTACATTCAAGAATAATTTTCCATCCCTCTCCTTTGATTTTTCCCATCACTGTGACTGCGGTTGTAAACAAATTTTGATCTGAGCCCACTAATGATTTAAAAAAATGAATGAATGTTCTTACAAGATTCTTACAATGAAAAATTTTGAAAAAAAGTATACTACTGTATACCTAGCTTTAGTTGGAACAGGAATGCATCCAGATGACCAACTCAGTATGTTTTCCATCCTCTGCATTCCCTGCAGTCGCTTCAGCGACTATACACTTTTAACAAAGTGTCCCCTTGATTCTCCTGAATAAATTAAGAGCTATGATCAGTGGCTGACAAGCTGCTTTTTACAGCCATTCAAATAAAATGAGACCGACCCCTCTCTCTGCTATCACTGCTCCTCTATGCACAGCGTGCCCTGCCTGTCATTTTTCCCCATTGCTCTCTGCCTCTCTGGGTTCCCTATGTGCCCATTGATCTAACCCACCTCCTCAGGCTCCATCTCTGCTGTTTTCTGTCCTACATTTCCTTGCACCTCTCTCCCTGTCCGCTGTCGGCAGGTGTAAGTGCATAGTGGGAGGACCAGATCTTCCGGATTCCATCCCAGGGACATCCATACTTGCGGTTTCTGCAAACTTTCGATGCGCTTGGTGTGCAGCTGCGTTTGAACCTGCCCAGTCCCTTCATGGCCAAACCACCTATTTGGTGTCCTGATTTGTGGGGCTCAGTGCTCCCTTGAAGTCTTGCCCGGGTCCTGTGCCTGGGGTTTTCCTTGTAGGCTACTGTTGTCAGGCATCTTTGCCGTGCCTGCGCAGCGCCACCTATTCCAGCCTTTGAAGACTTGTCCACTATCATTATACTATGTGTAAAAAATGGTAGGCAGTACTGCACTGTAGTACTGTAGTGCTGGAAAGTTTCGGCTGCAATACAGGGTTGGGACGTGTATCACAGGTGAAACCCGGATACAGGTCGGCTTAGTAATATGGTGGGTATGCACAAGGGGAGGATTTAGAGTCCGTATGCGAGTCCCTGGAGAATAAAAAGGGTTAATTCAACCTGGAATCCAGTGAGGGATGAACAGGTCCGGGGTGGATCCAGGAGTGGATGGATGGATCGAAGGGAACTCAGGACTGCTGACAAAGGAGTGCGCATGCCCAGGATCGGACTTCCGCACAGACTCCGAAACGCGTTGTGAGCCCAGACTGCCCACACTTCCTGCCCACACTCCCGTGACGTCAGATGCCGCCGCAAGCCGCCGGCTGCCGCACCAGCCTCCTCACCGCTGGTCTTGGAGATCCGGAATACAAGAGTAGGCCTCTCCAGTCCTCCGGAACCCAGTGACTGCCTGGATGCCTGGAAGCTGCACACACCACCAGCCGCTCTCGGAGCGCCACGTCTGACTCGCTCACTTCCTTACCTATGTGTAAATTACTACATCTTTGCTGTAATAAAAATAACTTTTACCACACTCAAGAGGCACTTTCCCCTCCTTTTATTATACTATGTGTGTCTGCCATTAAGCTAAGGGTCTCTGATGAAGCACTTTGGAAAATTACAACTCAGCAAAACACGTTAGACCCATGCTATATACTGGATCATCAGCAGACTATCCATATTTGTGGACTGGATCTATTCTTTATGGCGGATTTGTAATTACATTTGTATTTTTGTGATGCTTATTATGTAATTTTTTTTATTATGTGTATACAATAAATTGGCTTTTAACTGTACCTTACTGGTGCTTTATTATGCTCACCTCTGCACACTCCACAACCTCAAAAGTCCCCTTTTCTTTATTGAGCAGGGTCTGATCTGTTTGTAGTTCATTTGAGCCCCAGATAATTCCCCCCTCTTTTGAGTTTTGCAGATCTTCAGGAAGTTTTTCATGTGTATCGACCCCTTGAATGAACACAGGAGTGCTCAATGTGTTCATAACAGAAAAGATAGAAATATGAGCCACATGTTTACTATCTCATGTTTGTGAATAAACAAAGAAGCACTCAGTACCAGGCAGTTCCTTGTTTATTAGTAAGCGCTTGACTGTAGAGAAGAAGGAGATTAGGGACTCTCAGTCCTTAATCTCTTTCTTTATCTCAAAAATGAAATATCAGGGGTCTGTTTAGAACCCTAATATTTACCAAAAGCCCATTACCACTACTCTTAAAAATAAATACCAAAATAAACCAGAAATAGGTCTCTTTCACATGGGCGGACTCTGCCAGTGGATCTGCCTACTCAGCGTGGGATCTGCCTGCTGATCCCCACTTAGCAGGCAGATGACAGGTCAGTGTTTACTAGGCTTATGCAGAGCTGACACAGACACAGCCCGCCTTCCTCTATGGAAGGTCGGATGTAACAGACCGCCTGTCGGTTTACATCCGACTGTCATCCACTCCAATCCACTAGACGGATGGTGAACAAATCCCCCATCTGTTTGTTTTTAGTGGATAGGATCAGATGTCGGCAGGTGTAAACTGACACATGTCCGTTTACATCCGCCACTCGATAGAGGGCAAAAGATGGTCTGATCAGGTCCACCTAAAAAACTGACAGGCAGACCTGATCAGTCTGTCTGTGTAAAAGGGGCCTTAAAGTGGATGTAAACCCCATTCATTAAATTTGACTTGGGTGCATATATCTGTAGTGTCTCTCTCCAAATCCCTAAATCCTGTTTCTTTCTGCTGCTCCGTTCCTCTATTATCAGCATGATAACTGACAAGTTCTCCAACACAGGAGATAAGAACAGCTGGAAATTTGTGTTGGGGTGGGTGCAAGGAGATAGATTAGCAGAGAGCTTGTCTAATCACAGCACTACTCTGCACGTTTCTTCCTTCATCTCCCTATGTGGAGGAGGGGGGGGGGGTGTGCCTTTCCTCCAATCAGCTGTCACACAGTGTATGCCAAGACTCCACATCCAGTGCTGGAACAGGAAGAAAAAATTCTAACACATTGTTCACTTTCTAAAAAGTGTAGAAAGCTGAAGACAGCAGATATACAAGTGAAACGTATGTAGGGAGATTTGTTTCATCTCTTTTTATCATCTGAGGCTGTTCCCTTCACTGGGTATATGTGAGGGTTCAGATCCACTTTAATAACAACCCTCTTCCCCCACAAACACACATACATATTACATACATCATCACATGTACTAGATAAATTGTAATAATGTACATTGTGTAAGGGCCCATTCACACCAGCTATTATGCATTATCAGGGCCAGTACAAGGGGTGGATAGGAGAGGCGGCTGCCCTGGGTACTGTGGTATCATGTGAGGTTCAGGTGGCACCACAAGGAGATTAGGATTAGTGGATTTGTGTTGGGAGTGGGAATATGGGGGGGCAGAAGGTAAGAATTGTTCCAGGAGGGGAAATTTGGGGAAGTGTGCTAGGAGTGGGGAAATGGGGGAAGGGGATTTGTGTTGAGAGGGGAAATGGGGGAGGAGGATTTGTGCTAGGATGGGGGATTAGGTGGGTTTGTGCTAGAAAATGTAATATGGTGGGGGGAAGGGGATTTGTGAATGGGGGGGAGGGGCAGCAGCGCTATCCCACGGTACATAGTCTACAATGTAACTCAGGCAGGCTTGATGGAAAACCTTGAAAAGTTTATTTATAAAAATTATATATAGTGATGATGATTAAAACATAATAAAATGTATTCCAAACCAGATCTGTGGCGTTGCTGGGGGTCACAGGATGACCGAGCCGCTGGGTGAGCCGGAACTGTGTAGATGATCACAGCAGGGAACCAGGCATAAGGGAGAAGGATCTTATGTGCCAAAAGCAGACCGGACCAGCCGGTAAGGTGGCATGGCTTCCTCCCACCCGATAGCGTGGCTGCTCGCACTGAAGCAGTGTAGACGTGCCGCGGAGCCGCCAACCAGAGGTATCCACAGCGGAGGCCGCTACTCGTAAGCGGCTTCAGCAAGCGTCGGGACCTGGCCTGGACAGCATCAGAGTTGCCGTGACGACATGTTTCGCACTGCTGTGCTTTGTCAAAGTCACGGGAGGAACAGCAACCTGAACATTTAAGGTGGAGGAGGGGGCGGGCACCCAGTGTCTCGATATCATCATTAACCCCTCAACATCCACTCTTATAAAAGATTTTTTAAAAAGGAACATAGATAAAAGCAATTGCTACTGCATAAACAGTTGGTAATGCTAGTGGACATATGCATTCAGTACTGGTACAAACATAAAACTGCAGATATGAGAAAGAGTAATAAAAAAAAAAAATAATAAAAAAATAAAAAACGCCAAAATAAATAAAAAAAAAAACGCATTATAAAAACGCATAAAAAAATAAATAAATAAATGCAAAATAGAAACAAAAATGACCGGATGCAAGGACAACAACAACAATGATGAAATATATGTATAACAAAGAAAAAAAAAATGCATAATAAAAACGCATTAAAAAAAAAAAAACCCACAGACAGATTACACAATTGTGTGTACCTCCAACTCCTCATTCAAGCCCCCAGGGGCCAAAGACCCAAATTTAAATATCCAAAAAGTCTCCCTCTTACATAGGAGGGAGAATCTCTCATTGTCAGTCAAGGTGCCTTTAGGGATGGATTCTATAGCCATTACCTCAAGCGCCTTAAGATCTTTTTTGTGGACTTGTAGGAAGTGGCGAGGGACGCTATGTTTATCGCACCCTTTGTGGATTAACCTCCGGTGTTCACCTATTCGGGTTCGCATTGTTCTTATAGTCAGTCCTACATATAATAAATTACATGGGCACTTCAAAACGTACACCACATAGTCAGTGGAGCAAGTGATGAACTGCTTGATCTGTTATTCCCTGCCTGACCCATCGCAGATCATGGTCCGTCCATGTTGGATGAACTGGCATGTTAGACAGCCCCTCTTCCTGCATTGGAACACCCCTGTTCGATTGTCAAAGAATGTTCTAATGTCCGATAGGGGGCCAGTCGTTGTGCTCTTGAGTTTGCTTGGTGCCAGAATGTTTTTTACCGTTCTGGCCCTGCGGAAGGTGATCTGAGGTGTAGGTGGTAAAAGGGGAGCCAATCTTTGATCTAATTTGAGAATGTTAAAATGTTTCTTTATAATTTTACCAATTAAAGAGAATTGGTCATTGAAGGTTGTGATAAACCTAACGCCATTGGTGTTCTTATTGGACGCTACAGATCCCTTGGGACGGCTGGAAACAATCTGTTCGTCAAACGCCTTCTTAACCAACCCAGATGGATACCCTTTCTCTAGGAATTTTTGAGACATATGGACTCCCTGAGAGAGGTACTCACTATCTTTAGAACAGTTTCTCCTCAACCTACTAAACTGGCCTCTCGGAATGTTATTCTTCCATGATGGGTGGTGACAGCTGGAAAAATGGAGGTAAGAATTACCTCCCACCGACTTCACATGATTCTTAATGATGAGGTTTCCATCCTCATGCGATAGGACCAGATCAAGGAACACCAGCTCATCCGCATCCAGAACATGGGTAAAAGTCAAACCCATATCGTTGTTATTGCAATGGGCCACAAAGGAGGAGAAGACATCCGGACCTCCATCCCAAATGAGCAGGACATCATCTATGTATCTGCCATAGTACACGAGATGTCGAGCAAAGGGATTGTTGGCCCAGATGTACAACTCCTCCCAGTGGCCCATGGTCAGGTTGGCATAACAGGGGGCAAAATTAGCCCCCATCGCTGTTCCTTTGAGTTGGAGATAGAAACGGTCCAGGAACGTAAAATAGTTATGTGATAAACAAAAATCCGTGCAGTCAACTATAAAATTGGCCTGCTCGGAATTGGCCTCCGAGCAGGCCAATTTTATAGTTGACTGCACGGATTTTTGTTTATGTAAGAGGGAGACTTTTTGGATATTTAAATTTGGGTATTTAAATTTGGGTCTTTGGCCCCTGGGGGCTTGAATGAGGAGTTGGAGGTACACACAATTGTGTAATCTGTCTGTGGGTTTTTTTTTTTTTAATGCGTTTTTATTATGCATTTTTTTTTTCTTTGTTATACATATATTTCATCATTGTTGTTGTTGTCCTTGCATCCGGTCATTTTTGTTTCTATTTTGCATTTATTTATTTATTTTTTTATGCGTTTTTATAATGCGTTTTTTTTTTTTTTTTTTATTTATTTTGGCGTTTTTTATTTTTTTTATTATTTTTTTTTTTTATTATTCTTTCTCATATCTGCAGTTTTATGTTTGTACCAGTACTGAATGCATATGTCCACTAGCATTACCAACTGTTTATGCAGTAGCAATTGCTTTTATCTATGTTCCTTTTTAAAAAATCTTTTATAAGAGTGGATGTTGAGGGGTTAATGATGATATCGAGACACTGGGTGCCCGCCCCCTCCTCCACCTTAAATTTTCAGGTTGCTGTTCCTCCCGTGACTTTGACAAAGCACAGCAGTGCGAAACATGTCGTCACGGCAACTCTGATGCTGTCCAGACCAGGTCCCGACGCTTGCTGACGCCGCTTACGAGTAGCGGCCTCCGCTGTGGATACCTCTGGTTGGCGGCTCCGCGGCACGTCTACACTGCTTCAGTGCGAGCAGCCATGCTATCGGGTGGGAGGAAGCCATGCCACCTTACCGGCTGGTCCGGTCTGCTTTTGGCACATAAGATCCTTCTCCCTTATGCCTGGTTCCCTGCTGTGATCATCTACACAGTTCCGGCTCACCCAGCGGCTCGGTCATCCTGTGACCCCCAGCAACGCCACAGATCTGGTTTGGAATACATTTTATTATGTTTTAATCATCATCACTATATATAATTTTTATAAATAAACTTTTCAAGGTTTTCCATCAAGCCTGCCTGAGTTACATTGTAGACTATGTACCGTGGGATAGCGCTGCTGCCCCTCCCCCCCATTCACTGACTTATGCTGAATCAGCATTAATTAGCAGCAGCACCACACGGTAATTTGACTTTATTCATTCCTGAGAGTGAGAGATATCACAGTTAGCGCTGGAAGTCCCTTTGTTGGAAGTGGATTTGTGCGAGGAGGGAACATTTTGAGGAACTTGATTTGTGCTAGTAGGGATGATTGAGTGGCATTTGTGCTAGGAGGGTAATTTTTTTTTTTGGGGGGGGGGATATGTGCTAGGATGGGGATTGGGGGAGGGAAATTTGTTCTGGGAGTGGGGATTTGGAGTGGGGGGAGAGTATGTGTGCTTGGAGGGGAAATTTGGGGGGGTAGAGGATTTGTGCTAGTAAGGGTTTTTTTTTTATTGGGGGGGAGGGGATTGTGCTGGGATCGTTTTGATAAATATTTGCACAGTTATCGCAGGACCTATAAAATCTGTAGAACCATCTTATTATTCTATCAGTCCTGTGCTTTCAGAAAATGTATAATTTTTTTTTGGGGGGGGGGGGGTTTCAAGCTCTGAAAGTATTAAGTGAAAAAGAATAAAATGAGATGGGAGAAGGTATGAGTGGGATACTCCAACTTAGAACTATGCACAATTTCTGAGGACAACTGACAGTATGCGGCAAGGCCGCTGCTTCACTCTGCCACTGAAGTGAAGATAGTGAAAATGATCCTGTTGTGTTGAAACTTCAGGGTCCTAACTTGGCACCCCCTTTCTCACTTTCTGTGTGCGCTAGCTTCCGTCCACTGACTCTCACCGGAGTGGTCCTCTTCCTGGCAGACCCCTGGCAAGCTCCCTGGTACTCACGGACAGTGTTTTTCCTAAGGGTTGCTCTACCACTTGCTCCACTGTCAGCTTCCTGGACCTCCTGGCTTAGCATCACACTCTGGCTCACTAGGCCGACTGCCTGTGACCACCTTCCACACTGACAGGAGGAGAGACAGCTGTCACCCTCCTCCTGGGACCTGGCTTCCCACCCAAAGACACCTTGTCATATGTGCCCCTGGCTTTTATGACCTATCCCAGGATGCACCCTGTTGTGCCAACCCACTGGGACAGCCACAAAAGCCTGTGTGTCACTGGCTGGGTTTCCTCCACTGACCAACAGGCTCTCCTATTGGATACAGTGGGGACACTCTCTCAGCCCAGATGAGTCGCAGAGCACGGTCAGTAGCTGAGCATGGTCAGTCGATGAGCACGGTCAGTCGCAGGTCACAGTCGCTGAGCACGGTCAGTCACAGGTCGCAGTCAGTCGCAGAGCAACAATCAGTTGCAGAGCACAGTCAGTCGCAGAGCCCAGTCAGTCGCAGAGCACAGTCAGTCGCAGAGCAATGGTCAGTCGCAGAGCACGGTCAGTCGCAGAGCATGGTCAGTCAATGAGCACGGTCAGTCGCAGGTCACGGTCAGTCACTGAGCACGGTCAGTCTCTGAGCACGATCAGTCGCAGTCAGTCGCAGAGCACGGTTGGTCGCAGGTCACAGTCAGTCGCAGGTCACGGTCAGTCGCGGAGCACGGTCAGTCGCTGAGCACGGTCAGTCGCAGAGCACGGTCAGTTGCTGAGCACGGTCAGTCGATGAGCACGGTCAGTCGCTGAGCACGGTCAGTCGCAGGTCACAGTCGCTGAGCATGGTCAGTCGCAGGTCGCAATCAGTTGCAGAGCACAGTCATTAGCAGGTCGCAGTCAGTCACAGAGCACGGCCAGTCACTGAGCACGGTCAGTCGCAGGTCACAGTCAGTCGCAGGTTGTTATATTCTCCGTGTTGTGAGAGACACAGGACTCTGATCTGGAACAACGGATGTTTATTCAGGACTCACTGTACACTCCAACATGCATTACAGGACAGCTCTGTATATATCAATGCATCTCTTACATGTCTCTAAGATTGCCACTCTGCCCCTTGACCCTTGTCATCACTCCTGGGTGGAGCCAGCCTTAAAGTAACAGTACATGTGAAACCCTTCAGTTATAACACAGGTCACAGTCAGTCGCAGGTCACAGTCAGTCACAGGTCACGGTCAGTCTCTGAGCTTGGTCAGTCACTGAGCACAGTCAGTCGCAGGTCACAGTCAGGTCACAGTCAGTCGCAGGTCACAGTCAGTCGCAGGTCACAGTTAGTCGCAGGTCAGTCAGTCGCAGGTCAGTCAGTCACAGGTCAGTCTAAGGTATTTTTTGATGGTTCCCTTTTCTTCATTGACTCTTTAAGCTGCTTGGTCTCCACTGACCCACCTGGTTATAGGTAGAAGGTAGCTAGCACCTGTAAGGTAAATGTTAATATGCTATCACTTTAACAGTGGACAGAAAATAGGTCACAAGCAACTCGGTTGCAAATAAAATAGGTGTATTATGACAAGGTAAGGTACCCAAAGCACAAACCAATAAATGGGCAAAGATCATGTTAGAATATGTTAGGCTAACTAGTTTGAATGCTAGCCTTAAGTAAAGAAGTTAGCTTAGACCACATTAACGGTAAACCAAACTAACATGGATTACATGGCATTAATAAGGAACAGTGAGGTAAATAATAACATGCCCTCGGCCATCCTGGGATTCTTCCTCCTGATTGGCTGAGATACAGTCGTGGCGCCATTAGCTCTCGCAGCTGTCAATCAAAGTCAGTGAGCCTATCAGGAGAGAGAGGGGGCGTGGCTGAAATGCAACTCTGTGTCTGAATGGACACACAAAGTTTGCAGCTTGGCTCCGGTGCCCCCATAGCAAGCTGCTTGCTGTGGGGGCACTTGATAGGAGGGAGGGGCCAAGAGCACGAACGAGGGACCCAAGAAGAGGAGGATCTGGGCTGCTCTGTGCAAAACCAACTGCACAGACGAGGTAAGTATAACATGTTTGTTTTTTATTTCTTTTTTTAAAAACGAGACTTTACAATCACTTTAAGCTGGCTGTGTGTAATGGCTGATGGGCTGCTGCTAAGTTAGGAACAGTCTACTACTTTATAAAACAAACAAAAATGATGCTGCACTGCTATCAAATGAATATACTAATGTGTCTCTGTAAATAAAATAATAGTGCCAAAACCGCAAAAAATATACTTGTCAAGCTTTTGTGCTCAACACAAATATAAATCAGTAAAAACAGTCCGTACACTCGTAGACAGGTGCAGTCTGCTTTTTCCACTGCGGGTGGAACTCAAACCACAGCAGCATTACAGAGGCAGAGGAAGGAACGTGGTTCTTCTATGGCTTTTTGTGTCACTGAAGTCACATGTGATATTGGTGGCTATCTTGGGTCAGACAGAATCTAGTTAAGACCCTGGCTTCCAGCCTTGGCATGCATTTCACATGTTTGTAATGTAGGGTCAGGTTACCCGTCTGTCAGAAACAGTGCTTAGTCTCAGGGAGAGGTTCCAAATGAGTAGGAACAGTGCAGGTCATGCCATCCTTTCTGGAAGCCTCCCCACTTGTGTACAGACCAGCCAAGCTGTGTTCCGCCCCTCAAGACGGGCACTGTCAGCACACCTGAGACCTACTGAATCTGCTCATCATTGTGATCCTGGGAGCATGCCCGGTTGGATGGTCTTCCTTCTTTGCTTGTTGTGTAATGCCGAACTTAATTTTTAATACAATTCTGTTTACTGCAACTGGACTTTGAGTGTTTATTGCCGTCGCATCACACTGCACCTCCCCACACACCTGTGATAAAATCTTGTGCTATTTCTTTTTTAGTTAGAGTTGTCCACATAACTCTAGTGCTGCACGGAATTCACAGGAGAAGAGAGCCGCTCAGGTGTGTATAGTCTAATGATCAGCGGTCGGGTACACGTCAGATCCGCAACTCCGGCAACAATGTTCACACAAACTATGACAGACTGCACTCCAACTTGAAACGATAACGATTTATTGATCAAGATGACAGACAAATATTGTGCAGAGACAGGACCAAGGTTAACGTGTTTCACTGAATTGGATCCGCTTAGTCATAACCATGGATATGACTAAGCGGATCTAAGTCCGTGAAACGCGTTAACCTTGGTTCTGTCTCTGCACAATATTTGTTTGTCATCTTGATCAATAAATCATAGTTTCAAGTTGGAGTGCAATCTTTCATCGTTTGTGTGTCCAGTGCTGCACGCCACAGTGACAATCACACGTGCTGCATCTTAGTGCTCATATATACTGTATGCTCTCATCTTCAGCATACAACCCACATTATTCAGGTCATAAAACACATGGATATATATACGGGGAGATATTCTGTAGCTAGTTGTCCCTCTTCCTTCTTTTCTTTCTTCTTTCCTACCTTCCTTCCTTCCGATCCCTCACAGCATAACTGGTTAAAGCTAGCAAACTTCTAAAAGTTGCTGTGATTTGTAAGAAATGTTTGCAGAAAATGCTTTCAACTGATCCCAATCAGTTTTAAACATATTGGATTTTTCAACTTTTTCTCAAATTTAAAAATATACCTTTATTACAACAATCATATTATTACAATTAGGTAATGTTATTTTCTCTATTGTTTCTAAGCACCATGGTATTAGCTGGAATCCCTCTGTAAACTAGTAGATACTCAAGCAGCAGAAAACCAATCTTTCCTATTATTGAATGAATGAAATAATGTAACAGATTGTGAAAAATTCTAGCTCTAGTACTGTAGGCAATTTTTCATGAGATTCATTTATTCTGCATCTAGAAACTGCAGATGCCTGCTGCTTCCTCTTCTTCTGTCCCGTTCTGCTCTCCATTTCCTTTACCTTTATCTCCCCTGTTTAGAACTCATGTGAAGATGGATGGAAACCCTCTGTTACCACTTCTTGGAGTCAGAGCTACCAATGTTTTTTTTTTTAAATGTATACTAAAAACTTAATTAAGGTTTATCGTAAGACATTAAAGTGACATTAAACAATATCCTTATTCTATAAAAATAATCCATGACACACACACTACATAATAGCCCTGTAATCCATTTTTTTTTTTTTTGTGTTTTTCAAGAAATTTTATTCAGGTTTTAGAATTCCAACAAACATTTAATAGTCGGTATGCATAATGTAGGCATATCCATAAATTGGTTGAAGAGAATTCACAATCTAACCAAGTATAGAAGTGAGAAATAGATCAAATGCAAAGGATTAGATGAGCTGAAGGAATGAGACCTTGAGTAGGTTAGCAGGCAATTTTCATCAGAGGCCTTGAAACCTCACACTAGAGTAGATTCCGAAACCAATGATTGCTTAAAGATGGTCATATACTGAGTCTCAAGGATCAGCCTTACAAACTTAGGGTCCTTTCACACGAACGATCTGATCAGATCCGCCTGTTAGTTTTTTAGGCGGACCTGATCGGATCCTCCATGCATCCCTATGGGGCAGCAGATGTCAGCGGAGACATCTCCGCTGACACCCACTGCTATCCAATTCCAATCCTGTCCATGAGATCCAGATGGATGGAAACCCTATTTTCCATCCGTCCAGTGGGATCGGATGAGAACGGACAGGCGGTCTGACAGCGGGGATCTGACAGCTTCATCTCTGCACACAGAGCGGAGACGGAGCTGTCATCCGCCGGCTCAGCGGGGATAGGCGGATCGACCCCCCGCTGAGCAGAACAGAGTCCACCGGAAAGGACCTTTAGGTGTTAAGAAAGAGAAAGAAAAAAAAAAAAGGAAAAAGGCGGGAGTACGATAATATGAGATGTAAAGCATCTGAACTGGATGAGGTACCCTGGACATGAACAATAGCCTCTGTGTGGAGCAAGGAACAGGGCCTAAGAACTTGAAAGCTGGGGTGTCATGTGTTCGCCTAGCTTTATGTGAAGGCTGTGTGGGAAAGCCTTGTACAAAGTCTACCAGACAGGGCAGTGGAAAAAAGGAAAGAAAAGAAAAAGGGGGGATGGAAAGATGGGGATAGGGAAGGTTAGGGTACTTAATAAGGAAGCAAGGAGAGGGAGAGATGGGGCAGGGTTAGTGGGAATATATTGGAAGGCAGGGGATCAGATATATCCGTTTGTGAGGGTAAAACAGGGAGAAAAAGAGAGGGGGGGGGGGGTATAATGAATTACCATCCACCCTTCCAAAGCCAGACAATGGGGGTAATCATGAGTGAACCACAGCTTGGGCGTACCCTGCTGTTTCCACAATATGGACTGTAATCCATTTTTAAAAAATTGTTTATTACTGTGTTTTTCTCCTTGTAATGTCCTCTGTGTGCTCCTAAATCTCTTCTTGTACCCCTCACATAGTCCATAGTCCATTGTCCAACTACAGTCCTACATACAATGGGGCCATGGAGAACAAATATAACCCCCTCTAACGGAAAGTCAGCTCACAGCAGCAAAAAATATAGAAAAAAAAGGAATTTGGAGATTCAAAGGAGGCTGAGAGCAATAGAAGGGACTTTTTTGAGTTAACAATACATACTTAGATAATAAAATAATTATTTTACACCAGAGCTTAGTATCACTTTAACAAACATTATGAAAAAGAAATACCCATTAAGTTCCATGTTTCAATAGTTTTTATTGAATTTAATAAAACAGGTGACAGAGATAAAATCTGTGGTTACAATATCAGGATATATGTCAAAGTACCCTTTGAGTTCCAAAATAAAGTATAATAGTTTATTAAAAAAAAGTAGTAACCTCTATTTCCAGTTTTTAGACACAGACCTCCTAATATGCCTATGCATTTTATTACACTGTATTATCCAAGCAGATTATGATTTAAATCAACCTTCAAGTAATAAGGTAAATACACTGTTTAGATACATACAGTATATGGAATCTGCTTTCCTTGCAAAACAAAGTTTTTCTTTATCCAGCTAGTACAGAGATTTACAAAGCCCTGCCAGACAGCACAAACAGATCGCTGACCTCAATTTTATCTATTACTGATACGCAATATAGCTTTGGGCACCTCATAGCCGCCAGCCTGTGATTGGACAATGAGGAATCAGTGGCATTGAGCTCATCCTTCTCCTCCTATTGGAATGTTATTTGTCCTATGTGCATGCTGGAGAGTCTCAAAGGGTAACCCCCCTCTTCCAGTGTACTGTGCGAGAGTTACCAACAGATATCAACAGATTCTAGAGATAATACATATTGCAATCTGTGATGTTTTATATCTGCCTGGAGTTCAGCTCTATCTTTTTAAAAAAAATAATACTGATATAATACTTATACTGTATGTACAATTGAATATGAAATGATCTACATGGGCTACATATATATATATATATATATATATATATATGTAGCCCATATACCTAGGTAGGTGCTAGGTAAAAGCATTGTTTGCTCCATCTGCTTATCAGGGGAGCCTGATCAGTAGTTTTGCCTGTTACATGTGTCCATGTGTGATTCACTTGGTCTGAGGGAGTGTCCCCCACTGTATCCAATAGAGGAGCCTGTTGGACAGAGGAGGAAACCCAGCCAATGACACACAGGCTTTTGTGGCTGTTCCAGAGGGTTGGCACAACAGTGGTGCATTCTGGGATAGGTCATAAAAGCCAGGGACACATGTGACAGGGTTTCTTTGGGCGGGAAGCCAAGTCCCAGGAGGAGGGTGACGGCTGTCTCTCCTCCTGTCAGTGTGGAAAGTGGTCACAGGCAGTCGGCCTAGTGGACCTGAAGTGTGGGGCTGAGCTGTGAGGTCCAGAGGAAACTGACAGTGGAGCTAGTGGTAGAGCAACCTGAGGAAAAACAGTGTCCGTGAGTACCAGGGAGCTTGCCAGGGGTCTGCCCAGGAAGGGGACCACTCCAGGGAGAGTCAGTGGACAGGAGCTAGCACACACAGTAAGTAGGAAAGGGGGTGCCGAGTTATACCCTGAAGAGTAACCTAAAGCATAGTTCACTTTTTATATCTTCACTTCAGTGGCAAGGTGAAGCAGTGGCCTTGCCGCACACACTACAGCTAGATGTCCTCAGTTTTTTTGCATGGTTACTAAGTTGGAGTATCCCACTCATCCCTTCTACCATACCAGTTCCAAATAAAATAGAAAAAAAAACACAAATCCCCTGGACTGTTCAAGGGGGCAGTGCTATATATATATATATATATATATATATATAAACATTTATACATACCCACACATACTGTGTGTATATATATATATATATATATATATATATATATATATATATATTTTTTTTTTTTTTCACTGTGTTAGAGCGAGGTTTTTCGGTTTGAAACTCAATTGACAAGTACAATATAAAGTTGAATAGTCCAATTGATTACCGAGGGAGGAAGCACAGTTCATAGTGACGTGGAATGTTTCCGAATCCACTCGTTTCTGGGGTAAGGTCTAGGTCTTGTGGGTCTACCGGTGATTTCAAGGTGAAGTTCTGTAAAATTGTAGTGAAAAACAAGAAGAGCTCCATTTTTGCAAGACCTTCACCCACACAGATCCGCTTTCCTGTGAAGTGAAAGAGAATTATAAATGGCTAAAAAAAACAATTACTGATGGCATTTAGTGCAGTAATCTGTGAAGCAGATTAGATGCTTGGATTCAAGAAGTAGTGTAATGGATGTAATTGATGGTTTAGTAAAATGCCTATTTCTACAGTATTATATACAAGCTCATAAACCATTTATACCCATTTATGGTATTTTATGCTATAGTGCTGTTATGCTAATATTGAAGTGTCAGTTCTAGGGAGATATTGGCAGTTTAAATTGGAACTATGCTTAAGTTGTAGGGGGGATCTCACCCTAATGTGCAAGTATGCCTAACATTGTTGAACAATATGGCAGACTTGACCTCCTCCAGCAATGACAGGTCCCCATTTGCTGCCATGTGACCCTGTTCTTCTTTGGCCACTGGGAGCTCAGAAACAATGGGGTTAATTTACAGTACTAAAACTGGAAAGTGAAAAATCAAGTTCAGCTGTACATGGTAGTAAATCAGCTTTTAACTTCAGCTTGTTCAATTATTTCCCTTTCAGATGGAGCGGAAGCCATCAAGCGGATCTGCCTGCTCAGCGGGGAATCTCTCCACTGATCCTAGCTGAGCAGGCGGATGACAGGTCTCAGCCAGCTGTTCTCTATGGGGTGGTCGGATGTAAACGGACCGCCTGTCTGTTTCCTTCCGACTGTCATCCGATCCAATATAACAGATAGATGGGGAATGTATTCCTATCCGTCTGTTTTTAGTGGATCAGATCTGATGCCAGCAGGTGTCAGCAGACACATGTCCACTGGCATCGGCCGCTCCATACAGAACAATGGGTGGTCTGATCGGGTCTGCCTGAAAAACGGACAGGTGGATCCGATTGGTCCGCTGGTCTGAAAACGGCACTTAGCTTTGACAGAAAACCTGAAAGTTCATTGGTTTCTATGCACAGCTGAACCAGATTCCAACCCCATTGCAATCTCTGTGCAATGCTGGAGACAGAAAAAAGACACCCAAAAAAGGAGACATACAAAATCTCTGTTTTAAAAAGTCCTACCCCCTAGCAACTTTTTTTTTCTCCACATCAATTTGGTTTGAAATCACCCCTCCGTTTCTTGTACTACTCAGGAATTGTCAATAGTGGAGTTGGCCTTACTATCCTAGTTGATGTTTTCCTTTAGCTTACATTGCAATAAATATAATGAAAGTCTAGCTATTTCTGCACTCCTCCTGGCTACCTTTATTTTAACTACCAGGTGAAGCATATTTTATGATTGAGTATCTTGTTTACTTACTTGTGTGGTTTATAATTTATTTTAAGGTATGCTTTTTACCAGAGCTTTTTTTCCCTCAGAGAATAGGTGCAGGGACTCCCCCCTTCTGAGTCACCCCTTATATGCTCCCCCTACCCACCGTTGAACACGTGCCCAAGTCCCACCCCCTACCCACCTCCCAGTACTGCCCCTTTTAGAGAATACAGAACCAAATATCAATTGTGGTGCTAAATAATTTATTTGTATTTTCATAATGATAACAAGAAAAGCAGTAAAATAGATCCCCTGCAGCCAGCAGCAATAGAACCCCCCTTCCCCATCGACAACAGATCCCCCAAGTAACGATAGAATCAACCCCAGCAACAAAAGATCCCCCGCAGCAACAATAGATTCCACCCTTGCCACAATGGATCCCCCATACAGCAACAATGGACCACCCACAACAAAATACCACACCCAGCAACAAATGATTCACCCCAGTAACATTAGAGCCCCCCCATAAGCAACAACTAATCTCCTAGCAGCAAGCATCAATAGATCCTTCGCAGCCAGTAATAATAGACCCCTCCCTCAACAGTAGAACCCTCCCAGCAACATAAGAATAACAATAGATCCCCCACCAGCAAAACTAGACCCTCACACAAAAATACACCACCACCTGTCACAATAGATCCTCCAGGAGCCAGCATCAATATACCCTCCAGCCTACCCCTTGCCATTACATTCAGTGCTGGAGGTGCCGGAACTGCGTTCCCCCGCGTTCCTGGTGAAAAAAAGCCCTGCTTTTTACATACAGGAATGCTACCTGAGCAAAGCATTTCTTGTAGCTGTAATTTCAGACCAAGAACATTTCCCTTTTCCATGAATCTGTTACTGTTCATACCAGGGTAAGTGGGGATACTTATCATCTTCTAAAATACGTGTATTTAGGTATGGGGTTAAATATATATATATATATTTCTTTTTTAGTGGATCCTCCATTTATGTGCTCCCATACTTGCTCAGGGAATTGTTGTCTCCTTTGGTGCCTACAGTATGCCCTACTCCTGTCTGACAAGGGTCACACATGGGTGTTCATACCATACCTCATTAGTAAGTTATTGAAAAATTATTTTTTGTTGTAAAAATGTTATTATATGTTAGTCATTTTGGGAAATTTGTATATGTTTAGAATGGATTTTAAAATTCCTCCTGGGGAAGCAGGATTCTGTGAAACATGTTGAGGACAAGGATGATGCAATTTACATAGTGACATCTAAGTGCTGCTGAAAATTAGTGATATGGGAGTTCTCCTTTCTGGTATATGGGTGAACTGTATATGCATATTTTCTTATGTCCTGTTGTTTTTAAGACGGTTGTTCAATGCACCTTTACTTTATATTATATTGTTGTTGTGGTCCATCTATAAAGTCCTGGAGCCTTCCTAATACATTTTTTCCAGTAACATGGGATGTGGTGCCCCTAGTACAATTTCTCCCATCCCTATCCCACTTGAATTTAGAGGCAGTAGCTATTCTCTGGATTACAGGCTATACAGTAAGGGCTCTTTCACACGGGCGGTCCGATCAGATCTGCCTGTCAGTTTTTTAGGCGGATCTGATCGGATCCTCCATGCAGCTCTATGGGGCAGTGGGTGTCAGCGGAGACACCTCTGCTGACACCCGCTGACACCCGTATCCGATCCTGTCCGTGAAATCTGGACGGATGGAAACCCTATTTTTCCATCCGTTCAGTAATCGGATCGGATCGGATCTGATGAGAGCGGACAGGCGGTCCGCTCTCATCCGATCCCCCATAGAGGGCAGCGGGGGCTGAGACACCTCCCTCTCCGCTCTGCAAGCGGAGACGGAGCTGTCATCCGCGATCCCCGCTGAGCAACACAGATCCGCCTACGGAGGCGGATCGTGTGAAAGAGCCCTAATGCACCTAATAAAGTGTTACTAAATTCACAATTGTAAAATCAGTCTGTATATCAGTGGTGGCTGGTGCATTGGGGGTGCTGGGGCGCCACCCCCCCCTATCCATGCGTCCGGCCCCCTAATTTACATGCTGGGCGCCGAACGCATGGATTCCAATGTTTGTTTGTTTTTTTGAAGCACGTGATTAGAGCCAGAGGCTTTAATAGGCTTAAAAAAAGAGTTGTGTGACAATAGGGAATGAATATTCACTATTATCATACTGGTTCTCCTCCCAGCCAATCAGGTCCTGAGACCAGTTTCCCGATTGGCCGAAAGGAGAGGCCATGCTATTGACCAAGGAGGAGGGGGGAGACGCAGGGGAAGCTGCCGCCACCGCTGCTGGGGGAAGCCGCCTCTGCCTGCCCTCCTCCTCAGTCCAGGAGTGAGCCGGCGATGGGGGGGGGTGGTATGGTGTATGGTGGAAGTCCAGGGGGACAACCAAAGAGAAAGAGTAGCCAATGTGTTTCAGGGTTTCAGCGACAAAAAACGCCCCCCCCCCTCCATCAGGGCATGATTGAAAACAATGTGAATGGACTAAAAGTAAATTCGATCTTTAACCACTTCTGGACCGAAAGGATTTGCCCCCTTAATGCCCAGGCCATTTTTTGCGATTTGGCACTGCACTACTTTAACAGAAAATTGCACGGTCGTGCAACACTGTACCCAAATAAAATTGGTGTCCTTTTTTTCACACAAATAGAGCTTTATTTTGGTGGTATTTGATCACCTGTGCGATATTTATTTTTTGTGCTATAAACAAAAATAGAGCGACAATTCTGAAAAAAAAAACAATATTTTTCACATTCTGCTATATAACATTTCCAAAAAAAATGTAAAAATCAAAATGTTTTAACATTTTATGCAAATGTGTTTTCTGCTACATATTTTTGGTAATAAAAAATCGCAATAGGCGTATTTTGATTGGTTTGCGCAAAAGTTATCGCGTCTACTAACTACGGGAAAGATTTTTATTGTTTTTTTTTCTTCTTTTTACTAGAAAGGGCAGCGATTTTTAGCGGGACTGCGACATTGCAGTGCACAGATCGGGCCCCTAACTTACATTTTTGACACTTTTGGGGGACCAGTGACATTACTACAGTAATCAGTGCTAAAAATATGCACTGTTACTGTAATAATGCCATTGGCAGGGAAGGGGTTAACCCAGGGGCTATCAAAGGGTTAAATGTGAACCTAGGGGAGTGATTCTAACTGTATGGGGGTTGGGCTTGTGAAATGATCACAGGACCTCTGTGATCATTCCAGTGAGAAGAACGGTCAGCTATGTTTACAACAGCTGACCGTTCTTCTCTCTCAGCGGGGAGCGATCGCGGGTGGCAGGCGGCAATCGGAGCTGCCTGCCCCGTGCATCAGAGTCCCCGCTGCTGAGTGGGGGCGGGAGCGCGCCGCCGGTGGTGCACACTCGCCCTCTAGCTGCAGGTGCGCGACCAATGTATACCTACGGCAGTTCGCGCAGGAGGGCCAGCCTGCCATAGTATTTCTGTGGTGGGTGGTCCGAAAGCGGTTAATGTTATTTTTCCCAGTGCAATTACAAGCACAGGCCTTGTCAGCAGCTGGTTTGGCTGGCTATTGAAATAAAGTTGTATCTGGACCTCTTAGCAGTGGTATGGCACTTCAATTTCCATTTTTGGTATATTCAAGGAGACAATGGAGATCATTTGTGGTGTAGAATCCACCTGCCCAGAAACCAGATTATTTACATCAACATCAGTTCTTTAAGACAGTAATATCAATAAGATAACCTTATGGGTCCAGCACTATTTTCCCACATTTCTCAACTATCTTAAAGTTTACAGTGGCTCAGCTTTCTTCTTTTTGATGAAAGATGAATCCTCTGTTCTCTAGTCAATTAAAATTGCCTGCGGTTTCAATCATCAAATTGAGCAATACCCAAATTCTCTGAATATTTATGCATTCTGAGTGCCATCACATCATCTACAAGGTGCAATGATACTGGTAATACTATGTGTGTAGTACTGTAGATGGCACACATGCGGGTATGTTGATCCTACAGTATATAGTGATGCATACCTGAAGAGAAGGGCATGTATCCATCATTCCTACAGAACTTCCCATTTTCATCCAAGAAATGTCCAGGATTAAACTCATTGGGGTATTTAAACTGCTTGGGGTCTCGAAGAACAGAGCTAAGCACGGTATACACAGTGGTATCCTAGAAAAGTTTATATGATGTTATATAAGATGTTAAAGTATAAATTTAGTAAGGTCAGTCATTGACTCAGTGTCTTTTCTGAACACTGAGAACTATATAATCACACCCATATGAGTACTATAAGAGTTGTATTGATCATTGTGTTCAGACACCTGCATACTTCCTACTGGATACCAACAAGACAAATATGGATTTGCTCTTGCTTTGTTCAGTTTGGGTTTTAGCCTAAGCTAGTACGTCTCATTTGATTATTACTGGGGTCATAATGTTTTTATGCCAAGAAAATGTGTGTCCCTAAAATAAGTGAAAAATATAAAAAAAAACTGTTATTTATACAAAGAGATCATATAAAACAAAACCAAAGAAATTCCCAGCTTAACTTACTGACCAGCCTGCAACCAACCCAGTTGTCCTGTCTAACAGGAGACAGAGCAAGTTGGTTGCAGGCTGGTCGGTAAGTTGAGATGGGAATTTCTTTGGTTTTGTTTTACATGCATTGCCCTCCCATGTGCTCCTTGCTACAAAGGCCAGTTATAGGCGAGGGCACTGACCATTTATTTGTAGGAAGATCATATAAGCCTGATATATGGCAGAATATAAAGTGGCATGCTTTCATATCTTCATATTAAAAATGTACCTAGGCATTTGGAAATAGATGTAGCACCCTCCTAGGTAGGTGCTAGGAAAACCCATAGAGGGGGGCCCTGCCTGCTTATCAGGGGGGTTTGCTTGTTCAGCTAGGCTGTCATGTGTTCCCAGGTGTGTCTGTTGAGCTTAGGGGAGTCTCCCCACTGTGTCCAACCAGGGCTCTTATTGGGAAGTGGAGGAAACCTGACCAATAGCACACCAGGGCTTGTATCTATCCCAGAGGGCAGAATCTGCAGCAATGCATCCTGGGATGGGGTATAAGTATGAGGGGAGCACATGACAGGGTGTCTTTGGTGGCAAAAAGAGTCCCGGGAGGAGGGTGACGGCTGTCTCTCCTCCTGTCAGCGGGAAGTGAAGGTGTCCTTGGCGGTCGACCTGAAGGACAGAAGGTTAAGCTGAGCTGCAGAGAGGGATCCAGTGTGCTGAGGACCAAGTAGAGCTGCTGGGGCAGAAGTTTCCAGGAAAGCAGTGTTGTGAGTGCTGTAAACTGCCCAGGGGTCTGCCTAGGATAGGGGACCACTCCAGAAGGTCGGAGGGATCCAGGAGCCAGCTAAGCAGTAGAGAGGACTTGGAAAGGGGGTGCCAGGGATTAAGCCCTGAAGATAAGTGTGTGTAAAAGAGGGTGCCGGTGCGGGCCCTGAAGTGAAGAGGGGTCAAGGAAGCTTTAATTAGGACTTTGTGCCACATGAAAGTGTCAGAAGTCAGTACAGCGTTAACAGACAGCAAGTCAGTGTTAACCAGCGTCAACCGGTGTTTACCAGTATTTAGCCAGCGTCAAGTCAGCGCCAACAGGCGTTTTTCAGTTGTCCCACTCAAATTGTGTATACTTGAGCCAGAGGAGTATCCCACTCATCCCTTCTCCCATCCAAGTTCAAAATAAATACAAAAAACCCAAAAGATACTGGACTGTTCCTTGTCTCAGTGCTCACACTTGGAGAACAAGCTTAAATGTGCTGTTGATACTAGCGGTAACCCAGGCGGACCCTCATCCAGCAAAATGGCTGGGAATCCTACTACACTTAGATATAGTTAATGACTGTATCGTCACAAGTATGCATTTTTTTTACATTTCACAACAGGTAGATAAACTTGGTCTTAGCCCTAAGCCCCACTTTAGTTAAAACCAAACGTGAATACAGTTAGTATACGTGTGTTTGTTTATTTATATAGGATAAAGAGAAAAATGCAGTAACCAATAAAGACCAGGCACAATCAACTATTTACTGATCTAGCTTCAGAAAAAGTGAAATCTGATAGGTTGTTATGAATTATTGCACTTCTAATACCCCTGCTTTGTGTACTGCCTAAGTAAGCTAACCAAAAATACTAGGCTGACACATAATGTTTTACCTTTGGAATGATGAAATCTCGGAAATGCACATCACATGTCACTTTGTGTGGGACTCCCATTGGGACGACGTCAACGAATCTCTGAATCTCATGGATCACAGCCTCCGTATATGGCATACGAGACCGATCTTCAATACAAGGAGCCCGGTTCCGGCCAATGACATGGTCTATCTCTTTGTGGATGCGTTCTGCAAAAATGAGAGCCAATGGCAGTTTATTTAAAGCTAAAATATTGTTAATTTAATCATATGATTTTGTTATCAGAAACCTCTGAATTCATTAAAAAAAATGTAAATGTCTATAACTGAATAAACTTGAATGGCTATTTGACAGCCACTTACAGTAAATGGCTTATCTAATGTTTTATAACATGAGAACTAAATGTTGCCAGATTGAATGATAGTAGTTCTTTATTTAGTATTTTTTTTTATATACGAGTAGTATAAATGACTGATCTGACTATCTACAGACTCAGTATCTCACAAAAGTGAGTACACCCCTCACATTTTTGTAAATATTTTATTTTATCTTTTTATGTCACAACACTGAAGAAATGAAACTTTGCTACATTGTAAAGTAGTGAGTGTACAGCTTGTATAACAGTGTAAATTTGATGTCCCCTCAAAATAAGTCAACACACAGCCATTATGTCTAAAAGGCTGGCAACAAAAATGAGTACACCCCTAAGTTAAAATGTCCAAATTGTGCCCAATGTGTCAATATTTTGTGTGGCCACCATTATTTTCCAGCACTGCCCTAACCCTCTTCCACTCCTCCATGACGACATCACAGAACTGGTTGATGTTAGAGACCGTACGCTCCTCCAACTTCCGTTTGAGGATGCCCCATGGATGCTCAATAGGGTTTAGGTCTGGAGACATGCTTGGTCAGTCCATCATCTGCCTCTCACAGGAAGTGGAAGAACTGGATTGTGGGAGATATAGTTCTAAATCGAGAGCAGACTGTTATCTGGATTGCTGGGGGAACTATTCTCCCAGGAAGCAACGGGGAAGCGAAAGGACCATGGGAGAGACTATAAATCTATCTGCTCCACAGTGTGAACACTCTCTTGCTTCCAGGATCCAGTGAGTGTGGATCAGCCTGTTGTGTGCGTACAGGATTGTTGGTGACTGAGACCTAGTACACGAGGCCTAACCCACGTGCGGAGCTCGTCCTCAGCAGAGCGGATGCTGATAGCTACACTGTGGATGCTGTCACAGTATAGCTGAAGAGGAAGCGACAGACAGCCTGAGGAAGCAGAGTATCGCTCACTCCCAGATGCCGGAACATGGGATAGCGCATCGCCTGTCTTATAGGACCCCCCATGAATGGACATCCGAGAGAGAGAGAGGGCATTATTATAAAGGTCATCAGTCACTATTTCGAATCTTAGAGTGTTGTTCTACCACTGTTCATTGATATTGTAATTCTTTATTTGTCGTTTCTTTATATCAGTCTTGCTGAACCCTGCTGGTTTAGGTGAGACTCGGCTGACTGATAGAGTTATACTTGTTTATCCTTTAAGTAAACAGCAATATCTCATTTATCTTGTGTCAGCGTGTTCTTAAAGGTATACATATAATGAGGGAACCTAGAGTGTCAGGTGGGTTGGACGGTTTACAGGGTCATCGGAGTGCTGAGGAACACCCATCAACCAGCAGCCCTCAAGGGGGCAGTGCTACATGTGTTTTTTAGTCCTTTACTTTTTTAAGAACTTTACAAACCTTCAACATCTGCGTGTTTGAGCAGAATTAACAGTCCGTAACGCAAAGTCATACTGACAGTTTCTGTACCAGCAGTAAACAAATCAAATGTGGTATGCACAATACTCTCCATGTGAAATTCAGTTTGTGGCACATCTTTTTCCTAAAGAATTAAGAAGGAAACTTAGATGTTAAAAATTAGAATGAAGTTAAGGCTTGGACAAAATTCTGGATTCACATTTTTTTTCTTTTTTGAATAGAGTAAGAAAGAATTATAATCCCTGTCAGGTTTTTTTTTTTTTTTACCATCTCTATCTCATTGGGGAGATGCAATGGAGATATGGTCAAGAGGAGGGGTTCATGTTACACATTGTCTGGAACTGCCCGGTAAACAGGACAAATAGATAGGGTAAATCTCCCTAACAGGGGCACAGACAGCAATAAAAACTGACAGGTGTTCTAATCACTTCCCTCTTAATCCAAAACAAAACAAAAAAGTTTTTGCCTTCATTTATACTTTACCCACTTGCACCAGTATACCCTAGAGAAATGTTAACATTTGTACTATAGACCTATTAATTTAACAGTAACTTTTATGATTACTAAAGATGCCGAGGTAACACATATAGGGCTATATTTAGAAAACAGTGAATGTGACCGTCACCAGACTCTCGCTCCAGATTAATTTTCCTGGTGCATGTGATTTAAATTATAGGGAATAATATGCCTTGTGACAGTGCAAGGCCCTGCCACTGTGAAAACGGATGTAGAAGATATGACACAAGGTTCACACATAAGCAGAGTACGGGGCTCCAGATTATTATTTCTGAACACACAACAGGAGTTTTAGTATTCCTGGATTGGGTTGCAGAGTTTGGATATTTCCAAAGTTTTTTGGGGGAAGAAATCTCCAACCCTGTGTCCAGGTCTTATGGGAAAATATAGAAAGTAATGGCGCCTCCCTTTTAGATGCAACAATATAAATAGTGAAGCTGCCTTCAATTTAAGTATGAAGAACTTAAATAGAGAAAAAGGAAGTAGTGAGGCTCTAACGCATAAAAACAGTCATTCACAAAGTAAAATCTTGAATCACAACCACAGTAATAAATGTAAAAAATCACCAAATGTGTGTAATATCTGTGCAAAACAACTTAAAAAATGCACCTATAACAATAGGTGATGGTGCACCAAGCAGACGTGAATAAATGGTGAAATAAAAGTCAGGGTCAGGTGCTAGTGCAATATACCTCTCAAGCACAATGATACTGGTGTTGTGGGTGAGTGCACCAATATATTTAAAAAAGAAGTTAGGTTTGGGTTAAATATATGTGAATAAGCGTTGGACATAAATATAAATATAAAAGTGACATACCATAAAAAATTAAATAATTAGACAATTGTCAGAAAGTCCATATGAAATATACATGTTCCAAGTGAAATAGTGACAATTCTTGTGTAATTTCTGTATTTTCTGCAAATAGACTCTTTCCATCATGTTTACTATGGGAACTTCCGGTTTTGAGAAGAATTAACATAACAATGCTCTGATTAGCCAATGAGAGCTCCTTAAGGCCCTCTTATGCTGCCGTGACTACATACGGGACACTTCCTGATGACGCTATGATCAGCGAAATGCATTTAGGGTCCAGTACGTCACGTCCGTTTTGCGGGAATCTGTAGCGTGGAATGCAGAAGGAACACTCACCAGCGGTTCCTACTGAGCTGTATTCTTTGCCTGTTTCAAGTGCCTTAAGAGGCACCGAAAAATGTGAGTTTTTTTCTCTTATTTCTTCTACCTTTAATAAAATTACTGCACCATGAGTACATCTCCTTGTGTTTTCTGAGCCACCTAGGATTTGAGCCATCCATATATGAGATTGGAGCCATCCACATAGGACAATATTACCCCTGAATCTTCACCTAGGAGGAGGGTGTCACTGAAAGACCTCTAAGTTCTACCTGCACTATAGGTCCTCAGAGGCCTTAGTGCTTCTGGTAAGTGACCTCGCCTCACTGGGTGAAGGATCAGATATCCCCACGTCACTTTTGTATCCCACTAAGAAAAGGAGCACAGAGAAATTACACAAGAATTGTCACTATTTCACTTGGAACTTGTATATTTTATATGGACTTTCTGGCAATTGTCTAATTATTTAATTTTTTATGGTGTGTTACTATTATATTTATATTTGTGTCCAACACTTATTCACATATATTTAACCCACACCCTAACATCTTTTTATTTGTACTGGAATTTATTTATACGGTTTATTGCATGAAACAAAACCCACCTATATTATTATATCCTTTTACATATATTGGTGCACCCACCCACCACACCAGTATCATTGTGCTTGAGAGGTATATTGCACTAGCACCTGACTTTTATTTCACCATTTATTCACGTCTGCTTGGTGCACCATCACCTATTGTTATAGGTACATTTTTTTAAGTTGTTTTACACGGATATTACACAAATTTGGTGATTTTTTACATTTATTACTGTGGTTGTGATTCAAGATTTTACTTTGTGAATGACTGTTTTTGTGTCCAGGTCTTGCAGGAGACAGACAGGCCTAATGTGCAGGTGCACACAGCTCTTGTAATGAAGAATTTAGGCATAGTGTGGGGTTCCAGTTAGGTGACAGGTGTGCTCCACTCAACAGACAGTCCAGAGGAGAGGTTCCTTCTCTATAGGGCTGGGAGAGTTGAGATGGCTAAGTGAGTCTAGGAGACTGAGAGAGCTGAGACGACTAGGCGAGTCCATGGGACTGAGGGAATCTGGATGTCTCAGAAAAGTGAGAGAGCCCAAGTGTTAGGAGAACCCTTATCAATTGGCTAGGGAGTGAGCCAATGCAATATTGTGCTGCAACTGAAAAAGCTGAGAGAGCCAGAAGAGCTGGTAAAGCTGAATGAACACAGAAGTAACGTGTAAAATGGTCTGAGGGACCAACCAATTGCCAAGGTTGAGGACTAAGCAACGGTGCAGCTGAAGAGAGAGCCAGCTGGCTTGCCATTAACTTTACCCATTTTTGTTGGTGAAAATCCCCTGCATGGACAAATTTTCTTCTGAACTTTCAGTTTCTTTAAAAAAACTGGGCTGACAAGCCCTAAACCAGAGTTCGGACTGGGAAAGATTCATTAAAAATGCTTCTACCTCTAAAATTCCCTAACATATCTCACCCTGCAGTGAATGTTCGATAAACATCACATTCACTGCTGTATAAATATGTCCCAAAGTTTTTCTTTACAAGACTTTCTTATAGAAATGTTGACTTCAAGAGATGTTTTTTTCTGTCTGTGCATGTTAAGCACAAAGAAAGTCATAAAAGTTAAAAAATATTATTTTTTCCCACTCTTAGCTGTATTAGTTTTACACAACTTGTGTTGGATAAAAAAAAAGTCATATTTTTTCACTGTGATTCATTTAATTTGTCATAAGACAAAAATCACTTTGCATAAAGCATGGCGATTTTTTTTTTAATAAAAAACTTTCTGCCTTTACAATCACTTTAAGATATATGTATATATAAAAATGAATATATATATATATATATATATATATATATATATATATATATATATATATATATATATATATATGTATAGATATCTTCTTGAACAAATATTAATATTCCCTAGTTTAGGAATTTAAGAATTTAAAATTACATTTTAGATTGTTCATTTTCAAATTTAATGCTGGCTACAATTTTTCAAAGCTCTGGTCTTGGGTATCAACTTAACATTTTCTTGTAAGACTCCAAGTGTAAATCTGGCAACTTTCTGTGAGCTAAAAATAAACTTTCCCAGTAAAACCCAGCAGAATGAATTGCTTTACCTGCTCCATCTTCAAGAGGAAGCAATCAATGAAGTCTCGAGGACAATCTGGATCCAGGGTTTCTTTATGCATTTTCACTCTTTTTTCAATAAACTTTTGAATGTCATGAACAGTTTTAAAAAGTTTTTGATGAGGTCCTGGAATCTTTTCGAACACTTTGGGAAACATATTGTACATCTAAGAGATATTTGCAGAGTAAGGTTAAGACCTACGTTACCTTAAGACCCATGGAGAAATTAGCATTCAGATAAGCACCAGAATTACTGCAAAGAATTGAGGATGGAAGTGTGTGCACCAAAATAATTTACCAATAGATCTATCTAAGATAAAGGAAAGGTTTCCACATATCTGTTGGAGATACAACAACTTTAAGCTTAGTCTATTGCAGCTCATAAATAGGACACTAGATGTCGCTAATGCTTAGTGATATGCTATGCATTCTCTATGATGTGCATTTCCTGTACACTGTACTGTACTTGTTGGTTATCTCTTCCTGTCTGTTGTTCTTATTACAATGAGAAGGTGACATGTTTGACTTCTGTGTTATGTTCCAATAAAGAAGCCAGTTCCTGTTTACTCCACAATGTCTGATCTGAATGGACTCCGCTGCACCCAGTGATCGCACTCTGCAACAGGTTATGGGCCCAGGATCCGGATAAAGATCGACATAAGGAAGCTTTCCAGTGACATCTCCTATAGACAAGTAAGACTGTTTATATATAAAGGAGGGAAAAATGTCTGGAAACTCAGAACTTAAACTCTCAGTGGGCAAGCTGAACAATGACAATTATCAGCTATGGAAGTTTAAAGTGGAAATGCTATTATCTAGAGATGACTTGTGGGAGGTTACCACTACAGAGAGGCCACAGGACAATAATCAGGACTGGAACAAGAAAAACAGACAGGCACGGGCCACCATAAGCTTACTAGTGGAGGATGATCAGCTCATACATATACGCCATGAGGACACAGCGAAAGGTATGTGGGATGTCCTGAATAGACTGAATGAAAGATCCAGTTTAAACAGCAAGCTGTTTCTACTGCGGAAACTTTACAGAATGAGACTTAGCAGAGAACAGGACATGCAGGAGCACATAAACGCAATGCTGGAAGTCATTGGGCAACTCAGATCAATCGGGGAGAATATGACAGACAGCCACGCAGCAGCCATGTTGTTATGCAGTTTGCCCGATACATATACTGCACTGATCAATGCACTGGAGACACGACCTGAGACAGATCTGACACTAGCATTTGTAAAAACCAGGCTCATAGATGAGTATCAGAGAAGAAAGGAATTAGTGCATGACTCCACAGAAACCGACACCAGAACCGCTCTTAAAGCTACAGATGCAAGGTTACACAGGAAAGAGACCAGAGTGTGTTTCAGATGCCACAAACAGGGACACATAAAGAAAGAATGTACTATATGGAGAGCAGAGCAAAGAAGAGAGCGTCCATCTTATTCTAAACAAAAGGTGAAAGCCACAATCAATGATCCATGGGAAGGAAACTGGAATGCCACATTTAAAATGACAGGCAACAATAAATGTCAAGGCTGGTGCATCGATTCGGGGGCAACCAGTCACATGACGAGTGATAGAAGTTTTTTCACAGAACTTGATCTGAACAACAAAGAAACTATTTATCTTGCAGATGGAAGCAAAATACATGCAGAAGGATATGGGCATGGAACCCTTGTATGCCCTGATGATGCGGGACACAACCTAGCCATACCAGTGAAAGATGTACTTTATGTTCCTAATCTTGAAGGAGGACTCTTATCTGTGAAGCGTCTAACAGCCAGAGGACTCACTGTAAAATTCCAAGGTGACAAGTGTTCAATCCTAAATGGCAACCAGACAGTAGCAAGTGCCAAGCCGGATGATCATCTATATCACCTCGACACAGTGAAGGAAAAGGTGAGACTATGTACACACAAGCACAATGACTGTATACATATATGGCACAGACGTCTAGGTCACAGACACCCAGAATGCATACAGGAACTACAGAGGAGGAATCTGACAAGGGATCTAACAATATCCCCTTGTCCAGTTACTGTTAAGTGTGAATGTTGCATTAAATCCAAAGCTACAAGAGCAACACTACCCAAAGTCAGTCAGAAGAGAGCTTCAAGACCACTTGACTTAGTTCACAGTGACGTGTGTGGTCCCCTAAACCCACCTACACCTGAAGGCAAAAGGTACATAGTGACTTTCATAGATGACTATTCAAGATACACAGTTACCTACCTAATGCAACACAAGAGTGAAGTTTTTGACAAATTACAAGACTACATAATAAAGACCAGTAACAAGTTTCAGAGGAAGCCTCTCATATTTCGGAGTGACAATGAAGGTGAATTCACAGGATATAAGATACAAGAGTACTTAAAACAGAATGGAATAGAACATCAAAAGACAGTCCCATATACACCAGAACAAAATGGAGTAGCTGAAAGAAAGAACAGAACTCTGACTGAAATGATCAGATGTATGCTGACAGACTCTGGACTACCACAAAAATACTGGGGTGAAGCAGCTATGACAGCTACATATTTGCAGAACAGACTTCTTTCCAGAACAGTAGAGAAAACTCCATATGAACTATGGCACAATGAGAAACCAAATGTAAAACATCTAAGAGTATTTGGATGCAAAGCATTCATCTACACACCTGAAGAAAAACGCACCAAACTCCAAAACAGAGCATTTGAAGGTATCTTCGTTGGATACAGGGACAATGTCAAAGGTTACAGAATCCTTAATCCCAAAACAGACAAGGTTACCTTAGCAACAGCGTAACTTTTGTTGAAGATTTAAGAGACAATGTAATGACAACAGTAGAAGAAAGAATAGAAGGGAAAACTGACATTGACCAGCCTATCTCTGTAACTTCTGAACAAACAGTTGAAGTGAATGCAGACTCTACCAGTACTGAAGAGCAGACACAAGAAGGCTCAGACACAAAACCGAGACGTTCAACAAGAGAAAACAAAGGTAAACCACCTGTACGTCTCTCATACAAAGCAAGTACTGCCAATATCAACGAACCTGCAACCTGGGAAGACATATCTCAGCTTTCAGAACAAGAAGCAAGTAAATGGATAAAGGCTGCTGATGAAGAGATAAAATCCATGCATGACACTAACACATGGACACTTACAGAACTACCACCCAGAAGGAAAGCCATAGGCTGTAAATGGACTTTTAAAGTGAAATACAATGCAGATGGCACAATTGAGCGATACAAAGCAAGGCTAGTAGCCAAGGGCTATTCTCAAAAATACGGAGAGGACTATGATGAGACATTTGCACCAGTAGTCAAGCACACTACAAAAAGGACTTTACTGACAATAGCCATCACAAGGAAAATGCAAGTGAAACATTTTGATGTGAAAACCGCGTTCCTACATGGTGAGCTAACAGAAGAAATTTACATGGAACAGCCGCCAGGATTCAAAGATGAACAAAGGCCAGACCTAGTTTGCAAACTTCGCAGGATAGTTGTATATGGTCTAAAGCAAGCAGCCAGAGTGTGGAATATAAAAATAAATGAAGTGCTTACACATCAAAACTTTCTGAGGAGTAAAGCAGACCCCTGCTTATACACAAAGAAATTGGCAGACAGATGGGTCTATATGCTTATTTATGTGGATGATATCCTGATTTGCTTTGAGCAAGAAGGGGATGAAGCAGAAATCCTAGAAAAACTAAATCAGAACTTCAACACCAAAGATCTTGGCAACATAAAGAATTACCTCGGCATCCAGATCGAGAGAGAGGAAGATGGCAGCTTTCTTCTGAACCAAAGACACAAAATACAAGAAATAATTGAAACATTTGGAATGGAAGGCGCCAAACTAGTAAAGTCTCCTATGGAAACCAACTACCTAAAGGAGATGAATTGCCAAGATAACCCATTACCTACTAATACTCAATACAGGAAGGCAATAGGAAAATTGCTGTATCTTACCACTGCTACAAGGCCGGACATTGCAGCAACTGTTGGAATCCTATGCAGAAAGGTTTCAATGCCAAGTCAAAAGGACTGGAATGCTGTAAAGCGAATCATTCGCTATCTTAAAGGGACTTCGCACTACAAGCTAAAGTTACCAGCAAGTGATGAAAGCACCTTAACAGGATATGTGGATGCTGACTGGGCAGGAGACACCAGCTACAGGAAATCTACCAGTGGCTACTTATTTTTTCTGTCAGGAGGTGCCATCAGTTGGACTAGTAAAAAGCAACTCTCTGTTTCACTGTCCTCTACTGAAGCAGAATACGTTGCTGCAGCGCAGGCAAGTCAAGAAGTTATATGGCTGAAAAAGCTATTAACAGATTTGGGTCAACCACAGTCCCAACAGAAATCTATGAGGACAATCAAGGATGCCTCACACTTGCGCGCAGGGAAGGAGTTAATTCAAGAACCAAGCACATTGATGTGAAGTTCCACTTTCTTAGGGATCTTCAAGAGCAAGGTCTTCTTGAGTTACTTTATTGCCCAACCGAGGATATGACAGCAGATATTCTTACAAAGCCTCTGACCGCTGAAAGACACTCAAGGCTTACGAAGAAGATGGGTTTAATAGACTAAGCCTTAGCTGTTGAGAAGGGGTGTTGGAGATACAACAACTTTAAGCTTAGTCTATTGCAGTTCATAAATAGGACACTAGATGTCGCTAATGCTTAGTGATATGCTATGCATTCTCTATGATGTGCATTTCCTGTACACTGTACTGTACTTGTTGGTTATCTCTTCCTGTCTGTTGTTCTTATTACAATGAGAAGGTGACATGTTTGGCTTCTGTGTTATGTTCCAATAAAGAAGCCAGTTCCTGTTTACTCCACAATGTCTGATCTGAATGGACTCCGCTGCACCCAGTGGTGATCGCACTCTGCAACAATATCAATATTTTTATGATGGTAGGCAGGAGCAGTTTATCCTCCATTTTATAGGTGGTGCTTTTTTGCAGCACGCTGTACAGGGGGAATGGAGGATGAGAGGAGCTTTGTTCCTCTGAAGCCTCCGTAGATGTCATCAGGGAAGAAGCTGTTCGATTTGATAACCTCCACATGCATCTTTTAGTGAGAGCAATGCTAACAAATAGCACTGCCCCACTGCAGTTGGCCTGTCTTTGCAAAGTGAATAGAATAGGGACAGGAACTCCGCTGCTTAAGGACAGTGTATTTAGCACTAGGGAGAGGTTTCTGTTAAGGAGGGACAGAACAGGGATACCGCTAGGGCTTTGCTAGGGCTTTGCTATGTGGGGACTTTAGAGCTGGGACAAAAATATTTTTATTGGTCTGCTAAGTGCGCCTGCAATGCTTCTCTGTCTATCAGCCACCCCCTATGCTCAGATGCTGCTCTGATAATGTAAGCATTATTAAAGTGACAAATGCTGGGACTGTGTTAAAATACTGCAACATTGCTGAGAACTGTTGTATCTGAGTTCCCAGTGTTATCAAGACACTTTGCCGCTGCCCTCCACAAGTTATTTGTTACTTCTATAAAACCAAATAATAATTGTGCCTTACTTCCTTTTGTATTGTTGTACCTTTATTCCATCTTGGGTACCAATCATCTGGCCTTGCCCACACGGTTACATTGGTCCAGCCTAAACCAATGTAACTCTGCATACACCATACCTGTGGGATCCCTCTAGAAGCTTTAGATCACTGTAATAGGCACTGCTACTCTAGTGGTCTCCTTGAGCTTCCGTGTCCCATTCTGCGACTGCTCGGTATAGACCCCATTTAGAGATAGCTTTGCATTCACTCAATAATTCAAAAAGGTAAAGAAGAGGGGTGGTGATATCACACGTTGTTTAATTATTATTGCTACTTTGTGCCCAAAGACCTTTTTCACACCACATTTCTTTTAAATCCTTATTCTGTGTTTATATTCCTATGCACAAAATTAGAAACTGGAGTACTTTTTCACATGCACCAGTTTTTGTTAATCCCCCCCCAAAAAATACACAAAATTACTAAAAGTTTAGGAACGCCTGCCTTTACACGCTCATGAACTTTATTGGCATCCCACTCTTAGTCTGTAGAGTTCAATATTGAGTTGGCCCACCCTTTGCAGCTATAACAGCTTCAACTCTTCTGGGAAGGCTGTCCACAAGGATTAGGAGTGTGTCTATGGGAATGTTTGACCATTCTTCCAGAAGCGCATTTGTGAGGTTGGGCACTGATATGGAGGAAAGGGTCTGGCTTGCAGTCTCCGCTCTAATTCATCCCAAAGATGTTCTATCGGGTTGAGGTCAGGACTCTGTGTAGGCCAGTCAAGTTCCTCCACCCCAAACCTGCTCATCCATGTCTTCAGGAACCTTGCTTTGTGTTACTGGTGCGCAGTCATGTGCACAGTTTAGGGTGAAGGAACTTGACTGGCCTGCACAGATTCCTGACCTCAACCTGATAGAACACCTTTGAGATGAATTAGAGTGGAGACTTCGAGCCAGGCATTCTTGTCCAACATAAGTGCCTGACCTCACAAATGCTCTTCTGGAAGAATGGTCCAACACAATGTTGAACCCTACGGACTAAGACTGGGATGACATGAAGGTTCATGTGGTGTAAAGGCAGGCGTCCCAGTACTTTTAATAATATAGTGTATTTACAGTACAATCTCATTAACATAAACATTTCCTTTTTAGATGGTCTGAAGCTCTTTACTTACCTGTCCCCAAACAGAGCTGAAATTTATAAAACTTTCATTTAAAAGGGTCAAAAGTTGAAGAAACATTTTGTCTTCATACTCAAACCGGTTTCCAAACACCACTGAGCAGATGACATTTGAAACTGCCTTGGAAAAATAGAAAGTTGGATCCACAGACTGACCTGTAAGATAGAGATAGTAAAGACGTAACAAACCATTACAATTCATTTTCTATATAGAACATTAGAGGGTTACTTCCAATAAAGCTGATATTTCAATTTCTGGTAGGTGCTGGAGAGTTAAAGTGTAAAGAAAAACTCAAAAACAGAAAATTCTCATGTTGCAGCGTATCAGTCCTTAGATGTGCTGACAGCATTAGTATCATTTTTTCAGTCTTTTTTTTCTTTATTTTCTTCTGGTAATCTTGTCTTACGGTGACAACGCTCAGTCAATGTCCTTTACTTATGGACCAACAACAGTTTTACCCTTATGTGTTCTCTTGATTTGGACTACAAAAACCTTCCCTACTTCTCAACTCCATTGGAGGAAGGGTGCTGTAGTTCACAAAAGGGAGCTGGGAAGACTCTAAAGTCAGATCAAGCTAAAGCTAGGCTTAAGGAACAATAAAAAAGTATACTTGCAGACACCCTCTAAATACACAAAAACATGGGCTTGTTGGCACCATTTCACTAAATCTGATCAATATACTCAATGAATTGTGTCACCAACTTGATGGTTGGCCCTGAATTGATGTGCATAAGAGCTAGACTTGTGAGTTTACATGACCCGGGGGAGAGGCACCAGTATAGGATTGGTCGCCCCGTCCTATTTGGCCTCCCCTTGTCCTTCTCCCTCCTGTCTTTACCCCCCCCCCTTTACCTCACCCCTTCCCTCATTTTATCCCTACCAATCCTTTTTGATTTTGATCCAATACACCCCCATTAATCAATATTTATTGTCATCATTTCTCCCAAAAGATTAGTAAGTATGGTTCATAAGTATTAATTTCTTTACATTTAAAAAGGTTATATCTAACTTTTAAGAGTTTGTTTCAGCTGACACTATTTAACCATTTCCCGCCTGGAGGATGTCCTCTGGTTTCAGTGGTTATACCGGAATGATGCCTGCACCTAAAGGCATCATTCCATTATGTATCCTTCAGCCTGCGATTCCCTAACAGGCAGAAGTGATCTGAGTGGCTAATTAGCCACTCAATCACTCCTGCAGGTGGCTGAACGGGGTCCTGGTCATTGCTTTCTGGAGCTTAGTTTACCTCCTTCGATGTTACTCCTATTCTGAATTTTCTACATTACGATTTACACATGCCAGTGTGCCACCAACTACCATCTCATATATCCCTTCATCTATGGATCACACTTGGATGGTAGCCAACAGAAGAACTTGTGTTATAGTCTTGAACAAAATATTAGTTGACCTATGTTTGTTTATATTGAACTCTACCGCATATATTTGTATCTTGTTTTGCTTAGTTATAAGACTATACTAGCCGTAAGCCTGGAATGATTGAATTCCAATTCATATCTGGTTTGTATTTTATAGTTTCACAAAACTTCTCAATAAAGTTCTTGTTAAATAAAAAAATACTTGCTAAAATTGCATGGTAGTCTCCTTTTATTAATAGACAGTTTCTTTTAAACTGACCACTTTGAATTCACCTTTGCAGTGCTATCCAGCTTTTCCTTTTTCTGTGTCCGCCATTGCAAAATTCCACAAAAGGAAAAGCAGATGAGTATAAAATGGTTGGGGGTTGGATATACACATTTCCACTTTTCCCTAAACTCTCCGATGGTCACCATAGCGTCTATTCCTCACTGCACCTGCATTTTATCATTAATAGAATATAGTTTGTGGTGTGTAGCCTGTGCTGTCCTACAGAATAAACTCTAATGCTACACTGTGATTGGAGGAGAGGCTTGACAATTTTTTTATACACTGCTCAAAAAAATTAAAGGAACACTTTTTATTCAGAGTAAACTCCTGGGATATTGATCTGGTCAGTTAAGTAGCAGAGGGGGTTGTTAATCAGTTTCAGCTGCTTTGGTGTTACTGAAATTAACAACAGGTGCAATAGATGGGCAACAAAGACGACCTCCAAAACAGAAATGATTTTACAGCTGGAGGCCACTGACATTTTATTTCCTTACTCATCTTTTCTGACTGGTTTTCACTAGTTTTGCATTTGGCTAGGGTCAGTGTCACCATTGGCAGCATGAGGCGATCTCTGGACTCTATAGAGGTTGCACAGGCAGTCCAATTCCTTCAGGATGGCACATCAATATGTGCCATTGCCAGAAGGTTTGCTGTGTCTCCCAATCTCAAGAGCATGGAGGAGATTCC
This sequence comes from Pelophylax lessonae, assembly GCF_965119305.1. Classification (NCBI taxonomy): domain Eukaryota; kingdom Metazoa; phylum Chordata; class Amphibia; order Anura; family Ranidae; genus Pelophylax; species Pelophylax lessonae. The sequence goes on from NC_138774.1 coordinate 65,523,218, forward strand.
AGGAGAAGGTCATAGAAGGTCCTTAACCCATCAGCAGGACCGGTATCTGCTCCTTTGTGTAAGGAGTAACATGATGAGCACTGCCAGAGCCCTACAATATTAACTCCAGCAGGCGTGACTGGTGTGAATGTCTCTGACTAAACAAACAGAAACAGACTTCATAAGGGTGGCCTGAGGGCCTTACATCCTCTATTGTGCCCTGTGCTCACTGCACAGCACCATGGAGCTCTATGGCATTTGCCATTTAACACCAGAACTGGCAGGTCTGCCACAGATGCCCTGTGCTTTTCACAGATGAGAGCAGGTTCACCCTGAGCACATGTGACAGATGTGAAAAGGTCTTGAGAAGCCATGGTGAACATTATGCTGCCCGTAACACCATTCAGCATGAACGGTTTGGTGGTGGGTCAGTGATGGTCTGGGGAGGCATGTTCATGGAGGGACGCACAGACCCCTACAGGCTAAACATTGGCACCCTAACTGCCATTAGGTATCAGAATGAAATCCTTAGACCCATTGTCAGACCCTACGCTGGTGCAGTGGGTCCTGGGTTCCTCCTGGTGCACGACAATGCTGGGCCTCATGGGGCAAGAGTATGCAGCCCGATGCAGGAGGATGAAGGAATTGATACCATTGAATGATCCCCATGCTCACCTGACCTAACTCCAATAGAGAACCTCTGGGACATATGTTTCGGTCCATCCAATGCCACCAGATAGCACCTCAGTCTGTTCAGGAGCTCAGTGATGCCCTGGTCCAAATCTGGGCGGAAATACCCCAGGACCACATCTGAAGTCTCAATAAGAGCATGCCTCAACTTTGTCAGGCATGCATACAAGCACATGGGGCCATACAAAATCCTGAGTACCATTTTGAGTTGTTGCAATAAAATTTCAGCAAAATGGACTAGCCTACTGCATCATTTTTTCACTTTGATTTTCAGGGTGTCTTTGAATTAAGCCCTCTGTAGGTTGATCATTTTAATTTCCATCAAACGACGTGGAATCCTTTCATTCCTAACACATTACCCAGTCCATATCAGTATAGTAGATATCCAGCATGATATTTTTCCCCATTGAGATCCTTTCATTTTTTTGAGCAGTGTATGACCAAAATCTCTACCTAACCTAACTCGATCTGATCTTTTTTTTATATAATTTTTATTGGAAAAAAAAGTTTTCAAATATAAGCAATAAAAAGGATACAAGTGGTAAAAGACATATACGGTAGTTATATGAACAATCTTTTTTACAAAAATGGGGCTATATTTGCTTAGGAGCCAAGAAGCAAGAAAAGCTCCAAACACATTTGTAAAAAAAATCAATGTGCTTTATTCATGTTCAGTGTTTTTGGTCATACAACTGCTTTATAAATGTCCTCCTATGTGCTTTACTTACAGTTGGTTTTCCTAAATTCTTCTGTAAGGAAACAGGCCTCTTCCTGGATTCTCTCTTCAATGCTTTTTTTACCCATTCCGAAATTTCGGAGGGTCATCAGAGAAAATCGCCGTAGCTGTTTCCATCGTTCCCCGTTACTGGAGACCACTCCTAAAAATGATGTATGGCACCAATGAGACACAACTGTTTACTACAGAATTTAGGAACCACATACAGCTTTAACCAAAAGCTTTTCATCAGATTCTAATAACTTGTATATCTAAATATGGTTAGATTACAAATTCTTGATTTGGGCAGGCATGTCAAACGGAACCAATGAGAGTATAATACATTGGCAGGGGGCTAATAAGATTCAACGTGGCCACAGCTACTTAAAACTGAACTCTAGGCCAGCCCTCAAAATTTCCACTCACCTGCTCACATTAGGTGAGGGGAAATAAGCTGAGGGAGAGTTATTTTCGTAATAACAAGCTAGTGCTTGGTTGCTCGTACTGCCTAGCAACCAATCACCATCTGGTTCATAGGAAAAGTTAACTCTGGCAGCTCCCGCTCCCCTGTCCAGTGCTGTGCTCTACTGTAAGTCTCTCTGTATTTTAAATCGGTGAAAGTGTCATTCATTGGTTTTAATTTATTTAATGCTATATTTAATAAAGCATTAAAATATTTACTTAACAAGGCAGTAATGATGTGTACAGTGCCTACAGTAGCTAATCATATTTTATACTTATTTTATTTATCAGTCAGATCGATGAAATGTGCTTTATGTTAATATTGTTAACGTTGTTGTTTATATATTTTTTTTGGAACTTAATTCTGCATAAAACATTTAACAGTGTAATTTCATAAGATGATTAACAAGTGCGTGTTTAGGGGCAGGATTAGGGGTGAGGCAGGGTAGGGGTTGGGTGAGGCAAATGGTGGCAAGTAACTCTTAAGGCCTGGCTTGTAGCTCAGGACTTGAAATTTTGAGCCTTGCTCTAGGCGAATAACTAAATATGGAGATGAAATACATATTTGGGACATGTTTTAACTGTCAAATATTTGTATTTCTGTCCATCCGGTCATAAGATTTGCACAGCAGAATCCAGTCTGGTAGACGAGGGGACATGATTTTTCTCAGTTGCAGTTTGACTTATAGGTCTTCTCCCCACCTCACCCTGTGAATAGTGCTAACCAAGTGGGAGCTTCTTCAAAGCCAATTTGCAAGAGTTTGGTAAAAAAAAAAAAAAAAAAAAAGCAGACTTTAAAAGGCCCTTGATTTACTTCTAAGATAACATAGTTCTTGTGATCTAGGCCAACATATGTCCTCATTGACCCTGAGGCACTCAAATTCTGTCTTCCCATCACCCTCTCTTCTTTTTTTTTTTTTTTTTATCTTTCCTGTTCCCAAACTTTAAAAGTGCTGACTTTCTGATTGACTGGTAACCGAGAATAGTTCCACTGTTCTACACTGTCTTGTTTATGGGTCTACGTACAGGCCTTTTCTTTGTATACACTATATTGCCAAAAGTATTGGGGCAGCCCTCCAAATCATTGGATTCAGGTGTTCCTATCACGGCCACAGGTGTATGAAATCAAGCACCTAAGCATGCAGACTGCTTCTACAAACATTTGTGAAAGAATGGGTCACTCTAAGAGCCGGTTCACACTACTCCGAATGGAACCATTCTAATCAGAGCGACTCAAGTCGCTCCCACTTAGAAAAAGGTTCCTGCACTATTTTTTGGCGAAGTCGGAGCGACTTGCATTGACTTCTATTATGAGAAGTTGTTTGCAAGCGGCGATGAAGTTGCGCTGCACGGGCGACTTCAAAGTTGCCCTAAGTCGGGGCGACTTTGAGTCGGATTAGTGGGAACCGGCTCTAAGGGTCCTTTCACACAGGCTTTCTGCCCGGCGGACTCCAATCTGCTCAGCGGGGATCGATCCGCCGATCCCTGCTGAGCAGGTGGATGACAGGTCCGTCTCCGCTTACTTTGCACAGACAGACCAGTCAGATCCCTGCTCTCCTCTATGGGAGATCAGATGAAAATGGACCACCTGTCCATTTTCATCTGATCTTATCTGATCCTTTAGACGGATGGAAAATAGGGTTTCCATCCATCTGGATTTCATGGACAGGATCGGATAGCAGCGGGTGTCAGCGGATATGTCACCGCTGACATCCCCTGCTTCCATAGAGGTACATGGAGCATCCGATCAGGTCCGCCTGAAAAGCTGACAGGCGGACTTGATCAGAAAGCCTGTGTGAAAGGGGCCAAAGGAGCTCAGTGAATTCAAGTCTAGTACCGTGATAGGTTGCCACCTGAGCAATAAGTCCTTCCATGAAATTTTCTAACTACTAAATATTCCAGGGTCTGCTGTTAATGGTATTATAACAAAGTGGAAGAAACTGGGAACAACAGCAACTCAGTCACAAAGTGGTAGGCCACGGAAAATAATAGAGCAGGGTCAGCGCATGCTGAAGCGCACAGTGCGCAAAAGTCGCCAACTGTCTGCAGAGTCAACAGCTACAGACCTCCATACTTCCTGTGGCCTTCAGATTAGCACAACAACAGTGCGTAGAGAGCTTCATGGAATGGGTTTCCATGGCTGAGCAGCTGTATCCAAGCACATTGCATTAGAAAGTGCAATGCAAAGCGTCAGATGCAGTGGTGAAAAAGCACACCGCCACTGGACTCTAGAGCATTGGAGACGTGTTCTCTCGAGTGATGAATCATGCTTCCCTGTCTGGAAATCTGATGGACGTGCCTGGGTCTGGCATTGCCAGGAGAACGGTACTTGCCTGACTGCATTGTTGCAAGTGTAAATTTTGGTGGAAGGGGGGTTATGGTGTGGGGTTGCATTTCAGGGGTTGGACTTGGCCTCTTAGTTCCAGTGAAGGGAACTCTTAAGGCATCAGCATACCATGACATTTTGGACAATTTTATGTTCCTAACTTTATGGGAACAGTTTAGGGATGGCCCCTTCCTGATCTAACACGACTGCACACCAGTGCACAAAGCAAGGTCCATAAAGACAAGGATGAGCACGTTTGCGGTGGAGGAACTTAACTGGTCCTAACCTCAACCCGATAGAACACCTTTGGGATGAATTAGAGTGGAGACTGTGAGCCAGGCCTTCTCATCCAACATTAGTGCCAGACCTCACAAATGCGCTCCTGGAAGAATTGCCAACATTCCCAAAGACACACTCCTAAACCTTGTGGACAGCCTTCATAAAAGAGTTGAAGCTGTTATAGCTGCAAAGGGTGGGCTAACTTAATATTGAACCCTACGGACTAAGACTGGGATGCCATTAAAGTTCACGTGCCTTTAAAAGCAGGCATCCCAATGCGTTTGGCAATGTAGTGTACATGTGATAGACCCAGTGACTTTGTATGTCAGATTGTATCACTGTCTCTTGATGTAGCAATAAAAAATGTGTTTTATAAGTACCTGGCCAACCTTCCATTTCTTCAATAAACCTAAACCCTATTGAAAGAAAGTAGGGTATGGATAGTGGGGCACTGCCATAGGGATATTCAAATGCCAAAAAAAAAAATACTGTTCAGCAGGGATTGGATCTTTTAATGCAGCTTAAAAGGCAACGTTAAAAACACACAAATCCTTTAACCACTTTACCACTAGAGCATTTTGCTGTCTTACGTCTGGGCCACTTTTTGCGATTCTGCACTGTGCGGCTTTAACTGACAATTGCGCGGTCATGCGATGCCATACCCAAACAAAATTTACGTCCTTTTTTTCCCCACAAACAGAGCTTTCTTTTGGTGGTGTTTGATCACCTGTGCGATTTTTACTTTTTGCGCTATAAACAAAAAAAACTGAAAAATCTTACCGTAAAATTCCTTTCTCTGAGTCCTCCGACAGTCGCCGCCACTTCATAATCTTCACTAATGGGGGTATTGACCTTTGCTCCGTAGGAGTAGCTAGGCAACAAGATTTGTTAATATAAAAGCTTTTAGCATATCACACCCCTAGGGGGCGGTCCCCTCAGTCAATACCTCCCTGCTTCCTGCATTCTCAACTCAGTTTCAGTAGCATAGCAGTAGAGTACATGAACAAACCCCAAAAGAGGGGCGGGGGCGGCGACTGTCGGAGGACTCAGAGAAAGGAATTTTACGGTAAGATTTTACAAAAATTCAGTTTTCTCTTACGTCCTCCGACAGTCGCCGCCACTTCATAATCTTCACTAATGGGGACGTCCCAGAGCAGTGTAGACATGAGGGGTGGGAAAAAACGCAGCCGTGCCTAAAGCAACGCAGTACCCACATCAGAGAAAGGAACCTTACCAAAGTAAGAGAACCAAACTGGGCAACAGGAAAACATGCTCAACAGGAGCAGCAACCCAGGAAAGAACAAGTAACCTAGGGGTAAAAACACCCCAACAGCCAAGGACCCCAACAGGGGACTCTAAGGCACTGCCGCACTAAGAACTTTACGGCCAAAGGAAGCATCTGCCGATGCCTGAACATCCACTTTGTAAAATTTGGAAAAGGTGTGAACAGACGACCAAGTCGCCGCCTTACACACCTGGGCCACAGAAGCCTGATGACGATAGGCCCAAGACGTACTCAGAGATCTAGTAGAGTGCGCCTTCACAGGGAAAGGAGGAACCTTCCCCTTCAGAGCATAGGCTTGCACAATGGTCTGTCTGATCCATTTGGCGATGGTCGCAGCCGATGTCGCCATGCCCTTCCGAGGACCATCTGGAAGAACAAAGAGAGAATCCGACTTGCGAAAGGATTTCGTCGTTGACAGGTAAACCCCGATCGCCCGAACAACATCCAAGGAATGCAAAGCCACCTCCTTTGGATGCTTAGGCTTCGCGCAAAGCGAAGGCAAGACAATGTCCTCATTGAGGAGAAATTCCGAGATCCTCTTCGGAAGAAAAGAAGGGTTAGGTCGTAAGACCACCTTATCCAAGTGAATCACCAAGTAGGGAGAGCTGCAGGACAAAGCCGCCAGCTCCGACACCCCCGAAGTGATCGCTACCAAAAAAGCAACCTTCTTGGACAACAGAGACAGCGAGATCTCCCTGATCTTTTCAAAGGGAGCATGCTGTAACACGGACAGAACAAGGTTCAAGTCCCATGGAGGTAGAGGATCCCTCCGAGGAGGGACCAAGTGTCGCACCCCTTGAACAAAGGTGCTAACCAAAGAATTAGACGCCACAGGGCGTTGAAAGAGAACGGCCAGCGCAGAAATCTGACCCTTAATCGTGTCCAACGCCAAACGTTGGTCCACGCCCGTTTGAAGGAAAGCCAACACTCTCGATACCGAGTATGAGCGAGGGGAGTACCCCCTGGACTCACACCAGGCAAAATACGCTTTCCAAGTACGGTAGTAAATCTTCCCCGAAGAGGCTTTCCTAGCCTTGATCAAAGTGGGAATGACCTCAGGGGAGAGACCCCTGTCCTCCAGGACCTGGCTTTCAACAGCCAGGCCGTTAAAGCCAGCGACTGTAAAGCAGGATGGAATATCGGTCCTTGAGACAGAAGATCTTCTCGAAGAGGTAGACGCCACGGAGCGTCGACCGCCAGATGCACGAGGTCTGCGTACCAAGACCGGGGAGGCCAGTCTGGCGCCACCAGAATCACCGTGTACGGTTCCGAGGCCAACCTGCGAAGGAACCTGGACAGCAGCTGAATCGGTGGAAAGGCACCACTAACGCGTCTGAGGCGTCTGCCCGAGGATCTCGCGTCCTTGCTACGAACCTTTCCACCTTGTTGTTTAGACGAGACGCGAACAGGTCCACATCTGGGGAACCCCACTTCGCGCACAGCATCTGAAAGACATCCGGGTGAAGGGACCATTCTCCCTGGTCCAGGGTCTGGCGACTCAGATAATCCGCCTGCCAGTTCTCCACCCCCGGAATGTGAACTGCAGATATCGCCGGGACGTGCGTCTCGGCCCAAGACAGAATGTTGGCTACTTCCCGAGCCGCTCAGGCATTGTCCGTCTGCCCCCGAATCGGACGGCCCTGAAGCCTGTCCGTCCAACGTAGAAAGCAGAGATTTATTGCTCGCAATTCCAGAATGTTGATCGGAAGGGAGGATTCCTCCGCCGACCAACGCCTAGAACACCACCCCAGCCCGACAGGCTGGCATCCGTGGTGATCACCGTCCACGAAAAAGGACGAAAGGACTTGCCCCCTGACACCGCCGGGGACTGGAGCCACCACAAAAGACCCCTTCGGGTGAAGCGGCTCAACGAAATCCGCAGATCCAGAGATTGCGGATGCCCGTCCCACTTGGCCAGGATCTCCGCCTGAAGATTCCGAGTGTGAAACTGGGTGAAGGGAATCGCCTCGAAAGCCGAGACCATCAATCCCAGACATCTCATACATGTCCGGATGGACGAGCACTGAATGTCCCTGAGGGACCTGACTTCGTCCTGAAGTGTCCGGAGCTTGTCTTCCGGCAGGAAGACCTTCGCTTGAACAGAGTCCAGGATCATCCCCAGGTAGGGAAGACGAACCGACGGACACAGCGCCGACTTTGGAAAATTTATCGTCCAACCGAACTCCTGTAGAGTCTGCATCGTGACGGACAGGTCGTTCACCAGGCCCTGACTGGTTGCAGACCGAATCAAGATATCGTCTAGATACCCCAAGACAGAGATGCCCTGGGCTCTCAACAAGGCCAGGACCGGCGCAAGCACCTTGGTGAAAACCCGCGGAGCAGAAGCGAGACAGAAGGGTAACGCCACGAATTGGTAATGATCCTCCGCAATGGCGAATCGAAGGTACCTCTGGTGACCCTCGCAAATGGGGATGTGAAGGTATGCATCCTTCAAGTCGATGGAGGCCATGAATTCCCCCGGAACCAGGGCAGCCACCACCAAGCGCAGGGATTCCATGCGGAACTTGCGAACCCGCACAAAGCGGTGCAGCGCTTTCAAGTCCAGGATCGGACGCACCTTGCCCTCCTTTCTGGGCACAGTGAACAGATTGGAGTAGAACCCCCGAAATCTGTCCCGATGAGGCACCGGAACCACCACTCCCTGGGCCTGCAGGTACCGCACCGCCAGGTGCAGATCCTGTAAACGCTCCGGAGACAGCTGAAGATTTGAGGGAAAAAATCTGCTCGCCGGCCGAGAGAGAAACTCGATCTTGTATCCAGATCGAACGATTTCCTGAACCCACCTGTCCCGAACGTGGGCCAGCCAGGGTCGAAGAAAACCAAGCAAACGTCCCCCCACCCCAGAGTCGCGCGAGGGCGCCCCTTCAGGCCGAATTGGCATGGGCAGCGGACCCGGACTGGCCGGACTTCTGCTTACCTGCCCACGGCTTCTTCTGGGAGCCTTGGCCCTTGAAGGGCTTGCCCTTGTATTGCGACCGAAAGGCACGAAAGGACCCCTGAGAAGGCCTAAACGAGGTATTTTTCTTACCGCGAACAAACTTATTCTTGTGAGACTGGGGTAAGAGAGAGCTCTTACCCCCGGAGATTCCCTTTATCAGCGTATCCAAAGACTCGCCAAAAAGGCGAGAACCCGCATAGGGCAAATTAGCTAAAGTCTCGCGAGATGATTGGTCAACCGACCAGCATTTTAGCCAGATCAGGCGACAGTTTAATACCGCCACACTAGAGAGGCGTGCAGCCAAAGGGACTAAATCCAAGTCCGCATCACACAAATACATGACACCCTGATGAATTTGATCCACCATAGCCAATGTTGTCGGCGGAGCAGAGTCAGCCACCAGGGTGTGCCTGTGCACCTGCGTCCAATCCGCAATAGCCTGGGCTGCCAAAATGGAAGCAAAAATAGGACCGGCAACCGTATAAGCATGACGGGCAAGAGACTCCAATCTCCTGTCCGTCGGGTCCCGGAACACCGGGGTATCCTCAGCAGGGATCGCAGTAGATTTATTCAAAATCGCCACCGCGTGATCCACCTGAGGCGGCACACACCAACGCTCATCAGTGGTGGGTGTAAATGGATAACGCAGCTTGAACTTACTTGGCACAGTAAAAGGCTTCTTTAAATTGCACCATTGCTCATCAACAGCGTGCTGAAATTCCGCAGGGCAGGGAAAAACCTGCGCTGTTTTGCGCTTCCTTTGTGTCCCATAAGAGGACAGCAAAGCAGGAGGTCATGGTTCATCCTGCAAATGCAGTGTTTCTTTGATAGAAGCAACCAACTCATCCATGAGTGCAAGCTCTTCAGGCGAGCCAGGGGGAGAATTATCAACCCCTTCTACCTCAGCCTCCCCCTCAGACCCCCCAAGGTCCAGAGATGAACGAGACCCTGAGAAGGGTACTCCAGCCATAGCAGCCCCATCGCTCTCTGAATCAGAGGAAATAGACAATCTGGGCCGTTTTGTGGATCGATCAGCCATTAGCACTTGCACCTGAGAAGCAAAGTTCGCCACAATAGCAGCCAGATCAGCCCCCTCGGGGGATGCAGCAGCCCCTTGGCCCCCCACCAAGGTGGGAGGAAACTTTCAATCCTGAGAATCCATGCCCCAGCAATATTTGGAAAAAGGAGTACTGTCCCTTTAAGACCACGGCGAGCGTAGCCCACCGCACACTACTGCATGGATCGACCCCCACAGGGATATGAACACTGAGCAGGGAAATACAGGATAAGGAGAAGTAAAAACCTGAAGAGGCCACACAGGCTGCTGCCACCGATCGCTGTCCCAGAGCAAAAGGAAGTGATGTAATGACTGACCGCCCTATAAAGCCTATGCAGGCTACACAAACATGGCCGCTCGGCTGAGGCATTTTTGGGCAATGACAAAATGGCGCCGACATGTGGCTGTACATCGATCGCCATCAAAATGGCCGCGTTTGGCGCCAAAACACCACGCCCTACTCACCCAGGGCCGGACACCACAAGTTTGCCGCAAAAACATGGCGGACCGCAATAGTGGCCACCACACATCATGTCTAACCCCAGTCTGCCCACACAGTACACATAGCAGAGCGGGAGAGCCCCCCCCGCAGCCCACAGAAAAGGCAGCTATTCCACACAGGAATCTGACAGGGAGCTCAGCATACACAGACATGCAGGGTCACACAGTCACAGACTGACACCCAGACAGACAGGTCCCCACATAGAAATTTACTTACCAGTCCGGATGGCGTGGGGAGCCTTCTCTAGCGACCAAACCGCTGTACTGAGGACAGGGAGTGTCGCAGCCAGGACGCAGTGGAACTGCGGTGCGAAACCGCAAATGGCGTCCAGTGAGGTAGCCACCTCACAGGCAGCATCCCTGCAGCGAACAGGGATGGGTCGTTCAATATGCCAGGGAAACCTGACTGAACGCTCGATGGCAGGCTGGGGAACCCCTGGCCCTGAGCCCTGGGATCCAGGGTGGCCAGTCCGAGACCCAGCTCCGCACGATCATCTTCATCCGAAAAACTAAACTAATGCTGAGAAAAATAACAGCTAGTGAAAAAACGAGAAAAAATACTCAAATAAAATCAAAAAAGAGGATAGAAAGCTGAGACTGAGAGCCCCAGCATAGTATCAGCTAGCTACTCCTAAGCTAGGCATTAGAAACTGAGTTGAGAATGCAGGAAGCAGGGAGGTATTGACTGAGGGGACCGCCCCCTAGGGGTGTGATATGCTAAAAGCTTTTATATTAACAAATCTTGTTGCCTAGCTACTCCTACGGAGCAAAGGTCAATACCCCCATTAGTGAAGATTATGAAGTGGCGGCGACTGTCGGAGGACGTAAGAGAAAGAGCATTTATTTTGAAAAAATAACAATATTTTTAACATTTTTTTTATATGAAATTCCCCCCAAAAAAGATGTAAAAACCAATTTTTTTTTACATTTTTGGCCAATTTGTTTTCTGCTACCCATGTTTGGTAAAAAAAATCGCAATAAGCGTATTTTGATTGGTTTGCGCAAAAGTTATTGCGTTTACTAACTAAGGGAAAGATTTATGTCATTTTTGGTGTTTTTTTTTTTTAACTAGTAATGGCGGCGATCTGCGATTTTTTTTTGCGGGACTGCGACATTGCGGCGGACAGATCGGACCCTTGACTGACATTTTTGACACTTTTGGGGGTACCAGTGACATTACTGCAGTAATCAGTGCTATAAATATGCACTGTTACTGTAAAAATGACACTGGCAGGGAAGGGGTTAATTTTATTGGAGAGGGAGGGGTTAATGTATGCCTGGTGCTTACTAACGTGTGTGGGGGGAGGTGACTGAGTGAGCCAGGGACAGATCAGATGTTCAGCTATGCTGAACACTCCGATCTGTCACTCCCTGTCACTTAGGAGTGTGTAAACAGAGCGGGCGGATCTCCAAACTGGATTCCCCGACGATCGGGGCAGAGTAGCGGCGATCGCCGCCGCTCCTCCCCTGGCCCGCCTACAGGGGGAGGAGTCTAGCGACGTAGGTCTACGTCGCTAGACGATAACGAGCCACTGTGCCGCAGTAGCAGCACAGTGGCTAGTGTTAAAGTGGTTAAATAACATACTTAGGGGGATGTTCTAGTCCTGCAGGTGAATTTGCGGACCTGTAGTATGTACTTCCTCAAAGGTGTAGAAATAAATCTACACCAAACCCATATCAGGGCATGACTGGCCATCAAAGAGAGGCAGTGACTGTGGCCACATGCTCTCAACAATATGTTGTTGTTGATGGGTACAAGGGCCTTACCCCCACATCCCTGGCTTGGTGGATGAGGGGTCTGCTGGCGAGACTTATCGGAACCCAGAAGCCCCGTTTAAAGCAAAGGGGCCCTCTATATCCAGTACCCTCTTTAAAAATACCCAGTGATCCTACTTACTTCAACAGGGTGACAATGCTGATGCCTTGTAGTAAAATCACTGAAACAATGTAATTTTGCCCTGTCATGCAGGCAGGGGAAGAGAGTTTTTCTCCACCAGGAGTCTTGACTGATAAGATAGGGCTGTCCACACCACCACAGGAAAAGACCCATTGAAAGGTACCTTTTTCCATGCCTTCTCATTGCTTGGGGACCAGAAGAGATCTGTAGACCCTGTGATGATCTCAATAAAATGGGATAGACTTGATGGACCACTTGATCTGTTTTCTGCCCTCACTCTTCTCTAACTCTTACAGTACATCCTGAGACTGGTAGAGAGAAAGGACTGCATGTGGTATGTTTCTGGTCTTAGGCAGTTCTTGTCCAAAAGAAGGCGCTGTGAAAAGGAAAGCTACATAATCTAAGTTGGTTCTTACCATGTCCTCCTGAGCTTATCCTTTCCAGTAGAGGCATGCGTCCCCGAGCAGCAAAATTATCTGCGTTTTCAATAAGGGCCTCCTTGACTGCGTCACAGCTGCAGAGCATTACAACTTTTTCCATGCCCATATGAATGGTATAAACTGGGCCATACTTCTCACTCAGCTGCAAATAAAATTGTAAATGCAATTTTTTTTTTTTTTTTTTTACGTTTTATGACATCAGTGTTCGAAAGTCTCAGAAAGGTGCCTCCCAGTGCAGTGTATTTTACTTAATAACCAGATCACCCAAGAAAGCCACATTAGTTATTGCTATTACTCTGACAACTCAAAAACTGAGACTATGTTTGTCCGTTGTTCCCTTTTTTCCAGGTACAGTCGTAGATTTTGTGATGATCATGATTTTATTGCTATTGAAGTTTAAAGCGGAATTCCACCCTAATTTTAAACTTTTCTGATTCCAGCAGTAATCTGTATGCTAAAGAAGAATTGGCCATTTTTTGGGGGGGTCCCTTACCTTATTTTCAGAGGATAGTTTGCTTAACTTCTTCCTTCTCCCCCCTCTGCGGCCACGGCCCCGGATGCCCCTCCAGGCTTTGCATTGCATCCTGGGAAATGTGTGTCATCAATCCCAGGAGGCAATGGGCATGACCGGCCGCTCCTCTGATTGCCGATCGCAATCTACAGAGCATGCGCGAGATTGCGATCGGCATTCTGGGTAGCTAGAAACCAGGAAGAGGGGACACAGCGGCTTCAGACGCCCACACTGGAGATGGCTGTGCTCTGCAATCGATAAGGTAAGAAATTATCTACAATCAAATACTGTACTATACTGTAATCTGTGAATAGTGTTAATGTAATTGGCGATATGTTAAGATTAAAGGGGTATTTTTTTGTTAAGTATTTTCTGTCGGAACTTCGCTTTAAGTTAAAAAAAAATTACTTTAGGTCCACTGATTATGCTCATAACAGTCATAGCAATGGCCTCCCACCCCCCACCAAATACTTGCCTTTTTAGGTTCCGTCCAAAGTTTCTGTACCTGCTTTCTCATGTTCCCTTTAATCCCTTAGCCACAGCTAAGGATGGGTTCTACATAAGGAAGAGACTCTAACTGGCTGCTGAGACAGAGGAAACCAATTAGAGTCTTTGCTTCACACAAGTTTAATCCTCCGTGACAGCCACCCAAACCATGAAAAAATGTCCCCGCCTTGGTGGTGTCAATGAAGAGAAAAAAAGTCCCTGTATCGGTGTTATCACTAAAAGGAAAAAATATCCCTGCATCTTCTAGATTGTAAGCTCTAACGAGCAGGGCCCTCTAAATCCTCATGTATTGAATTGTATTGTTACTGTATTGTCTTCCCTCATATTGTAAAGCCCTGCGCAAACTGTCAGCACTATATAAATCCTGTATAATAATAATAATCAGTGGTAACATAGAAGAAAACACCACTACAAAGCTCCCCATGTAAAGCTCTTTCCTGCACCCTGGCCTATCTCCCTTCTGCACTTCAACGGTCATCCTTCATCCCCCTCTACCAGTACAGAGCTCCCCTCACTACAAAGCTCCCCACAGCTACTAACCAGTCCTCATTGCAGGAGGAGCAGCTGCTAGGAGGTTGAGCTATCATGGTCTGTAAAAGTGCCCTTTGATCTGTAGCATGACAGCCCAGCCTCTGGCAGTTTCTCCTCCTGTATTCAGAAGGCATTGTCGCTTGGGGTACGTTGTCACTCGTATACAGAAGCCGGCACAGGAAGCTGGCTTCTGTTTATAGAACTAGTGACAGTTTTGAGTGTAGGGCAAGTGCCGGTGTTCCGTGAAAAAAACCATACACGTGAGAAAACCATACCCTCGTCACTTCCGGTGCACCTACGGAGGGTATGGATTTCTCACAGTAGTGTATATAATGTTACACTTGCCGCCGTTACATTAAAACAGCTCCTCTGCACTATGAGTCATCTCCGCTCCTATCCCTGTCACTTCCCTCATCTCGGCTAATAAATATAAAAGCGGATCACGGAGCCGAGATCTCCGTCATTTACATTTCATACACCCGCCGCCGCTTTTATATTTATTAGCCGAGATGAGGGAAGTGTCAGGGATAGGAGAGGAGATGCCCCATGTTGCCGCCGAACTGTTTTAATGTAACCGCCGCAAGTATAATATTACACACACTACCGTGATAATTTCATTCCCTCCGAGCATGCGTACTTGTGAACTTCTGCGCCGCTCAGCTGTTTCAGACTGGAAGTGACGAGGGTATGGAATTCTAACGAGGTATGGTTTTTTAACGTTACACCGGAGATAGCGGTACTAAATACTACAAAACTCTAGATAAAAGAAAGCCCTGCTAACAAAAATTACACTGCAGTCACTGTCAGTGGGAGGCAGGAAGCAGGGAGCTGCTAGAGCTCCAAGCAACCCCCCCATAGAGCTATGGCATCTGAGACGTGTATCCCTTCTGCCCCTGGTTCTGGCCCTGATTCTTTATTGTATTTTGCATCACTTTTAGTATGCATTTATATACACTTTAAGTTAAGTTTAGGTACGGCAATTATGATTAAAATATATTCCACCAATTTCCCTTGCAAACCCTGATAATACCTTCAATAGCAGTTAAAACATCACTGTGCTGACCATAGCCTGTGCCAAGAATGGATCATCAACTACAGGCTGCCTGCAGAAAAGTACAAGGGGAGGTGGATACAGACCGGTCATTCTGCATCAAAAAGCAAGAGCAACACTGGTTTATATTACAAAAAGCTCCTGCAGCGGGGCAAAGTGCTAGAGTTGTTTAATGCTGAATTATTGGACAAATAAAGAAATACACAAAGTACATCGCAATTAAAGGCAGGATACACATACCTCCTGTAATTAAGATACATTGTTTTGCCTGAATTTTTTATTTTTTTTTTTTAACAGAAGGTGATTTTCAGTAAAAATTATGACTGTATACAATTAGCTACAGAAAGCCAGCAGAGGGTACACTATGGGTCTAGTTATTAAACATCCATTGTATAAATGTTACAAGTATTCGCCCAGCCTGCACAGAGGTCTCTGTATTTTCTTTAATATGATTACAGTGTTTCCTAAGATCTTTAGCTCCATCTAGTGGCCAAAATATGGTTGTTTTTATGAAATACCCCCTTTAGAAAAAATAATGCATGCTTTGGCCACTAGATGGAGTTGACAATCATATGTAATAATAGTATTAGAGAAAATACAGGGACAATTCATGCAGGCTTGGAGAATGCTTATGATATTCGTCAAATAAATGTTTTATAAATAGACCCCTAGGAGAAGGTTGAGGTTTCAAAAAACCTTTGGTGACATTCAAAATCATAGGATGTATTTAGGAAATAACTTTTGCTCCTCTTAATTAAAAATCATTGCGGTCACTGCAACATGTTATGTTGTGATTCAACAGGCTGCACAGTGACAGCATGGATTATATAAACGAATGCTTTATACCTGCCAAGCTGGTAACTGATACCTTTGATCAAACTTTAAAACTTACCTTATTCAGTGACCTGGAGAGGTCCTTTCCATTTAGTTGCAGAACGTTCCCAATAATGGGCAGTGGGGTGGGCCCCGGTGGCAGCCTACCTTTGTTCTGATGCTTCCCGGCATTTGTGATACTTAAGATCAGGAAAATCAAACAGACAATTAATAACAGCGTGCTTGTACTCAAGATCTCCATGTTGACACTATGCGTTCCTGCAATGGAGGTAATAATATTTCAGTCTGCTACAGGCTTCTTTATAAAAGGGAACAGTTTGGTAGGGCTGAAATTGGCGCACTAAATGGATTACCCAAGAGCCAGCTATCTTTTGGCATTGCTAACATGTCAACTGAGTTCTTGTACACTGAAGTCTCCCACCCAGTCTGATATGGAATGCTGACTGGCAAAAGGGTCACATGTTTACCTGTACTGATAATATAAAATAAAATTACCTTGTTTGACTTCTATCAGATGAATAGAAAGCTTCTATTGGATAATAATATACAGTATCTCGCAAAAGTGAGTACACCACTCACATTTTTGTAAATATTTTATTATACCTTTTCATGTGACAACACTGAAGAAATTACACTTTGCTACAATGTAAAGTAGTGAGTTTACAGCTTGTATAACAGTGTACATTTGCTGTTCCCTCAAAATAACTCAACACACAGCCATTAATGTCTAAACCGCTGGCCACAAAAGTGAGTACACCCCTAAGTGAAAATGCCTAAATTGGGACCAATTAGCCATTTTCCCTCTCTGGTGTCATGTGACTCATAAGTGTTCCAAGGCCTCAGGTGTGAATGGGGAGCAGGTGTGTTAAATTTGGTGTGATTGCTCTCACTCTATCATTTTGGTCACTGGAAGTTCAACATGGCACCTCATGGCAAAGAACTCTCTGAGGATCTGAAAAAAAAACAATTGTTGCTCTACATAAAGCAGTGGCGCCTCCAGCTTTCATATTTAGGGGGGGGGGACATGGGGGGACAGGGACAAAAGTAGGGGGGCCAACTATAAAACGCAATTTATATATATATATATATATACACACTAGCTATCTATCTATCTATCTATTCAGTGACAGTCTTTCTCACAGTAAATAAAAACTTGAAAGATCCGCGCTTAGGATAGAAAACAAAGAACTAGGGAGATATATATATATATTATGAAATATAAAGGAGGTTGGCTGCAGCCCACTTCAGAATATAACCCTGGAAGGGGTTATATAATAGATTATAAAAAGGAAGAGGAAGTGATTGGCGCTGCCAGTATATATGTGAAATACAATAAATAATCTATATTGACATGGTGTGTATACAAAAAGGGAAAAGTAGATACATGTATGTATATGTAGAGGAAAATAAATTATTAATATATAAATTTATAAATCACCTCTGAATTATTAATAATTTATTTTCCTCTACATATGCATACATACATCTACTTTTCCCTTTTTGTATACACACCATGTCAATATAGATTATTTATTGTATTTCACATATATACTGGCAGCGCCAATCACTTCCTCTTCCTTTTTACTTTCACACAGTGGTGGTAGGAGGCTGGAGCTGTGGACTAGGAGTCGGGAAAGGAGCACAGCCGCATACACTGACTCACTCGTGCACTGCAGCCCGCCCCACACGTTCAGTGAGTCTCACTCTCCGCCCTAGTTTTCTCAATGGCACATTCAGGGAACCAATCACGCCGTGAGTAGCGGCACAGCGAACCAATCAGGTGTGCAGGCACGCGTGATTGGTTAGCTGTGCAGCTGCTCACGGCGTGATTGGTTCCCTGAATGTGTCATTGAGAAAACTAGGGCGGAGAGTGAGACTCACTGAACGTGTGGGGCAGGCTGCAGTGGGATGGATGTGTGAGTCCTCCTCCGAGTCCCTTCCCCCTGCCTATGCAAAATATCGTGACCTCGGCCTACGGCCGCAGAACGATAGTCGATATCATATCGACTATTGTTCAGCCCTAATACATACATATACACACATTATATATACACACATATATATATATATACATATACACACACATATATATATATATATATATATATATATATATATACACACATTATATATATATATATATATATATATATATATATATATATATAGACCCCCCAATATGGGCATCAAAAGCATAAACATGAAATATTTCTGACAATGGGCATCAAATGCATAAACATGAAATATTACTGACAATGGATATTAAAAGCATAAACATTAAATGACAATGTGGACTGACATGCTGACAGAATTTTACAGCTGGACAGAGCAAACTTACAGATATGTATTATACATGTTTGCCATGTTCAACTGTAAAGTTCTGTCAGCGGGTCAGTCCACATTGTCATTTTCAGGGGCGTGAGGGTGGTACGAGAAAGGAAATGTGCAGTGGACTCACTGCTCCACTTACCTGGCACCTCTAAAACCGATGTCCCCGGGCCTGCTCCTTGCGTGCTGGCTGTGTCTGGCTCCTCTGCTGCGTGCTGCTGCCTCGCCTTACCGGTGACTCCACTGATGTCGTCCACACACTCTGGGCCTTCAATAGCATAAAACATGAAACATTTGTGAAAAATTGGCCAAATAAAGACAAACATAAAATATTCATGACAATGGGCATCAGTCACGAATATTTCATGTTTATATATTTGAAGGCCCAGAGCATGCGGACAGGATTAGCGGAGTCACCTGTAAGGCGAGGCAGCAGTACGCAGCAATGGAACCAGACACAGTGAGCCAGCACACAAGGAGCAGGCCCGGGGACATCGGTTTTAGAGGTGGCACTCGCACTAGTGGAGCAGTTCAGCTCAGCTGTAGAATAAATTCTGTCAGCATGTCAGCCCACATTGTCATTTTCAGGGGTATGAGGGTGGTATGAGATGCAAATGTGCAATGGACTCAATGTGAGTCCTTTGCACATTTGCATCTCATACCACTCTCATACCCCTGAAAATGATAATGTGGGCTGACAGTGACATGCTGACAGAATTTTACAGCATTGTTCAGCTGTAAAATTCTGTCAGCTTGGCATGTCAAGCACTGTCCCTCCACATTGACAATTGTTGGATGTGCTTGAGGGTGGTACCATGCATGCATTACAAATGGCTGGGCTGCAGGGCTGGGCATTGACTCACCTCACAAATGGCCTGGCTGGCTCCTCAGTCACTCCTCCTGCATGCTCCACTGCTCCTCAGTCTGAATCCTCCACTCCTCCTCTGCAGTGCCAGTGCTTGGCCCCCTTGGTTTGCTCTTGCTGACTCTGCTGGGCTGGCCTAGGCCTTAGGCCTATGCTTGCTGACTGGCTGCCAGTCCTGGTCCACTCCAGAGAGACGCCACGCCACTGTGAGTGTCTTGCTTGCCTTCGGCCGCCTCGCAGCCTCACCGTCACCGGTGTCTGGTCAGTCGCCCTGGTCCCGAGTGAGTCCCGACTCCCGACTGTCCTCGTCCCGGACTCCCGGTCCCCGACAGGACACAGACACACTGGACAGCCCACCACCAGTTACGCTCCCGTGCACGCTTTCGGCCAGGCTGGGGCGGGCTGGTGAGCACTGCTCCCCTGACGTCATGCCGCTGAGCCACTCCGCTGTGCACCGCCCCCTCCGCTCGCTCGTCTGGGCGCCGGTCCGCCCAGCCCGCTCGCCGTCCTGCTCCTGCTATGTGTTAGAGGTGCTGAGCGGCGGTGGTGGCGGCGCGGCGATGGGACGATTTTAGTCAGTGTGTACAGTATATAATATTGTTGTGCTCATAATTAATTGGGGGGGGCACATGGTGGGGCACAGACTAATTTTGGAGGGGCCATGGCCCCCTCTGGCCCCACCCTAGTGACGCCACTGACATAAAGATGGCCTAGGCTACATGAAGATTGCCAAGACACTGAAACTGAGATAAGCACAGTGGCCAAGACCATGCAGCAATTTAACAGGACAGGTTCCACTCAGAAAAGGCCTCGCCATGGTCGACCAAAGAAGTTGAGTGCACATGCTCAGCGTCATATCCAGAGGTTGTCTTTGGGAAAAAGACCTATGAGTGCTGCCAGCGTTGCTGCAGAGGTTGAAGGGGTGGGGGTAAGCCTGTTAGTGCTCAGACCATACACAGCACACTGCATCAAATTGGTCTTTATGGCTGTCGTCCCAGTAGGAAGCCTCTTCTAAATATGATGCACAAGAAAGCCCGCAAACAGTTTGCTGAAGACAAGCAGACTAAGCACATGGATTAAATATTATATAAAATATTTACAAAAATGTGAGGGGTGTACCCATTTTTGTGAGATACTGTATTATTAATATCATAATTATGAAAATAATATTATATTGCAGTTGGATGACTGCCAAGGCTTCTACTTGCTTTGTGGACTAGCTTATGTTTTAAAACACTCCAGTCATTCATGAAAATCTTGAATCTGAAACACCTTAAATGAGGGAAAGGATTAGAACCACTGCCTGGTTTTATTTTAGTCCTATTGAGAAGGTCTTCCTTCACTACCTATTTCAGTGATGGGGGTTACGAGGGAGATTTTAGGGCTCAGTAAAACAGGGAACAAATGGAAATGTCTCTCTCATGAACAAAGCCAGTAACAAAAACAAACAATCATGTACAATCATGATAGATTAGAATCCCTGTAAGGACGGGTTTATGATCCATTATTTGAAGAAGTTTAAAGAAGAGGTAACACCAAAGTTATGCTCATGCATGAATGGGTTAGGAGGCTTGGGATTTGAGATGAGGAGGGAATCACTGGTAGCCTCTATTACAGTTATACAACCCTGGGAAAAGATGCAACCCTGTGCTCTAGCTACAGACCAAAATTACTGGTAAATGCAGATACAAAATTATTTGCAAAAGTTTTAGCCACCGGGATGAAGATCTGATGTCTGAATGAATACATACAGACCAGGTCGGGTTTATCCATAGGAGGGAGGGAAGAGACAATGGGGTGAGAAAACTACTCCTGTTGCATAAACTTAGCTGAGAAGAAAACCCAGCTCTATTCCTGTCAATAGATGCCGAAAAGGCATTTGACAGGGTCGACTGGGGATTTATGATGAATACACAAGAAGCAATGGGAATTGGCCCGAGGATGGCCCAATGGATTAAAACACTTTACAAATTAATGGGACCTTGTCCTCACCCTTGGAAATGAGGAGCATAAACTAGTGGCATATACAGATGATATTCTGTTCTAGATTTCCAATAGTGATGAGCTGAACACCCCCCTGTTCGGTTCACACCAGAACATCTTGAACAGGGGAAATGTTCTAGCGAATATACGAACACCAAAAATCACAAGTCCTCATTTTAAGTTATTATTAATCACCCGCAAGGCCAAAGATTTGAACTCACAGCCTCTCACTTGCTAACCTGTTAGCCTAACAGCTACACCACCAAGGCAGCTGAGTAACTTTAGACTTTCTCTGCCTAACAATTCTCTATCTGAGATTGACAACTCTTTTATAGGGCTCTGACATTACCAGCGCCCCATAATCCAATTCTCAGGTGCAGTGAATAAATTACTGACGTCACTTCAGAAGGGGCAGGACAATTAATAGGTTTTAATTGAAATCCATAATTAATATTATTTTTTTATATTTTTTCATGTGACAACACTGAAGAAATGACACTTTGCTACAATGTAAAGTAGTGAGTGTACAGCTTGTGTAAATTTGCTGTCCCCTCAAAATAACTCAAAACACAGCCATTAATGTCTAAACCGCTGGCAGCAAAAGTGAATACACCCCTAAGTGCAAATGTCCAAATTGTGTCCAAAGTGTCAATATTTTGTGTGGCCACCATTATTTTCCAGCACTGCCTTAAACCTCTTGGGCATGGAGTTCACCAGAGCTTCACAGGTTTCCACTAAAGTCCTCTTCCACTCCTCCATGACGAAATTGCGGAGCTGGTGGATGTTAGAGACTTTGCGCTCCTCCACCTTCCATTTGAGGATGCCCACAGATGCTCAATAGGGCTTAGGTCTGGAGACATGCTTGGCAAGGCCATCATCTTTAACCTCAGCTTCTTTAGCAAGGCAGTAGTCGTCTTGGAGGTGTGTTTGGGGTCGTTATCATGTTGGAATACTGCCCTGCGGCCCAGTCTCCGAAGGGAAGGGATCATACTCTGCTTCAGTATGTCACAGTACATGTTGGCATTCATGGTTCCCTCAATAAACTGTAGCTCTCCAGTAGCACTCATGCAGCCCCAGACCATGACTCCCACCACCATGCTTGAGTGTATGCAAGACACACTTGTCTTTGTACTCCTGACCTGGTTGTCACCCACACATGCTTGACACCATCTAAACAAAATAAATTTATCTTGGTCTCATCAGACTACAGGACATGGTTCCAGTAATCCATGTTCTTAGTCTAATTGTTTTCAGCTAACTGTTTGCGGGCTTTCTTGTGCATCATATTTAGAAGAGGCTTCCTTCTGGGATGACAGCCATGCAGACCAATTTGATGCAGTGTGCGGCGTATGGTCTGAGCACTGACAGACTGATCCCCCCCCCTTCATCCTCTGCAGCAATGCTGGCAGCACTCATACGCAGTGGCAGCCTGTGCATAGGGGGCGCCAGGGCGCTGCCCCCCCTAAAAAAAGGAAAGAAAAATACAAAAAGAGCAATAAAGTTTTGAAAAAAAAAATAGCGTTCGCCGGCCTATGTGGAGGCTGTGGGGGGGGGGGGGGGGGGGGGGGTTTACGACCCAGAAGAGGCGCCGATTGGCTGCCTTCTGGGGGCGTAACCTGGGTGCAGGTCATAGCGCTAGGACACCCCCACTTTCCTGATATCCTGGCTGTGATTGGTCCAGTCTCCAGCCTGGACCAATCATAGAGGACATCCCGGGTGACGTCGCGTGGGGGGCGGTGCGTGCATTAGTCACGCACCGTCCCGACGTCAGAGAAGAGGGCAGCGGGCGGCTGAGGAAGAACTGAAGAGGACGTCCGGTCTGGCGGAGCACCAGGGAGTCGGGACGGTATCGAGCGGCGCGCATGGAGGACTCGGACTCGAAAGACAGCACCAGAGGTAAGTGAAGTCTCAGGGAGGAGGAGCACGCACGCACGCACGCACGCTGGTCTCTGCTGCATTGAAGGGGGCATATATACTGGTCTCTGCTGCATTTAAGGGGGCATATATACTGGTCTCTGCTGCATTGAAGGGGGTATATATACTGGTCACTGTGCATTGAAGGGGGCATATATACTGGTCTCTGCTGCATTGAAGGGGGCATATACTGTATACTGGTCTCTGCTGCATTGAAGGGGGCATATATACTGGTCTCTGCTGCATTGAAGGGGGCATATATACTGGTCTCTGCTGCATTGAAGGGGGCATATATACTGGTCTCTGCTGCATTGAAGTGGGCATATATACTGGTCTCTGCTGCATTGAAGGGGGCATATATATTGGTCACTGTGCATTGAAGGGGGCATATATACTGGTCACTGTGCATTGAAGGGGGCATATATACTGGTCACTGATCATTGAAGGGGGCATATATACTGGTCTCTGCTGCATTGAAGGGGGCATATATACTGGTCTCTGCTGCATTGAAGGGGGCATATATACTGGTCTCTGCTGCATTGAAGGGGGCATATATACTGGTCACTGTGCATTGAAGGGGGCATATATAATGGTCACTGTGCATTGAAGGGGGCATATATACTGGTCTCTGCTGCATTGAAGGGGGCATATATACTGGTCACTGTGCATTGAAGGGGGCATATATACTGGTCTCTGCTGCATTGAAGCGGGCATATACTGTATACAGGTCTCTGCTGCATTGAAGGGGGCATATATACTGGTCTCTGCTGCATTGAAGGGGGCATATATACTGGTCTCTGCTGCATTGAAGGGGGCATATATACTGGTCTCTGCTGCATTGAAGGGGGCATATATACTGGTCACTGTGCATTGAAGGGGGCATATATACTGGTCACTGTGCATTGAAGGGGGCATGTATACTAGTCACTGTGCATTGAAGGGGGCATATATACTGGTCTCTGCTGCATTGAAGGGGGCATATATACTGGTCACTGATCTTAGAAGGGGGCATATATACTGGTCTCTGCTGCATTGAAGGGGGCATATATACTAGTCTCTGCTGCATTGAAGGGGGCATATATACTGGTCTCTGCTGCATTGAAGGGGGCATATATACTGGTCACTGTGCATTGAAGGGGGCATATATAATGGTCACTGTGTATTGAAGGGGGCATATATACTGGTCACTGTGCATTGAAGGGGGCATGTATACTAGTCACTGTGCATTGAAGGGGGCATATATACTGGTCTCTGCTGCATTGAAGGGGGCATATATACTGGTCTCTGCTGCATTGAAGGGGCATATATACTGGTCACTGTGCATTGAAGGGGGCATATATACTGGTCACTGTGCATTGAAGGGGGCATATATACTGGTCTCTGCTGCATTGAAGGGGGCATATATACTGGTCTCTGCTGCATTGAAGGGGGCATATATACTGGTCTCTGCTGCATTGAAGGGGGCATATATAATGGTCACTGTGCATTGAAGGGGGCATATATACTGGTCACTGATCATTGAAGGGGGCATATATACTGGTCTCTGCTGCATTGAAGGGGGCATATATACTGGTCTCTGCTGCATTGAAGGGGGCATATATACTGGTCTCTGCTGCATTGAAGGGGGCATATATACTGGTCACTGTGCATTGAAGGGGGCATATATAATGGTCACTGTGCATTGAAGGGGGCATATATACTGGTCACTGTGCATTGAAGGGGGCATGTATACTAGTCACTGTGCATTGAAGGGGGCATATATACTGGTCTCTGCTGCATTGAAGGGGGCATATATACTGGTCACTGATCTTAGAAGGGGGCATATATACTGGTCTCTGCTGCATTGAAGGGGGCATATATACTAGTCTCTGCTGCATTGAAGGGGGCATATATACTGGTCTCTGCTGCATTGAAGGGGGCATATATACTGGTCACTGTGCATTGAAGGGGGCATATATAATGGTCACTGTGTATTGAAGGGGGCATATATACTGGTCACTGTGCATTGAAGGGGGCATGTATACTAGTCACTGTGCATTGAAGGGGGCATATATACTGGTCTCTGCTGCATTGAAGGGGGCATATATACTGGTCTCTGCTGCATTGAAGGGGGCATATATAGTGGTCACTGTGCATTGAAGGGGGCATATATACTGGTCTCTGCTGCATTGAAGGGGGCATATATACTGGTCTCTTCTGCATTGAAGGGGTCATATCTACTGGTCACTGTGCATTGAAAGGGGCATATATACTGGTCACTGTGCATTGAAGGGGGCATGTATACTGGTCACTGCATTGAAGGGGGCATATATACTGGTCACTGTGCATTGAAGGGGGCATATATACTGGTCACTGTGCATTGAAGGGGGCATGTATACTGGTCACTGCATTGAAGGGGGCATGTATACTAGTCACTACATTGAAGGGGGCATGTATGTTGGTCAATACATTGAAGAGGGCATGTATACTGGTCACTACATTGAAGGGGGCATGTACGCTGGTCACTGCATTGAAAGGGGGCCTGTACTGTGGGGTTTGTGCTAGGGGGTTTGTGCTAGGGGGCCTGTACTGTGGGGTTTGTGCTAGGGGGTTTGTGCTTGAGGGATTTGTGCTGGGGCGTCTGTACTGTGTGGTTTGTGCCACTCTCAGTTAGTGTATCCCATAATGGGGTGTCTCTCACAGTATATCCCATAATAGGGCCCCTGCTCCCTATTATGGGATATACTAGTACTGATGGACCCCTTAATATGTGATATACTGGGAGAATTTGTTCACCGAAGCAAAATACAGGGGACAAAATGGGTGGAGTCTATAAGGGGTGTGGCTTCTGAAAAATGGGAGGGGTCAAAATGGAAGGGCGAGGTCTTGCACCCCACCATCTTAAAACTTCACCAGCCGCCACTGCTCATACGTCTATTTCCCAAAGACAACCTCTGGATATGACGCTGAGCAAGTGCAAAACTTTTTTGGTCAACCATGGCGAGGCCTGTTTTGAGTGGAACCTGTCCTGTTAAACTGCTGTATGGTCTTGGCCACCATACTGCAGCTCAGTTTCAGGGTCTCGGCAATCTTCTTATAGCCTAGGCCATCTTTATGTAGAGCAACAATTCTTTTTTTCAGATCCTCAGAGAGTTCTTTGCAATAAGGTGCCATGTTGAACTTCCAGTGACCAGTATGAAAGAGGGAGAGTGATAACACCAAATTTAACACACCTGCCCCCCATTCACACCTGAGACCTTGTAACCAGGGTTGAGCGAACCCAGACTGTATTGTTTCGGGTTCGTACCGGACTTTTGGGTATTCGGTACCCGAACCCGAACCAGAACATTTCACTGTATGTTCGGGTACTGTCTGTTGTTCGGTAACGTTATTTGATGTTTTGATGCGGTTTTAATGGTGCGCTTTCAACAGGTGCAAGGCAGCCAATCAGCAAGCGTTTAACTAGTGTGCCCTAGAAGCCATCACAGCCATGCCTACTAATGGCATGGCTGTGATTGGCAAGTGCACCATTTGACCCAGACTCTATATAAGCTGGAGTCACACAGCGCCGCGCGTCACTCTACTATAACTATACTAGGGAGAGGTTCCTGACTGCTGCTGCTGAGGGAGAGATAGGAGTTTACTGTAGGGTCAGGCTGGAGATTGCATTTAGGGAAAGCATAGGAACAATCTGCTTTAATCATACAGCGATCTACATTGATTTGATTATGTGGTTGTGCAGTGTATGATCTTTTTGCCCGGAGGGAGAGATAGGAGATTACTGTAGGGTCAGGCTGGAGATTGCTTTGAGGGAAAGCATAGATAGGAACAATCTTCTTTAATCAGACAGCGATCTACATTGATTGTATAGTGTGGGGGTGCAGTGCACAATCTTTATATAGCGGAATAGAACAACAACAGTATCCAACCTGTTAGGCGTGCAGTGTGAGTGCATATGTGTCTGCTTAATCTGCATTTAAAAAAGAAAAAAAACTTTTTTCCTTCATATTTTTCTGTGAGGCATTTAGACAGACACTGCATTTCAAATCTGCTATTCAAGCACCAATTAAGGGGACAATTATTTATCAGATTTTCATTCATACGTTACAGTGAGATACACGCATTGCGTACAGTTGTATTGCACATTGCAATAAAAAAAAACATTTAGGGGCAAAAAAAGTTGATTGCGGCCCTGTCCGCATATGTTACAGTGAGATACACCCATTGCATACTGTTGTATTGTGCATTGCAATAAAAACCCATTTAGGGGCACAAAAAGTTGATTGCGGCCCTGTCTGCATATGTTACAGTGACATACACCCATTGCATACTGTTGTATTGCGTTTTGCAATAAAAAAAAAAAACATTTAGGGGCAAAAAAAGTTGTTTGCGGCCCTGTCCGCATATGTCACAGTGAGATACACCCATTGCATACTGTTGTATTGCGCTTTGCAGTAAAAAAACACATTTAGGGGCAAAAAAAAGTTGATTGCGGCCCTGTCCGCATATGTTACAGTGACATACACCCATTGCATACTGTTGTATTGTGCATTGCAATAAAAAAAAAAACCATTTAGGGGCAAAAAAGTTGATTGTGGCCCTGTCCACATATGTTACAGTGAGATACACCCATTGCATACTGTTGTGTTGCGCATTGCAGTAAAAAAAAAACATTTAGGGGCAAAAAATGTTGTTTGTGGCCCTGTGCGCATATGTTACAGTGACATACACCCATTGCATACTGTTGTATTCCACTTTGCAATACAAACCCATTTAGGGGAAAAAAAATAAATTGCGGCCCAGTCTGCATATTGTACTGTGAGATTCACCCTTTCTATACTGTTGTTCTATTCCGCTATTCAGTAAACACCCATTTAGGGAAAAAATATTACATTGTGACCTAGTCTGCATATTTTACCGTGAGATACACCCTTTGGATACTGTTGTTCTATTCCGCTATTCAATAAACACCTATTTAGGGAAAAAATATTACATTGCGGCCTAGTCTGCATATTTTACTGTGAGATACACCCTTCGGATACTGTTGTTCTATTCCGCTATTCAATAGACACACATTTAGGGAAAAAATATTACATTGCAGCCTAGTCTGCATATGTTACAGCGCAACAAGGCACACGGGTCTTGCATGGAGGCCCAGTTACTGGTGGTGAAGTGGTGCTGTTCCGCAGAGCGACTCATGCGTGCGTGCTGCAGCTGAAACTCCAGTATGGCCTGCTGCTGCTCGCACAGTCAGGCCAGCATGTGCAAGGTGGAGTTCCACCTTGTGGGCACTTCACATATGAGGCGGTGAGCGGGAAGGCCGAAGTTACGCTGCAGCGCTGACAGGCGAGCAGCAGCAGGGTGAGAACGCCGAAAGTGCGCACAGACGGCCCACACTTTCTGCAGCAGCTCTGACATATCGGGGTAATTTCGAAGGAACCTCTGCACCACCAAATTCAGCACATGCGCCAGGCAAGGGATGTGTGTCAAATCAGCTAGGCCCAGAGCTTCTACAAGATTTCACCTATTATGGCACACCAGGCCGGGCTTGAGGCTCACTAGAACTAATCACTCATCTGCCTGCTGTTGAATGCCCCTCCACAACTCCTGTGCGGTGTGTGGTTTTTCCCTCAAACAAGTACGTTTTAAAACTGCCTGCTGTCGTTTACCCCTGGCTGTGCTGAAGTTGGTGGTGAAGGTGTTACACTGTCTGGATAAGGAGGCGGTAGAGGATGAGGAAGCGGAGTAGGAGGAGTTAGGAACAGGAGGCAAACTGAAGCGCCCTGCAATCCTTGGTGGTGGAAGTACATGCGCCAAACTGCTATCTGCCTCTAGCCCACTGCATTTACCCAGTGTGCTGTTAGGGAGATATAACGTCCCTGACCGTGCTTACTGGTCCACGTATCCGTAGTTAGGTGGACCTTGCCACAGATGGCGTTGCGTAGTGCACACCTGATTTTGTCACCCACTTGGTTGTGCAGGGACGGGATGGCTTGCCTGGAAAAGTAGTGGCGGCTGGGCACGACGTACTGTGGGACAGCCACCGCTATAAGGCTTTTAAAACTCTGCATCTCCACCAGACAGAATGACAGCATTTCAAAGGCTAGGAATTTTGAAATGCTGGCATTTAGGGCCAGGGATTGCGGGTGGGTAGGGGGGTACTTCCTCTTCCGCTCCAGTGTTTGGGAGATAGAAAGCTGAACGCTTCCACGGGACATTGTGGGGATGGTTGTTGGTGACCCAGGTGGTGGTGTTGCTGGCAGATCCTTTGTTTGCGGGGTGGCAGGTGCCGGTCTCACTACAGAGGTGGATGAGGAGGCAGAGACTGCAGCAGCAGAAGAGGAAGCAGGAGGACCCAGAGACCTTTCTTGGTTTTTGAGGTGTCTACTCCACTGCAGCTCGTGCTTTGCACCTAGATGCCTGGTCATGCAGGTTGTGCTCAGGTTGAGAAGGTTTATGCCTCACTTCAGGCTCTGATTGCACAGCATGCAAACCACTCGTGTCCTGTCATCATCACATTGTCTGAAGAACTGCCATGCTAGGGAACTTCTTTGAGCTGGCTTTGGTGTGCTCGGTCCCTTGCTGTGTTGGGCAGTAGCAGGCGTAGTGTCTAGGGCATGGCCGCTCGGCTTTTGCACCCTGCTCTCTCTTCTGATGTGCTGGTGGCTCTGTGCGACCACCGCCTCTTCCTCCAAACTACTCAGGTCACCTGCATGACGTTCATTCCATGTGGTGTTTAGGACCTCATCGTCCTCCACATCATCTTCCACGCAGTCTTCACCCCCTCAACCCTTGTCGGTCTCCACAATTCGGAATTCCGCAGCAGTTGGCACCTGTGTTTCGTCATCATCTGAGACGTGCTGCGATGGTCCTCCCATGTACTCATCTTGAGACATAAGTGGTTGGGCATCGGTGCACTCAATCTCTTCCACATCTGGGGCAGGGCTAGGTGGATGGCCCTGGGAAACCATGCTAACAGAGTCATCAAAAAGAAGAAGAGGCTTTTGCATGACGTGGGGCTCAGACTGCTTGGCTGAATTGCAAGGGGGTGAGGTGAAAGATTAATGGACATCGGCTGCAGGTGCCAACTCTGACCTTTCAGCAGAAGACTGGGTGGGAGACAATGTGAAGGAACTGGAGGCACTGTCAGCAACTCAATCTACTATCGCCTGTACTTGTTCTTGCCTCAACATTTGTAGAGGCGCATTAGGCCCTGCCAAATAATGCTGTATGGTTCTGTCGCCTACTTGCAGCTGAGAAAGGTGTTTCACTTGTGCGTGTAGCTGCCACAGATCGACCACGTCCTCTCCTTGCAACAGGAGCTCCACCAGCAGCACCACGACCCAGCACTAACATGGTGGAGCAGTATGTGTGCACACGCCTACACGTACTGAATGAGGGGTCTGCCCCCTTCACCTTCTAGGTCTCCAAATTGGGCTCATGGCCTGAGCTTGCCCTTTACGCCTTGGAGGTGCTGGCCTGCCCTGCAGCCAGTGTATTATCTGAATGTGTATTTAGCACGGCTGGGGGCGTTATCACAGACAAGCGCAGCCGCCTGTCCAGAGCCAATGTGGACAAGCTCACATTCATTAAAATGAACCAGGCATGGATCCCACAGGACTTGTCCGTACCTTGTGAAAAACAGACATGTATACCAGCCTTACCCAGCCATTGTTGTATTTTATCTTTCTAACTCTTTTGGAGTGTACCCTAATTTAAAAAGAAATAAAATTAAAAACAAAAACCAGTGTTGGCTACCTCGTCCTCCTCCACCGCCGCTTCGACCTACACCGCCACCTCAACCTCCTACTCCATATGGGCCTCATCCTCCTCCTCCACCGCCGCCGCCGCTTCCACCTACACCGCCATATCCTCCGCCACCTCAACCTCCTACTGCATATGGGCCTCGTCCTCCTCCTACATCATTCAAGATGAATATTTTTTATTTTTCTGTTTTTTTTATGTTATTTTAAGTTATTTCCATATCCACATTTGTTTGCAGAGCACTTGCCATGCTCTTAAGATGATTTTGCTGCTATTTGCAGCCCTCTAGCCCTTTCCATGTTTGTTTTAGAGCCATTTTAGTGCTCAAAAGTTCGGTCTCCATTGACTTCAATGGGGTTCGGAATCGGGACAAAGTTCGGGTCAAGTCCGGTTCACGAACCCGTTTTTTTTTCAAGTTCGGTCGAACCCGCCGAACCCGAACATCCAGGTGTTCGCTCAACTCTACTTGTAACATTTACGAGTCACATGACGCCGAGGAGGGAAAATGGCTAATTGGGCCCAATTTGGACATTTTCCCTTAGGGGTGTACTGACTTTTGTTGCCAGTGGTTTAGACATTAATGGCTGTGTGTTGAGTTATTTTAAGGGGACAACAAATTTATACTGTTATACAAGCTGTGCACTCACTACTTTACATTGTAGCAAAGTGTAATTTCTTCAGTGTTGTCACATGAAAAGATATAATAAAATATTTACAAAAATGTGAGGGGTGTACACACTTTTGTGAGATTCTATCTATCTATCTATCTATCTATCCATCTATCCATCCATCTATCCATCTATCTATCCATCTTATCCCATCTTATCTTATGTTATCTATAAATACCTTTGATCTCAACAAACTAAAAAGCAAAAATCTCTCTTTCTCTGCTTGAGATTTGATCTCACAACCATTGCCATGGGAGGTCTGGTATTCTACCAGCTACACTACCATCAAGTACAGCTAGGTTGAATACACTTTCCGTGCCTAACTAACTATCTCCTATCTCACCCTAAACACAGTGGATGAGATAAAAGTTAGGGAGAGAATGTTTAGCATAAGCAGGTTTCGTGGTGTAGGTGGTAGAATACCAGACTTGTAATGATGAGAACTGTGAGTTCAAAACCCCCAGCCAGTGATTTATTTATTGGAATTCAGAAGTCAGAGAGTCCATGATAATGCAGGAACTTGAAGTTCCTGCGAAGAAGCCCATTTGCTCGTCATTGGACAAACAAGCGAACAGCCAATGTTCGAGTCGAAAGACTCGAAGCTCATCCCTAATCTCCAATCCTAGAATAACATTTTCAAACCTAATGAAACTGTGGAAACACTATGGAAAGTGAACACATTTAAAAATTAACCCCTCAAAGTCAGAGATCCTAACTATAAATATGGGTAAGAAAGAAGAGCAAGCTTTACAACGGGAATTTCCATTTACATGGAGGAAAACAGAACTAAAATATTTAGGAATAAAATTAACGCCATCCTTGAAAATAATTTGTTGTGCAAATTATATCCCACTAATAAACAAGATAAAAACAGAAATTAAAAAGATAACAGCAAGACCACTCTCTTGTGTAGAATCGATAAATATTGTGAAGATGGTTGAGAAGGGGAGAGGAACCGGCGCTTGTTTCACTAGGTGTTCATATAAATCCAACAGGATATAAAATATATAAAATGTGAATATTCCTACAACTGGATATAGCACATAATCCTAGTTGTGGTGTGATGCAGGCTCCAATGGGTGTATAGCGATGAAATAAAAGTGGTGGAATAAATAAAATAAAATGTGTAGCTTCAGTAAAATGATGACTCAAGCTAGTGGAGTATCAATATTAATGGGATAGTGTATAAAACATTACAAGTGTTGAAGCAATATAAAACAATAATAACAGATAACCTCAGTAAAATGCTCAAGCAATAAGATAGGTGAAATGGCATAAAATACCAATCAATAAATAATATATATAAATATGAGGTGATACTCAATAAAGATTATAAAATAAAAAATAATAATAATAATCTTTATTGATTATCACCTCACATTTATATATATTATTTATTGATTGGTATTTTATGCCATTTCACCTATGTTATTGCTTGAGCATTTTACTGAAGTTATCTGTTATTATTGTTTTATATTGCTTCAACACTTATAATGTTTTATACACTATCTCGTTAATATTGATGCTCCACTAGCATCATTTTACTGAAGCCACACATTTTATTTTATTTATTCCACCACTTTTAGTTCATCGCTATACACCCATTGGAGCCTGCATCCCACCACAACTAGGATTATGTGCTATATCCAGTTGTAGGAATGTTCACATTTTATATATTTTGTGTCCTGTTGGATTTATACGAACACCTAGTGAAACAAACGCCAATTCCTCCCCTCCCTTCTCAAATTTCTGTACAGAAAGTGGCGACACTACAGAATTGGCTGTCTGTTTAAAATAAACAAAAAAAAAATAAAATTGTTTGGATTAAATCTACATAAAACCCCCACCCCTCTTATATCTTATACCTCACTGGTAGCACATTGGCTTTTTTCCTCTATTGTGAAGATGGTGATACTACCGAAAATCCTGTATACAATTCAAATATTGCCGACAGATTTTAAGACATTAACAACTTACCAACTGGCTGCCTTGTGCTTACTGCGGCAGTGTGGCTCTATTGCGCGAAACGACGTACCTGTACATCGTTTTGTTCAATAGCCACTAGATGGCATGACCGCGTTGCCAGAGGCTGTGATTAGCTAGTGGGGATGTCAATCAGCAGGTCCAGGGGAACACCCACGATCATCCCCAGGAGGGGCAGAACGACGGTCTGCCTATGTAAACTAGGCAGATGGCCATTCTGCAAGGGAACAAGATGGATATCTTGTGTTCCTGCTAAGCAGGAACCTGGATCTCTGTCTTCCCCCAATCATTGCATCTCCCCACAGTTAGTAAGCATCCCCTAGGGACACATTTATTGCTTTGATCACCCCTAATGTTAACCCCTTCTCTGCCAGTGTCATTAGTACAGTGACAGTGCATATTTTTTTTAGCACTAATCACTGTATTAGTGTCTCTGGACCCCAAAAAGTGTCCAAAGTGTCAGATGTCTGGTTTGTCCACCAAAATGTCGCAGTCTTGCTGAAAATCGCCGATCGCCACCATTACTAGTAAATAAATAAATAAATAAATAAAAATTCCATTAAAATATTGCATTGTTTGTAGACACCATAACATTTGCGCAAACCAATCTATATGTGCTTACTGGGATTTTTTTTTTTTTTACCAAAAATATGTAACAGAATACATATTGGCCTAAATTGATGAAAACATTTTTTTACATTTTATTATTGGCTGTGTTTTATAGCAGAAAGTAAAAAATATTGTTTTTTTTTTTTTTAAATTGTCGCACTTTTATTGTTTATAGCACAAAAATAAAAACTGCAGAAGTGATCAAATACCACCAAAAGAAAGTTCTATTTGTAGGGAAAAAAACAAACATACATTTATTTGGGTACAGCATTGCACGACGGTGCAATTGTCAGTTAAAATAGCACACTGCCGTATCACAAACAATGGCCTGGTCAATAAGGTGGGGTGAAACCTTCTGGTCAAGAAGTGGTTAAAGACAATGATATTAAGTTATATATGGCAGAATTAGAAACTTAGAATACAGTTCTGGGTAAAGATAAAATGCAAGGGACTTTAGTTGTACCAGTTTTTTAAAAATATGATGTATTGTTTGCATGAATGATAGAGTAGACAAGAAAGACAAGTAAAACAAGATGGGTGAAAATTGAGAACATGATTAGTAATGCACCATTAGGTAAAATTATTTAGATTCCAAAACAATATAAGATGTTAAATAAGAATACACATTTTTACATGGAACATATTAAGGGTTTGAGATTCAATTCACAGGCAAGCAAAATGGGAGTATAACTCGACCTTATTTTGCTTACGGAGACAATTTTTCTTTTTTTTTACCTGTAAAAGGGGCATTATTTGGGGCAGTGTTTCTCAACTTTTTTACTGTCAAGGCACCCTTTAAAATTATGGACAGTCTCAAGACACCCCATTCTAAAATGTAAAAAAGTATTCTAATGGTTTACATAATTCAGCAACATCCACGCAAGTAGGATACCCAATGTAGAAGTAATTTTTTAATTCCAAAGCAAATACACTTTTGCACACTGGTACTGACTAGTATTCTAATGTTTCTCTTCTCCCTCAATTTAAGTCAGCTAATGGGACCCCAGTGCTGAGGGAGAGGGGCAGAGGAGGGTCAAACAAGGAAGAACTATTTGCCAAACTTTTTTTTTTTTTTTTCATTTTGGATAGAGTAAGGGATGGTTATAACCCCTGTCAGATTTTTTTTTTTTTTGCCATCTGTGTCCTCTTGCAAAGATTTTTCTTCACTTTCTGTCCAAAAGCCAAGCAGCAAGTGAGAGGAAATCCCTGAAAATTAAGCAAATTCCTTTGTGGACCCCCAGGTCACCTGAACTAGTATCCCCATTGGAAGATTTCCCCTCTATTACTTTTCTTGGGACATCCCACAATTTGGCATTTTTTTTTTATTTTCACTTTGAGTGATAATGGTAAACAGAACAAATAGTGAGGGGGAATCTCCTTAATGGGGGCACAGACCGCAATAAAAATTGACAAATGTTTTAATCCCTCTCCACTAATACCAAACACCAATAAAACACCAAACTATTAAAAAAAAATGTTTTGCCTTTAGTTATATTTCAATTTAAATCAGAAACTTCTTATTGGACTATAACGTTCCTATTGAACTATACCCACACTAATACCTAGATAAAGCAACAAAACATTTGAAAGTGTACAAAGCCTTCCACAAATATGGGTATTGTCAGATGCAATGAAAGGTCTAATTTTACATGATATTTACAAGAGGAATTGTTCACACTGAATTAACAAATTTTAATGTAATGTAGTTAAAAAGTACATAAGTGTGTGATGAGTATATTTCAACATAAAATAATTATTAGACATGTGCGTTTCATTTAATTCTGAATTGAAATTTAGACAAATTTTTCGATACATCTGAATTTCCGAATCACAATAGTAGCAAATTTAATTGAATCTAATCGAATTGAAGTCCAAAATGGAATTAGAATCAAATTTGAATCAAACTCTAAATCCTATTTGAAAAAAAGAATGGAATAGAAAAAAAAGGAATAGATAGAAAAGAATAGAACAAAATTGAAAAGAATAGAATAGAATAGAAAACTTACTGTTAGTTGACCAGTAACAGTGTTTCTACGAGCCTTCCAGGACGGCCCATCATGAGAGATGATAGGCTGCTCCCCACAGGAACCACAATCAATTAACAATTGTTAAAAGGCCCCACCCTTCCCTTGCCCCTCAGTTGTAAAAAAGGATCTTCCACAACCATTTCCAAGGGAAGTGTTCTCATAATTCTATAGGTACTTACCACCTATGTTATATACATAGTTACCCTAACCTTTTAACAGGGCGGGAATAGGCCGGCCGTCCTGGAAGGCTCGTAGAAACACTGTTACCGGTGAACTAATGGTAAGTTTTCTCTCTTGCCTTCCAGGATGGCCCAACATGAGAGGATAATAGATTACCCATAGGCCTACTTTAGGGTGGGACCACTGCCTGTAAGACCTTCCAGCCAAAGGCTAGGTCTTGTTGAGACAGTACTTCTACACGGTCATGTTTCAGGACCGTGCTATGTCTGGACCAGGTGGCCGTATTGCGGATCTGTTCTGCAGATGCTCCAGCTTTTTTGGCCCAGGATGTTTCCAGGGCTTCTTGTCGAGTGTGCTTTTAGCTTGCTGATGCCGGAGCACCTGAAACTTCATAAGACATGTTAATGGCTTATCCAAACCACCTAGGGACTGAAGGCTTTTAGGCCCGCAGTCCTATTGGTCCAGGGTAGAGGATCAGTGGATGATTAGATCTCCCAAATTCCCTGGTCCTCTGTAATTAATTGAGGAGGCGGCTCCTCACAACTAATCAGTGAAATTTCATTTACTTTACATTCTTAGGGTTACCACTCAAGGATGGTAAAATTATTTCTTGCTTCCTGTTAAAGGAAAAGGTTACATTGGGCAGATCTAAGGGATCTGGCCTGTGAATAATCCTATCTGGGAAAATAAACATAAAAAATATTTTTCTAGAAAGATCTTGTGAATCCCCTACACTTCTGGCTGAAGTGACAATTACAGGAAAGCTAGTTTTGAAGACCAAAACTTAAAAAGGAACCTCTTCTATAGGTTCAACCTTATAGATCTGTCCTTAATAAGCAGACAGGAGCTAGGTAAATTAATATTTTGGCCTTATTGTAGAGATCAGGTATTCTCCCTGGTGTCTGGCCCTATAAACTAACTCCTTATAAATCTGTCCTCTGGTACGACTTAAGGCTGCAGCAACTCTGACAATAAAGGTGCCTGCACCAGCCTGACACTCCCTCTAGTCAGAGACTGCAATATCAGATCAAAAATTGCCTAAAAAGGCGTATCCAAGTCGCACTGCAAATCGTGCGACTTTGGCTTTGTACCAGTGTAAATGTAGCCTTACACACCAAAGCTATGGCTGTTTTTAATCCCTTAGGAATGTGTAGCTTGCTTAGTGGCAGTAGTAGCTTGTAAGAGATTCTATGTCTAAGGCTGGATAAACACTATACAACCCTCGTTGTTAGATTACTCTCAGGTTTACCTTTTCTATGCAGTGCAAGGGTCTGCCTGACTACATATAAACTGAAAGAGTCCAGGCTTGACCTCATATTATATGATTTTGGCAAGTCCGAAGAAAAAAAAAAAAATCTAAAGAAAATTGCACAGTGTGTATGGCTTATTACAGGTGCCACTCCTTCACTAGAATCACCCTTATCAGAGTTTAAAAGCTCACAGCACCTTCTGATTTAACAGAAAGCTGTGGCAAGGGTCTAGCTGCAGTTTTTTTTTTTTTGGGGGGGGGGGGGGGTTGGGGGTGCTTGTTTCTCGGGTCTAAGAGTGCGGCCTCTGGGTTATTTGTACCCAGGGCTAAGAAAACAGATAGTATCACCCTCATTAAGGGAGGGAGTACAACAACAAGCCAAAAAAAAACACCTGGCTGCAATCAGGGATCTGCTGCTAAGCTTCCCAGGTAAAAGGAGGTATATACTACCACGGCCCCAGGTTTGCTTTACTGTCCCCCTGAACACATGGAAGGAGGAATCTTACCTTAAACCTGAGGCCTCTTTACCAGCCAGCTTAATATCCCATCTGGGGATTCCGCAAGAGAAGAGGAAATCACCAACAGATCGTTCTACCTGCTCATAGCAAGTCGGCTACAGGCTCCGCTGAGGGAACACATGGCTTTACTATCCTCTGGAAGGAGGACTCTTATATTAAGCCTGAGGCCTCTTTATCAGCCGGCTTAATATCCTATCTGGGGGTTCCACAAGAGAAGAGGAAATCGCCACCAGATCCCTCTTCCTACTAACAGCAAGTTTTGACTACAGGTCCCGCTGAGGAAAACATATGGGAACTTTCCAAGGATTAGGCTTAATGCTGGTATCAGTCCCAAACAGTCAAGGAAACACGGCACTTACCTGGTTCCGACTGGGCTTACCTGTAGCCACCTGAACCGACCTTCCCTCCTCCTTCCCACGAGGTGGGTTGCAGTAGGCCTCCTGAAGGGGGAAATTATTTGGTGCCTCAGGCCAAAAAATGGGGGTGGGACTTTTACGGGCAAGTGAGTTTACACACAATTTATAAAAAATACTCAAAATGTATTTATATACAATGTTTGGATACAATTATTTTATACATATATCCAGTGCATAGGTGTTTGGGTTATAGACCCAAAATGTGTTTAGAAGAAAGGAAAGTTTTGGAGAGTATCCGTGACATAGGTGAAAAGGTGACTTTTGTTTTTGGACGTTGTTCTCTGTTTTTTCCAGGCTTGTTGCTTGGAAAATATGTTCACAGAGATCCAACTGTAGGTCCAAAGCATGTTTATCCAACGCGTTTCGGCTACCGGGTAGCCTTTTTCAAAGATTTTTATGGTTATCACCAATTCTGTGGAAATAGTGATAAGTATTATTTGATCTTTTTTACATACTTTTGGTATAATATATTATTTAGTATTTATTTGTTTGTATATACATACTTTCTCTGTCTATTCCTGTGAGCTTCCTTGTGTCTGGACGGATTCGCAACAGGAACCACTATGGTGCAGCCTGAGGAATATATATATATACACGTTATGTATTGTGTATTTGGTAGGTTTCTAGATTTGTATAGGTTTTGAGGTAAGTATCTGACAACTTACTGTATGGTTGTCTTCCAATTTCTTATGTTCTTAAGGTTATTGGGTGCAGGGGGTAGTATCCTATTCTTGTGATGAATAGATCTGAGGATACATGTATTTTATATTAATGATTGTGCTGGGTATAGGAGTAGGTTTTAGTTAGTTTCTAAGGTGAGGTACTTACAGTATATGTAGCCTGTTCACCTTAGTATAGATTTTTTGGAGGTTTTTTCTCTTTCTTCTCTTTAGGGCAAGGTGCTGAGTTTTTGCTGGGCTGTAAAATATTCCCAGATCCTTTGTTAAAAATACTTATGTAGTCTATATATACAGTGGGTACGGAAAGTATTCAGACCCCCTTAAATTTTTCACTCTTTGTTATATTGCAGCCATTTGCTAAAATCATTTAAGTTCATTCTTCTTCCTCATGAATGTACACATAGCACCCCATACTGACAGAAAAACACAGAATTGTTGACATTGTTGCAGATTTATTAAAAAGAAAAACTGAAATATCACATGGTCCTAAGTATTCAGACCCTTTGCTCAGTATTTAGTAGAAGCCCCCTTTTGATCCAATACAGCCAGGAGTCTTTTTGGGAAAGATGCAACAAGTCTTTCACACCTGGATTTGGGGATCCTCTGCCATTCCTCCTTGCAGATCCTCTCCAGTTCTGTCAGGTTGGATGGTAAACGTTGGTGGACAGCCATTTTTAGGTCTCTCCAGAGATGCTCAATTGGGTTTAAGTCAGGGCTCTGGCTGGGCCATTCAAGAACAGTCACGGAGTCGTTGTGAAGCCACTCCTTCGTTATTTTAGCTGTGTGCTTAGGTTCATTGTCTTGTTGGAAGGTAAACCTTCGGCCCAGTCTGAGGTCCAGAGCACTCTGGAGAAGGTTTTTGTCCAGGATATCCCTGTACTTGGCCGCATTCATCTTTCCCTCGATTGCAACCAGTCGTCCTGTCCCTGCAGCTGAAAAACACCCCCACAGCATGATGCTGCCACCACCATGCTTCACTGTTGGGACTGTATTGGACAGGTGATGAGCAGTGCCTGGTTTTCTCCACACATACCGCTTAGAATTAAGGCCAAAAAGTTATATTTTGGTCTCATCAGACCATAGAATCTTATTTCTCACCATCTTGGAGTCCTTCAGGTGTTTTTTAGCAAATATGCGGGCTTTCATGTGTCTTACACCGAGGAGAGGCTTCCGTCGGGCCACTCTGCCATAAAGCCCCGACTGGTGGAGGGCTGCAGTGATGGTTGACTTTCTACAACTTTCTCCCATCTCCTGACTGCATCGCTGGAGCTCAGCCACAGTGATCTTTGGGTTCTTCTTTACCTCTCTCACCAAGGCTCTTCTCCCCCGATAGCTCATTTTGGCCAGACGGCCAGGTCTAGGAAGGGTTCTGGTCATCCCAAACGTCTTCCATTTGAGGATTATGGAGGCCACTGTGCTCTTAGGAACCTTAAGTGCAGCAGAAATCTTTTTGAAACTTTGGCAAGATCTGTGCCTTGCCACAATTCTGTCTCTGAGCTCTTCATGCAGTTCCTTTGACCTCATGATTCTCATTTGCTCTGACATGCATTGTGATCTGGAAGGTCTTATATAGACAGGTGTGTGGCTTTCCTAATCAAGTCCAATCAGTATAATCAAACACAGCTGGACTCAAATGAAGGTGTAGAACCATCTCAAGGATGATCAGAAGAAATGGAAAGCACCTGAGTTAAATATATGAGTGTCACAGCAAAGGGTCTGAATACTTAGGACCATGTGATATTTCAGTTTTTCTTTTTTAATAAATCTGCAACAATGTCAACAATTCTATGTTTTTCTGTCAGTATGGGGTGCTATGTGTACATTCATGAGGAAGAAGAATGAACTTAAATGATTTTAGCAAATGGCTGCAATATAACAAAGAGTGAAAAATTTAAAGGGGTCTGAATACTTTCCGTACCCACTGTATATATATATATATATATATATATATATATATATATATATATAGGTATGGGCGTTGGGCATATAAACTTACTCTTATATGGTGGGTATGTGGTCAAGAGGCGAAAAAAACCCTTTGTCCTCCCGCACAATCATTAATTGGTATGTGGTAGTCACAGGTATTCAGTCGTATTAGTAGACTTTCTATTGTGAAATAAAATACATAAAGTCCAGTGAGCTAGTAAGTGCTGATTTATTGTTAGGTGACTTATGGTATTTACAGTGGATGGTGGGCCATCCTATGAAAAACTTACTGTTTGAGTGGTTTGTTCCTCGTGCAGCCGTTCTGTCTCTCCAGTCCCTTCAGTGTGAAGGAGTAGTGGAGAGACGCTGGTTCCCCGGCCTTATAAAGCCTGTCGCGCAGGCGCTGTAGGTCCCGCACGTACTAGGCTAATTACGCAATAGGCGCGATCCCCGGTTACTGCGCATGCGCCCGAAGGTGCGCGCGCATCCGGTGGTCCGTCTTCACGTATTGGCCGCCGACACGGAGAGGAGGAACCAAGATCTCTGGGAGGGGGATCTTGTTGAGGGAGATGGTATGTCCCAAGGTTCCATCTTAACCCCTGGCTGTCCAGGGGCTTACCGTGCCGGGTGCGATTTGAACAGACAGGCAGGAGGCTCAAGTGGTGACAGAGTGTAATCATATAATCAAAAGGAGTCATCAATAATTACATTTATACAATAAATCATAAATGGTATAATAAACGATCTTCAGTTTTCAGTTTTAACAGCAGTTTCAAAAGTATTGATTCTCTGGTTTATATGGGGGCGATCAGACTTGGGGTGTGTCCTAGGAAGAGAAGGGGGGGGGGAGGGGGGTTTTTATTTACTTTTTGCTCCTTTGGGTAAAATAAGAGTTCAATGTCCATGCCTATGTTTCCTATAGGTGAAAGGTTTTTGTTACAAGGGTTTTGGTGAATAGATAAAAGGTTTCACAAAAATGAGATATTTTTATGATATGATATCCTGCAAAGCGGGTATCACATTGTTTTCTCGTTAAAAGAGGAAAAAAGCTATATACAAGGATTTTTATGAATGGATGAAGATGGTTTCCGTTTTTTATAATTATATGGTATTACATTCAATCTGTTTTTCCAGATGAAAAACCTTCAAGGAAGGGACGAAAGCTTTCAATCTCGTTTAAGCCTGGTGGTTTGGTTGCTTTTAAACGTTGTATCCATCTTGTTTCCATTTGGAGGAGTCTTTTGTTCCAGTCTCCTCCTCTATGTGGGATGTGTATCCTCTCAAGTGCAATAAATGTCACTTTGGGCATTTTGTAGCCATGTTGGTATGCCACGTGTCTCTCCAGGGGGAGGTAAGGATTACATAGCTCCATACTGTTTACGTGTTTGTTAATTCTCTTC
This sequence comes from Pelophylax lessonae, assembly GCF_965119305.1. Taxonomy (NCBI): domain Eukaryota; kingdom Metazoa; phylum Chordata; class Amphibia; order Anura; family Ranidae; genus Pelophylax; species Pelophylax lessonae. Next base: position 65,565,731 of record NC_138774.1, read on the forward strand.
CCCATCTCTTGTTTGGTTTTCCCAACGTAATACGATCCACATTCGCAACGCATGAGGTACACTACTCCTCTAGTTCTACAATTTACAAAGTGTTTGGGCTTGAATTCTTCACCATTAGGGAGTATTGTATCAATACATTTTTTAATGACATTACACTGGGCACAACTTCCGCAAGGGAATGTGCCTTTTGCTTTGCAAGGGTCTTTCCTGCTTCCCTCTTTGTATTCACTATGTGTGAAATTCTGTTGTAGGGAGCCTGCTTTTTGATATGTGATTTTTGGAGTATCAGGTATAAGATGTTTTAGTGTTGGGTCTTCTTTAAGTATGGGCCAGTGTTTTTGTAGTATTCTTTTGATCTTTGGGTATTCGTTGGTATATCTCATTATAATCCGTGTATTATCGCTTTCCTTCCTGGTATCTGTCTTTTTCTTTTTGAATAGAATTTTTTGTCTTGGTTGTATGTTAACTTTGTTATAGGCTTTTCTGAGGGTACTTTTTGTGTATCCCCTTTGGATAAGTCTTTCAGTTAAGAGTCTTGCTTCATGTTGGAAGTCTTTGTCCACAGTACAATTTCTTTTAAGTCTAAGGTATTGGCTATATGGAATAGCTCTTTTGAGAGGAGTAGGGTGAAAGCTGGAAGCGTGCAAGATCGTATTTCCTGCAGTCTCTTTCCTGTAGAGTGTTGTCTGTATTTGGCCAATTTTATCCTTCATTATCCAAGTATCAAGAAATGCTACTTTTGTATTGCTGTAATTTAATGTAAAGAACATATTATGATTGTTGGTATTCATCTTTTTTAAGCATCCTTTTATTAGTTCTTCTGGTCCATCCCAGACGATCAAAATATCATCCAGATATCTTTGCCATAATAATATATTGTCGGTATACGGTTTTCTTCATTGTTTAGGAATTCCCTTTCCCAGTCTCCTAGGTAAATATTGGCGTAGGATGGGGCACAGCTTGTGCCCATCGCTACGCCACATGTCTGCAAGTAATAGTTACCATCAAAGGTGAAAAAATTATGGTTAAGGATGTATTCCAACATCTGGGTAATAAAGTCATTAAACTTAGTTTCATGTACGCTTCTTTGGCTGAGTGTTCTTTTGATGATATCTATTCCTTTTTTGTGCGGGATATTATTATACAGCGATTCTACGTCGACTGTAATAAGGAATGCTGTTTCTGGTATGATCATATCTTCCAAGATTTGAAGGAGGTGTACCGTGTCCCTTGTGTAGGAAGGTAGGTTGGTGACGTATGGTTTTAGGTGTGCATCAATTACCTGACTTGAAGTCTCGGTGATGTTTCCATTTCCTGAGACTATGGGTCTACCAGGTGGATTTAGTTTGTCTTTGTGCACCTTTAGGAGGGCGTAGAAGGTTGGTGTTCGTGGATGTTTAATCTTCATAAAATTCCATAGGGTTTCCGTAATTATCCCTGCATTGAGGGCTTTGTCCAGTTTTTTATAGAAATCTTCTTTGAAGGTGTTGGTCATAACCGGTGATATTCTTTTGTAACATTTAGGGTTGTTCAAGATTTTTAAACACATTTTTTTGTAGTTTTCATTGTTCATGAGTACAATGTTGCCGCCTTTGTCGGCCGGTTTGATTGTAATTTTTTCCAGGTTTTGTAGTTCTTTTATTGCTGATTTTTGGCTTTTTGTGAGATTGTGTGTCTTATGGTCTTCTTTCAATTTTTCAATATCTTTAGTAATTTCCCGGACGAACAATGCAATGGCAGGGTTCAGGTTTAGAGACGGAAATTTTTGCGATTTCTTTTTAAATCCTATTTGTGTGGTTTCTGTGGAACTATCGTCCTCTTCCTCATCGTCTGTATCTAATTGGTTCTCTTGTTCAGGCCAGTCTTCTAGGCCACCTTCCTCTAATAATAGGTTAAGGTCCTTTATGGCTCGAAGCTCAGCTGCTGTTAGGTTGGGTGGTTGTTCCACTGTTGTTGGTTTGGTGTACATGGCTTTAAAAAGTAAATTCCTGGCGAATAGATTAATGTCTTTAATTATCTCAAATTTATCTGATATTTTGTTGGGACAGAAGGATAGGCCTAATGTCAGGACCTCCATTTGTGCTTGAGTTGGTATATGTGATGATAGGTTGATAATGGTTAGAGCTCCTTGGTTTATGGTCTCTGGTGTTGTGACGTCTTGGTTTTTGTTTTGGGGTTCGGTATCCCTAAAAAAGCTTTAGGTGGTTTTAGTTGATCTTTCTTGGATCTCGTGAATATCTCATGTTGTCTGAGGGGTGGTCTGGCATCTTCTTCATTTTGTTTGTTTTGTTCTATTGCTTGGTCATAAGTTTCTTCCTCTCGATCATCTGTTTCTAGTGGTTGTGAAGGATTTGGTCTTTCTCTCCTTTTTTCCATTCTGTGTTGTTCTGTTCCTGATGCATGGGATGAGGAATCAGATGAGTAATATGGTCCTGTATTAGGGGTTTGTCTATAGTTTGTTCTTCTATTTTGTCGGGTATTGGACCATTTGTAGGCTCTATTTTGGCTAAATGCGTTTTAAAATTTCTTTACTGTAGTCTTCTATATGTTGTTTTAGCTTTTTTTCCTGTTCGCTATAGAGAGCGATATTTTTTAAGGGGGAAAGTTTTTCATAGGTGAGTTTGATTTCATTCTCAAGAATTTTTATTTGGCATAGGTATTCACTTTGTAGTATTATCATTAGGTTTCTGGAACATTCGTTCAGGGCATCTTCCCAATCCTTTTTCATTTGTGTACTATTTTCCATGGTAGGAAATATTTGGATTCTTAGGCCTACTGGATTTATCTTTTCGGATATGTATCTCTCAAATGTTTTGATGTGCCAATGTAGGGCCGATTTTCTCTCAAAATGTTTTTTGAGAGAGTTAAAGAGTGATGTGATGTTGGATTCTTGTTGTTCGTTTCCCTGGAAGTCTTTATGTATATTGGACATTAAGTTGTCCCATTCGGTTCCCATTAGACCTTCTGCCTGATTTTCCTCCATGCTTTACCAGTGAATGAAAAAAGGTTCTCTATTTGTAAAAGAAAGAATGGCTGGAGATGGGTGGGTTCCGGGTCCTCTCAATATGACTATCTGCCTGGTAGGGGGAACTGATCACCAAACTCTTATGCCTTTTTGGGGGAATATAACGGATAAGGTTCTGCTGATCAGCCTTATATGAATATATATGTTTTTTTAGGTTTTTTAATTTTCTGCTAAATATGGGTCATTGAGGACAGGGATGTATTATCCATCCAATTTTCAAGAGGGGGTTTGTTTTGATCCTGTAGCAGAGTAGTAGTTTTTTGCCTCCGTCCCTGTACGTCTAGAAGGGGGAAATTATTTGGTGCCTCAGGCCAAAAAATGGGGGTGGGACTTTTACGGGCAAGTGAGTTTACACACAATTTATAAAAAATAGTCAAAATTTATTTATATACAATGTTTGGATACAATTATTTTATACATATATCCATTGCATAGGTGTTTGGGTTATAGACCCAAAATGTGTTTAGAAGAAAGGAAAGTTTTGGAGAGTATCCGTGACATAGGTGAAAAGGTGACTTTTGTTTTTGGACGTTGTTCTCTGTTTTTTCCAGGCTTGTTGCTTGGAAAATATGTTCACAGAGATCCAACTGTAGGTCCAAAGCGTGTTTATCCAACGCGTTTCGGCTACCGGGTAGCCTTTTTCAAGGATTTTTATGGTTATCATATCTGACAACTTACTGTATGGTTGTTTTCCAATTTCTTATGTTCTTAAGGTTATTGGGTGCAGGGGGTAGTATCCTATTCTTGTGATGAATAGATCTGAGGATACATGTATTTTATATGAATGATTGTGCTGGGTATGGGAGTAGGTTTTAGTTAGTTTCTAAGGTGAGGTACTTACAGTATATGTAGCCTGTTCACCTTAGTATAGATTTTTTGGAGGTTTTTTCTCTTTCTTCTCTTTAGGGTAAGGTGCTGAGTTTTTGCTGGGCTGTAAAATATTCCCAGATCCTTTGTTAAAAATACTTATGTAGTCTATATATATATATATATATATATATATATATATTTATAGGTATGGGCGTTGGGCATATAAACTTACTCTTATATGGTGGGTATGTGGTCAAGAGGCGAAAAAAACCCTTTGTCCTCCCGCACAATCATTAATTGGTATGTGGTAGTCACAGGTATTCAGTCGTATTAGTAGACTTTCTATTGTGAAATAAAATACATAAAGTCCAGTGAGCTAGTAAGTGCTGATAGGTGACTTGTGGTATTTACAGTGGATGGTGGGCCATCCTTTGAAAAACTTACTGTTTGAGTGGTTTGTTCCTCGTGCTGCCGTTCTGTCTCTCCAGTCCCTTCAGTGTGAAGGAGTAGTGGAGAGACGCTGGTTCCCCGGCCTTATAAAGCCTGTTGCTCAGGCGCCGTAGGTCCCGCAGTAGGCCTCCTTGCTTTGCAGCTGTCCGGATGCATCTTTTTTTTTTACATGGACCATAGAAAGGACAACGAAGTTAGTCCGACTAAGGTCAGGGAAACTGGACTTTTCCAGGCATTTTTGTCAGCACTAGCAGTCTTTAAATAACATGCAAGGATATGTTCCAGCACTTACCCGGTTCGACCTGGGTTTGGCTGCCGACACCTGGACCGGCCTTCCAGCCTCCTTCTCCGGAAGGTAGGTTGTTTAGGGCTTCATTTCCCCTGCAGCTGTCTGGGCTCCTGTAGCCTGGGAGTCTGCTTTTCCGCTAGTAAGCGGGTCCGGCCTCTCCTCCACACTTTCCTCTTCCGCATCGCTGTGCGGCTGCATCCTGACGTCACGCCGGAAGTTCCGGTTCGAAGATGAGGCTTGAGGCACCTGAATGGCGGGCTTTTCAAAAAACTTCTGTGGAGGAGAGCTGCTGGCACCGGAGACAAGCCTAGAGGGGCACTCCGGGTGACCGACGGCTTGTATGCATGGGGGCGACCTGTGAGAAGCATGAGGAGGCGGCAAGTAGAGCTCAGCTCTCACGGAAATTTGCTGAACCTGGCTCACAGGGGGACCCTCTGACTTCCAAATTCTTCAAGTCAGTAAAAACAACAAACGTTTCGCTGTAGGAAGAAACACAATCTAAACTGAGGGGCAAGGGAAGGGTGGGGCCTTTTAACAATTGTTAATTGATTGTGTTTCCTGTGGGGAGGAGCCTATCATCTCTCACGTTGGGCCGTCCTGGAAGACAAGAGAGAAACAAGAAAATAAGGGAATAGAAAAGAAAAGAATCCCATAAAATGACTTTTCGAAAATGAATTGCTCATGTTCCAAAACTGATCCAACGGAGATGGGCTAATTTTGTCTATATATCTCACAAAAGTGAGTGCACAACAAAAGTTTTCTGCAAAGGATGCAGAGAAAAAGAATGGTTCTTGGTTGGTAAAAAATGATACAAGGGAGAATGATGTGTGTGTAATCATAGATCAATCGTTTATTTAATATACAGTGTAATACACTACCGTGCAGTATGCTGATGTGTATACCAACAATGTAACAGAAAACAAGACATACAAACATGTAACAAAAATGACTAAACCGGCAGGTGCAAAAATGGGTGACACTAATGTCAGGAAAAAATAGAACAAAAGTTCACGTGGATAATTCCTTGTATATGAGATACTTGATAATGTTGTAATTTCCTGATTTTCCCGTGGAAGCTCGGTTGCAAAAGAGGGTTGTGTATCCCTGTGACAACAGCAATGTGAAAAGAATGTTGCAAATCCTATGAATTCAAGAATGTGCACTGGTGACACAATGTCAATATTATAACAAATCGTCTTGCTGATATACAGGGTGTAGCCGACTCTATATTTCCAATGTAGTAAACTCCTGTTACTGGGGATAAAATAGCGATGCTGTATTTTGCGTACAGTCTTAAATGTAACAGGTGATAATGTAAATAGAGTATAATTAGTCCTGTTGGAAAGTTACTTGGACATGGATGTCCGTGGCTGCGGAGGATGGATGAGGGGAGAGGAGATGTGTCTGGGGCGCTTATGCAAGGAATCAGCTGTGAAGGAATCTCTGGTGCTAATGCAGTGTGACTGCCGGTTGTAGGGGACTTGTGTCAGGTGTGTACGGGTTGATATGGTGATCCACTTACTCGTTCCTGTGTGAGGAGTATGCGCTATGCATTGTATGTAGCTGTGGATCCCGTAATGGCAGTCCCGGTTCCCGTTACCTGATAGCTGGTATGGCTTTTTCTTCACCCCTAGCAGTCGCGGAAGGGAAAGCTGTCAATCGCTCCTTCACTGCTGTGCTTCTTGTGCCGTCTCCCTTCCATCTCCGATTGCTCACAGTGTTGCCGGCTGCTGTGCGGGCTGCCATCCACTATGGGGAATGTAGAGTGTGCACTGCCGGGCTGGTGGCGTTGACGCATTTCGCTAAAAGTAGAGTGCACCCCTCACATGTTTGTAAATATTTTATTATATCTTTTCATGTGACAACACTGAACAAATTACACTTTGCTACAATGTAAAGTAGTGAGTGTACAGCTTGTATAACAGTGTAAATTTGCTGTCCCCTCAAAAAAACAACACACAGTCTAAACCGCGGGCAACAAAAGTGAGTACACCCCTATTTCAAAATGTCCAAATTGGGCCCAAAGTGTCAATATTTTATGTGGCCACCATTATTTTGCAGCACTGCCTTAACCCTCTTGGGCATTGAGTTCACCAGAGCTTCACAGGTTGCCACTGGAGTCCTCTTCCGCTTCTCCTTCCACATCATGGAGCTGGTGGATGTTAGAGACCTTGCGCTCCTCCACCTTAGGTTTGAAGATGCCCCACAGATGCTCAATAGGGTATAGGTCTGGAGACATGCTTGGCCAGTCCATCACCTTTACCCTCAGCTTCTTTAGCAAGGCAGTGGTAATCTTGGAGGTGTGTTTGGTGCCGTTATCATGTTGGAATACTTCCCTGGGGCCCAGTCTCCAAATGGAGGGGATCATGCTCTGCTTCAGTATGTCACAGTACATATTGGCAATTCATGGTTCCTACAATGAACTGTAGCTCCCCACTGCCGGAACACTCATGCAGCCAGAGACCATAACACTCCCACCACTATGCTTGACTGTATGCAAGACATACTTGGATTTGTACTCCTCACCTGGTTGCCACCACACACGCTTGACACCATCTAAACCAAATAGGTTTATCTTGGTCTCGTCAGACCACAGGACATGGTTCCAGTAATCCATGTCCTTAATCTGCTTGTCTTTAGCAAACTGTTCGCGGGCTTACATGTGCATCATCTTTAGAAAAGGCTTCCTTCTGGGACGACAGCCATGCAGACCAATTTGATGCAGTGTGCAGTGTATGGTCTGAGCACTGACAGGCTGACCCCCCACCCCTTCAACCTCTGCAGCAATGCTGGCAGCACTCATATGTCTATTTCAGAAAGACAACCTCTGGATATGACATTGAGCATATCAGTGGTCGACCATGGCGAGGCCTGTTCTCAGTGGAACCTGTCCTGTTAAAACGTTGTATGGTCTTGGCCATTGTCCTGCAGCTCAGTTTCAGGGTCTTGGCAATCTTTTTATAGCCTAGGCCAGTGATGGTGAACCTTTGCACCCCAGATGTTTTCCCATGATGCTCATGCATACAGTGTAGTGGACCCTCATTGGAAATGTAGTTCCAAAAGATCTGGGGTGCCAAGGTTCGCCATTACTGGCCTAGGCCATCTTTATGTAGAGCAACAAATTTTTTTTTCAGATCCTCAGGTAGTTCTTTACCGTGAGGTGCCATGTTGAACTTCCAGTGACAAGTATGAGAAAATGAGAGCAATAACACCAAATTTAACACAACTGCTCCCCATTCACACCTGAGACCTTGTAACAATAACGAGTCACATGACACCGGAGAGGGAAATGGCTAATTAAGGCCCAATTTGGACACTGTCACTTGCGGGTGTACTCACTTTTGTTGCCAGTGGTTTAGACATTAATGGCTATGTGTTGAGTCAGTGTTGTCACATGAAAAGATATAATAAAATATTTACAAAAATGAGCGGGGTGTACTCACTTTTGTGAGATACTGTAATATCTGTTACATGAAGATATTGCACAATAAATCACAAACCACATTTTTAAGGTCAACAGTCAAATCAATGTGGTGAATAAAAAAACTATTATGTTCAGTATCTCACAAAAGTGAGCACACCCCTCACATTTTTGAAAATATTTTATCTCTTTTCATGTGACAACACTGAAGAAATGACACTTTGCTACAATGTAAAGTAGTGAGTGAACAGCTTGTATAACGGCACTGTATTTTCCAGCACTTGCCTTAACCCTCTTGAGCATGGCATTCACCAGAGCTTCACAGGTTGCCACTGGAGTCTTTTTCCACTCCTCTATGACGACATCATGGAGCTGGTGGATGTTAGAGACCTTGCGCTCCTCCACCTTCCATTTGAGGATGCCCCACAGATGCTCAATAGGGTTTAGTTCTGGAGACATGCTTGTCCAGTCCATCACCTTTACCCTCAGCTTTTTTTATCAAGGCAGTGGCAAAGGAAAAAGTCTTCAGAAAATCTTATAGTGTGTATGGCCCATTACTCTGCTTGTCTTCAGCAAACTGTTTGCAGGCTTTCTTGTGCATCATCTTTAGAAGATGCTTCCTTCTGGGATGACAGCCATGCAGACCAATTTGATGCAGTGTGCCGCGTATGGTCTGAGCACTGACAGGCTGACCCCCCACCCCTTCAACCTCTGCAGCAATGCTGGCAGCACTCATACGTCTATTACCCAAAGACAACCTCTGGCTATGACGCTGAGCACATGCACTCAACTCCTTTGGTCAACCATGGCGAGGCCATTTGGAACCTGTCCTGTTAAACCCCTGTATGGTCTTGGCCACCATGCTGCAGCTCAGTTTCAGGGCCTTGGCAAACTTCTTATAGCATAGACCATCTTTACGTAGAGCAACTATTCTTTTTTTCAGATCCTCAGAGAGTTCTTTGCCATGAAGTGCCATGTTAAACTTCCAGTGACCAGTATGAGAGAGTGAGAGCAATAGCATTGAATTCAACACAACTGCTCCCCATTCACACCTGAGACCTTGTAACACTAACACAGTAACATGTGGGAAATTGGTAATTGGGCCCCATTGGGACATTTTCACTTAGGGGTGTACTCACTTTTGTTGCCAGTGGTTTAGACATTATTGGCTGTGTTGAGTTATATTTAGGGAACAGCAAATTTACACTGTTATACAATCTGTATACTCACTGCTTTACATTGTAGCTATAGTGTCATTTCTTCAGTGTTGTCACATGAAAAGATATTATAAAATATTTGCAAAATCGTAAGGGGTGTATTCACTTTTGTAAGATACTGTATATAAGAGGGTGTAGAGTACTCCTCCACTTCATATTGCTGTGCAAGTATCAAATCTGACTTATTACAAGACTTATTACAAGATTTGATCTTACAGATCCTTTTGGCAAGGACCTAAAGTATGCCTTTTTTGGGAAAATAGATTAATCAAGTGATACCTGCAGTTACTAAGCTGCCTTTAAAATTTACTGCATGTGTGTCAGCAAATGAAAGCATAATTTGATAGGTCAACCACCTGTGAACTGTAGCTGGCAAAATCTGTCAGTTCTCAAGATTGTGAGCAGCACGAACAATGCATCAGTAAGTAATAACCTACCTTTGCAAAATGCAAATGTAGACATAATTGTACCTTTGGTGCATTTAACCCCTTCACACCTAAGGGTAATACAAATATTAATGCCTGAGCACAATTTTGCAACTTTGATGTGAAAAATGTAAAAACATGAAAACGTAAAACTGAAAATATCATCACAACTACTTTGTACATCCAGGTGGATTTTTAGGACAAATTGGGCTTTCATTTGGTGGTAAATATTGGGCTTTCATTTGGTGGTAAATATGCTGCTCAAAAAAAAATTAAAGGAACACTTTTTTTTTTTCCAACAACTTTTTAATCAGAGTATAGCATCAAGTCAATAAAGCTCCTGGGATATTAATCTGGCCAGTTAAGTAGCAGAGAGAGTTGTTAATCAGTTTTAGCTGCTTTGCTGTTAATGAAATTAACAACAGGTGCACTAGATGCAACAATGAGACAATCTCCAAAATAGGAATGGTTTCACAGGGGGAAGCCACTGACATTTTTTACCCCTATTCATCTTTTCTGACTGCTTATCACTAGTGTGAAAAAAGTAGTTGAATAACTACCTACAGCGCTTGCTCCCAAGGGACACACAACAAACAATGTGAGAATATTCCAATAAATAATAAATACAAATAAATATATGAAGACTTAATAATAATTTAGCAGCTGCTATAGTTAGAGGTAGGTTTAAAGATATGTAGTCTAAACAATAGGCTACCTATAGCGCTTGCTTTGATTACATACAATAGTGTGCACAAATAAAATACCATATATAAAAAGTCCAATAAATCGATTTTCAATAAAAATAATCGCCAAGTGAAAGTTCCAAAAAGTGCAAATAGTTCTCATATAAACGGTGATTCTTCAGTGCAAATTCTCTTAAATTAAGGTGCAGGTGCTGAGGGCTGTATTACATCCAAGTGATACTGGTAGAATTCAATCACTCACCAAATGTTGTGGGTCCTGTGTGCCTTATAGCACCAGGACCTATTCAGACTTGTACAGCCCCCTGGGCTATAGAGCGATTTTTCTTTCTTGCTTCTAGGTGGGTAAGGTGATGGGGTCCCCCTCCGTCTCCTCTCCCCTCACCACGCCAAAGTATATGTCACAAGTATTTATCACTTATCACTAGTATTGAATTAGGCTAGGGTCATTGTCACTACTGGTAGCATGTGGCGATACCTGGACCCTATAGAGGTTGCACAGGCAGTCCAACTCCTCCAGGACATTAATAAGTGCCATTGCCAGAAGATTTGCTGTGTCTCCCAGCACAGTCTCAAGAGCATGGAGGAGATTCCAGAAGCCATGCAGTTACTCTAGGAGAGCTGGACAGGGCCATAGAAGGTACTTAACCCATCAGCAGAACCGGTATCTTCTCCTTTGTGCAAGGAGGAAAAGGATGAGCACTGCCAGAGCCCTACAAAATTACCTCCAGCAGGCCACTGGTGGGAATCTCTCTGACCAAACAATCAGAAACAGACTTCATGAGGGTGGCCTGAAGGCCCAAAGTCCTCTAGTAGCTCCTGTGCTCACTGCCCGGCCCTGTTGAGTTAGTTCAGCATTTGTCATTGATCACCCAAATTGGCAGGTCCGCCACTGGCGCCCTGAACTTTTCACAGCAGGTTCAGGGTCTGAAGAAGCTGTAGAGAATGTTATGCTGCCTGTAACATCATTTAGCATGACCAGTTTGGTTGTGGGTCAGTGATGGTCTGGGGAGGCATATACATGGAGGGATGCACAGACCTCTACAGGTTAGACAATGGCACCCTGACTGCCATTGGGTATCAGGATGTAATGGTGGTGCAGTGGGTCCTGGGTTCCTCCTGGTGCATGACAATGCCCGGCCTCATGTGGAGAGAGTATGTAGCCAGTTCCTGGAAGATGAAGGAATTGATACCATTGAATGGCCCTCACGCTCGCCTGACCTAAATTCAATAGAACACCCCTGGGACATTATGTTTCGGTCTATCCGACGCCGCCAGGTTGCACTTCAGTCTGTTCGGGAGATCAGTGATGCCCTGGTCCAGATCTGAAATACCCCAGGACACCATCCGTCGTCTCATTAAGAGCATTGTCAGGCATGCATACAAGCACGTAAGGGCCATACAAACTATTAAATACTATTTTGAGTTGCTGCAATGAAAGAAAAAAGGTCTAGTCTGCTTCATCATTTTTTTTCACTTTGATTGGGTGTCTTTAAATTTAAACAAAATTTTCATCGAGCGATGTGGCATCCTTGCGATCTTAACCCAGTCCACGTCAGTATAGATATTCAGCATGATTTTTTTCCCTATTGAGATCTGATGTGTTTTCAAAGTGTTCCTTTTATTTTTTTGAGCAATGTAGTAATGTATATCCCCCTATTGTTTTTTATTATCAAAGGAAAACTGGCCCGAAATAGTAAAAAAAGAAAACCCTTTTTAACCACTTAAGCCCCAGAAGATTTTACCCCCTTCCTGACCAGGGCCTATTTTGCGATTCGGCACTGCGTGAGTTTAACGGACAATTGCGCGGTCGTGCGATGCTGTACCCAAACAAATTTGATATCCTTTTTTTTCCACAAACAGATCTTTCTTTTGGTGGTATTTGATTTTGATCACCTGTGCGATTTTTACTTTTTGAGCAATAAACAAAAAAAGAGCGTCAATTTTGCAAAAATAACAATATTTTTCACATTTTTTTATATAAAATTACCCAAAAAAAATGTAAAAATCAAAATTTTTTAACATTTTAGGCCAATTTGTTTTCTGCTACATATGTTTGGTAAAAAAAAATCGCAAAAAGCCTATTTTGATTGGTTTGCGCAAAAGTTATTGCGTTTACTAAGCGAAAGATTTTTGTCATTTTTGTTGTTTTTTTTTTAACGCGTAATGGCGGCGATCTGCAATTTTTTTTTTGAAATTTTTGCGGTACTGCGACATTGCAGAGGACAGATCGGACCCTTGACTGACATTTTTGACACTTTTGGGGTTACCAGTGACATTACTGCAGTAATCAGTGCTATACAAATGCACTGTTACTGTAAAATGACACTGGCAGTGAAGGGGTTAACTTTTTGTTAGAGGGAGGGGTTATGTGTGTGTCCCTAGGGGCGTGATTCTAACTGTGATTGGCTGTGGCTTGAGGTGTATGAACAGTGATCAATGGTCCTACATAGTAGAACCGTATGATCACCATTCATACACAGGGGAAAATGACAGGCGGCTTGTTTACATTAGCCACCTGCCTTTCTCCCGCTCTAACGGACGATCGCGAGTGACCGGCGGACATGGGGTCCGCCCGGTCACACGCGCAGGGGGGTCCGTGACCACGCGGGAGCGGGAGCGCGCCTCCGGCGGTGCACGCTCGCTCCCTAGACCCTCACAGGCTAGCGACGTAGCCCTACATCACTCTGTCTGTGAGGGGCTGACTGCCGACGTGAATAGTCGTGCGGCAGTCGACAAAAAATGTAGCTGTATATTTCTTGTTACTACCATAACCTACCATCAAAGAACAACCCAAAATAAATTCTCCTGTTCCTGACAATCACAGCGATACCACATATATGTATGTTATTTTGTTGTACCCATAGTGCCGCCCAGAATCAATAGTGTGCATTTTTCTTTTTTGTCCTCTGACACTGATACTAATTAAAAAAAAACATATTTTTTTTAAATCCTGCATAAAATATACTTACCCTGACTCTGACCTTGGAACAATGCTTGACCCAAACACTAACCCTGGCACCGACCTAGATCAAACCTTGATCTAGGTTTTATTTTCTTTATTTTTTTATTTTATTATTATTATTATTATTATTATTATTATTTTAACACACACTTTTTGTTTCTCTCTACAAAGAGAGAGGAAGATACAATATATTTTTCCTCTCCATTAATAGAGAGGAATACACAGGGACGGGCTTCAAAGTGACTGATCACTGTGGTAGCCAATCAGAGGCTACGGCATCAATCAGGTGACCCTGTCACTGTGCTGGGAGTGCATTGTGTGGAGTGCTCCTTGCACAAAGACAGATACACATAGATTGGGCCCCACGGTGAAAAAGCCCTGTCCAGTGAGGCCGCATATATGTGTTCTGTTGGCAGAAAAGGGTTCATATCACCACCAGCCACCCTTATACTTACCTGTTCATATCCAGAAAGATAAGGCAAATATTTACAGAAAAGATATTACAAAAAAAAAAAAAAGATATAAACAACAGTAAAACAAACAAGACAAAAAAGTGAAACATACTTTAGTGCACTTTTCCTTATTGTTTGGTTCCATGCAGAATCCAATTTTTGTCACTAGCTTTCAGAAACATGACTATCTCACTATCCTTAGTTTTGTTTTAAAAGAAGAAAGCTCAGAGCTGAAAATGCATCCATCTTTTCTGGTCCATGTCGAGGGCATTCACAGAATAAACACAACCAATCAAAGGGTCTCAGAGGTGTGCTGAAGGGGTGTTTTAATGTCAGTGTAGCAACCTCCTAGATAGGTGCTAGAGAGAGAGTATAGTTTTGGATCTTTTCTGCTTACCAGAGAGATTGCCAGGTAAATCTATATTGTTCTCTGCCTGCTCAGGTGCAGCTCAGTTTGCCTGAAGTGTTTCACACTGGTTCAATATGGAGGCATATTGGACACTGGGAGGAAACCTGATAAATGAGTGCACAGGCATTTAGTATAGCCCTGGTGATTGGCAGAGGAAAGTGCATTGGTGCATGCTGGAATATTGTATAAATCCCAAGGGTACATGGGTATTTCAGCTGGAGAGCGGGGTCCCGGAGGGAAGGGCGGCTGCTCCTCCTCTGTAGAAGTTGCCATGCGGCCTCAGGTGGTCGACCTGAGGGCCTGAGAGTCAGAGAGGAGCTAAACTTGGATGTTCTGCAGAGCTGACTAAAAGGGAGACACTGGAAAGGATCTGATTCTGCCTACAGTGAGTAAAGATCTGTGTCAAGGGGCCTGTCCAGAGAGGGCCATCCCTCAGTCAAAGGGGTGCTAGAAAGTGTCCTGAAGATAATGTAGTTGCATCAAGTCTGCTGCTCGAGAGAGCAAAAAGACATAACCCTTCCATACAAGTGGCAGTATGGTTAAAGCAGTGTGACTGCTTCCCCAAGTAACCTGGTGAGGCCAAGTGAGAGTTGTCAACTGTAAATCAACTGTCAACTGTAAATCGTTCAAGTTGGAGTATCCCACCATTCCCTTCTCCCATCCAAGTTCCACAATAAATATAAAACCAAAACCCCTGGACTGCGTATTGAGTAACGAGCCATTGGGAGTAAGGATGAATGTCTGAACTGTCCCTAAGTGACTGTCTTCAGGTAAAGGAGGCCCAAGAAGTCATCAGACAGCAAGCCCTATGGGGAAAGTGCTACACCAGTTTTTCTAAATATATCTTTATTTCCATCTTACAAGGTCATACAACCCAACAATCAACATATAATTGAACAAATTAAAATAATGATTCATTAATCAAATAAGATATGGATATTTTGTACATTTCACCTTAGAAGGGCTGATGTGTTTTTTTAGCCTATTGGACCTTGTGGCATAGACGTGTTTGATGTCTAACTGGTTGGCATCTCCCATACCACCATATCTCTACCAGTTTTTATGATGGTAACTGCATGACATCAGTACTTATTGAGTATGGATAGCATTTTGACTCAGATATTTAACCCCTAGGTGCCTAGCGCACACAAATATGCATCCTCCTGGCGGCCAGGCCATGGCACATCGGGGCCACTTATTTGCGTGCATTAGCGCCGATAGAGCGGTGCAGAGAGCGCACGGCTTGCGTGCTCCCGGCGGCTCACAAAAGGCTCCCGATCACTTCTTATGATTGGGAGTTTTTCAATCACGTGACCGCCATAACAGCCAATCATGGCGGTCATATGGTCACAAACCCCACCCCACCCTGCCTCTTGGGGTGCCAAACCCCTTAAAGGGCTGACAGGAGCCGACACAAAGGGGTTAAAATAGCCAGACTCAGGATATTATCTATTTTATTGAATGATGAACAGTGGTTGTCTAAGTAGGTGTCAGGATCTATTTTCTTTTTTTTTTGGTCTGATTTCTAATGATGTGTTTGGTGCTGTATCCCCAAAAAATATACTAAACTTCAACTTTAAGATTGCTGTGCCTTTTTGTCAAAGGTGTCACCTTACATGGTTGCCTAGTATAGACATTGGATTTAAAACAAAACATTTTGGAGAAAAGAGAGTGCCGCTGTGTTCAGTATGATTCACTATTCAGTCCACACAGTTTGGGGTTCATCAGACCTCATTATTATCACAGCTATGCTTATACGTTAGATTGTCAGTTGGTGGGTTCCTACAAAATCCTAATATTTATTTGTCTTAGTTTATAATTTCCAGGGTGACTTTCTTATCACACAAATGCCTCCATTGGCTCAGGCTCAGCGTGGGATAAAGCCTATCTTGAAAGGTCTTGGAAAATTGGAAAACCCAACCATCTGTGGTGAGATGTCCAACTCTTTGATGTCTACTGGTGAAGTAATATCAAAGCTCTGCAGAATTGTGGTGAGAGTGAGGAAAATTTCCTGACGGGCCAGTCCATCTCCTAAGCACATTCGCTTCCCTGGGGGGGAGAAGAAGATATGAAAGCATTTCAATTTTACAAGGTGACCATGGATGGAAGAGGCATGTAAAGACTATTCTAATCTAGCCCAATTTTATATGGAGTTTTATTTATTTTCAAAGCTAAATAGATTTATTTTTTTGGAGGGGTAGTTGCACAACATAAATTAATGTGTTAAAGAATAAGTTCTTCTTTGGAACATGTTACATGTTCCACCTATATTTAGGGTTCAAGCTCCTGCCTCCCCTGCTACCCGATCCTCCCTCCCTGTAACAGCGGGCGGGGGGATCTTCTCCCCACACCTGCTGTCACAATTTAAAAACAGTGCCACCATGCGGGGCTTTGCCCATACAGCTGCATTATTCATTCACAGTGCTCTATGAATAAATTAACTACATCAACAACCGGCCTCCGAGGCCCTCAGCTCGTAGTTCTCAATGAAGTGTGAGGGAGCTGGTGAGCACTCTTGTAGTCTATTAATTCTTCCTGCCATTTAGTGACTACCTGCACATACAAGGTACAGGCAGACAACTTGCCGAGAGTCTGCAGGATCCAGTCATTGCACCTGTGATCTTCTGATTGTGGGTGCATTTCTTTACAGGCTCCTGTTTTAAAAAATTAAAAAAAAAAAAAAAAAAAAAAAATATATATATATATATATATATATATATATATATATATATATATAAAATATAAAAATGTAGAAACGCAAAGACACAATCTCCAATGCAATTTATTACTTAATAAAAAAAGCTAGGCCACACAGCTTGAGGAAGGGCAGGGATGCTTGAAACTGTACAGTCACTACGTTCACCTAATTTTGTGTGAAGATTTTGCATGAAGTTAATAATTTTATTGGCGATTGTGTCCTCACATTTTTACATTTTTGATTGGTGAAAAGATGGGAGCCCACTGTGACACCTCTCCTACAACTGAAGCAGACATGAGAGGAGTGATATATATTTAATAGAGTTTACCTACCTTCCACCTGCTGTATAGTGAAATGACGGCGGGCTGAATTCCCTCTCATTCTGGGGTGCTGTCATGACATCGCCCAGTGCCCGCTCTCGCAGCTCCTTATCTGTGTGATCAGCTGTGTCCAATCACAGCCAATCACATGTAAATATGGAAGTGCCATTTATGCGCTCTCCTCGCATCACACTGACAGAGTGTGATGCGAAGAGAGCAATTCAGCAGCATCTCCTCGCAGGGGAGACTGTACAGAGATAATCAGGGCACTGATCATCAGTGTCCTAATTATCAGTGCAGCCCCCATCAGTGACACCAATCAGTGCCCATAAGCAACACCAATCAGTGTCCATCAGTGACACCAATCAGTGCTGCTGTTTAGTGCCCATCAGTGCCTGTTCAGTAAGTTCTGCCCATCAGTGCCGCCCATCAGTGCTGCCTATCATTGCCCATAAGTGCCGCTTATCAGTGCCACCTCATCAGCGCATATCAGTGAAAAGGAAAAATTACTTATTTACAAAATTTACTGACAGAAACTAATAAAAACAATTTTTTTCAAAGTTTTCGTTTTTTTTTTTTTTTTTCATTTTTTTTTAGCAAAAAATTAAAATCCCAAAAAGTTCTATTTGTGTGAAAGAAAATGCTAAAAATGGAATTTGGGTACAGTGCTGCTGTACTAATTGTCATTTAAAGTGTGACAGCGCTGAAAGCTGAAAATTTGCCTGGGCAGGAAGGGGGAGAAAGTGGTACTAAAGTCCCTTTTTTTTTGTTAAAAATAACAAAACATGTCCTACTGACCTGCTCTGTGCAGTTGGATTTGCACAAAGCAGCCCAGATCCCCCTCTTCTCAGGTCCCTCTTAGGGGATCCTGGCCTCTCCGTCCTGTTGAGTGCCCCCACAGTAAGCAGCTTGCTATGGCGTCACCTGAGCTGAGCCGCAGCTCCGTGTGACCCGGCCCCGTCCCCTCAATTTAATGGTTTGCCACGGGAGCCAATGGCGCTTCGCTGCTGTCTCAGCCAATGAGCAGAGAGAGTCCCAGACAGCCGAGTCTCTCCTGCAACATCACTGGATGTTGGTAATTATTAGGGAGGCTGAGAGGGGTGCTGCTGCACACAGAAGGCTTTTTATCTTAATGCATAGAATGCCTTTACAACCACTTTCATGTTTGATTTATGTGAATTTTGTGAAATGAAAGATTATCTTGTACCTGCAGAAAATACTAGGAAGGCCTCATTCTTTTTAAAGCTCCCATTTTCATCTAAGAACCGCTCTGGAGTAAAAGCGAATGGATCGGAAAAGTACTTTGGATCACGTAGAATGAAGGACAGGGGGACAAATACATCTGTACCCTGCATAGAAAAGCAAACAGAAATAGTCAGGGTACCGCAATGTTAAGTGAGGTTAAAAGCACTTGGAATCTAACAGACAAAATAAGTCCCAGTACGCAAGGAAGAACCTAAAAGTTCCTAATGCAAACATCGGTAATAGCTAAACCTAAGCCCATTGCCCTCCAAGTGGTTCTTTAGTCTAAAAAAAAAAAGAAAAACAGCTACAAATACTGTAGCTGCTGATGTTTAATAAAAGGACTACCAGGGATCCAGTGCCATCCTCACCCGTGCTAGTTCTTCACTAGTCTTTGGGTGCCTGGAGCCAGCATCTTAATTGTGGGAAGCTGGTTGTGACTCCATCATAGCCGGCTTCCCACTGTGCATGTGCGAGATGCACTGCACTTTGTGAATGGTTCTAAGGCTTTCTGGGATCTGTGACGTGTTTTAGAAAGCTGTGGGCAGGGAGACGGGGGGGGGGGGGGGCAAACTTCAGAACTGTCAAAGCCAGGTAGTCACGCCCAAAAAAAAAACAAATATGGTAGAGGAGGGAAGAGGAGGCAGAAAATTTGAACTTTCCCTTTTGGGTAAAGTTCCACTTTATAGCACAACTAGTCAATGAAGCCACCTATCCAGGCATTGGACCAATAATGAGACCTGTAAGTTGGGAGGCTCCAGAACTCCCAAGGGCCTTCCAAGCAGGTCAAAGTACAAGCAACTAAATGTGGTGCCTGCTTTTCAAATCTGTTGTACACGTTAGTGCACTAGGGGCTAATCCAATGTCTTCCTATTATAGCAGCAGCTGAAAGAACCCCACAATCCCAGTTGGAAGATAAACCTAAACAAAAAATCAGTGCTCACTATCAGCAATCCTGGATGAAATCCTAAAAGTCCCAATCCGTAAAGATGTCCTTTCAAAAAAATTCTAAATCTTTTCCAAGTCCAATGTTGACCAAACAGCTTCAGCAACATCCTCTCTGGTTGTGAATCCCTTGTAGTGCTCCACTCAAGAAGGTGAAAAGAAGCTGAAAAAAGAATATGCTATATAGTGTAGTTAGTATGTCTAATCCAATTGATGTGTTTAAAATAATGTGTTTTTATTGTGATTACATCAAAATCATAAAATAATTTCCACTGATTCCAAAGATGTGTTCTTGTATACATAATGTACCCTTACCCTCATATTTCTCAAACAGAGATTTCCATAACACTTCAATGTGGCTGTTTCTCTGTGTGTCTCTATCTCCCCTCCAGGAGAATTCCTGTTCCCCTCTCCAGATTGTTGTTGGAAAGAAATGTAAGTTTAATAATGCGCCATCAATTAGTCCTCTCTGATGAGAATTCCTCGCTTTTACATCCAGAAAGACACATAAAACCAGAATGCTATTCAGTAAGCGCTGTTATCATGGATATAATTACATCATCAACAATCCTTCTGATCCTCCATACTCCAATTTTAAGACTCTCCCATGCAAAACATTAAAAAGGGCCCATAGCGCAGGAGTACAAGGTAAAATCCAATGTTTAATATGCAAAAACCTACTTACAAACAGCAGCTTGTAAAAATGCCTATAAACCTCATTTAAGATGACTGCCATGGCACTTCCGGTGTATGTATATGCCACTTGCGCATTTGACGTCCTTTCCGATGCATTTTGTCCAATGGACTTCTTCCCAGGATGTGGGTTCCTGAGAAGAAGTCAATTGGATGAAACACATCAGAAGTGACGTCAGATGGCTGAAGTGATGAAATTCCGCTCAGGAAGTACTGTGGAGGCCATTTTGAAAGTAGGTTTTTGCACATTAAACATTGGATTTCAACTTGCACTGCTACACTATAGGCCCTTTTTTAATGTCTTGCATGGGAGAATCCTAACATTGGAGCTTGTTGATGATACATTTATATCTATGATAACAGAGTTTACTGAATAGCATTCTGGTTTTATGTGTTTTTCTGGATGTAAGATAAAGGAATTAATTGATGGCACATTATTAATTTTACATTTGCTAACAGCCTCAATCTGGAGAGAGGGGAGGAGGAATTCTTCTGGAGGGGAGATAGAGACACAGAGAAACAGCCACAATGTAGTGTTATGTTTGAAAAATATGAGGGTAAGGGTACATAACACATCTTTGGAGTCAGTGGAAATGATTTTATGATTTTGATGTAAGCGCAATATAAACTCATTATTTTAAATACACCAATTGGATTAAACATACTACACTGTATAGCATTTCTTTTTGTGAGCTCTTTTCAAATTCTTGAGTGGCACACTACAAGGGATACAAACTATAGACAATGTTGCTGAAGCGGTTTGGTCTACATTGGACTTGGAAAAGATTGAGAAGTTTTTGGAAGAAAATATTTATGGATTGGGACTTTTAGGATTACTTTTAGGGTTGCTGATGGTGAGCGCTGATTTATGTGTATGCTTTTCATATCTGCCAGTGGTTCAATATGTTGTACATAATCACACACTTTATTGGTACAAAAAGCAAAATCCCCACATTTTATATTTTAGGGCACCTCCCCTGTTCCAGATTGTCCCTGGGTGCCCCAAACTGCCTATAAAAATGTGACTTTTCGAAAGCTGAACAAAAAGACCTGGCACCCCTTCCCGAAGCTATCAAGCCAGACATGCATGATTGTAAACCCATAACAAGGGCTCTTCGTGCATGCATCCCCCTGTTATGTTGACACCAACCCACATGGCCTTCAGAATTAGGGGGTTGCTTTGAAAGGGCTTCTACCAAAAAATACTGGTCCTCCGCACAAAGCACCAGCGACCGGTGCTTATGGTATGGGTACTGGGCTTTTTGACATGCCTGGTGGCCAGAAGGGATGCTGTCAAGGGAAGACTTTAAACCACTTACCTCACCCCACATGGGAGGAAAATATGTGGTTGGTCTTAATTTGTGATCTGGTTTTAGGGTCTCTCAGATCTCTTACTAGCCCACCTTGCATGTGAAAGTAACTAAATATAAACAACCCACATTGATTACATTTTTTTTTTCATCTATTTTATTAATATTTACCCTTTAGGTTTTTAAGTCAACCGTTCAAGTGTTGTGCATAAACACAGTTTTAGTACCATGGAGTTATTTCTGGCAAAATGATCTACAGGATAAATGTTAGGCAAGAGATTCCCTAATCAACACAGTCAGTGTTGATGAGAGAATCCCTCCCGCGGAGCTATTGCGTTCTCCTGGCGGGGAGAGCCGTCCCTGTCAGGAGAGCACAATGATTACTGCTAACAGATACAGCCGAAGGCAGTAATTGCATGCTAAAAATCCGACATGCTGGTTGTACCCAATTAGCTGGCTCATAGATGGATCGAATCTCAGACAATCCTTGATCCATCTATGGCCAGTTTTAATCTTAATTGGTACTATGGGATTTCATGGCAGTTTGCATGCAGCTGCATTTGCCTGGTGCACATTTATCCTATTAGATCTCACTTGGGCAAGCTCACAAAAAGTGAAGGATAATGTCCTCAATGGGATACAGACAGCAAAGAAAAAATAAAGGTTGATGGGGTTCTGACCTCTAACTAAAGGGCCCTTTCACACTGCTCAGTTTTCCAGTTAAAGTATAGCTAAAGGCAATACTTTTTTCAGTTTAGGATAGAGTGGAGATAGGAACCCCTGTCTGTGTCCCTGTTAAGAAGATTCACCCTCTCTAGTGGTCCTGTTTACTATTATCATTGAAAATGAAAGTAAACAAAATCCCACATTTTGGGTTGTCCCCAGAAAAGTAATATAAGGGAAATCTTCCAATGGGGACACTAGTTATTGCGACCTAGGGGTCCCCAAGAAATTTCTTTAATTTGCAGGGATTTCCTCTCACTTCCAGTTTGGCTATAGGACACATAGTGAATGGAAATCACTGTAATGGGACACAGATGGTGAAAAAAATCTGACAGTGGTTATTACTAGAGATCGACCGATTATTGGCAAAGCCGATATATCGGGGGTCGATCTGCACTTTCTCCGATTTGCACTTTCACCAAGGTGGCCGATATTACCGATATTTCGGAAAGTGCTTGTACCGGAGTGATGCCTGCAGCTAGAGGCATCACCCCGGTACTGGTGTCCATAGCCGATGATCAGCTGTCTTGTAATGACAACTGATGCGGCTGAGAAGCCACTCGGCTGTCATTACAAGGAACAGGAGGGGACGCCCCCCCTCCCACCTTCTGCGGCTCGCCCGGGTCTCCCGTCCCACTGGGAGACCCGGGCAACCATCCTGCACGACCGCCGAAGACCCGATCAAAGCCACATTCGGCTCTGATCGGGTCTCCATGCCAAAACCCTGTAGTGATGTCATGACATCACTTCCGGGTACTGGCACTAGATTAAAAAAAAAACGACAGCATTCAAAACAGCCAAACTTGGTGTTTTGAATGCTTTTAAGTGCAGAGGAGGGGTTTGGGGTCTTTTAGACCCCCCAGATCCCCCCACAACAGTACCTGACAAAAAAAAAAACGATATCAGTCGATCACTAGGTATTACCCTCCCTTGCTCTTGCCAAAATGAAAAAAAAAAGTTTTGCCTATAGTTCTACTTTAAAGAAAGAGAAGAAAAATGCATGAAGAACACATCTCTTTAGTTCCTGAGGAACTATTTACACCGGTTAGTTGTGTTTCAGTTGCGTTTTTAAAAATCCTGCTTAATACATTTCATTAATACATTTTTGGTGCGTGTATTCCAGCTTATATAGGGTCCTTTCACACAAATACGTTTTTGATCAGGTTTTCACTTAAAAAAAGCAGAAGATTATGCATATTTACCAGGTTTTTACAATAGAGAAGTGTGAAAGCAGCCAGAGTTCCATAGGATTCAAAGGGATCTTCCACTTTTTTTTTTTATTTAACTGAAAACTCTTTTAAGACTGATCAGTGTGAAAGGGTCCTAAAATCTCCAAAATACAAATACGTTCTGCCTAGAGATACAATTAGGCAAATAAGCTATCTCTGCATTAACTATTTACCTTGGGAATAGTAAATCCACGAAACTGAGTACTCCTGGAGACCTTATGTGGCAGGTTCATGGGCAGCACATCAGCATATCTGTGGATTTCATGAAGGACGGCATCGGTATAAGGCATAGATTCCCTGTCTTGGGATACTGGTAATCGCATCCTTCCAATCACTTGATCAATTTCCTCTTGTACCTTAACTAACATAGATACTTGGTCAAAATCAGTAAAAAAAAAAAAAAATCAACCTTTAGCTAGAATATTAAAGCAGATCTTCACTGCATCTGATCACCAGAAACCAAAAAATACAATTTAATTTATTTTTAATATTGAAAGCAACCCTCCCCCAAACCATCCATGTCTCCATGCTTTATTTTTTTGAGAAATCCCTTTGAAAAATACTCCCTAGCATTTCTGGTCATGGCCATCTTAAGTAAGGGCAAATGATTAATGCAGCATTTAACTCCTGGAATTGATGTGCCCTTAGCTCAAACATAGATTTAGGAGAGTGTGCTTAGCTGAGATAACCTCTCCTCCTCTCCTCCCCTCCGGGAGACTCATGGGATGAATGACAATTTGCCTAGATAAGAAACCAGAAAGTACCTGAAGAAATGTAAAAAAAAAGAAAGAAAAATGTAAAAACAAGTAAATATGATATATCCTCCCATCTATTTACTAATGCTAGCAGCATGACGATTAACAAATAATCAATGTTTATTGGGAGAGTGAAGCTCCACTTTAAAAAACTCACTAATAAACTAAAAATATTCTTAGAATCACAGCTGGGAAATGAACAACAAATTATACTTACAGTATTTATCTCTTCTAGAGTGTTTCTGTGATGCAATGGGGTTTATTTACTAAAGCTAGAGAGGGCAAAATGTGTCACGATTCTGTAGAGAAACCAATCAGATTACAGGTTTTATTGCTAAAGTTTAATTAAACAAGCTGAAGTTAGAAGCTGATTGGTTTCTCTGCAGAATTGTGACAAACTTTGCCCTCTCTAACTTTAATAAATAAACCCCAATGCGTCACATTTTCTGTTACCTAAAGAGCAGTTTTATAGAAAGTTCTAGTAATATACATAAAAAGAAAAACCCCAAATGTCAATTTGTCCATAAAAATAAATATGATGGATCTAGAGGATGAAAAAAAAAAAAAAAAACTTTTTGCTTAACCACTTCCCGACCACCCGCCCCCTTTTTACTGCGGCAGGGTGGCTCTCCTGTGCAAACCAACGTAGACCTACGTTGGTCACGTGCAGGAAGGTAGGGGGCGAGCACGTACTGCCGGCGGCACGCTCCTGCCCCCACTTGGCAGCAGGGAAGCCGATGCACGGGTCAGGCGGCTCCAAGTGCCGCCTAACACCCATGATCACTCCCCGCTGAGAGAGAAAGACGGTCAGCTGTTGTAAACACAGTGGCCATTCTTCTCCCTGAAATGGTCACATAGCTCCTGTGATCCTTCTATATAGGATCACATGTCTCTATGGTCATTTCAGAAGCCACGCCCCCCCCACAGTTAGAATCACTCCCCTAGGCTCACATTTAACCCCTTCCCTGCCCATGGCATTAATACAGTAACAGTGCATATTTTTAGCACTGATTACTGTAGTAATGTCACTGGTACCCACAAAAGTGTCAAAAAATTTTAGTTAGGGGTCCGATCTGTCCGCCGCAATGTCGCAGTCCTGCAAAAAAACACAGATCGCCGCCATTACTAGTAAAAAAAAAAAAAAAAAAACAATAAAAATTACATAAATCTTTCCCCTAGTTTGTAGACGCAATATGCGTATTGTGATTTTTTTTTTTTTTTACCAAAAATATGTAGCAGAAAACAAATTGGCCTAAAATGTTAAAAAATTTTGATTTTTAAATTTTATTTTTTGAGAATGTTATATAGCAGAATGTGAAAAATATTTGTTTTTGTTTTTTCAAAATTGTCGCTCTTTTTTTGTTTGTAGCGCAAAAAATAACAATTGTAGGCGGGTCGGCGTGATCATGTGATCGCCTAGCGGTGATCCTCCTCCTCTCACCTCACCCACGCTGGAATTGGTAGAGAAGGCTCTACACAAGGAACTCCCGCGGCTCAGCGAAATATAGCCAAACCGAAGCCTGGTGAGCGACCTACGGGTATCCACCTCCTCGGACACGGAATTCGGAAGGGAAACCCTGATACAGGGAACTCCCGCGGCTCAGCGAAATATAGCCGAACCGAAGCGGCTTAGGATGGAGTTGAGTTGGGGCCCCGCTGGCAGCCTAAGTACATGCCGGAAGCTGAAAACACGGCATACAATATATAGAGTGGATCGGCAGCCGGAGGAGTAGTGTTGGGGATCGTCACTGAGGCTTGGCCACCGGAGCAGGTGCAGACAGTGGGTCTGAATCGAGGACTGGCTCCCCTTAATAGCAGTCAGGAACAGACTGTGAGCTGTCAGCTGGGCAAGCATCGGGGGAGAAGCGAGGCAACGTTCAAAACCCTGGTAAGAAAACGAGCCCAAGAAGTGGAGGTAGGAGGCTTCTCTGTATAAATTCATTCATATGAACCTGTGATATAAATAAACAAATGGCTATAAACCTATGCTGCATGACATTAATGTAAAAGTGAGAACATCAAAAGGCTGCAATATATACTCTTCTATGCAATAAGGCATTATATAGTCACTATACCTTGCATAAAAATTTGGAGAGTGGGGTGTTGCACAGCCGGAGCCCCTGAAAGCGACTGTGCTGAATGAGGAGGTCAGAAAGGTGGATTTAATACTGAACATCCCAATTGTTAAGAGAGCACTAGTAAACTGGACTAAATAAGATATTCCTAGTCCATATGGAGAGGGAATCTCACCATTAAGACGATAGAGCTAACGAGCTAACGAGCTAACGAGCTAACGAGCAAACGTGCCAGGAGGAGAAGTAAGTCAGTTTAAAAGGAAACTGAATAGAGGACTAGAGAGGCTCTCTTATAAGTATTAAGTATCTCCATTGAATAATGTGAACGGGATGCAAAATATAAGTAAAAAGCCTAAGACCCGATCAACAGTCAAGGTGCTCACAGAAGCTATGCAAGGGAGTACACTACAATCATACTTTCCCCCAGTACAAGGGAAGGAGACGGAAACGGAAAAAAAAAATTGAACATCACACAGGGAAGATAGTGATAAGTAAGGAACATATTATCAACAGCATTGAAATGGCAACCTCGACAAAAACCATAGCTACACCAAACACTGTGGAAGAAATACACCCGATAAATAATATCGTTGAAACAAATCCAAATACAATGGTCAACACTGAAATCAGAGACCTTAGAGAATTGATAAAAGCTCTCCCCACCAAAATGGATATAGAGTCTATAATCACAAGAATGGAGGAGAAATATCATAAAGAGATACAGGAAGTGAAAGGGGAAGTAAAAGATATTTCGAATAGAGTACAAAAAGGGGAAGATAATATATTGGATATAACAAGGAGATTAGAGCATGTGGAAGAAACCAAAGAACTATACATGGAGAGGACAGTTTCAATGCAATTACAACTGGAAGAGATGGAGGATAGAAGTAGGCGCAGTAATATAAGGATAAGAGGACTCCCTGAGAGTACGGAAGAGGAAGGGGAAAATTTAAGAGAAAAAGTCAAGAAGTTAATAATGAAAGTGCTGCCGAGTTAACCGCCAGTAAATATAGACATTGAAAGAGTACATAGGATTAATTTGCCCAGACATCCAGAGGGGAAAAGACCCCGGGATGTCTTATGTCGATTGTTGAGGTATCAGCAAAAAGAGGAGCTACTACGGAGAACTTGGGATCTGGGGACTATTGAATATGAAACAAGTAAAATTAAGATCTTACCAGATGTATCAAGATCTACCCTCCAACGAAGAAATATTCTGCGCCCTCTGCTGGATATAGTTAAAACAAAAGGGTTCACGTATCGATGGGGGTACCCATTTTCGGTGACTATTCGAAAGGGGCCTAGATCACATACATTAAGGTCCCCAAAAGACTTGAATGAGCTTTTTACATTTTTGGAGATAGAACCTACGCATATACCCAATTGGCTAGTGGATATTCCTCTGGGTCAATACACTCCAATGACAACTTCAGACAGAGGGAGAAGATAGGGCCGATAGGAGGAAAACAGAAGAAAGATGGAAAAAGATGTTGAAAGTTTGACTTTCTCCTAAGAATTATAGACCACATTTTGGGGGGAAAGCCCCGGGATATGAGTCCTATTTTTTCTTTTTTTTTTATCCCCTCTTTCCCTCTTAATTTTTTTTTTTTTTTTTTAGGGGAAGGTGGAAGGAACATATCCACCTCTAATGAAGTAAGGTTATTACCTTATCTGTTTGGGGACGATGGAAGGAACGAAAACTAAAGTAGTTAGAAGGCCCCCCTTTTTTTTTTTTTGGATCTATATGGATCCACAGGTTGTATTATTGTGTGAATCACGAGTATTTATATTTGGGTTGGTAGATGTTACATCAATTGTATTGGGTTTACTCACAGATTATCTTATTATGCATGAGACACTTGAAATTATGATTTTTGAAGATATAACACTTCTTTAGGGATTGGGGAGGGTTTTTTTTTTTTTTTTTTTTTTTTATACTATGTATAAAAGATCGACACTTGTATTTTAGATGCTACAAATATTCTCACTAGGTTTATTCACAGATCACACTATGTAGGTGACAATGGTATCTATGATTTTGAAGATAAAATGCTCACTGGAAGAGGGGGGGAAGAGAGGGAGGGCTCTTCCACCTTTTCTTCCCTTTCCTTTCTGTTTACTGGGATCCTTTTTTTTTTTTTTTTTTTCGGAAATAAGACTCACAGATTATTCCTGAGACACTCATACACTTATTTTTATTTAAAATGTTTTTTTTTTTTTTTTTGTTGTTTTTTTTTTTTTTTTTTTTACACAACTTTGTTTCTTAGGAAATAAGACTCACAGATTATATTATTTATGAGACACTTATACACCTATGTTGGTGATGATACAAACATTTTTTTTTTTTTATTATTATTTTTCTGGGCTAGAGACAAACAAAGATAATTCTCCCTTCCGATGACTAAAATAGGAGGTGGAGGAATGATCTTTAAATATAAGATAAAGATAACAAGGTGATATAGAATTACTAGTAACAATTATTTGGAAAATTACCTCCCCCGAAATATACTTAAAGGGATAGTGAGAAAGTAGGGGATTATGAGATAAAGAGGGAAAATAAAAAAGGTGTAGGGACTAGATATGGGAATGAATAGGGGTGGGTGAGGTGGGGGGAGGGATCGGGGCGAAGCATAACATTAACTCCTGACTCGAATCCCAAATAGGAAATATTGCTCTAAGGTATAGGAGGTAGTGGAGAAAGAGAGCATAATAACGAATAGTTAAACAAAGAGGAATTTTCCCTCTTTCTAGGAGGGATTAGAGGGGATAGATCCCTGAGGACAGGGATCTTCGTGGAATTTTAATTCTGAGTGTTTTTTTTTTTTTGTTTTTTTTCTTTTTTTCTTTCTTCTTCTTTTTTTTTTTTTTTGGAGGGTGGAGGAAAATGGAAACAATACGAATATTGGCATTAAATGTGAAGGGATTGAACACACCAGAAAAGAGGAAAGTCTTGTTAAACGATTTAGGAAGATTAAGGGTAGATATAGCTCTCATCCAAGAGACGCATTTTCGAGATGATAAACTACCAATATTAAAAAATAGGTGGTACCCGACAGCATACCACGCAACAAATAAGGAATCCAAATCTAAAGGGGTGTCGATTATTACAGCTAAAAACGTCCCATGGAAGTATGAACAGATAGTTAAAGACTCAATTGGAAGATCAATATTCCTAAAGGGAACTATAGGAAATGTCAAAATCACGCTAGCTTCACTATATACACCTAATAATATGCAAGATAAATTTATTGAAAATAAAATTAGGGAACTTTCGGAATATAAAGAAGGACATTTAATAATTGGAGGTGACTTCAATATATCATTAATTCCATCTGAGGACACATCAGTGGGCCACTCATCTCCACGTCAGAATCAGGAAAAAACAGCAAAAGTTCTGTATGAAGCGCAATTAAAAGATGCATGGCGTATAATGCATCCGGAGGAACGTGATTACACGTTCTTCTCGCCAGTTTATCAACAATATTCGAGGATTGATTACTTTTTTATTCCACATAACCAATTACATGCAATCAAGAATATACAGATTGGGACAATAACATGGTCAGACCATGCTCCAATTACTATGGAGTATGAACTAAAAAAAACACAAGGAGGCGGACATCAAACATGGAGGCTTAATGAAAGCCTGCTACAAGATGAAATGGTCAAAATGGATATTAAAAATGAGTTAGAAGAATTCTTTCAGAACAATAAAACAATAGATACCGACCCAAGTATTATCTGGGAGGCACACAAAGCGGTAATAAGGGGTATTTTGATTAAAAACGGCTCAAGAATAAAGAAAAAACGAACGGCAAAATTAGAAATCTTATATTCAGAATTGCAAAAACTGGAAGCAACACACAAACACAACAACTCAATAACGACAAAAAATAAATTGATGAAAGTTAGGGTGGAAATTAATGAGATATTATTCTACAAAGCAAGATCAGCACTACAGATTAGTCAGAAAAAAAACATACGAAATGGGGGATAAATGTGGGAGATCGCTGGCAAACGCTTTGAGAGAACAAACATTAAATACATATGTCCCACAAACAATAAAGAGCAACGGCCAGAAGGCGGTCTTAACAGAACAAATAGCCCAGGAATTTAAAACATATTATTCATCATTATACAATCTGCAACCTCGAAGCCTGAAACCATCTCAAATAGAGGAATACTTGGCGACATCATTGATGCCCCAATTGGAAGAATGTGAAAGAGAGGACCTGGGCTCCGAGATTACAGAAGATGAAATAGAAACAGCAATTTCTGATCTTAAAGTAGGGAAAGCACCAGGCCCAGACGGATATACTATCCAATACTATAAAACATTTGCAACACAATTAAAAAAAATTATGGTGGATATGTTTAACGCATGGGGCAAGGGCAAGAAAATTCTGAGGGAAACACTCCATGCCCACATAACGATTTTACTTAAGGAAGATAAAGATCCAACATCATGCGCCAGCTACAGACCCATATCATTATTAAATACAGATTTGAAGATTTTTACAAAAATTATAGCTACTAGAATACAAAAATACATAGCAAAACTAATAAATTTGGATCAAGTAGGATTTACACCGTTGAGAGAGGCACGAGACAACACTACAAAAGTACTAAATGTATTATATGTAGCACAGCAAAAACAGTT
This sequence comes from Pelophylax lessonae, assembly GCF_965119305.1. NCBI lineage: Eukaryota > Metazoa > Chordata > Amphibia > Anura > Ranidae > Pelophylax > Pelophylax lessonae. The sequence continues at coordinate 65,596,545 of NC_138774.1, forward strand.
AAAAAGTGTATTTTTAAGTACAGATGCTGAGAAAGCTTTTGATAGAGTAAGCTGGAAGTTCATGATGGCGGCATTAAGATATGTGGGCATGGACGAAACAGTATTAAATTGAATCTCACAGATCTATTCAAACCCATCGGCGAAGGTGAGAGTGAACAGCACCTTGTCGGAAGACATATGGATCCAAAATGGAACTAGGCAGGGATGTCCCCTGTCACCTTTACTATTTATTTTGACATTGGAACCATTCTTATGTAAAATAAGATTAAATCCAGATATCACAGGAATTAGAATTGGTCAACACCAACATAAGATATCTGCCTTCGCAGACGACATGCTGTTCACTCTCACCAATCCGATAATCTCGCTCCCCAACCTCTTGAGAGAGTTTGAGGTATACGGAGAAATATCCAATCTTAAAATAAATGTAAATAAATCGGTAGCGATGGGAGTAGGGCTAGAAGAAAAATTGTTGCAACAATTAAAACTAAACTTCGGCCTGAAATGGACAAAGAGAGCAATAAAATATCTAGGTTTGCAAATCACGCCAGAGTTCTCCCAGCTGTATGATGAAAATTTTCTCGCGCTGTTGAAATCTATTCGAATTCTGCTTCAAAAATGGGGAAAAGGAATGTTTTCATGGTTATATCTCCTCCAAACTTTACCGATATATATACCACAGAAATTTTTTAAGCAAATGGATACTATATGGAAGGAATTTATATGGGCAGCCAAACATCCAAGAGTGAGTAAGACAGTCATGACATTACGAAAAGAAGAAGGAGGGTTGTCTGTCCCAGATATGAGGAGGTACTACCAGACTATACATCTAGGTAGATTTATGGACTGGTGCAGGCATAGGGAAATAAAATTATGGCCAAATATGGAACAAGCGCAATTTGAAATCCCATTGAGAAGAGCTCCGTTTTGTTGGCAGAATTTGCCAAATACAATGAAACTACATCCACTCATAGGCCATACAATTAAAATCTGCGCAAAAACATTCCAACAATATAAATTGATTGGCAGAAATTCAACCCTAATTTTACGCCAGGTTACAAAGACAAAAAGAACTAATAGATAAGGGTATTTTTCAAATGGACCATTTTCTAACACAAGAGGGCTGGATAAAAGAAAGGATGCTGGTGGACCCCCTGGGGGAATTTAGACTGGACCGCTGGAGAGCGTTCCAGTTGGTGCATTTCCTCAGGACCCTACCAAGGCCTAATCAAATAACCTTATCATACATGAAAATCGAGGAGATGTGTGTACAAAAAAGGATAATAACACATTCCATATCTAAAATATATGCAATGTTGAATAATCAGAGGGAAAATCAACAATTGACATTCATGACTGATTGGGAGAGGGAACTGAATAGAACTTATTCAGAGCCAGAGAAAAGGCAAATATTCCAGCTGACCTTCTCAACATCCATATGCACAAAAATGCAGGAGGTAAATTACAAAATATTATCGAGATGGTACCAAACCCCGGTAAAACTGAATAAAATGTCACCAACAAATACGGATGAGTGCTGGAGATGTGGAGAGGGAAGGGGGACAATGCTACATATATTCTGGTCGTGTCCCAAATTGGAAACATTTTGGAAACAGATTCATGAAATAATACAATCTTTAACAGATTATTCAGTGACAAAGGATCCAGCCCTATTCCTTCTCCACAAATCCGACATCTCAAGAAATCAATATAAGAACTCATTAACCCCGTACCTACTTAACGCAGCAAAAATGTGCATTCCCTTAAAATGGAAAAACGAGGAACCTCCAGATATTAATATGTGGATCAATAAAGTGGAAGAGGTAAATAAATTTGAAAATCTTATATTAAATGCAATCCATAAAATGGGAAAATATCATTTAATATGGGATAGATGGAACTTATTTGTCAAATCGAGAAGATAAGAATAAAAATGAGGAGCTAGAGGACAGGAGAAGGTGCATATTCATGGGAATGTTACAAGCTATAAATTAATACTGTCCGTCTCCACCACCCCTATTACATTAATTTTTTTTTCTTCTTTCTCTTTTTCCTTCTTCTTATTCGCACAATAGAACATAGCAGGACCATGAATAGCTTAGAGCTTGGGGGAATCTAGGAGAATTTGAGATTCTTGGTTAATAGTTTTTGTCTTTCAGAGTTATATACTAGATACTTAGAGTTTTCTACCCAAGAGAGAAAAAAGTATTAAAACTATGAATATATGTTCCTGCTATAGTATAAATTAAGATATGAAATTGTATGCGATGAATATTTATGTATATGTTTCTCATTATTTTCTTTTTCTTTGGTTTTGTTTTGTATGGGAAAAAAAAGGAAAAAATGTTAAATAAATGGAAATTTAGTAAACAATTGTAGCGGTGATCAAATACCACCAAAAGAAAGCTCTATTTATGGGGAAAAAAAGGACATCAATTTTATTTGGGTACAGCGTCGCACGACCACGCAATTGTCCATTAAAGTAACGCAGTGCCGAATCGCAAAATAGGGCCTGGTCAGGAGGGGGGCAAATCTTTTAGGTCTTAAAGTGGTTAAAAGACAAATAAGGCCAAAAATCTTTTGGCCCTACTTGCTCCTGGGGAACAAGGTGCACTCCCGTGACCCGTATTCAGCTAAAGTCCGCTGTCGGCTGATGTCATAGAAGTGATTCAGACTCTGGAGAGATCCTGACTTTAAAGCTGGGAGACAACCAGATGCCTGGACCGGCAGCTGGCCCAGCCTCTTAGCAAGCCTCTGAGAGCCTGAGCCAGCCACTCCCGCCCCCTCCTGACATTCACCGGCTCTCTTCTCACTGAAGACCAAGAACTGATTGATCAGCAGTCTTTGATCGCTCTGTTCTCGGTGTTCATCAGATTAATGCTACATCCACCAGGTGAGTATAAATGTCTTGTTTTTTTTATTCTCCAACTTCTCTTCTAACCACTCGCGAACTGTCTAATGTACTTTTACTGTGGCAAGTCAGCTTCCCTGCGCAAAATCACGTACCTTTACATCATTTCATGCAGGGGCTCCAGGGGGGCGCGCGCACCCCGCCGGAGACGTGATCGTATGGTGATTGGCTAGAGAGGGAGCCTATCAGCGGGTCCGGTGAACCCGATGTCCACTGGCCACCCACAATCATTCCTGAGAGACACAGAACGGTGGTCTGCCTATGTAAACAAGGCTGTTCTGACAGGGAGGAAGACAAAGATCTGGTGTTCTTGCTAAGTAGGGACATGAATCTCTGTCTTCCCCCAGTCAGAGCACCTCCCCCACACAGTTAGCAAGCACTCCCTGGGAACACATTTAACAACTGATCATCATTGATGTCAACCCCTTACCTGCCAGTGTCATTAGTACAGTGACAGTGCATATTTTCTAGCACTGATCACTGTATTAGTGTCATGGGTCCCCAAAAAAGTGCCAAAAGTGTCAGTTAGGTGTCCGATTTGTCCGCCGCTATTTCGCAGTCCCATTATAAGTCGCTGATACCTGCCATTACTAGTAAAAATGTAAAAGAAATTACATAAAAATATTCCATTGTTTGTATATAACTTTTGCGCAAACCAATTCAATATACGCTTATAGGGATTTTTTTTAACCAAAATAATGTAGCAGAATATATATTGGCCTAAATGGATAAATACATTTGATTTTTTACATTTTTTTTATTGGATATGTTTTATAGCAGAAAGTAAAAAAAAAAATATATATTTTTTTTTCAAAATTGTCGCTTTTTTTTATTTGTAGTGCAAAACAAAAGCAGAGGTGATCAAATACTATCAAAAGAAAGCTCTATTTGTGGGGGAAAAAGGACATACATTTTATTTGGGTACAGAGCCGCACGACCGCGCAGTTGTCAGTTAAAATAACGCAGTACTGTATCGCAAAAATTGGCCTGGTCATTAAGGGGGTAAAACCTTCCGGGGCTGAAGTGGTTAGGATGGGATTTACAACCCATTCAGAGATCTTTGTTCCAGTATATTGCATTTTACTAATCATTAGATGTGGTGGCTGCATTACTTTTCAATTTTTAGGCTTTTTCCCCACTGTTTTCACCTGGTGATCTGACCAGTAGCCCTCACTCTGGATGAAGGCGCACAGGGGTCATATTTGGACAGCAGCCTTGTCAGTCTGCGGGGGGGGGGGGGGGGGTGTTACAGTGCCTTGAAAAAGTATTCACACCCCCTGAAATTTTCCACATTTTGTCATGTTACAAACAAAAATGTAAATGTATTTTATTGGGATTATATGTAATAAACCAACACACAGTGGCACATAATTGTAAAATGGAAGGAAAGTGATCAATGGTTTTCAAAATGTTTTGACAAAAAAATATCTGAAAACTGTTGCATACATTTGTATTCAGCCCCCTTTACTCTACTTTACTTTAATCTAGTGAAACCAATTGCCTTCAGACATCACCTAATTAGTAAATAGAGTCCACTTGTGTGTAATTTAATTTCAGTATAAATACAGCTGTTCTGTGAGGCCCTCTGAGGTTTGTTAGAGAACCTTAGTAAACTGACAGCATCATGAAGGCCAAGGAACACACCAGACAGGTCAGGGATAAAGTTGTGGAGAGGTTTAAAGCAAGGGTTGGGTTATAAAATAAATATGTCAGGCTTTGAACATCTTACAGAGCACTGTTCCATCCATAATCTGAAAATGGAAAGAGTATGCCACAACTGCGAAGCTACTAAGACATGGCTGTCCATCTAAACTGACAGGCCAGACAAGGAGAGCATTAATAAGTGAAGCAGCCAAGTGGCCCATATTAACTCTGGAGGAGCTGCAGAGAGCCACAGCTCAGGTGGGAGAATCTGTCCACAGGACAACTATTAGTCGTGCACTCCACAAATCTGGCCTTTATGGAAGAGTGGCAAGAAGAAAGCCATTGTTGAAAAAAAGCCATAAGAAGTCCCGTTTGCAGTTTGCGAGAAGCCATGTGGGGGACACAGCAAAACACGTGGAAGAAGGTGCTCTGGTCAGATGAGTCCAAAATTGAACTTTTTGGCCTAAAAGCAAAACGCTACATGAGGCGAATAACTAACACTGCACAGCACCCTGAGCACATCATCCCCTCAGTAAAACATGGTGGTGGCAGCATAATGTTGAGTGGATGCTTTTCTTCAGCAGGAACAGGGAAACTGGTCAGAGTTGATAGGAAGATGGATGGAACCAAATACAGGGCAATCTTAGAAGAAAACTTGTGAGAATCTGCAAAGACTTGAGACTGGACGGAGGTTCACTTTCCAGCAGAACAACCCTAAACATACAACCAGATCTACAATGAAATAGTTAGAATAAAGCATATTCGTGTGTTAGAATGGCCCAGTCAAAGTCCAGACCTAAATCCAATTGAGAATCTGTGGCAAGACTTGAAAATTGCTGTTCACAGACATTCTCCCTCCAATCTGACAGAGCTTGAGCTATTTTGCAAAGAATAATGGGCAAAAATTTCACTCTAGATGTGCAAAGTTGGTAGAGACATCCCCAAAAAGACTTGCAGCTGTAATTGCAGAGAAAGGTGGTTCTACAAAGTATTGACTTTTCACATATTTATTTGTAAAACATTTTGAAAAACATTTATCATTTTCCTTCCACTTCACAATTATGTGCCACTTTGTATAAATGGAGGTGCAGCATTGTCACTCTGCTTTTTGATTTTAGACTATACACCTCCCCTCTACTCATCGTTTCTGTATTAACTGAAAATGTACTAGGCCGGAAGAAAGAAATCTCTTGCAGTCACTATGACTAAGGTCTGCTAAGGTGCAATATATTACATTTTTTTTTTTTTGTTTACAAAATATTTTTATTGGAAAGTCATATTTGAACAACAAGAAGATCAATACAACCGTATAGAGATCAATGTAGCACAATAACAGCATACAAAAACAAATTTGCGTAGATTATACAAAGAATACATAACATTAAGCAGCCATGTAGTTTAAAAAAGACATGTCAAGTATATTAGATTATCTCCGTACACAGTGTAAACAACCAGAGTGTTAGAAATGAAAAAGTGGAAACTGCTAACAGGCAAATTTATCCCAAACATCCCATTTAGTATGGAAAACCGACATACTTCCCTGAATTGAATGTAGTACCTTTTCTGACATTTTGATGTTTTCCATTCTGGAGACAACCTGTTTCCAGGAGATCAGATCGGACCTCCAGTTGGAAGCCACCATCCATTGAACAGAAGACAACAGGGTGTAGAATAACTTGGACTTTTGGGAGGGGACTCCCCTGATGTTAGTATACAAAATGCACATGCTTGGTGTGAGGGGGATGACTGAATCAGCAATGATTGATAACAGTCGACTCACGTTTCTCCAGATAGGCTGGAGATGATTACACCCCCAAAATATATGCATAAGAGTGCCTTCCTCGGAACACCCTCTGAAACACCTAGGAGAGACCGAATCGTAATAATAATGTAGCAGAGAGGGAGTAAGATACCACCTGGTAATCAACTTAATTGGAGAGTCTCTGCTTGTAGAAGATCTGGTTCCTGCTCTCATATTTTTTATCATACACCTCCAGTCCAAAATGGAAAAGGAGGTATTCAATTCCTCCTCCCATTTAAGCATATACTTGTGCTTCTCCGGCATAAAGGAATTATTGATATGTATATATAACAAGGAAATTAAGCCCTTACCTCTAGGGAAAGAGCAACACATATTTTCAAAGGGGGTGAAGGGAGGGGATAAAGTTAAGGAGTGTTTTGAGTTGAAGAAATCTCTAATGATCTCATAGTGGGCGCGTTCGGATTCCGGTAGTTTATGTATCGCTAGGATTTGATCAAAAGAGTTAAATACATTCCCCGTAGAAAGAGCCCTCAGGGAGACCAGGCCTTTCCGCAGCCATGGTCTAAGAAGGTCTCTGTCCAAGGGGAAAGACTGTGAGTCAACTTCTGACATAAAGGTTGCCAATGGAGAAATTTGTGAGAGCATGGAGCATGCATTTTTATATTTATGCCACAATTGAAGGAGATTATGCACGAGTTTATTAGATTGAAGGAGTTTTTTGAGAATATTGGGTGTTGACCAGAGGCAAGCCTGCAAAGAGTATGGTGCAACAGAAGACCTCTCAAATGAAAGCCAGGGTATATCACTCCCATCGTAGTGCCAATGCGCAATCTGTATATACTTTGTTGCCAAGTAATAGGACCACAGGTCAGGAAGACCCAACCCCCCCAGTTCTTGTGATGCATGAGAAACTTGTTTACTAAGCCTAGGCTTTTTACCATTCCACACAAACCTAGACAGTTCCCTCTGAAATCTCATTATGTGTGATTTAGGTACCAACACTGGGAGTGCTCTAAAGAGAAAAAGAATTTTCGGGATGATCACCATCTTTACCGCCGCCACTCTGCCCAGCAGCGAGATGTGATGAGAGGACCAAAATTGAAGCAGAGCTCCTAGTTTTTTAAACATAGGGGGAAAGTTAGTAATGTATAGGGATTCAAAATAGGGGGTAATCAATACGCCCAAGTATCTAAAGGATCCAGAACACCACGAGAAAGAAAAACTCTCTCTGATGGATGTCTGCATCCAAGGAGGCATATGCAGTGGCATCAGAGAGCATTTAGAAATATTGACGCCCAAACCAGAGAAAGTTTGAAATTCAGCTAATTCAATTAGAACATGTGGTAGGGAGACATGTGGGTCTGACAGATATAATAGGACATCATCCGCATACAAACTAAGTTTATACTCCTTATTTACCATATTATAACCTTTAATTTTTTGATTCCCTCTAATTGCACACGCCAAGGGCTCAATGGCAAGAGCAAACAGAAGGGGGGAGAGGGGGCACCCCTGTCTCGTGCCTCTGCTAATAGAGAAAAAGTCAGAATTACATCCCGGGATGCGGATTCTTGTTTGGGGAGAATCATACAAAGCCCTGAAGCCATTAATAAAATTTTCTCCCAATCCATATTTTGGCATAAGGTGTTCCATATATTCCCAGCTGACATTATCAAAAGCTTTGTGAATATCTAAGCTGACCATGCAGGTCGGTGATTTATTACGGTTCGCATCTTGTATAATGTTGGCCGTGAGTCTTATGTTATCCGTCAGTTGCCTTCCCGGTATGAAACCGGTTTGGTCAGGAGCTATCAATTTAGTCATGTGTTCCGCCAGCCGATTGGCCAGGAGTCTACCAAACAGTTTGAGATCATTGTTCATGACCGATATGGGTCGGAAGTTCTGTGGCAGTGTATGATCCTTTTCTGGTTTTGGGATAAGGGACATGTTTGCTAGAAGCATCTCACTTGGAAAGCTACCACCCTGAAGGACATCATTAAAAAGATTGGTCAGCCTGGGGGTAAGATATTGGGCGAAGGTTTTATAATAAGTGGCTGAAAAACCATCCGGACCTGGGGCTGTAGAGGATTTAAGGGATTTGATGATATGTGATATCTCCTCCTCTGAACAAGGGGCATCAATCCTATCTCTGTCTGTCTGAGAGAGGGCTGGGAGGTCTAGTTTGTTGATCCAGGGTTCAAATTTATTTGTTGGGAATGAAGAAGGATTGGATAGAAGGTTCTTGTAAAATTTAGTAAATACATCAAGTACCTCTTTGGGATGAGAAACTACTTTGCCGTCTGATCTCCTTAGTTTGTAAACATGAGTAGACCTAACGTTCTGGGCCAGTTTCCTGGCAAACATGGATGAGGGAGAATTGCTATGTAAAATGAATCTAGCCTTAGACCATCTAAGAGATTTCTCTGTATCATTGGTTAGGATCATGTTTAAAGCTTGTCTTTTGGAATCAATTTGATCTCTTAGAGCTTGGGAAGGGGATTGATTGAAATGCAGGTACAAGCGGTCTAGGTCCTTTGTCAGTTGTGTAATGTCCGCTAATCTAGCTTTGTTACGAGCCGAGGCCAGGGCAATGATTCTTCCTCTCATCACCGCCTTATGGGCAGTCCAAATAGTGGAGATCGGAGTCTCACCATTCTCATTCAGGGAAAAATATTCTTCCAAGGAGGTGGATATCTGGGTAACAAAATTGGGGTCATTCAGCAAAGAATCGTTTAATCTCCAATTGTAAGTAGAGTCCACAAGGCCAATACACCTTGTTTCAAAGGAGACTATTTGGTGATCAGACCAGGGGCATGGGTGGATTTGAGCATTAGAAGAACTTGCCAGAATAACAGGAGTACAAAAAATGTAATCAAGCCTTGCTGAGCTGTCATGAGGGTGCGAGTAAAAAGTGTATGATTTGATACCCACATTGTGCGCCCTCCATGCGTCCACTAACTGTAGGTCACTCAGCGAGCGTGTCAGAAATTTAGGGAATGTTTTGGAGGATGGTAAAATTTTGCTCCTGTCCAATGATGGGTGTGCCACTAAATTAAAATCTCCCCCAACTATCATGTGTGGAGATTCGAATTTTGCTAGGGTATCTAAAAATGACTTGAAAAAAGCCGAAGGGGAGTTGTTTGGGGCATAAATTGAGGCTATGGTGATTTTTTTCCCATTCAGATTACCTTTCAAAATAAGGAATCTACTCTCTGGGTCGCAAAAAGAGACGGTGACGTCAAACATTATACTGTTGCGAACAAAGATGGCGACCCCCCTGGTTTTGTTGCTATAAGTAGAGCATCTGAACTGTTGATACGTTTTATGGAAATATTTCGGGCTATTGGATTCAGCAAAGTGTGTCTCCTGCAGGAGAATAATATCTGCTCCCAACCGTTTGTAATGACTGAATGCCTTGTGCCTCTTATTAGGAGAATTAAAACCCTGCACATTGTGTGATATCACCTTAAGACCCATGATAAATACCTGAGAAATCGCCTAGTGCATTAATCAGGCTAGCATGTCGTGACAAAGAAAACCTGAACAAATATCTCTTACCAACTGAAGATTCATCGAAATGTAATAATATACCTGTACTTGGTGGAAGGTTTAAAGCGTCGACACCCCGCACAGGAGACCTCCCAAACAAGGAGGACCACACTGTGCGGAGCCACCTCGCAAGAGTAAACATATTGATCAAATCATTAGACTTTCCTTTTTTAGTGCAAATCAGAATTAACAGCTTAACGAAATAAAAAACATATGAAAGAACAAGTGACACATATTCACTAAATAAAATTGGGGGATGGGTAAGAAAAAATATACCCATCCATAAAATTAAGTAACCTTGGACTGTACCGTCCAATTCCTGCCCATGGAGATCCACAGCCAGACCGTCCATCCGCACAGAACGCATTGCGCGAACGGGTGGGGTCGGAGTGGGGGTCGACACAGGCAGATTTGTGGGGACAAACCAGCGATAGGGGAGAGAGAGAGATACAATAAAAGCATAATATATATCGTACCATACAACCAGAGAAGGCCTTTGCCCACAGCATATAGCAAACCAGACCTTTCTAAAATCTCAATATGGGGCATCTCTTTAGCAAAAAAAAAAAAAAAAAATTTTTTAAAGGAAGGCAGGGCAGGTCAGCCAAACGCCTCATTAGTGCAAAATCCGTATAGGGCACGACCAACAAGAATACAGAAGCCGAGCTTGAGCATAAAGGAGCCCACCAGCAGGCAAACTCTTCTGGGAAGCCAAGGAAGAAAAAAAGGAAAAAAAAAAAAAAAAAAAATTCCCTTCCTCCCCTATCTTCCAAAACAGGAGTAGAACTAGTTCTATGATCGTTCAAAAATCAGAAGACAAGCAGAACTAAATTGTTCCAACGGGGTTAGGTCAGGTAGACGGATCTCTAAAAGGGTTGCGACTTCGGCGATTGTCTCTTCTGGAGGCTGGAGTAGACCAGATAGGTGAGGGCCTGGGAGTAGTAAGCTGGTGTGACACAGGCTCCGCCGTGATGAGGCCCAGTTTAATAAGAAGCTCCTTTCCCTCTGCAAGATTAAAGACCACATAGGTCGTGCCATTATGTGGGACTGATAACTTAAATGGGAACCCCCATCTGTAACGGATCCTGGCAGCCTGCAGGACAGACGTGACTTCTTTCATTCTGCGTCTTTTATCCAAGGTAGCTTGGGAAATGTCCGGGTATATCTGGATCCTTGTGCCCTCATAGATTATGTTAGGAGTATTCCTAGAGGCTCGAAGGATGTCTTCCTTTGTCAGAAAATCCTTAAGGCACATGACAACGTCCCTTGGTGGCTTATCCGGGGGAGGTTTTGGCCGAAGAGCTCTGTGGATTCTATCGCATGTAAATGCTGAGGCTGGTTTATCTGGCAGAAGGTCTCCAAACAACTTGAGCACTGCAGGCATTAAATCTGTTATGGTTTCAGGGAGACCCCTGAGACGCAGATTGTTTCTGCGATTCCGATTGTCTAGGTCCTCGACCTGGGATTGTAAGATCGAGTAGTTATCGGAAAGTTGTTCAAAATCCTTCCGCAGATCGTTGTGGGCTATCGCAAGCTCGTCATGTTTGGCCTCAAGCAGATCGGTGCGCCCCCCCAAAGACGCTATCTCAGCAGTTAATGTGTTTGTGGATTTGTCTATCGCTGTCTGGAACTTTTCTGCTAACTTTTCATAAATCGAGGCGAAGCCTGCATCCAAGTCGGCCTTTGTGACCGATGGAGAGTACTCACGATTAGCCTCATGATTAGTCGTGTGGGTCTCCGATGTGGCTGGCGTGGGTGATGGAGAGGTAGGATCCGGCTCCGGCGCGGGAGATGGTGCGGCGCCATCTTGGGTCATCTTAGATGTTTCCTTGGCCCGGATCAGGTACGTGGTCAGGGAATGCTTAGGAGGGCGGCCTCGCTGTCTCTTCCCGGTCGACGGCATGCACGACTGTCTCCTACGGGGGTGCAAGGTGTTTGTGGATCAAAATTGGGATTAAAAAGCCCCGTGGAAGCCGTCTCTCCCTGTCCCCTCCGGCGGAGCTAAATGCCTAGCTTCCGTCCAGCATCGCGCCGCGCATGCGCCCCCCTACATTTTTTTTTAAATGGGCTCCAGGAGCGTTAAGCCATAGTGTGCTAGTAAGCACAGCATATTAGCTCATTACAGCAGACCTACCTGGCTAGCAATCCCCTCCAGCGATGTCTGCATTCCTGGTGCTCACGGGTGTTGCCATCTTCTCCCAGTCTTCCTTCTGGGTATCAACTGCTTGATTGGCTGGGCCAGATTACATCACTTCCAGGCAGGATTCACATTGTCAAGGCAGAGAACCATACAGTAATTGTACGCTGAGCTATGCACACAAACACTTACTGGCAAGGCCAACAGGGTCTCTTGTCATAAAAATTCTAACTGTCAGCATTTTTTTTAGGTTTAATTCAGTTTCAAACTGTCAACAGTATCAAAAACCAAACATCACACATTCTTTTTAAATGCTTTAGAAGCAGCAGACAGGCTGTGTTGACCAATAGGAATGTACTGTATGTAGGAGAGGGTGGACCTGCTAGCCATGGTGCTGCTAGGAATTATCATCATAATTAAGCAGCTTATAAATAATTGTTGGCCTGTAATATACCATAATAATCAGTCCATGCATTGCTATTATTTTTACCCATAATTAGTGTTGAGCGAACACGGACTGTATTATTCGTGTTCGTACCGAATAATTGGATTTTTTGTACCCGAACACGGACACGGACACTTTACTGTATGTTCGGGTAAAAATCCGTGTTCGGTCGTTTTATTTCCGGGTTTTGCATGCTTTGGCGCTCTTTTCATGGCGGGCTTTCAACAGCCAATCAACAATCGTTTAACTGGTGTGCCTTAAGCCATCCCAGCCATGCCTGCAAATGTCTCAGTAGCTGTGATTGGCCGTCTGAAGCATGTGACCAAGTCTTTATAAGTTCGAGGCAGCCGCAGCGGCGTCATTATGCTGCTTAGATTCAGGGACAGAGCACACATCAACGTGCTGGCTGCTGATTAGGGAAAGATAGGCAGGAAAAAACCATTTGTGTCCGGATAGAATTGAGGGACAGGTCGGAGTGTTTAGGCAGGGCGAGTTGTAGGCATTTTAGGGATAGAGTCTGCTGAATTATATAGGGTCAGTGTCTTCTACAAACTACAATCGATATTGCTGTGTGGGGGGTGGGGTGAATCTGCACTCAATCCTGATCTACGATCTCTTCTCAATCCTGTTAGGGACAGAGTCTGCTGAATTTTAGGGAAACTGTGTTCTACAAACTACAATCGATATTGCTGTGTGGGGGGTGGGGTGAATCTGCACTCAATCCTGATCTACGATCTCTTCTCAATCCTGTTAGGGACAGAGTCTGCTGAATTTTAGGGAAACTGTGTTCTACAAACTACAATCGATATTGCTGTGTGGGGGGTGGGGTGAATCTGCACTCAATCCTGATCTACGATCTCTTCTCAATCCTGTTAGGGACAGAGTCTGCTGAATTTTAGGGAAACTGTGTTCTACAAACTACAATCGATATTGCTGTGTGGTGTGGGATTGGAGATAGGCAGGTGTCAGTGATCCACATCCATTTTTCTGTGTGTGAGCTGCAGTGAACACAATCTTTTTGGGCTGCAGTGAACACAATCTTTTTGGGCTGCAGTGAACACAATCTTTTTGGGCTGCAGTGAACACAATCTTTTTGGGCTGCAGTGAACACAATCTTTTTGGGGTGCAGTGAACAAAATCTTTTTGGGGTGCAGTGAACACAATCCTTTTTGGTGTGCAGTGAACACAATCTTTGTGGGGTGCAGTGAACAAAATCCTTTGTGGGGTGCAGTGAACACAATCTTTTTGGGGTGCAGTGAACAAAATCCTTTTTGGGGTGCAGTGAACAACATCCTTTTTGGGGTGCAGTGAACACAATCTTTTTGGGGTGCAGTGAACAAAATCCTTTGTGGGGTGCAGTGAACACAATCTTTTTGGGGTGCAGTGAACACAATCTTTTTGGGGTGGAGTGAACAACATCCTTTTTGGGGTGCAGTGAACAAAATCCTTTTTGGGGTGCAGTGAACAAAATCATTTTTGGGGTGCAGTGAACACAATCTTTTTGGGGTGCAGTGAACACAATCTTTGTGGGGTGCAGTGAACACAATCTTTTTGGGGTGAAGTGAACAACATCCTTTTTGGGGTGCAGTGAACAACATCCTTTTTGGGGTGCAGTGAACACAATCTTTTTGGGGTGCAGTGAACACAATCTTTGTGGGGTACAGTGAACAGAATCTTTGTGGGGTGCAGTGAACACAATCTTTGGGGGGTACAGTGAACACAATCTTTGTGAGGTGCAGTGAACACAATCTTTGTGGGGTGCAGTGAACACAATCATTGTGGGGTGCAGTGAACTCAATCTTTGTGGGGTACAGTGAACACAATCTCATACTGAAGGTTTGAGGGTGCTGCCTGTTCCATACTCCCCCTACTCCTCATCTAGCCTTTTAGGGGTACAAACAATAGTAATTGGGGCCTAGTGTGGTTGTGTACGTGTGATATACATACACTTTTTTGGGATCATATTTTCTATTCCGCTATTTAATCAAAAACCTTTGGGGATCAGTTAAATTGGGGGATAGTCTGTGTTGGTACGTGTGAGAGAGATCCACCTTTCCAAGTTGTTGGGGTTCATCTCATACTTCTGAAGGTTTGAGGGTGCTGCCTGTTCCATACTCCCCCCTACTCCTAGCCTTTTAGGGGTACAAACAATAGTAATTGGGGCCTAGTGTGGTTGTGTACGTGTGATATACATACACTTTTTTGGGATCATATTTTCTATTCCGCTATTTAATCAAAAACCTCTGGGGATCAGTTAAATTGGGGGATAGTCTGTGTTGGTACGTGTGAGAGAGATCCACCTTTCCAAGTTGTTGGGGTTCATCTCATACTTCTGAAGGTTTGAGGGTGCTGCCTGTTCCATACTCCCCCTACTCCTAGCCTTTTAGGGGTACAAACAATAGTAATTGGGGCCTAGTGTGGTTGTGTACGTGTGATATACATACACTTTTTTGGGATCATATTTTCTATTCCGCTATTTAATCAAAAACCTCTGGGGATCAGTTAAATTGGGGGATAGTCTGTGTTGGTACGTGTGAGAGAGATCCACCTTTCCAAGTTGTTGGGGTTCATCTCATACTTCTGAAGGTTTGAGGGTGCTGCCTGTTCCATACTCCCCCTACTCCTAGCCTTTTAGGGGTACAAACAATAGTAATTGGGGCCTAGTGTGGTTGTGTACGTGTGATATACATACACTTTTTTGGGATCATATTTTCTATTCCGCTATTTAATCAAAAACCTCTGGGGATCAGTTAAATTGGGGGATAGTCTGTGTTGGTACGTGTGAGAGAGATCCACCTTTCCAAGTTGTTGGGGTTCATCTCATACTTCTGAAGGTTTGAGGGTGCTGCCTGTTCCATACTCCCCCTACTCCTAGCCTTTTAGGGGTACAAACAATAGTAATTGGGGCCTAGTGTGGTTGTGTACGTGTGATATACATACACTTTTTTGGGATCATATTTTCTATTCCGCTATTTAATCAAAAACCTTTGGGGATCAGTTAAATTGGGGGATAGTCTGTGTTGGTACGTGTGAGAGAGATCCACCTTTCCAAGTTGTTGGGGTTCATCTCATACTTCTGAAGGTTTGAGGGTGCTGCCTGTTCCATACTCCCCCTACTCCTAGCCTTTTAGGGGTACAAACAATAGTAATTGGGGCCTAGTGTGGTTGTGTACGTGTGATATACATACACTTTTTTGGGATCATATTTTCTATTCCGCTATTTAATCAAAAACCTCTGGGGATCAGTTAAATTGGGGGATAGTCTGTGTTGGTACGTGTGAGAGAGATCCACCTTTCCAAGTTGTTGGGGTTCATCTCATACTTCTGAAGGTTTGAGGGTGCTGCCTGTTCCATACTCCCCCCTACTCCTAGCCTTTTAGGGGTACAAACAATAGTAATTGGGGCCTAGTGTGGTTGTGTACGTGTGATATACATACACTTTTTTGGGATCATATTTTCTATTCCGCTATTTAATCAAAAACCTCTGGGGATCAGTTAAATTGGGGGATAGTCTGTGTTGGTACGTGTGAGAGAGATCCACCTTTCCAAGTTGTTGGGGTTCATCTCATACTTCTGAAGGTTTGAGGGTGCTGCCTGTTCCATACTCCCCCCTACTCCTAGCCTTTTAGGGGTACAAACAATAGTAATTGGGGCCTAGTGTGGTTGTGTACGTGTGATATACATACACTTTTTTGGGATCATATTTTCTATTCCGCTATTTAATCAAAAACCTCTGGGGATCAGTTAAATTGGGGGATAGTCTGTGTTGGTACGTGTGAGAGAGATCCACCTTTCCAAGTTGTTGGGGTTCATCTCATACTTCTGAAGGTTTGAGGGTGCTGCCTGTTCCATACTCCCCCTACTCCTAGCCTTTTAGGGGTACAAACAATAGTAATTGGGGCCTAGTGTGGTTGTGTACGTGTGATATACATACACTTTTTTGGGATCATATTTTCTATTCCGCTATTTAATCAAAAACCTTTGGGGATCAGTTAAATTGGGGGATAGTCTGTGTTGGTACGTGTGAGAGAGATCCACCTTTCCAAGTTGTTGGGGTTCATCTCATACTTCTGAAGGTTTGAGGGTGCTGCCTGTTCCATACTCCCCCTACTCCTAGCCTTTTAGGGGTACAAACAATAGTAATTGGGGCCTAGTGTGGTTGTGTACGTGTGATATACATACACTTTTTTGGGATCATATTTTCTATTCCGCTATTTAATCAAAAACCTCTGGGGATCAGTTAAATTGGGGGATAGTCTGTGTTGGTACGTGTGAGAGAGATCCACCTTTCCAAGTTGTTGGGGTTCATCTCATACTTCTGAAGGTTTGAGGGTGCTGCCTGTTCCATACTCCCCCCTACTCCTAGCCTTTTAGGGGTACAAACAATAGTAATTGGGGCCTAGTGTGGTTGTGTACGTGTGATATACATACACTTTTTTGGGATCATATTTTCTATTCCGCTATTTAATCAAAAACCTCTGGGGATCAGTTAAATTGGGGGATAGTCTGTGTTGGTACGTGTGAGAGAGATCCACCTTTCCAAGTTGTTGGGGTTCATCTCATACTTCTGAAGGTTTGAGGGTGCTGCCTGTTCCATACTCCCCCTACTCCTAGCCTTTTAGGGGTACAAACAATAGTAATTGGGGCCTAGTGTGGTTGTGTACGTGTGATATACATACACTTTTTTGGGATCATATTTTCTATTCCGCTATTTAATCAAAAACCTTTGGGGATCAGTTAAATTGGGGGATAGTCTGTGTTGGTACGTGTGAGAGAGATCCACCTTTCCAAGTTGTTGGGGTTCATCTCATACTTCTGAAGGTTTGAGGGTGCTGCCTGTTCCATACTCCCCCTACTCCTAGCCTTTTAGGGGTACAAACAATAGTAATTGGGGCCTAGTGTGGTTGTGTACGTGTGATATACATACACTTTTTTGGGATCATATTTTCTATTCCGCTATTTAATCAAAAACCTCTGGGGATCAGTTAAATTGGGGGATAGTCTGTGTTGGTACGTGTGAGAGAGATCCACCTTTCCAAGTTGTTGGGGTTCATCTCATACTTCTGAAGGTTTGAGGGTGCTGCCTGTTCCATACTCCCCCTACTCCTCATCTAGCCTTTTAGGGGTACAAACAATAGTAATTGGGGCCTAGTGTGGTTGTGTACGTGCGAGATACATACACTTTTTTTGATCATATTTCCTATTCCGCTATTCAATAAAAACCTTTGAGGATCAATTGAATTGCGGGATAGTCTGTGTCGGTACGTGTGAGAGAGATCCACCTTTCCAAGTTGTTGGGGTTCATCTCATACTTCTGAAGGTTTGAGGGTGCTGCCTGTTCCATACCCCCCCTACTCCTCATCTAGCCTTTTAGGGGTACAAACAATAGTAATTGGGGCCTAGTGTGGTTGTGTACGTGCGAGATACATACACTTTTTTTGATCATATTTCCTATTCCGCTATTCAATAAAAACCTTTGAGGATCAATTGAATTGCGGGATAGTCTGTGTCGGTACGTGTGAGAGAGATCCACCTTTCCAAGTTGTTGGGGTTCATCTCATACTTCTGAAGGTTTGAGGGTGCTGCCTGTTCCATACCCCCCCTACTCCTCATCTAGCCTTTTAGGGGTACAAACAATAGTAATTGGGGCCTAGTGTGGTTGTGTACGTGCGAGATACATACACTTTTTTTGATCATATTTCCTATTCCGCTATTCAATAAAAACCTTTGGGGATCAATTAAATTGCGGGATAGTCTGTGTCGGTACGTGTGAGATCCACCTTTCCAAGTTTTTGGGGTTCATCTCATACTTCTGAAGCTTTGAGGGTGCTGCCTGTTCCATACTCCTCCTCCTCCTCATCCATCCTTTTAGGTGTACAAACAATAGTAATTGGGGCCTAGTGTGCTTCTGTACGTGTGAGATACATACACATTTTTTGATCATATTTCCTATTCCGCTATTCAATAAAAACCTTTGGGGATCAATTAAATTGCGGAATAGTCTGTGTCGGTACGTGTGAGATCCACCTTTCCAAGTTTTTGGGGTTCATCTCATACTTCTGAAGCTTTGAGGGTGCTGCCTGTTCCATACTCCTCCTCCTCCTCATCCATCCTTTTAGGTGTACAAACAATAGTAATTGGGGCCTAGTGTGTTTCTGTACGTGCGAGATACATACACTTTTTTTGATCATATTTCCTATTCCGCTATTCAATAAAAACCTTTGGGGATCAATTAAATTGCGGGATAGTCTGTGTCGGTACGTGTGAGATCCACCTTTCCAAGTTTTTGGGGTTCATCTCATACTTCTGAAGCTTTGAGGGTGCTGCCTGTTCCATACTCCTCCTCCTCCTCATCCATCCTTTTAGGTGTACAAACAATAGTAATTGGGGCCTAGTGTGCTTCTGTACGTGTGAGATACATACACATTTTTTGATCATATTTCCTATTCCGCTATTCAATAAAAACCTTTGGGGATCAATTAAATTGCGGGATAGTCTGTGTCGGTACGTGTGAGATCCACCTTTCCAAGTTTTTGGGGTTCATCTCATACTTCTGAAGCTTTGAGGGTGCTGCCTGTTCCATACTCCTCCTCCTCCTCATCCATCCTTTTAGGTGTACAAACAATAGTAATTGGGGCCTAGTGTGCTTCTGTACGTGTGAGATACATACACATTTTTTGATCATATTTCCTATTCCGCTATTCAATAAAAACCTTTGGGGATCAATTAAATTGCGGGATAGTCTGTGTCGGTACGTGTGAGATCCACCTTTCCAAGTTTTTGGGGTTCATCTCATACTTCTGAAGCTTTGAGGGTGCTGCCTGTTCCATACTCCTCCTCCTCCTCATCCATCCTTTTAGGTGTACAAACAATAGTAATTGGGGCCTAGTGTGCTTCTGTACGTGTGAGATACATACACATTTTTTGATCATATTTCCTATTCCGCTATTCAATAAAAACCTTTGGGGATCAATTAAATTGCGGGATAGTCTGTGTCGGTACGTGTGAGATCCACCTTTCCAAGTTTTTGGGGTTCATCTCATACTTCTGAAGCTTTGAGGGTGCTGCCTGTTCCATACTCCTCCTCCTCCTCATCCATCCTTTTAGGTGTACAAACAATAGTAATTGGGGCCTAGTGTGCTTCTGTACGTGTGAGATACATACACATTTTTTGATCATATTTCCTATTCCGCTATTCAATAAAAACCTTTGGGGATCAATTAAATTGCGGAATAGTCTGTGTCGGTACGTGTGAGATCCACCTTTCCAAGTTTTTGGGGTTCATCTCATACTTCTGAAGCTTTGAGGGTGCTGCCTGTTCCATACTCCTCCTCCTCCTCATCCATCCTTTTAGGTGTACAAACAATAGTAATTGGGGCCTAGTGTGTTTCTGTACGTGTGAGATACATACACTTTTTTTGATCATATTTCCTATTCCGCTATTCAATAAAAACCTTTGGGGATCAATTGAATTGCGGGATAGTCTGTGTCGGTACGTGTGAGAGAGATCCACCTTTCCAAGTTGTTGGGGTTCATCTCATACTTCTGAAGGTTTGAGGGTGCTGCCTGTTCCATACCCCCCCTACTCCTCATCTAGCCTTTTAGGGGTACAAACAATAGTAATTGGGGCCTAGTGTGGTTGTGTACGTGCGAGATACATACACTTTTTTTGATCATATTTCCTATTCCGCTATTCAATAAAAACCTTTGAGGATCAATTGAATTGCGGGATAGTCTGTGTCGGTACGTGTGAGAGAGATCCACCTTTCCAAGTTGTTGGGGTTCATCTCATACTTCTGAAGGTTTGAGGGTGCTGCCTGTTCCATACTCCCCCTACTCCTCATCTAGCCTTTTAGGGGTACAAACAATAGTAATTGGGGCCTAGTGTGGTTGTGTACGTGTGATATACATACACTTTTTTTGGATCATATTTTCTATTCCGCTATTCAATAAAAACCTTTCTAGGGCAAGATCTTAAATTACAGAAATATGAGGAGACCGTCAAATAAGGGCCGTGGCCTGGGTCGTGGTGCTGCTGGTAGAGCTCCTGTTGCAAGGAGAGGACATGGTCGATCTGTGCCAGCTACACGCACAAGTGAAACACCTTCCTCAAGTGTGAGTAGGCGACAGAACCTGCATCAGTATTTGGTAGGGCATCAAACGCCCCTAGAAGTGATGAGGCCAGAACAAGTTGAGGCGATAGTAGATTGGTTTGCTGCTGACAGTGCCTCCAGTTCCTTCACATTGTCTCCCACCCAGTCTACTGCAGAAAGGTCAGAGTTGGCACCTGCAGCCAATGTCCAACCGTCTTTCACCTCACCCCCTTGCAAATCAGGCCAGCAGTCTGAGCCCCAAGCCATACAGCAGTCTCTTATTCTTTTTGAGGACTCTGTCAGCAGGGTTTCCCAG
This sequence comes from Pelophylax lessonae, assembly GCF_965119305.1. NCBI lineage: Eukaryota > Metazoa > Chordata > Amphibia > Anura > Ranidae > Pelophylax > Pelophylax lessonae. Next base: position 65,617,402 of record NC_138774.1, read on the forward strand.
GGCCATCCACCTAGCCCTGCCCCAGAAGTGGAAGAGATTGAGTGCAGCGATGCCCAACCACTTATTCCTCAAGATGAGTACATGCAAGGATCATCGCAGCACGTCTCCGATGATGACGAAACGCAGGTGCCAACTGCTGCGGCGTTCAGCATTGTGGAGACCGACAAGGAGGGCAGGGGTGAAGACTGGGTGGAAGATGATGTGGAGGACGATGAGGTCCTCGACCCCACATGGAATGAACGTCATGCAGGTGAACTGAGTAGTTTGGAGGAAGAGGCGGTGGTCGCACAGAGCCACCAGCACAGCAGAAGAGGGAGCAGGGTGCAGAAGCGGAGCGGCCGTGCCCTAGACACTACGCCCGCTACTGCCCAACGCAGCAAGGGAACGAGCGCACCAAAGTCAGCTCAAAGGAGTTCTCTAGCGTGGAAGTTCTTTAGAAAATGTGCTGATGACAGGACACGAGTGGTTTGCACCCTGTGCAATCAGAGCTTGAAGCGAGGCATGAACCTTCTCAACCTGAGCACAACCTGCATGATCAGGCATCTAAGTGCAAAGCACGAGCTGCAGTGGAGTACACACCTTCAAAACCAAGAAACGTCTCTGGCTCATCCTGCTTCCTCTTCTGCTGCAGTCTCGGCCGCTCCAGCCACATCTGTAGTGATACCGGCACCTGCCACCCCGCAAACAGACGATCTGTCAGCAACACCACCACCTGGGTCACCAACAACCATCTCCACAATGTCCCGTGGAAGCGTTCAGCTTTCCATCTCCCAAACACTTGAGAGGAAGAGGAAGTACCCCCCTACCCACCCGCGATCCCTGGCCCTGAATGCCAGCATTTCAAAATTATTGGCCTTTGAAATGCTGTCATTCCGTCTGGTGGAGACGCACAGTTTTAAAAACCTTATGTCGGTGGCTGTCCCACAGTACGTCGTGCCCAGCCGCCACTACTTTTCCAGGCAAGCCATCCCTTCCCTGCACAACCAAGTGGGGGAAAAAATCAGGTGTGCACTGCGCAACGCCATCTGTGCCAAGGTCCACCTAACTACGGATACGTGGACCAGTAAGCACGGTCAGGGGCGTTATATCTCCCTAACGGCACACTGGGTAAATGCAGTGGCGGATGGGCCTGAGGCGGATAGCAATTTGGCGCATGTCCTTCCACCACCGAGGATTGCAGGGCGCTTCAGTTTGCCTCCTGTTCCTAACTCCTCCTACTCCGCTTCCTCATCCTCTACCGCCTCCTCATCCGGACAGCGTAACACCTTCACCACCAACTTCAGCACGGCCAGGGGTAAACGACAGCAGGCAGTTTTACAACTTGCCTGTTTGGGGGACAAACCACACACCGCGCAGGAGTTGTGGAGGAGCATGGAACAGCAGACAAATGAGTGGTTGCTGCCAGCGAGCCTCAAGCCCGGCCTGGTGGTGTGCGATAACGGGCGAAATCTCATAGCAGCTCTGGGCCTAGCCGGTTTGACGCACATCCCTTGCCTGGCGCATGTGCTGAATTTGGTGGTGCAGAGGTTCCTTAAAAACTACCCCGATATGTCAGAGCTGCTGCAGAAAGTGCGGGCCGTTTGTGCGCACTTTCGGCGTTCTCACCCTGCTGCTGCTCGCCTGGCAGCGCTGCAGCGTAACTTCGGCCTTCCCGCTCACCGCCTCATATGTGACGTGCCCACAAGGTGGAACTCCACCTTGCACATGCTGGAAAGACTGTGCGAGCAGCAGCAGGCCATAGTGGAGTTTCAGCTGCAGCACGCACGCGTGAGTCGCTCTGCGGAACAGCACCACTTCACCACCAATAACTGGGCCTCCATGCGAGACCTGTGTGCCTTGTTGCGCTGTTTTGAGTACTCCACCAACATGGCCAGTGGCAATGACGCCGTTCTCAGCTTAACTATCCCACTTCTATGCCTCCTTGAAAAAACAATTCGGGCGATGATGGAAGAGGATGTGGCACAGGATGAGGAGGAGGAGGAGGATGAAGAGGTAACATTTCCAAGGCTTTCAGGGCAGTCATTCGCAAGGGGCTCCGAGGGTGGGTTCCTGCACACGCAAACGCCAGGGACGCAATTGTCCAGCAGGGGCACAGTTCTGGAGGATGAGGAGGATGAGGAGGAGGAGGAGCTGGAGGAGGAGATGGAACCATGTTCACAGCAGGGTGGCACCCAGGCCAGCTCATGGCCATCACTGGTGCGTGGCTGGGGGGATACAGAGGACACGGACCATACACCTCCCACAGAGGACAGCCTTTCGTTGCCTCTGGGCAGCCTGGCACACATGAGCGATTACATGCTGCAGTGTCTCCACAACGACCGCCGAGTTGCCCACATTCTAACTTGTGCTGATTACTGGGTGGCCACGCTGCTGGATCCCCGTTACAAGGACAACGTACCGTCCTTAATTCACTCACTGGAGCGCGATCGCAAGATGCGCGAGTACAAGCGCACGCTGGTAGACGCCATGCTGCTGGCATTCCCATCTGACAGCGGGGCCACAGTGGAAGCACAAGGCAGAGGAGGAGGAGGAGGAGGTCGCCAACGCAACCAGGGCACCGCCAGCACCTCAGAAGGCAGGGTTAGCATGGCCGAAATGTGGAAAAGCTTTGTCAGCACGCCACAACAAACAGCAGCACCAGCAGCTCAGATGGAACGTCTTAGCAGGAGGCAGCATTTTACCAACATGGTGGAGCAGTATGTGTGCACACGCCTACATGTAGTGAATGACGGGTCTGCCCCCTTCAACTTCTGGGTCTCCAAATTGGGCACATGGCCTGAGCTTGCCCTTTACGCCTTGGAGGTGCTGGCGTGCCCTGCAGCCAGTGTATTATCTGAACGGGTATTTAGCACGGCTGGGGGCGTTATAACAGACAAGCGCAGCCGCCTGTCCAGAGACAATGTGGACAAGCTCACGTTCATTAAAATGAACCAGGCATGGATCCCACGGGACTTTTCCGTACCTTATGCAGAATAGCAATGGATACCGACCTTACCCACCCATTGTTCCATTTTTGCTCTTTCTCACTCTTTTGGGGTGTACCCTCATTTAAAATTTGTGAAAAGAAGCAGTGTTGGCTACCTCGTCCTCCTCCTCAGGGCCAGATTAATGTAGGGTCTATTGGAGCTGCAGCTCCAGGCCCCTACCTTTTATATAGGCCCCGGGTTGGCCATATTCACTGTTACCGCTCTTCTGTCACTTGTAAACACAGAAGTCTGGCTTCTATGCTCGCTTCCCCAGGCAGCACCCTCAGAACCTCCCCACACAGCGTGAAGGCCGGACAAGGAGGGACAGTTGGCGATGCATGGATGTGTTTATGGGCTTCAGAGACAGCATCCCATGTTGAATTAGGCATGCATGGCTGCACCCTTCCTCCTCTGGGTGCATGGCAAGGCACGGCCCTAAGGCCCTTCAAAATCCTCAGCACCAAGCCCATGATGCTGTTAATCCGGCCCTGGTCCTCCTCCACCGCCGCTTCCACCTACACCGCCCATAGGTGTGCGCAGCCTATTGCATTAAGGTGTGCACCCCAAAGTTGAAATACACATGCATGTGTTTGCCAGCAGGGAGAGTAATGTATCGGGGCCATGTACCTGTAGGCAAGGAGAAATAGAGCAGAGCAGGTCCCAGGGAGATCTTTCCCATCTCCTCACTGGCAATGCTATGTGCCCTAGGTGATTAGGGTGTGCCCAGGCACACCCAGCACACCCCGTGCGCACGCCTATGTCACCGCCACATCCACCACCACCTCAACCTCCCTCCTACTCCATATGGGCCTCGTCCTTCAGAGATGAAGAAGAACATTGTTTTATTTTTCTGTTTTTTTTTGTTGTTTTAAGTTATTTCCCTATCCACATTTGTTTGCAGAGCACTTGCCATGCTCTTAATTACGTTTTGCTGCCATTTGCAGCACTCTAGCCCTTTCCTTTGGTGTTTTAGAGCCATTTTAGTGCCTTAAAGTTCGGGTCCCCATTGACTTCAATGGGGTTCGGTGTCCGGGAAAAGTTCGGTAAAAGTCCGGGACACGGACCCGGACTTTTTTTTAAAGTTCGGCCGAACCCGTCGAACACGGACATCTAGGTGTCCGCTCAACCCTACCCATAATGATTCAGCACCATCACAGACTACATACATGAAGTCACCTTTATACTAATTTTCAGGCTTAGCAGTTAGCACTTCTAATGAAAAGAAATTGCTGCACTCAGATGTGGTCAAAATCCAGGTTTATTGGACATCCCAATGTGGCAAAAAAGTGGCAAAGTTAACTTTGCCACTTTTTTGCCACATTGAGATGTGCAATAAACCTGGATTTTGACCACATCTGAGTGCAGCCATTTCTTTTCATTATTGACTGTTCACGGAGGCGAGTCAGGGCGCTGTTGGTCATCAAGCTTCCCATTACCTTGAGCAGTGTATTTCTTTCCTTTGCAGTTAGCACTTCTACCATGCAGCACTGGGGTCGAGTGCTGGTAGCATTGCTCCCCACTGTCCCCGATTTGGAGGGATTGTCCCTTATTTGGAACAATGTCCCTCTGTCCTCCTCATTTGTCCTTCATTTTGATCTGATCTATATAGTTCTATATGAAATTCACTTTTTATCTTTCAAAAAGTATTTCCCAGTGCTAAACCTTTCATCCAATTTCTAAATTGCTACTCTTGTAAATTTCAATCCAATATAAAGGAATAGTAGTGGTAAAAAAAAAAAGCACTTCTGGATTTATACAATCATTTTTTTGTATAATTCTCCTTTAAGGGGGCATGGCAGGAGGTGTGTCCTATGCTTGCATACCTTTGCTAAAAGGTGTCCCTCGTTCCCATCTCAAAAAGTTGGGAGGTATGAGATAGGACGTTGTCTGCATGGAGTTTATATGTTCTCCCTGGGCATGTATGGGTTCCCTCCAGGTGCTCCAGTTTCCTCCCTCACTCCAAAGACATGTAGGTTAATTGGCTCCTGCTTAAAACTGGCCCTAGTATGATATTCTACTTGGTGCACCCAAGATGGCTGTCTCATTATGTGCCCAATAGGGATGATTGAACTTTTGAAAAGTTCGGTTCGACCAGAACACCCGAACTTCCCAAAAGTTCGGCCCGGATTTCAGAACCCCATTGAAATCAATGGGACCCGAACTTCGGTAATCAAAAAACACCATTTTGAAGCCCTAAAACCCAATAAATGCCCCTAAAAGGTGCCTAGGGTTCTGGGTCATGCCCCAGGGACTATTAATCACACAAAAAAAAGTTCTTAAAAATTGTCATTTTTGATAGAGAGCCAATTATTAAAAAAAAAAAATTAGATTTTTTTATTTTGACTTTGGATTTAGTCTCTGGGGGGGTCTAAAAAGTCTACCTGTGAAGTTTAAGCTCTGTAGCATGTCCAGAACCAGAAAAAAAAAAAAGATTGTTTGTATTATGTCACTTATAGAACAGGGATATGGCTCCGCTATTTTCACACCTTGCCGTTTAGTATCAAGCGTTTTTTTTGGGCATTTTTTGGGGGTTATTGGAGGCAGGCATAACATCAGAACTTCTGTGTAGGGGTATATATACACACACACTTATATGTATATATACCCATACACATATATAGGTGTGAAAGTAGCAGAACACTATACTTGCGCTAATGAAATAATTAACACCAATATGGCTCCGCTCCTATCACACCTATATATGTGTATGTGTAAAATACATATAAGTGTGTGTGTATATATATACCCCTATACAGAAGTTCAGATGTTTTGCCTGCCTCCAAAGAACCCAAAAAAATGCCCAAAAAAACGCTTGCGCCAAAAAAAAAAAACGCCCAGGTGTGTTTTTGCAGCAGGCGTTTTTTTGGGCATTTTTTGGGGGTCTTTGGAGGCAGGCAAAACATCTGAACTTCTGTATAGGGGTATATATACACACACACTTATATGTATTTTACACTTGCACATATATAGGTGTGATAGGAGCGGAGCCATATTGGTGTTAATTATTTCATTAGCGCAAGTATAGTGTTCTGCTACTTTCACACCTATATATGTGTATGGGTATATATACATATAAGTGTGTGTGTATATATACCCCTATACAGAAGTTCAGATGTTTTGCCTGCCTCCAAAAAAATGACCAAAAAAACGCCTGCGCCAAAAAAAAAAAAAACGCCCAGGTGTGTTATTGCAGGGTTTTTTTTCGGGCATTTTTTTGGGTTCTTTGGAGGCAGGCATGACATCTGAACTTCTGTATAGGGGTATATATACACACCTACACATATATAGGTGTGAAAGTAGCAGAACGCTATACTTGCGCTAATGAAATAATTAACACCAATATGGCTCCGCTCCTATCACACCTATATATGTGTAAGTGTAAAATACATATAAGTGTGTGTGTATATATACCCCTATACAGAAGTTCAGATGTTTTGCATGCCTCCAAAGACCCCAAAACAATTTCCAAAAAAAAACCCTGCAATAACACACCTGGGCGTTTTTTTTTGGCGTGGGCGTTTTTTTTTGGGCGTTTTTTTGGGGTCTTTGGAGGCATGCAAAACATCTGAACTTCTGTATAGGGGTATATATATATATATATATACACACACTTATATGTATTATACACTTACACATATATAGGTGTGATAGGAGCGGAGCCATATTGGTGTTAATTATTTCATTAGCGCAAGTATAGTGTTCTGCTACTTTCACACCTATATATGTGTATGGGTATATATACATATAAGTGTGTGTGTATATATACCCCTATACAGAAGTTCAGATGTCATGCCTGCCTCCAAAGAACCCAAAATAATGACCAAAAAAACCCTGCAATAACACACCTGGGTGTGTTTTTTTTGGCACAGGCGTTTCTTTGGGCATTTTTTTGGAGGCAGGCAAAATATCTGAACTTCTGTATAGGGGTATATATACACACACACATATGTATATATAACCATACACATATATTGGTGTGAAAGTAGCAGAACACTATACTTGCGCTAATGAAATAATTAACACCAATATGGCTCCGCTCCTATCACACCTATATATGTGTAAGTGTAAAATACATATAAGTGTGTGTGTATATATACCCCTATACTGAAGTTCAGATGTTTTGCAAGCCTCCAAAGACCCCCAAAAAATGCACAAAAAACGCCTGCTGCAAAAACACACCTGGGCGTTTTTTTTTTGGCGCAGGCGTTTTTTGGGCATTTTTATGGGTTCTTTGGAGGCAGGCAAAACATCTGAACTTCTTTATAGGGGTATATATATACACACACACTTATATGTATTTTACACTTACACATATATAGGTGTGATAGGAGCGGAGACATATTGGTGTTAATTAGCGCAAGTATAGTGTTCTGCTCCTTTCACACCTATCTATGTGCAGGTGTATATATAAAGACATGTGTGTGTATATATACCCCTATACACAAGTTCAGATGTCATGCCTGACTCCAAACTTGTCCTCAAAAAATCCCTATAAACGCCTGCAGCCAAAAAGCAGGCTGACAGGTGAGAAGCCATATCGCTGCTCTGAAAGTGACCTAAGAGAAACAATCTTTTCTCTATAGCGGTCACCCTGACATGGAAGGGTTTGGTCACCCTGCCATAGCAGTCAGAGTCAGTTCACCCTACACTACATTACGGTCACCCTGGCACCTAACACTTTCCCTACAGAAACTAAATTTTTGCATCTAACTAAAGTAGAAAATAGCACCCTAACTACACTAGATATCCCTTTCCTCACACTAATAAATGCTAAATGACACTTTTGAAGCAAAATTAACAGAACTGCTTCCACTCTCTTCCATGTCCCTGTATTACAATGCTAGGAATTTGGCGGGGGCTATCTTATATACTGGGGGGCGTATTCACTAATGATTGGCCTAGGGACCCCCTAGTCACTCCAATCACATCCCTAGCATTCTCCTGCCCCCTCAATTGGCTTTTACTAATGGTTCTGGTCCAATCACAGGCTTTTAAAGCCCATTTCCTGTCCCATTGCATTTTGGTTGGTTCTGGTTGCCGAATTCCGAACTTTTTCAGCAAAAAGTTCTAAATTCGGCCGAACCTCGAACAGCCAATGTTCGGGTCGAACCGATGGTCGACCCGAACCGTTCAATCATCCCTAGTGCCCAACAGAGTCCTCAGGGGGAAAAGTGCTATAGAAAAATGAATTGCATATAAAAAAAAAATAAAAAACAGAAAATAGATACTCATCCCACCACAGATGAAGATGAAGCTCTCTGCCTTGGACTCTTACGTTTAACATTGGGGTGTTTGAGAAGAAGCAGGAATCCATGTCTCAAGGTGGTGCTAACTGTCTCTGTCCCGGCCACAAATAGTGATGTAGCAGTTCCGTAGAAATTCTTCATGGTGAAATGTGTGGAAGGATTATGCTTCTCCTGTAAGTAAGGAACATGGAGTTTCACTCATTATATAGTTTTTAGAAGATTAAAGTGACCCTGTCAAAATAAAAATTAAACAAAAAGCACTCTGTAATGGAAGAGGACTACTGCGTCTAACCCCCAACCCTTCTGTCCCACCCGTCCAGTGCCACTTGTTTTAGCCTAATAAATGCAGCTTTACCAAAGTTTAACCACTTCCCATCCATAGGCCGTATTCGGCCTCAGATTGAAGTCGTTATACACATAGGTGTGCACAGCCTATTGCATTAGCGTGTGCACCTCAAAGCTCAAACATATGTGTGTGTGTATGTGTATTTATATTGATGGTGTCAGTAGAGCAGTGGATGGTATCAGTAGTTTTTATTATATTTTTAGTTTTATTTTTTACATTTTTTTTTTAATGTATTAGGAGCCCCGTTCTGCACCACACGGGGTGATTAGGATGTGAACAGGCACACCTGGCATACCCTGTGTGCACTTCCATGGTTATACCAGGATCGTGGTTGCAGCTACAACCATGATCCTGGTATCAACCTTTGCAGCTGGTGATTTCCTACAATGTACCAGAGATCTGAGTGGCTTTACAGCCGCTGGATAACTTTTACAGGTGCCGGAAGAGGGTCCTCCTGCCCCCGCTGTCACCCTCACAGGGCACTTTTGTCCCATTGGGGAGCCCGGTAATGGCCGCATGCGACGCCCAAGACAGAGCAAAATTAACTGATATTGTTCCTTTCCCTCTGTGATGTCAGAAACCAGAAGCAACTAGGATTTCGTCACGGTTTTTGGTTCTTTGTTTACAAGCAGTTTCTATGCTTTGGAGGCCAGAGGAGATATCTGGAGTCTAATAGACACCATCTCTCTCCATAAGGAGGACCTGTCACCGCTCATGCTATCACAAGGGATGTTGTTCATCCCTTCTGATAGCAATAAAGATGATCCAAAAAAAAAAGGAACAGTACATTGTAAAAAAAATAAATAAATGTAAATAAAATATAAAAATGTTTAAAGCACCCCAGTCCCCCCCATGCTCATGAGTCCTGCATGCATATGTAAACAGCGATCACACCACACACGTGAGGTATTGCCACAAACATCAGAGCAAGAGCTAGTACCAGACTCTCTGTTTAACTCCAAACTGAAAACCTGTAATAGGTTTTAAAGCATTAATACTTAATCATAAGATACAGTGCAAAGAAGTGAATCATAAAGCAAACGTGATAAAATTTAAATTGATAAATGTGATATAAATAAATGATAAGCAAAAGCCCAAAGTCATATAAAAAAATATACAAAAAAGTGTTCGGAGAACAGTCCAAAGAATTAATCCAAATAAAAGTGCTGAAGTGCTTCACAACTAGTGTTGAGCGAACACGGACTGTATTATTCGTGTTCGTACCGAATAATTGGATTTTTTGTACCCGAACACGGACACGGACACTTTACTGTATGTTCGGGTAAAAATCCGTGTTCGGTCGTTTTATTTCCGGGTTTTGCATGCTTTGGCGCTCTTTTCATGGCGGGCTTTCAACAGCCAATCAACAATCGTTTAACTGGTGTGCCTTAAGCCATCCCAGCCATGCCTGCAAATGTCTCAGTAGCTGTGATTGGCCGTCTGAAGCATGTGACCAAGTCTTTATAAGTTCGAGGCAGCCGCAGCGGCGTCATTATGCTGCTTAGATTCAGGGACAGAGCACACATCAACGTGCTGGCTGCTGATTAGGGAAAGATAGGCAGGAAAAAACCATTTGTGTCCGGATAGAATTGAGGGACAGGTCGGAGTGTTTAGGCAGGGCGAGTTGTAGGCATTTTAGGGATAGAGTCTGCTGAATTATATAGGGTCAGTGTCTTCTACAAACTACAATCGATATTGCTGTGTGGGGGGTGGGGTGAATCTGCACTCAATCCTGATCTACGATCTCTTCTCAATCCTGTTAGGGACAGAGTCTGCTGAATTTTAGGGAAACTGTGTTCTACAAACTACAATCGATATTGCTGTGTGGGGGGTGGGGTGAATCTGCACTCAATCCTGATCTACGATCTCTTCTCAATCCTGTTAGGGACAGAGTCTGCTGAATTTTAGGGAAACTGTGTTCTACAAACTACAATCGATATTGCTGTGTGGGGGGTGGGGTGAATCTGCACTCAATCCTGATCTACGATCTCTTCTCAATCCTGTTAGGGACAGAGTCTGCTGAATTTTAGGGAAACTGTGTTCTACAAACTACAATCGATATTGCTGTGTGGTGTGGGATTGGAGATAGGCAGGTGTCAGTGATCCACATCCATTTTTCTGTGTGTGAGCTGCAGTGAACACAATCTTTTTGGGCTGCAGTGAACACAATCTTTTTGGGCTGCAGTGAACACAATCTTTTTGGGCTGCAGTGAACACAATCTTTTTGGGCTGCAGTGAACACAATCTTTTTGGGGTGCAGTGAACAAAATCTTTTTGGGGTGCAGTGAACACAATCCTTTTTGGTGTGCAGTGAACACAATCTTTGTGGGGTGCAGTGAACAAAATCCTTTGTGGGGTGCAGTGAACACAATCTTTTTGGGGTGCAGTGAACAAAATCCTTTTTGGGGTGCAGTGAACAACATCCTTTTTGGGGTGCAGTGAACACAATCTTTTTGGGGTGCAGTGAACAAAATCCTTTGTGGGGTGCAGTGAACACAATCTTTTTGGGGTGCAGTGAACACAATCTTTTTGGGGTGGAGTGAACAACATCCTTTTTGGGGTGCAGTGAACAAAATCCTTTTTGGGGTGCAGTGAACAAAATCATTTTTGGGGTGCAGTGAACACAATCTTTTTGGGGTGCAGTGAACACAATCTTTGTGGGGTGCAGTGAACACAATCTTTTTGGGGTGGAGTGAACAACATCCTTTTTGGGGTGCAGTGAACAACATCCTTTTTGGGGTGCAGTGAACACAATCTTTTTGGGGTGCAGTGAACACAATCTTTGTGGGGTACAGTGAACAGAATCTTTGTGGGGTGCAGTGAACACAATCTTTGGGGGGTACAGTGAACACAATCTTTGTGAGGTGCAGTGAACACAATCTTTGTGGGGTGCAGTGAACACAATCATTGTGGGGTGCAGTGAACTCAATCTTTGTGGGGTACAGTGAACACAATCTCATACTGAAGGTTTGAGGGTGCTGCCTGTTCCATACTCCCCCTACTCCTCATCTAGCCTTTTAGGGGTACAAACAATAGTAATTGGGGCCTAGTGTGGTTGTGTACGTGTGATATACATACACTTTTTTGGGATCATATTTTCTATTCCGCTATTTAATCAAAAACCTTTGGGGATCAGTTAAATTGGGGGATAGTCTGTGTTGGTACGTGTGAGAGAGATCCACCTTTCCAAGTTGTTGGGGTTCATCTCATACTTCTGAAGGTTTGAGGGTGCTGCCTGTTCCATACTCCCCCTACTCCTAGCCTTTTAGGGGTACAAACAATAGTAATTGGGGCCTAGTGTGGTTGTGTACGTGTGATATACATACACTTTTTTGGGATCATATTTTCTATTCCGCTATTTAATCAAAAACCTTTGGGGATCAGTTAAATTGGGGGATAGTCTGTGTTGGTACGTGTGAGAGAGATCCACCTTTCCAAGTTGTTGGGGTTCATCTCATACTTCTGAAGGTTTGAGGGTGCTGCCTGTTCCATACTCCCCCTACTCCTAGCCTTTTAGGGGTACAAACAATAGTAATTGGGGCCTAGTGTGGTTGTGTACGTGTGATATACATACACTTTTTTGGGATCATATTTTCTATTCCGCTATTTAATCAAAAACCTCTGGGGATCAGTTAAATTGGGGGATAGTCTGTGTTGGTACGTGTGAGAGAGATCCACCTTTCCAAGTTGTTGGGGTTCATCTCATACTTCTGAAGGTTTGAGGGTGCTGCCTGTTCCATACTCCCCCTACTCCTAGCCTTTTAGGGGTACAAACAATAGTAATTGGGGCCTAGTGTGGTTGTGTACGTGTGATATACATACACTTTTTTGGGATCATATTTTCTATTCCGCTATTTAATCAAAAACCTTTGGGGATCAGTTAAATTGGGGGATAGTCTGTGTTGGTACGTGTGAGAGAGATCCACCTTTCCAAGTTGTTGGGGTTCATCTCATACTTCTGAAGGTTTGAGGGTGCTGCCTGTTCCATACTCCCCCTACTCCTAGCCTTTTAGGGGTACAAACAATAGTAATTGGGGCCTAGTGTGGTTGTGTACGTGTGATATACATACACTTTTTTGGGATCATATTTTCTATTCCGCTATTTAATCAAAAACCTTTGGGGATCAGTTAAATTGGGGGATAGTCTGTGTTGGTACGTGTGAGAGAGATCCACCTTTCCAAGTTGTTGGGGTTCATCTCATACTTCTGAAGGTTTGAGGGTGCTGCCTGTTCCATACTCCCCCTACTCCTAGCCTTTTAGGGGTACAAACAATAGTAATTGGGGCCTAGTGTGGTTGTGTACGTGTGATATACATACACTTTTTTGGGATCATATTTTCTATTCCGCTATTTAATCAAAAACCTCTGGGGATCAGTTAAATTGGGGGATAGTCTGTGTTGGTACGTGTGAGAGAGATCCACCTTTCCAAGTTGTTGGGGTTCATCTCATACTTCTGAAGGTTTGAGGGTGCTGCCTGTTCCATACTCCCCCTACTCCTCATCTAGCCTTTTAGGGGTACAAACAATAGTAATTGGGGCCTAGTGTGGTTGTGTACGTGCGAGATACATACACTTTTTTTGATCATATTTCCTATTCCGCTATTCAATAAAAACCTTTGAGGATCAATTGAATTGCGGGATAGTCTGTGTCGGTACGTGTGAGAGAGATCCACCTTTCCAAGTTGTTGGGGTTCATCTCATACTTCTGAAGGTTTGAGGGTGCTGCCTGTTCCATACCCCCCCTACTCCTCATCTAGCCTTTTAGGGGTACAAACAATAGTAATTGGGGCCTAGTGTGGTTGTGTACGTGCGAGATACATACACTTTTTTTGATCATATTTCCTATTCCGCTATTCAATAAAAACCTTTGAGGATCAATTGAATTGCGGGATAGTCTGTGTCGGTACGTGTGAGAGAGATCCACCTTTCCAAGTTGTTGGGGTTCATCTCATACTTCTGAAGGTTTGAGGGTGCTGCCTGTTCCATACCCCCCCTACTCCTCATCTAGCCTTTTAGGGGTACAAACAATAGTAATTGGGGCCTAGTGTGGTTGTGTACGTGCGAGATACATACACTTTTTTTGATCATATTTCCTATTCCGCTATTCAATAAAAACCTTTGAGGATCAATTGAATTGCGGGATAGTCTGTGTCGGTACGTGTGAGAGAGATCCACCTTTCCAAGTTGTTGGGGTTCATCTCATACTTCTGAAGGTTTGAGGGTGCTGCCTGTTCCATACCCCCCCTACTCCTCATCTAGCCTTTTAGGGGTACAAACAATAGTAATTGGGGCCTAGTGTGGTTGTGTACGTGCGAGATACATACACTTTTTTTGATCATATTTCCTATTCCGCTATTCAATAAAAACCTTTGAGGATCAATTGAATTGCGGGATAGTCTGTGTCGGTACGTGTGAGAGAGATCCACCTTTCCAAGTTGTTGGGGTTCATCTCATACTTCTGAAGGTTTGAGGGTGCTGCCTGTTCCATACCCCCCCTACTCCTCATCTAGCCTTTTAGGGGTACAAACAATAGTAATTGGGGCCTAGTGTGGTTGTGTACGTGCGAGATACATACACTTTTTTTGATCATATTTCCTATTCCGCTATTCAATAAAAACCTTTGAGGATCAATTGAATTGCGGGATAGTCTGTGTCGGTACGTGTGAGAGAGATCCACCTTTCCAAGTTGTTGGGGTTCATCTCATACTTCTGAAGGTTTGAGGGTGCTGCCTGTTCCATACCCCCCCTACTCCTCATCTAGCCTTTTAGGGGTACAAACAATAGTAATTGGGGCCTAGTGTGGTTGTGTACGTGCGAGATACATACACTTTTTTTGATCATATTTCCTATTCCGCTATTCAATAAAAACCTTTGAGGATCAATTGAATTGCGGGATAGTCTGTGTCGGTACGTGTGAGAGAGATCCACCTTTCCAAGTTGTTGGGGTTCATCTCATACTTCTGAAGGTTTGAGGGTGCTGCCTGTTCCATACCCCCCCTACTCCTCATCTAGCCTTTTAGGGGTACAAACAATAGTAATTGGGGCCTAGTGTGGTTGTGTACGTGCGAGATACATACACTTTTTTTGATCATATTTCCTATTCCGCTATTCAATAAAAACCTTTGAGGATCAATTGAATTGCGGGATAGTCTGTGTCGGTACGTGTGAGAGAGATCCACCTTTCCAAGTTGTTGGGGTTCATCTCATACTTCTGAAGGTTTGAGGGTGCTGCCTGTTCCATACCCCCCCTACTCCTCATCTAGCCTTTTAGGGGTACAAACAATAGTAATTGGGGCCTAGTGTGGTTGTGTACGTGCGAGATACATAAACTTTTTTTGATCATATTTCCTATTCCGCTATTCAATAAAAACCTTTGAGGATCAATTGAATTGCGGGATAGTCTGTGTCGGTACGTGTGAGAGAGATCCACCTTTCCAAGTTGTTGGGGTTCATCTCATACTTCTGAAGGTTTGAGGGTGCTGCCTGTTCCATACCCCCCCTACTCCTCATCTAGCCTTTTAGGGGTACAAACAATAGTAATTGGGGCCTAGTGTGGTTGTGTACGTGCGAGATACATACACTTTTTTTGATCATATTTCCTATTCCGCTATTCAATAAAAACCTTTGAGGATCAATTGAATTGCGGGATAGTCTGTGTCGGTACGTGTGAGAGAGATCCACCTTTCCAAGTTGTTGGGGTTCATCTCATACTTCTGAAGGTTTGAGGGTGCTGCCTGTTCCATACCCCCCCTACTCCTCATCTAGCCTTTTAGGGGTACAAACAATAGTAATTGGGGCCTAGTGTGGTTGTGTACGTGCGAGATACATACACTTTTTTTGATCATATTTCCTATTCCGCTATTCAATAAAAACCTTTGAGGATCAATTGAATTGCGGGATAGTCTGTGTCGGTACGTGTGAGAGAGATCCACCTTTCCAAGTTGTTGGGGTTCATCTCATACTTCTGAAGGTTTGAGGGTGCTGCCTGTTCCATACTCCCCCTACTCCTCATCTAGCCTTTTAGGGGTACAAACAATAGTAATTGGGGCCTAGTGTGGTTGTGTACGTGTGATATACATACACTTTTTTTGGATCATATTTTCTATTCCGCTATTCAATAAAAACCTTTCTAGGGCAAGATCTTAAATTACAGAAATATGAGGAGACCGTCAAATAAGGGCCGTGGCCTGGGTCGTGGTGCTGCTGGTAGAGCTCCTGTTGCAAGGAGAGGACATGGTCGATCTGTGCCAGCTACACGCACAAGTGAAACACCTTCCTCAAGTGTGAGTAGGCGACAGAACCTGCATCAGTATTTGGTAGGGCATCAAACGCCCCTAGAAGTGATGAGGCCAGAACAAGTTGAGGCGATAGTAGATTGGTTTGCTGCTGACAGTGCCTCCAGTTCCTTCACATTGTCTCCCACCCAGTCTACTGCAGAAAGGTCAGAGTTGGCACCTGCAGCCAATGTCCAACCGTCTTTCACCTCACCCCCTTGCAAATCAGGCCAGCAGTCTGAGCCCCAAGCCATACAGCAGTCTCTTATTCTTTTTGAGGACTCTGTCAGCAGGGTTTCCCAGGGCCATCCACCTAGCCCTGCCCCAGAAGTGGAAGAGATTGAGTGCAGCGATGCCCAACCACTTATTCCTCAAGATGAGTACATGCAAGGATCATCGCAGCACGTCTCCGATGATGACGAAACGCAGGTGCCAACTGCTGCGGCGTTCAGCATTGTGGAGACCGACAAGGAGGGCAGGGGTGAAGACTGGGTGGAAGATGATGTGGAGGACGATGAGGTCCTCGACCCCACATGGAATGAACGTCATGCAGGTGAACTGAGTAGTTTGGAGGAAGAGGCGGTGGTCGCACAGAGCCACCAGCACAGCAGAAGAGGGAGCAGGGTGCAGAAGCGGAGCGGCCGTGCCCTAGACACTACGCCCGCTACTGCCCAACGCAGCAAGGGAACGAGCGCACCAAAGTCAGCTCAAAGGAGTTCTCTAGCGTGGAAGTTCTTTAGAAAATGTGCTGATGACAGGACACGAGTGGTTTGCACCCTGTGCAATCAGAGCTTGAAGCGAGGCATGAACCTTCTCAACCTGAGCACAACCTGCATGATCAGGCATCTAAGTGCAAAGCACGAGCTGCAGTGGAGTACACACCTTCAAAACCAAGAAACGTCTCTGGCTCATCCTGCTTCCTCTTCTGCTGCAGTCTCGGCCGCTCCAGCCACATCTGTAGTGATACCGGCACCTGCCACCCCGCAAACAGACGATCTGTCAGCAACACCACCACCTGGGTCACCAACAACCATCTCCACAATGTCCCGTGGAAGCGTTCAGCTTTCCATCTCCCAAACACTTGAGAGGAAGAGGAAGTACCCCCCTACCCACCCGCGATCCCTGGCCCTGAATGCCAGCATTTCAAAATTATTGGCCTTTGAAATGCTGTCATTCCGTCTGGTGGAGACGCACAGTTTTAAAAACCTTATGTCGGTGGCTGTCCCACAGTACGTCGTGCCCAGCCGCCACTACTTTTCCAGGCAAGCCATCCCTTCCCTGCACAACCAAGTGGGGGAAAAAATCAGGTGTGCACTGCGCAACGCCATCTGTGCCAAGGTCCACCTAACTACGGATACGTGGACCAGTAAGCACGGTCAGGGGCGTTATATCTCCCTAACGGCACACTGGGTAAATGCAGTGGCGGATGGGCCTGAGGCGGATAGCAATTTGGCGCATGTCCTTCCACCACCGAGGATTGCAGGGCGCTTCAGTTTGCCTCCTGTTCCTAACTCCTCCTACTCCGCTTCCTCATCCTCTACCGCCTCCTCATCCGGACAGCGTAACACCTTCACCACCAACTTCAGCACGGCCAGGGGTAAACGACAGCAGGCAGTTTTACAACTTGCCTGTTTGGGGGACAAACCACACACCGCGCAGGAGTTGTGGAGGAGCATGGAACAGCAGACAAATGAGTGGTTGCTGCCAGCGAGCCTCAAGCCCGGCCTGGTGGTGTGCGATAACGGGCGAAATCTCATAGCAGCTCTGGGCCTAGCCGGTTTGACGCACATCCCTTGCCTGGCGCATGTGCTGAATTTGGTGGTGCAGAGGTTCCTTAAAAACTACCCCGATATGTCAGAGCTGCTGCAGAAAGTGCGGGCCGTTTGTGCGCACTTTCGGCGTTCTCACCCTGCTGCTGCTCGCCTGGCAGCGCTGCAGCGTAACTTCGGCCTTCCCGCTCACCGCCTCATATGTGACGTGCCCACAAGGTGGAACTCCACCTTGCACATGCTGGAAAGACTGTGCGAGCAGCAGCAGGCCATAGTGGAGTTTCAGCTGCAGCACGCACGCGTGAGTCGCTCTGCGGAACAGCACCACTTCACCACCAATAACTGGGCCTCCATGCGAGACCTGTGTGCCTTGTTGCGCTGTTTTGAGTACTCCACCAACATGGCCAGTGGCAATGACGCCGTTCTCAGCTTAACTATCCCACTTCTATGCCTCCTTGAAAAAACAATTCGGGCGATGATGGAAGAGGATGTGGCACAGGATGAGGAGGAGGAGGAGGATGAAGAGGTAACATTTCCAAGGCTTTCAGGGCAGTCATTCGCAAGGGGCTCCGAGGGTGGGTTCCTGCACACGCAAACGCCAGGGACGCAATTGTCCAGCAGGGGCACAGTTCTGGAGGATGAGGAGGATGAGGAGGAGGAGGAGCTGGAGGAGGAGATGGAACCATGTTCACAGCAGGGTGGCACCCAGGCCAGCTCATGGCCATCACTGGTGCGTGGCTGGGGGGATACAGAGGACACGGACCATACACCTCCCACAGAGGACAGCCTTTCGTTGCCTCTGGGCAGCCTGGCACACATGAGCGATTACATGCTGCAGTGTCTCCACAACGACCGCCGAGTTGCCCACATTCTAACTTGTGCTGATTACTGGGTGGCCACGCTGCTGGATCCCCGTTACAAGGACAACGTACCGTCCTTAATTCACTCACTGGAGCGCGATCGCAAGATGCGCGAGTACAAGCGCACGCTGGTAGACGCCATGCTGCTGGCATTCCCATCTGACAGCGGGGCCACAGTGGAAGCACAAGGCAGAGGAGGAGGAGGAGGAGGTCGCCAACGCAACCAGGGCACCGCCAGCACCTCAGAAGGCAGGGTTAGCATGGCCGAAATGTGGAAAAGCTTTGTCAGCACGCCACAACAAACAGCAGCACCAGCAGCTCAGATGGAACGTCTTAGCAGGAGGCAGCATTTTACCAACATGGTGGAGCAGTATGTGTGCACACGCCTACATGTAGTGAATGACGGGTCTGCCCCCTTCAACTTCTGGGTCTCCAAATTGGGCACATGGCCTGAGCTTGCCCTTTACGCCTTGGAGGTGCTGGCGTGCCCTGCAGCCAGTGTATTATCTGAACGGGTATTTAGCACGGCTGGGGGCGTTATAACAGACAAGCGCAGCCGCCTGTCCAGAGACAATGTGGACAAGCTCACGTTCATTAAAATGAACCAGGCATGGATCCCACGGGACTTTTCCGTACCTTATGCAGAATAGCAATGGATACCGACCTTACCCACCCATTGTTCCATTTTTGCTCTTTCTCACTCTTTTGGGGTGTACCCTCATTTAAAATTTGTGAAAAGAAGCAGTGTTGGCTACCTCGTCCTCCTCCTCAGGGCCAGATTAATGTAGGGTCTATTGGAGCTGCAGCTCCAGGCCCCTACCTTTTATATAGGCCCCGGGTTGGCCATATTCACTGTTACCGCTCTTCTGTCACTTGTAAACACAGAAGTCTGGCTTCTATGCTCGCTTCCCCAGGCAGCACCCTCAGAACCTCCCCACACAGCGTGAAGGCCGGACAAGGAGGGACAGTTGGCGATGCATGGATGTGTTTATGGGCTTCAGAGACAGCATCCCATGTTGAATTAGGCATGCATGGCTGCACCCTTCCTCCTCTGGGTGCATGGCAAGGCACGGCCCTAAGGCCCTTCAAAATCCTCAGCACCAAGCCCATGATGCTGTTAATCCGGCCCTGGTCCTCCTCCACCGCCGCTTCCACCTACACCGCCCATAGGTGTGCGCAGCCTATTGCATTAAGGTGTGCACCCCAAAGTTGAAATACACATGCATGTGTTTGCCAGCAGGGAGAGTAATGTATCGGGGCCATGTACCTGTAGGCAAGGAGAAATAGAGCAGAGCAGGTCCCAGGGAGATCTTTCCCATCTCCTCACTGGCAATGCTATGTGCCCTAGGTGATTAGGGTGTGCCCAGGCACACCCAGCACACCCTGTGCGCACGCCTATGTCACCGCCACATCCACCACCACCTCAACCTCCCTCCTACTCCATATGGGCCTCGTCCTTCAGAGATGAAGAAGAACATTGTTTTATTTTTCTGTTTTTTTTTGTTGTTTTAAGTTATTTCCCTATCCACATTTGTTTGCAGAGCACTTGCCATGCTCTTAATTACGTTTTGCTGCCATTTGCAGCACTCTAGCCCTTTCCTTTGGTGTTTTAGAGCCATTTTAGTGCCTTAAAGTTCGGGTCCCCATTGACTTCAATGGGGTTCGGTGTCCGGGAAAAGTTCGGTAAAAGTCCGGGACACGGACCCGGACTTTTTTTTAAAGTTCGGCCGAACCCGTCGAACACGGACATCTAGGTGTCCGCTCAACCCTATTCACAACTCAAACTCACGCAATTGAATGTGCCAACCACCCTCTTGTGCTTGCACTTACCAAAGGATGTGGACCCCTTAGCAATATTGCATATGGGTCTACAATGCTGAATGGTTTGGGAAGATAGCAGCTCACAAATGTCTTGAAGCTTGTCACTCATAAGTGAAGAAGAGAAGACTCGGATAGTGTAATAAAGCCTTGTTTATTCATAAAAATATTAAAATTGCACTTACAATATCGTAGGCAACAATGTGCATTCGGGTACAAAGGAACAAGTGGTACGATCAGTCAATCTGGAATTGTGATGCAAGGCAAGCATGGAACGCAACCTACATGTGCGTTTCACCGCTGAGCCGAACGTGACGTGACGTCAGAGGAAACAGAATCTGCATCATTGTGGAGCATTGATCCCATTGTAAACTGCCATTCGACACGGGATAGCAGAATCGTCTCCTTCTCCTATATGATTTGGCCCTGTGGGTGGGGCGAAATGTGTCAGGGGTCGTGGCCTGGATGGGGTCAGGCTGAAGCCACTTTCACTTGTCTGACATCTGGGCTCTTTCTGGAGTGTGGTTTTTGGGTTTTCATCTTTTCATGTGCATATACTGTATCAAGCTGGGATGGGCTCTCTTCATGCCAGCGCCTTCTTAGTGTGAGTCACTGGAGTTAATTGAGATGGGGTACCCTAAGCATTCCCATTTCATGGTATTGTATAGGTATAATTGTATATATATACACACTGAGTTGTAATCTCAAGTCCATTTATCAATGAACATACAAAATAAGAGCAGAAAACAACCTACGGTATATTAAATAGAATAATAGGTTAAAGTATAATAAAATTATATTATATCCTTTAATTAAAATGCTGCCTTTTGGTTCTGAAGAGAGGGTTGAGAAGCCCTTCAACTTTAAAGCAAGAACAGTCCAGACAACTCCAGCATGTGAACATATAACACACACTGGATACATGAACATGCTCCGATAGATCATTGCTAGGCAGTCCAGATCAGAATAAAACACTAAAATACTCCTCCGCCTCTATGACGAAAGATTCACTCACCTCTTTAGAGCAAAGACCCTGGTATGAACCTTTTGTGTCTATAATAAATTTATATTAAGTAATAATAATTTAAAATTAGAAGTAAAAAATGCATACATATACTGTATGTAAAACATATCATAACTTATCTTAAACCTAAATTAAAGATTTTAATAACGAAATTCAAAAAATATGAGGAAAAATGTAATATATAAAAATAGAAAAAATATATATAATTGAATGAAAGGATAATAACGACTGAATAAAAAAAAAGGAAAAAAAAATAATTCTCTGTTATACATAAACGTATGAATGAATTGCACAAACAATTACAAAATAAAACAGTAGATGGCACCAGGCTGAGGAAGATTTCTACAGTTTGTCATACTGAAATACTTCTGTCCCGTAGCACAAAATATTACAGCTGAACTCTAGAGGAATTGCAAAATTGCAAAGGGAATGTTTTTAAGAAGGGGGAGGGGGGTCATAATATAAAAAAAAAAATGGAGTCAACCCTAAATTTTATATTAGACCCTTCAACTCTGGCATGGGTTTTAAAGGGGAACCCCACACAAAATATCTTGAAAAAAAAAAGTAGGGTCCCCCTAAAATCTATACCAGACCCTTATCCAAGCACGCAGCTTGGGTGGCCAGGAAAGGGGGGGGGAGTGCCCCACCCCTGAACCATACCAGGCTAAATACTCTCAACATGAGGGGGGCATACCTTACAGTGTCTCTTCCCCACAACCCTGCCCCAGTGGGCAGTGGGCTTATCTGAATATAAAAGCCCCCTTTAAAAATAAGGGGAGCCCAAAAAGTAAAGGGTATATAGTACCCCTACTCATTCATTAAACAAATGTCAATGGTAAATAAAACATGCACAAACAATAAAAATTAAGAAAAACAAAAAAAGTCCCACAATGTAAATCCACTAACATTCATATCAATGCAATGCAGGTCCACATCAATCACGGGGACATTGTTGATCAAAAATGGACACGTCTATACATTGGGGAAAATAAATATTTGATCTCCTGCAGATTGTGTACATTTGCCCACTTGCAAAGAAATTAAGGGTCTATATTTTTTTTCATAGGTGTATTTTAAATGATAAAGATAGAATATCAACCAAAAATCCAGAAAAAAACACATGATATAAATGTTATAAATTGAGTTGCAGTTCAATGAGTAAAATGAGTATTTGTTGGCAAGCACAGAGGTAAGATGTTTCTTGTAGTTGGTGACCAGGTTTGCACACATCCCAGGAGGGATTTTGGTCCACTCTTCTTTACAGATCTTCTATAAATCCTTAAGGGTTTCTTGGCTGTGGCTTGGCAACTCGAAGTTTCAGTTCCCTCCATACATTTTCTATAGGATTCAGGCCTGGGCCACTCCATGACCTTAGTACGCTTCTTCTTGAGACACTCCTTTGTTGCCTTGGCGGTATGTTTTTGGTCATTGTCATGCTGAAAGACCCATCTTCAGTGTTCTGGCTGAGGGTTCTCATCCAAGATTTTACACTACATGGCCCCATCCATTGGCCCCTCAATGCGGCAGAGAAACAGCCTTTAAAGCATAATGTTTCCACCTCCGTGCTTGACTGTAGGGATGGTGTTCTTAGGGCCATAGTCAGCATTTTTCTTCTTCCAAACATGGCAAGTCACTCTCCTCAAGAAGGCACATGTACAGTCATGCCAAATGAATGCCTAAATAATTCTGAGAAGGATTGGGAGAAAGTGCTGTTGTCAGATTAGACCAAAATTGAGCTCTTTGGCATTAATTTGACTCGATGTGTTTGAAGTAAGAAAAATGCTAACTATGACCCTAAGAACACCATCCCTACAGTCAAGCACTGAGGTGGAAATACGATGCTTTGGGGTTGTTTCTCTGTTATGGGTCATGACAATGCCAGATAGGTTCCCACTGACACCATTGATCTTTTTAGCCATCTGTAAGAGGGTAATTCTTTCAGATGACCACAAGTGTAAGCAACATTCCTCCCATTGACCATCACACTAATGTTTCATGAGTTGCAGATATAGTCATTTTAAGCTGGGGTTACCTGAGACCGGAAAGCAATTTTAGGGGTTCCTCTGTGTTGAAAAGGTTAAGGAAGGCTACCATAGACTGCTTACTCAGTGCTGAGGTCTCCCTCAAATAATTTCCTTTGCTAGTTGAATGTTCTTAGTCTAAAGTGTTAGACTATTTTCTCTATTGGTAAATGTTCTTTAAAGAGGAGCTCCAGTTGTTTTTGTGTTTATTAAAAGTCAGCAGCTACAAAAAGTGTAGCTGCTGACGTTTAATAAACAGACACTCACCTGTCTCAGGATCCAGCTATGTGGTCACCCGAACCATCACTTCTCTCCCTTTCCTCTCCATGGCACCGGCATTTCAACTGTGGGCTAGGGATGATCGAACGGTTCGGGTCGACCATCAGTTCAGCCCGAACATTGGGTGTTCGAGGTTCGGCCGAATTTAGAACTTTTTGCCCAAAAAGTTCGGAATTCTGCAACCAGAACTGCCCAAAATGCAATGCTTCAGGAAATGGGCTTTAAAAGCCCGTGATTGGACCAGAACCATTAGCAAAAGCCAATTGAGGGGGCAGGAGAATGCTAGGAATGTGATTGGAGTGACTGGGGGGTCCCTAGACCAATCATTAGTGAATACGCCCCCCAGTATATAAGATCGCCCCCGCCATATTCCTAGCATTGTTATACTGGACATGGAAGAGAGTGAAAGCAGTTCTGTTAATTTTACTTTTAAAGTGTCATTTAGCATTTATTAGTGTGAGGAAAGGGATATCTAGTGTAGTTAGAGTGCTCCTTTACACTTAAGTTAGCTTCAAAAATTTAGTTCCTGTAGGGAGAGTGTTAAGTGTAAGGGGACCGTAGTGTAGTGTAGGGTTAACTGGCAGCGACTGCTATGGCAGGGTGACAAAACCCTTCCATAGCAGGGTGACCGCTATAGAGAAATGATCATTTCTCTGAATTGCTTCAGCACACCCATATGGCTTCTCACCAGCCAAGCATTTTTTATGCTGCAGGGGCTGCCACTGCCAGTGCTTTTTTGAGGACATGTTTAATGTCAGACATGACATCTGAACATGTGTATAGGGGGTATATATACACATATATGTCTGTATATATACCCCTAGACATATATAGGTGTGATAGTAGCAGAAATAAATGCTTGCGCTAATGAAATCATTTACAGTAATATATTTCTGCTACTATCACACCTATATATGGCTAGGTGTCTATATACATATAATTATGTGTGTATATATACCACTATACACAAGTTCAGATGTTTTGCCTGCCTCAAAAGAACCCAAAAAAATGCCAAAAAAACGCTAGCGTCAAAAAAAAAAAAATGCCCAGGTGTGTTTTTGCTGGCATTTTTGGGGGGTTTTGGAGGCAGGCAAAACATCTGAACTTGTGTATAGTGGTGTATATACACACATCCATATATTTATATACACACCTAGACATATATAGGTGTGATAGTAGCAGAAATATATGCTTGCGCTAATGAAATCATTTACAGTAATATATTTCTGCTACTATCACACCTATATATGGCTAGGTGTCTATATACATATAATTATGTGTGTATATATACCACTATACACAAGTTCAGATGTTTTGCCTGCCTCAAAAGAACCCAAAAAAATGCCAAAAAACGCTAGCGTCAAAAAAAAAAATGCCCAGGTGTGTTTTTGCTGGCATTTTTTGGGGGGTTTTGGAGGCAGGCAAAACATCTGAACTTGTGCACAGTACCACTATACACAAGTTCAGATGTTTTTCCTGACTGCAAAGAACCCAAAAAAATGCCTGCTTTGAAACCGGCAAGGTGTGAAAACCGAGGAGAGAAGCTAACCCCCTGAGCTGAAAGTTTTCTAATACATACAATCCTTTTTTTTCTGGTTCTGGACATGCTATAGAGCTGAAACTTCACAGGTACACCTTTTAGACCCCCCAGACACAAAATCACACAAAAAAAGTTCTTAAAAATTGTCATTTTTGATAAAAAAAAGCCAATTATTGGAAAAAAAAAAAAAGAGATTTTTTGATTTTTTTACTTTGGATTTCAGATCTGGGGGGTCTAAAATGTGTACATGTGAAGTTTCAGCTCTGTAGCATGTCCAGAACCATAAAAAAAAGATCATTTGTATTAGAAAACTTTCAGATCACCAATATGGCTTCTCGGTTTCCACACCTTGCCGGTTTAATAGAAGGCATTTTTTTGGGTTCTTTGCAGTCAGGAAAAACATCTGAACTTGTGTATAGTGGTACTGTGCACAAGTTCTGATGTTTTGCCTGCCTCCAAAACCCCCCAAAAAATGCCAGCAAAAACACACATGGGCATTTTTTTTTTACGCTAGCGTTTTTTTGGCATTTTTTTGGGTTCTTTTGAGGCAGGCAAAACATCTGAACTTGTGTAAAAAAATCTCTCTTTTTTTATCAAAAATGACAATTTTTAAGAACTTTTTTTGTGTGATTTTGTGTCTGGAGGGTCTAAAAGGTGTACCTGTGAAGTTTCAGCTCTGTAGCATGTCCAGAACCAGAAAAAAAGATCATATAGGTGTTAAAGGAGGGTCCCACATCCCTGTTCTAATGAAAAATTATCTTTTTTTTTTCATGGTTCTGGACATGCTACAGAGCTGAAACTTCACATGTACACCTTTTAGACCCCCCAGATACTAAATCCAAAGTCAAAATAAAAAAATAAAAAAATCTCTCTTTTTTTTTTTAAGAACTTTTTTTTGTGTGATTAATAGTTAATGGGGCATGACCCAGAACCCTAGGCACTTTTTAGGGGCATTTATTTGGTTTTAGGGCTTAAAAATTGTGTTTTTTGATTGCCGAAGTTCGGGTCCCATTGATTTCAATGGGGTTCTGAAATCCGGGCCGAACTTTCGGGAAGTTCGGATGTTCTGGCCGAACCGAACTTTTCAAAAGTTCGATCATCCCTACTGTGGGCACCCGGCTTTGACAGCTTGCGACCTCCCAGCCAGGTGTGCACTGTACATGCGCGAGTCATGCACACCTGCTGAATGGCCTGGCAGTCTTTTGAGATCTGTGACGTGTCCCAGAAGACTGAAGGGAGGGAGCTGGAAAGGAGAACTGTCAAAACTAGGTACCCACTCATCCCCAAAAAAAAATTATTTGCCAAATGTGGTGGGGGAATGGGGGAAGAACTTCACCTTTTGGGTAGAGCTCTGCTTTAAAGTGGTTGTAAACCCTTACATATACCCAGTGAAGTGACTGGCCTCAGGTGATACACAACAATGAAACAAATCCTCCTACACAAGTTCTACCTGTTTATCTGCAGAAGTCTTTCCCCTACATACATTCAAAGTGTAGAATTCACACAGGATCTCAAAGCTCTAAAAAACAGGGGGTGGGGAGCTGAAGTTACATCAGTGAGGAGAACTTTGAGAGCTGATTGGAGGGAAGGGACATAACCTCCCTTCACACTGCATACAGGAACAGAGCAGCTGAAGCTGCCAATCTGCTGGAGGTCCCTCCCAGTCACCATTTTTCTCTTGGTGTCAGGAAAACTTGTCCGAAGTGACTGATGCTGATAGGAAAGAGGAAACAGGCAGCAGACAGAAATGACACTTAGTGCTCCTAATTGGGACACACACACTATAGAGAACATGCTTTGTTCATATTTCATGTCTGTCTTTAATTCTTAGGGTTGAATGTTCATGGCTGTTTCTTTCTTAGGATTGAATGTTAGAAAATGCTACAATCACATGCAGAAAGGCAACAAATTTATACATTCTGCCCTGGGAATATTTTCCCACTGTTTGATACAACAAATAAATTGACATTCATACAAATTGCAAAAAAAACAGGTATAGCCTAAATCTCTTGCTAGAAGGCTAACTAGCCTAGAAGGATAGCTAGAAGGTAAGGATACCAAAATCAGCATGATTTCATGCTTTTAGCCACCAGCACAAAAAAACGCTGCTTGCTTTTGGTTGTTTTTGCATGTTGTAGGGTGGAAAGCCTTAAGCCTCGTACACACGCGTCAAAATCCGGCAGGGAATTTTCGTCCAAAGCCCGATCTGCCGATTTTCGGCTTGTTAGTATGATGCTTCCGACAACCGACACCGACTTTTCGGCCGAAAAAAAATCTGGTGTGCAGGCTATAAAATTTTTGTCAAAACACGGCCGATTTTCGTGCAGTCAGTACAGATTTCGACAGGGAAAAATCTTATGAGCAAGACTGGGCATGCTCAGAGAAGAAAGAACACAAAGAAAGCAAACCAACACATGACATCACTTCTGAAGTAGAATTTTGTCGGGCGGGAAAATTCATGTGCAGTCTAGGCACATTCCAACCAACAGACACCACTCTGGACAAAAGACGAACGACCGGTTGGCCGAAAAATCGTTGCGTGTGTACTAGGCCTGTGAGTGAATATGGGGTGAGCGCGCTCCGCCGGAGGCGCGCTCCCGCCCCCGCTCGTTCACGGACACCTCAGCGCGAGTGACCAGCGGACCCGATGTCTGCCGGTCACTCGCGATCGTCAGTTACAGAGGGAGAAAGGCAGGCGGCTAATATAAACAAAGCTGCCTGTCATTCTACCCCGTGTAACAGCAGAGATCATAAGGTCCTGCTATGTAGGATCGTATATCTCTGCTGTTACACAAACAGCCACATCCCTGCACAGTAAGAATCACGCCCCTAGGGACACACTTAACCCCTCCTTCCCCAATAAAGTTAACCCCTTCCCTGCCAGTGTCATTTTTACAGTAACAGTGCATATGTATAGCACTGATTACTGTAGTAATGTCACTGGTACCCCCAAAAGTGTCAAAAATGTCAGTCAAGGGTCCGATCTGTCCGCCGCAATGTTGCAGTCCCGCAAAGAAAATGGCAGATCGCCGCCATTACTCGTTAAAAAAAAAACAACAAAAATAACAAAAATCTTTCCCTTAGTTAGTAAACGCAATAACTTTTGCGCAAACCAATCAAAATATTCTTATTACATTTTTTTTACCAAACATATGTAGCAGAAAACAAATTGGCCAAAAATGTTAAAAAATTTAGATTTTTACATTTTTTTGGGGAGGAATTTCATATAAAAAAATTTGAAAAATATTGTTATTTTTGCAAAATTTACGCTCTTTTTTTGTTTATAGCGCATGATCAAAAAATCGCACAGGTGATCAAATACCACCAAAAGAAAGCTCTGTTTGTGGGGAAAAAAGGACGTCAATTTAATTTGGGTACAGCGTCGCACGACCGCGCAATTGTCCATTAAAGTCACGCAGTGCCAAATTGCAAAATAGGGCCTGGTCAGGAAGGGGGTAAAATCTTCCAGGGCTTAAGTGGTTAAAACCCCTGCCAGGTTATTTTTTGGCTGTGTGTCATTGAAGGAAGTCTCCACCAAGGCCCCATGCACATAGGGGTAAAAAAACGAAAGGTTCAGAGGCGAATACAGCTGTATGTTAGCTAAGGTGCTCATGAACAAGCAAACGTCAAATTCTTATTTGTGTGGTGTGTTCAGGGGTGTAAAAAATTGCTCCAAACTCACGCTCCCTGAGAAACGTATTTGTGCTTTTTACATGTAACTGCGCATAGATGCTATTTACTAAAGGCAAATCCACTGTGCGCTACAAAGTGCACTTGGAAGTGCAGTCACTATAGATCAGAGGGAGACATGCAGGGAAAGTAAAAAACAGCATTTTTGTTTGCACATGAGTGGATGATAGAAATCAGTGGCTCCCGTTGCTGTGTGTGTCAATGAAGAGAGAGAGAGACCTGGGAGAGCTCCTGCTCTCATGCACATCGCTGGATCGAGATGGGGTTTAGGTAACTGTAAGGGGGGGGGGGGGGGGGTTGGGGCTGGGGGGTCCCAGAAGATGTTTTTTACCTTAATGTATATAATGCATTAAGGTAAAAAGCATTCTGCCTTTAAAAACCCCTTTAACTGTGTAATGTGCGCTGTATTAAAGTGGTTCTATTGTCTCAAGTTTTTTTACCTTAATGCATTCTGTGCACAGAGGTAAAAACCTTATTCTGTGCAGCAGCCCCCCCCCCCAATACTTACCTGAGCCCCCTCTGGATCCAGTGATGTGCATGAGTGCCTCTGCTCTGCGGAGACTCTGCCTTCTCATTCACTGAGACAGCAGCGGGAGTCATTGCCACTAAGCCAATCAAGAGAGGGGGGGCAGGGCCGAGCCACAGCTCTGTGTGTGAATGGACACGCAGAGCTGCAGCTTGGGAGCACGTCTGTTCAGGTGCCCCCATTTCAAGCTGCTTGCTATGCGGGAACTCGACAGTACAGAGGGGCCAGGAGCGCTGGCGTGGGACCCGAGAAGAGGAAGATCAGGGCTGCTCTGTGCAAAAACCACTGCACAGAGCAGGTAATGTTTGATATTAATGACTCTTTAAAAAAAAAAATAATGACACTTTAAAAGTGTAATGTGTGCCACTCATACTTACTAATCTGGACATTTGTTTTCCCTGCTTTTTAGGGAGAAGAAACAGCCAGATCACTATCCTATGTATACAGAGTTCTATGTGTTTGTAAACACAGAACTCTGTGTGTGATTGGACACAGCCGCTCAGCAAGTTTCAGCTGAAATCATTGGCTGAAATCTGCTGCCAAACTCAATCGAAGCATGGGTCAGCAGGGGGCGCACAGTAGGAAGGCCAGTAATGTACATGTACGAGACCATGCCTGTACCTGCTGCCCGCTTGCAGTATATTTAGTGTGAGAGGTTGGCAGGTGGTTTAGCTGGATCTTTCTGCCAGCTCCTGCCGGAATGACTGACTCCTGTGCGCACATGTAAGATGTCGTCAACCCCACTGACCAATCAAAAGGCTTATAAATCAGGCACCTGAAGGTAGCTCGGGGAGAAGATGACAGCAGGTGGCGAGGGATACAATTATCACATCAATGGAAGATGAAGGTAAGTATTTTTAGTTCCACTTTATTTACTAAGTATTGCAAACACATCAAGGTATTTTCATCGGGAAAAGAGGAGCTGACAGTAGGAACCTGTCAAGCCAATCAACAGGCAATCAACTTCCATCTTTCAGGTAATTCTGCTGCACTTTCAAGAAATATAATCAATATATAATCAATATGTCTGGAAAAGTACTGTAGGGGAGGTGACAACCCAGTTCTCTCTAACTCTAACAGAGAATGTGTTGTCACCCACGTGTTTGGGTTGTCTGGCAGAGGTTGTCCTTTAAAAAATAACCCAAATAATGATGTACAGTAGCGTACCTTTTCCATTTGGATAAGGAAACTCTCTATCAGGTGACGCGGACTGCTCGGATTCAGGGTGTTTTTGCTGATTTCCATTTTCTGCTTCACAAACTGCTCCAGCTGCAGAAGACACTTGTGTGCCCTATGATGAGGCCCTGGCACATATCTCATCATTACATCATATATATCATAGAGCTGTATGACAAAAGAGAAAAATTTAGCATTATGCATTTGAAAAATTAACTTAATCGAAAACCAAATGTTAACAGATGTGTATAGGAGAAATGCACTCTCTAATCCTATCACTAAACATTTTTTAGCTACATAGGATAGGTTCATGTCGACTCATTGTCTTCAGTCATCACACATACCTTTCCTTTCGTTCCTCAAAAATCCCTCCTTCTACCCTGCCTGGAGTTCTCCTTCTACCCTGCCTGGAGTTCTCCTATCTCCTTTCAGGCATGGACTGCAGCTAACCTATTTGACTACATTAATTGGTAACAGCTATGTCGAATAAATAATTTCCTATCTTATGTGAGAGTCCAAGGCTACCATGCTCTGAGCTGTTCCACTATCTTCAAATCAAAAATTTCTAGTTTGTCCCCAACTACTCTGTGGGTTGTTTTGGGGTTGTTCTGGCCTAGGCACCCACTTTCATACAGTGGAGTAACTAGAACCTTAAGGGCCCTGGTGCAAGAAATCATGAAGGGCCACCCTAACCGCGCCTCTCTTCGAGCCTCATGGCGGAACATCAGGGCTCGGTCGCAAGTGTGATCTTTGTGACCCTGGTAGCTCCACCACTGGTGTCAGTAGTTTTTTATTTTTGTTATTTTATACAATTTTTTAGGGGGGGGGGGTTGGTGAGATATCAGGGATCTAAACTGATGTTTAGCCTTTGAGAAAGAGAAAGGAGTTTGAAGACACAGCCCAAGATTGCGACCCCTGTAGGTACCCCCCTGCTTTCATATATGGTGGTAGTGTCCATTCTGGAAGGCTACCTTTGATTCGGCCTCACAGCTATTTGCCATCTTTTCCTGAACTTTCTGTGGTGCTTTTGAACCTTAAACCAGCCAACCTAACACATAGGCAATTCAAACTTGTATTGCAGCTCACAACAGCCGTAAAACAAACTGTAGCTAAATCTTGGAAGTCACTAAAGCCAAAGTCAAAGCCAAAAATAAAGTGAATCACGCCACTGATCCATGCCAAAATGGAAGACATCAGTCAAGACACAATTTGTAAATTTGAAAAAACATGGAATCCCTGGGTAAAGAATTGCCTACCCCCTGATTTGAGCGAGTCGCTATTGTTACATTGGTAGACATCCCTCTTCCTTTACTTCACCTTCATCCACTTCACTGCTCTACTTCTCCTCCTTTTCTTCCTCTTCCCTGGTCATCTCCTGTAATCTTCCTTCCCTATTTTTTGTCTCTTTACCTTTTGTCATGGCGCAGTAATGGTATGGTTCTCAATTGAGGACCTTATCTTTAACTACACCAGTTTGTCACAGCTGGTCCTTCTCTATTGCAAAGATTGCATACATTTGTTCTTTACAGTATTTCACCTTTTATTTTATTTGGAGATAGCCACTCCAGCAGTTTTGTCAATAGCAGCTTTATGTTTGCTGCCTACAGCGAGTATTCTGTCTCACCTTGACCTTCGTAACTTTTGATCTCTCTACCTAATGCCAGACCAGTACTTGTCTATTTATGTATCATTCACTGTACGTGAATTGTTCCTATTACAAATATGCATTAAAAAACACATTTAACAGGAAAAAAACAAAAAAAGTAAAAAAAAAGTAATTGCGTTCCGATTTAAAGTGGAACTCTCCCAGGCACTTATGAGTTGCTAGAGATCAGTAGTGCATCTGCACACATATGGCAGGTTTCCACACATGCACACAAATCTTGCCAATTTCTGATGAGGAACACTGTAATGCCCCTTGGGGCATGTGCACATGTGCCAAAAACAGGAGACTTACTAACCCACAGCCTCCTGCAATAGCTGTGACGTAGCAATCCTAGGTGGCAGCAGAGCCCAGTCTAAACCAGAAACCCCGAATGAAGGAAAATTGCCCAAAAAAATGAAAAATGTCAAAGGAAAAATAAATAAATTTTTTAGCATTTGTGGGGGAGAGACAAAGTAAGACACTGCTGTTTAGGTGAGTTCAGTTTTGCTTTGAAGTATTACTAAAGGCAAAACTTGGGGGGGGGGGGGTCTGTGCCCCCATTAGGGAGATACATCTTCTCTATTTGTGTTTTATTAGGTCATCATCAATATTAAAAGTGAACAAAAAGAAATCTAAAATTTGGGGTCTTCCGCAAGATACGAAAAGAGGGACAATCTTCCAATGGGGAAACTAGTAGTTAACCCCGGTGGGATTGCTCTCACTTCCTGTTTTGCCTATGGGACAGGAAGTGAGGAGAAATGTTCCCAATGGGACACAAATAGCAACCAAAAAAAAAAAAAACACAGACAGGGGTTATAACCCTCTCTTATGCTATTCAAAGTGAAAAAAAAGTTTTGCCTTCAGTTCTTTTTTAAAGAGGAGCTCTGGGATCTATCTGTAAAATGGACAAGGGGAGATAAAGATAAAACATCAATTACAGTTACCCCTTAGTTGTCCTTTTTGAGATTATGTTCTCCTAATTGCCCATTCATATTGTTGCTCTGTGTTAATGTCCACTTATTAGCAAGCTTTTTTTAAAAATAATTTCCACATTGTATTTCAAATATCCCCAGCCGACTCCTATTGTTCTGAATGATCTTAAAGTTTGTAAACTTACTTTGTGAAGATCCCCAAACATTTATTTCCTTGAATTCTGTGACCTGTTTTTATTATGCCGTGTGAGTAGGCACTGCTGTGTCACACATTTAACAGGGCCTGCCTTATGTACTACAGAGGTGCTGAGAGGAGGCGTTTCAGGAGGCGGATTCAATACAGGAATCACTACCTGTAGGCAGCAAGTTACTATGGGATATGTAGTCCTTAGAAATGGAAAGTAAACAGCAAAGAAGATGCTGCAAAGCATGCAGGGATTGAGGGAAGTTGATGAATGAGATGGTCAGCAGACACGAAGAACTCCAATTTCTCTAGTAAAATCATAGTGCATTGTTTATATTGCTATTATAATGTTATAGTTATAAATTAAATTAAAGCAGAACTGCACTCAAAAGGGAACGTTTCACTTTTTCACCACCTCCCACCTCCTCTACCCTTTTGGACACATATTTTTTTTGGGAAGTGGGTACCTGGTTTTGACAGTTATCCACTCCCACTTCTGCCCGAAGTTCAAACAGCAGCCTTCTGGGACATGTCACAAGTCCCGAGAGACTGCGGGACCATTCAAAAGGCATAGAGCTCCTCACAAAGTGCAGTGGGAAGCCATCTATAAACAGGCCGGTGCCAGGGACCTGGAGACTGGTGAAGAACTGGCTCGGGTGAGGATGGTGCTGGATCCCAGGAAAGGTAGGTGTTCTTTTAATTAAAAGTCAGCAGCTACAGGATTTTAATTTTTTTTTTTGGGGGGGGGGGGGCTGAAGCTCCTCTTTAAAGTAAATACTGTGAACCCAGATCTCTTTTACACCTGCCCAAATGCTGCTAAAAAGTTAAATAAAATACTGTGGACAAAAAACAAAAAAAAGTGCAGGGGGTGATGTGACCATCCTTCCAGTGAAATCCTGGGTAATGCTAAAAAGCCAATATCTCATGAGAAATTACTCCTGAAGTGCGATTGGGGTTACTTATCATGTCCCGGGATCTTGCTGGAAGAATGATGTTGTTACCTACATTTAGGCACTGTAAGCGGAAGCCCCATCGTTTTTTTACACACGTCATTCTTATAGATATTTGGAACATCCAGTGTACTACTACTACTAGTGATTTGTCTTTTGTATAAATACACCTCAGTATGTAGTTGGGATTCTGATAATACACAAAAGGAGTTGTCTAATTACCTGACCCCAGAAAGAGGACATGGCTTCAAAAATGTTATACACAATTTGAAGCAGCCTTTGGAAATCAGGGTCTTCATAACTGTATCTGTCACCAAAGATTATGGAGCACATGATATTAGCAGACACCTGGCTGCAATATAGTGTGGGGTTCGAAGGGCACACCTGGAAAGGAAAAATAATACAGCTACCAGTTAACACAGCTAACACATGCTAACATAGGTGCTTAGTCATGAATCTAAAGCAAGCAGTCACCTTGCCGGTGTAAAGCAATCTAGTTGTATAATCTTTGTACAATTGTTTTAAGATTAACCAAAATTATGTAATCTGACAACCTAATTAGGTAATTGTATACTGTGTGGTCAACTGAACAGTTTTACCCTGTGCTGTTATTTATCTCTGTGTTAAGTTTGCTTAAAATATTAAAGGGAAACATAAATGGTTTTGGATCAATTTTATGAGAGAGAGAAAAAGAAAGAAAGAAAGAAAGAAAGAAAGAAAGAAAGAAAGAAAGAAAGAAAGAAAGAAAGAGAGAGAAAGAAAGAATAAAAAGAAAGAAAGAAAGAAAGAAAGAAAGAAAGAAAGA
Source organism: Pelophylax lessonae (assembly GCF_965119305.1). Lineage (NCBI taxonomy): Eukaryota > Metazoa > Chordata > Amphibia > Anura > Ranidae > Pelophylax > Pelophylax lessonae. Next base: position 65,652,453 of record NC_138774.1, read on the forward strand.
AAGAAAGAAAGAAAGAAAGAAAGAAAGAAAGAAAGAAAGAAAGAAAGAAAGAAAGAAAGAAAGAAAGAAAGAAAGAAAGAAAGAAAGAAAGAAAGAAAGAAAGAAAGAAAGAACAAGAGAGAGAGAGAGAGAGAGAGAGAGGGAGGGAGAGGGGAGAGAGAGGGGGGAGAGAGGGGAGAGAGAGGGAGAGAGAGGGGGAGAGAGAGGGAGAGACAGGGGGAGGGAGAGAGGGAGAGAGATGGAGGGGGAGAGAGGGAGAGAGAGGGGGAGGGAGAGAGGGAGAGAGATGGAGGGGGAGAGAGGGAGAGAGAGAGTGAGGGAGAGAGAGAGAGAGAGGGGGAGAGAGAGGGGGAGGGAGAGAGGGAGAGAGAGAGAGAGAGAGAGAGAGAGAGGAAGAGAGAGAGGGGGAGAGTGAGGGAGAGAGAGAGAGGGGGAGAGAGAGAGAGAGAGAGAGATGAGGGGAGGGGGGAGAGAGAGGGGAGAGAGAGAGAGAGGAAGAGAGAGGGAGAGAGGGAGAGAGAGAGGGAGAGAGAGAGAGGGGGGAGAGAGGGGAGAGAGAGAGAGAGGAAGAGAGAGGGAGAGAGAGAGAGAGAGAGGGGAGGGGGAGAGAGAGGGGAGAGAGAGAGAGATCCAATCTACAGCCTTGTAACTTGCCTGACTTGAATTTCACTTTGTTTTAGCACTGTTTTTTCACACTATACAAGGTAAATAATGGATTTTAAGCAGAAGCAATGTGCCATTGTTGAGTTCTCAATGAAGGAAGGGGTGCAGGCTGTCCAACATCCACAGAATGTTTACGGAGATGACACAACTGACAAGAGTCACCATTGACAAGACATTGCTCCTGTCAATAGTGTAATTTTTTAATATTCTGTAGCCGTCTGTTGATAGTGTACAGCTTGCACCCCTTTTTTGTTAAGAGCTCCATGATAGCACATTGCTTCTGCTTGGAATCCATGATTTACCTGCAATGAAAAAGTTACTATAGAGGAAGAGTTACTCTACAAACATGTGAAATTTGAATGACCTATGTAAGATAATAATAAAAAAAAATCATACCCGATTTTGCATTACCTTCAGTACAGCCCTTGTATTATAGGACTACTCTAGTTAATAGGAATATAATAAGTTAAATTAATAAAATTGGTAAAATTTTTATTTTCTATCCAAAGTCCGTAAATGTAACCAAGCTGTGTAGATTTTATCTATTGGTTTATATGTTAAGATCCACATACCATGGGTTCCTTTAAGGGCCTCCACCAGATATTGAGCTTCCTCTTGAATTCGTTCCTCAATGCTTCTTTTACCCACGCCAAAAGTTCTCAGGGTCTGAACAGAGAAACGACGGAGCTGCTTCCAACACTCGCCATTACTCAATACTATGCCTGAAAGAAATATTAAAATGGTGTTCCAAAAGTTTCTTGGCAGTTTTCTTGGCCTAAGGAAACTTAAAAAGAATGGGTTTGGAGACAGTGTTTTAATTGAGAAAGTTGGATCAAGAATGGCACTAGATCTCAAGGTTGTTTAGATTCTCAATGAACTTGGGAACAGGTGATGGACCTCAAATAGACAGTATAACAAGCATACCTCTCAAGTTTCTGGAAAGCTAAAGAGGGACACCTTTTAGCACATAGTATGTAGGCAAAGGACATGTCCCTTCCACAGCCCTGGTTAAACAGACCACAAAGATCTGATATGCAGATAATTATTGATTATCCCCGTGTTGATGTCACACAAATATGGGGCCCCACTAGACTGGGCTTTTTTTTTTTTCATGGGACCGCATATTTAAATTTCTCTCTCTTTGCTGGGAGTGTGCTGCGGTGCATGCTCCCAACACAGACAATGGGGTCTAACCGTGAGCCCCAAACTCAGTACCAATGATCTCAACCCAGAACTCCAGATTCCGGGTCACCTGATCGCTGTGATAGCTTCTGATTGGCTATCACAGTGATCAGTCACTGTTAAGCACGCTGTCATATACCTGGCAATGGAGCCTGATGTGGAGAGGAAGGCGATCTCTTACACCTTTAGGTCGGTACCCCTGATAAGGTAACAAGAGGTAAAAGAGCCTAGAGTGGCATGAGTGCCTGGCAGTTCTGGTGATGGCGGTTGCAGATGAGAGGACAGTGTGCACTTGGATGCAGGCTGGAACGTGACGCAGGGCAGCAGACGCAGTAGGCTGGAAGAAAGTCAGCAGGCACTTGGCAGGCTGGCAGGTCACGGGCAGCAAACACTCGGCAGGCCAGCAGGTGGCAGACAGCGGGTACTTGTCAGACGGCAGGGGTAAGGATGGCCTCCGTGGGCAGGACACAGAGCAGAGTCGTCAACGGTAAGCAGACAGGCAGAAGGATCAGGCAGGGACGTGGTCAAAGGGCAAGCCAGGGATAGGTTCAGGCAGAGTTCAAGCGTGGTCAGATAAATAGCAGAACGGCAACAGAGAACCAAGCACAGGAACAGGTAGCAGAATGTTGAAGACCATAAGGCAAGGTCCTAGTGCAGATGAGATATTTAAATAGCCCACTTGGCACCAATCTCATGGCGGGCATGCACATCGGCACGCACATGCATTCGCGCAAGCGCAGGTCCACTACTACGACTCTGGCTAACAGGAATTTGCTGTTCATGCATATTTATGCGCCTTTGCACATTGGGTCTTTCCTGACAATAGGTGTGGCTAAAAGGAATTTTCCGTCCGCGCATAACTATGTGCCCGGGTATATTTGGTCTTTCCTAACACCCGCCCCCGTGTTTTCTGTCTCCTTGAATGGCCAAAAAAGATTTGTCATTTATATATTTCTCTGTCCTTGCAGAAAGATAAAAGTGTGTGTAGAAAAAAAAACAACACACACACACACACACACACACACACACACACACACACACACACACACACACACACACACACACACACATATATATATTTATTAATTTAAATAAATATCTAGGTCAGTGTCAGGGTTAGTTTTGGGGGCAGGGTCAATTTTTTTTTTTGTTTTTAAATTAGTGTTAGTGTCAGTGTGTTTTAACTAGTAAAAAAAAGAAAGATGCGCACTATTGTTTCTAGGCTTTACTATGGGTACAAACAACAAATGATATACACATACGTGGTATCACTGCCATCATCAGGAGCAAGAGAATTTGTTTTGGATTGTTCTTTGGTGGGAGGTTAGATAAGAAAGATACAAGAAATATACAGATATAATATATATATATATATATATATATATATATATATATATATATATATTTTTTTTTTTTTTTTACTATTTTGGGCCAGTTTTACTTTTAGAATAAAAAAAAATGTAAATATTCATTACAATTTACCACCAAATAAAAGCCCAATTTGTCCTGAAAAAACAAGGTATAATTTACCTGGGTGCACAAAGCAGTTGTGATGATATGTAAAGTTTTACTAAGACATGTCAAAGTTGCAAAATTGGGCTTAGGCATTAAGATTTGTTTTACCCTTAAGCCCCGTACACACACACAGATTGTTGGCCAACTGATCGGCCAACTTTTGTCCAGTGTTGTTTGTTGGTTGAAATGTGCTCTAGACTTGCACTGGACTTTTGTTGGCCAACAAAAACCAACTTCAGAAGTGATGTCATGTGATGGTTGACTTTCCGTGTGTTTTTTCTTCTCTGAGCATGCCCAGTCTTGCTCATCTGATTTTTGTCTGCCGAAAGCTATACTGACTGAGGAACAATCGGCCGTTCTTTGTTGGCCAACAAAAATTTTATAGTCTGCACACCAGATTTTTTTCAGCCGAAAATTTGCAGTTGGTTGTCGGAAGAATCATACTAACAAGCCTACAATCGGCAGATCGGACATTGGCCAACAATTTACGGCCAACAATCTGAGCGTGTGTACGGGGCTTTAGGCGCAAAGGGATTAAACCACACAAGTACTTTTTAAACACTTCTGGACCGGAAGGATTTGCCCCCTTAATGACCAGGCCATTTTTTGAGATTCGGCACTGCGTTACTTTAATGGACAATTGCACGGTCGTGCAATCCTGTACGTAAATAAAATTGATGTTCTTTTTCCCCACAGCTTTCTTTTGGTGGCATTTGATCACCTCTGTGATTTTATTTTTATTGTTTGCACAAAACAAAAATAGAGCGACAATTCTGAAAAAAAAATCACATTCTGCTATATAACATTCCCAAAAAAAAAAAAAAAATTTAAAAATCAAAATGTTTTAACATTTTAGGCCAATTTGTTGTCTGCTACATATTTTTGGAAAAAAAAACAAAAACAAAACGCAATAAGCGTATTTTGATTGGTTTGCGCAAAAGTTATCACATCTATTAACTACGGGAAAGATTTATGTAATTTTTATTGTTTTTTTTTTCTACTAGTAATAGCGGCGATCTGAGATTTTTTGGTGGGACGGCGGACATATCGGACCCCTAACTGACATTTTTGACACTTTTGGGGGGACCAGTGACATTACTACAGTAATCAGCGCTAAAAATATGCACTGTTACTGCAATAATGCAATTGGCAGGGAAGAGGTTAACCCAGGGACGATCAAAGTGTTAAATGTGTACCTAGGGGGCGTGTTTCTAACTGTGTGGGGGCAAGGCTTGTAAAATGATCACAGAGACCTGTGATCCTATATAGAAGGATCACAGGCGCTCCTTGATCATTCCAGAGAGAAGAACGGTCAGCTGTGTTTACAACAGCTGACCGTTCTTCTCTCTCAGTGGGGAGCGATAACAGGTGTCAGGCGGCAATCAGAGCCGATTGCCCCGTACATCGGTGTCCCCGCTGCCAAATGGGGGTGGGAGCACGCTGCCGGTGGTGCGCGCTCACCCCCTAGCTGCAGTCGTGCGACCAATGTATACCTACGGTGGTTTTCGTAGGAGGGCCAGCCTGCCGTAGTTATACTGCGGGCGGTCCTTAAGTGGTTAACCTCTATTTTTCTTTATATTGGCTTTTCAAAATAACAGATGTAGTAATATTGAGGTTGGATAAAACGTTTAGTGCGGCATAATAATTTTAGTAATAAAATAATACATTTTGTATAGCAGTGTATACATTAGAACAAAAAGAGGGATAACTGAGACTGCACGACGGACAGAGGGATTTGGTCTCAATGAGGAACAGTCCCTCCATTTTGCCCCTGCAAAATGTCAGGGAAATGGCCGTAGGAGAACTGGCAATGTTGCCAATGCTAGAAATGGACGCATCCGGTGCATCCCTATAGCGCAAGAATGGTGAATAGGCAAACGTGCGATGGCACGGATTGGCGAACACATGTGCACAATAGTGCCCGCAGTGAGTGACAGATGCAGCCGCTCTCTGGCCTATAAAAGACTGTTACTGCATTTACCAGATTTCTGGATTGTCATCAGCCTTCCCTGTGTTCCTGAGCCTTTGTGCATATCACTGTGGATTTCCTGTTGTTGACCCAGCTTGCCCGTGACCTGTCTGATTTCTTCTCCTGGCTTTGACCCCCTGGCTTCTTCTACCAATTCTGCTGCTGCTTAATCACTCATGTATGACCCCGGCTTACATTACGGACTTGCTACCATTTGCCTGCTACTTACCTGCCCTCCTGTGTATGACCTTGGCTTGCTCTTGTTCCTGCTACTTACCTGCCTTCCTGTGTATGACCTTGGCTTGCTCTTGTTCCTGCTACTTACCTGCCCTCCTGTGTATGACCTTGGCTTGCTCTTGTTCCTGCTACTTACCTGCCCTCCTGTGTATGACCTTGGCTTGCTCTTGTTCCTGCTACTTACCTGCCCTCCTGTGTATGACCTTGGCTTGCTCTTGTTCCTGCTACTTACCTGCCCTCCTGTGTATGACCTTGGCTTGCTCTTGTTTCTGCTACTTACCTGCCCTCCTGTGTATGACCTTGGCTTGCTCTTGTTCCTGCTACTTACCTCCACTACAGACTGAACACCCGTGTATGACTCCTGGTCTGGCTTCCACTACTGCCTCCTGTGTGCACCGTTGCCCAGTACTTCTGGAGTTCCTGAGAGACATCTGCCTGACTGTGCATCTGGCTTGGATTTCGTCAGGTGATCACTGGTCCAGTTCTTCTGTACTCTACTGGCAACCTGTGCTTCTTTGGGCACTGCACCTCCTGTACCATCTTCAGGGGTGTACTGCACCTAGCCGCAAGGTGAGCCCTTTCAGCACTTTGGCCTCATACCAGGTACGTGACAGCAAACCAAGGAAAATGGAGTAAAACCTTCAAGCGGGTCTATGGTCAAAATGCATATGTTTATTTCTGCCATGTATTTTAATTATTTCTAGCCAAGTCCCATTAATCTGAATGATTTTGATGACCCCCACACATTTACTTCCTTGAATTTGGCAATATGTAGTCACTATGCCCTGTGAGTAGGCACTGCTGTGTTACGCATTTCACAGAGCCTGCCTTCTGAACTACAGAGGTGCTGAGGAGGAGGAGTTTCAGGAGGCAGAGTCAGAATTATACAACGCATTGACCGCTGAAGCCTGCTTTTAATCTGTGTGTTGGCTTTCTCTGCTAACTGAGACTGGCGTTCTGTAGCCTGAAGTAGCACTGCCAATAAAAACATCCGAATCCGAGAAAGGATGCAGAGCAGCGGGTCTGGTTTTCTTTCTTGGACTCGGATGCTTTGTTCATATACTTGCGCTATTTGTAATAAATACTACACTATGGATTTATTCTATTCGCTGGTTTGGTAAGCTTTGGTAAGCTTTTTTCCTGACATAGTGTTGTGTAGGCTTGCTGTGTTCCTGGCTATTATCTGGAAGCTTAAAAGGGCAGTATCCTTGCTTAAAACTGGTGATGATAGTGGAAGAACAGGCCAACCTGGGTGTTATTGCCTAAGCTGACTGTGCTGTATTTATTGCAGCAAAACTTTCTGGTGAGTTAGCAATTCACTCAAAGGGTGTGGTGTGGATATGCACTGACAGATTTAATCATCGATTAGACACGGTGGGTGAGACATGTTTTTCTCTTTATTTATGAGCTTTATGTTTATTTATTGAGACACATTGGACATTGAATTCAGGAGTATATTTTCAGCGGTTGTAAACTGCCAATGTTAAAAAAAAAAAAACCTGCACAGCAATGGCATAATGTGCTAGTATGCATCACATACTAGCACATTATGAAATACTTACCTTGGAACAAAACCCTCCAGCACTGTAAAGTCACTGCTGAGAGGGCAGACATGTTTCCCCAGTCTGTCTTCCAGGTTCGCGAGCTTTAGCTATGTGATTGGCTGCAGCCGCAATGATGTCACTTCTGCACATGCGTATGGGAGCCGCTGTTTCCGGCACAGGCTCTGAAGGTCTGGCACTGTAAACCGGACCTTCAGATCGCATACACCGATGATGTCATCAGCTGCATGCACTTTGAATATCTCCTAAACTGTGCAAGTTTAGGAGATATTAAAGTACCTACAGGTAAGCCTTAATATAGGCTTACCTGTAGTACAAGTGGTAGTAAAAAGTTTGCAGCCACTTTAATGCATTTTATTATTGAAATTGAAGGTGTTGTTTTATTTCACTCGTGCCTTTTTTGCCCTTCGGACACACCTGATCAGAGATTGGGGTAAATTAATCACAACAGCCCTTTACCAAGTGTTTAGCTGTGTCCAATCACAGCTGATGACATGTAAGCAGACTTGACGGTTATCGGCAGTCCTTTCCTCACGAGCTGTGTCTGGAAAGGAAAGGAGTACTGATAACCAGCAAGGCTATCAACACACTGTTAACACTGACAATTAGGGCAGACTTGACAAGGCTCTGAAGAGTGAAACGCATTGTCATGGTGACCAAGTAACACACTGGTGTGCTCCCTCTCTGCTCCACTCCTCGTGGCCATCCGCCTTTTGCCACAGGTCTGTGACATCATCCCAAGCCGCTCGCTCTGACGGCCGTGTCCCCATCCATCCTACAACACAGCCTTCCCTGGATCCCTGCACCATTGGAGCCGCAGGCGGGAACTGCATCGCCAGCCGAGGAACATCTATCCCATCAACAGTTCCATCAAAGGATAGTGCTGGAATGCATAATTTTACAACCCGAAATTGATTTTCCTGTCACATCACCATCCAATAGCAAGTAGACTGGCACAGCTACTGGTTTTATAACGTGAGGAAGTGTTTTTTTTTTTTTTTTTACACGTCTTATAAAGGAACTTACCAGGCTCTTTTATTAACTCTAAACTTGCTGTTTTTTCATATGACCTTGCAGGCCATATAAACTCTTTTATAATTCTACTATTTTCTATGGATATTGGTGGTATTTTTACCAACTATAGACATTGCTCTACACTGCTTAATGTAATGTTCCGGTACCTTTGGTACCCTAAATTACACTTTCCACAAGTGTATGCGCCCCACCATTTACTTTTGGAAAGGTGCGCATACACCTTTAAGACTGGAGCTGTCATCACCCAGCGCCGGACTAGATGGCTATTTAAATCGCCGGTTCTCACTCACATGTGTTCGTTCAAACACCCTTACCTGGATGCTAACCTTGCTTGAAGCTTCCATGCTTGCAAGCTTACCTCGCTGACGGAACCTCGCTGCGCTGATCCCTGTATCCCGCTACTGGATCATCCGCCTCTCCTGAACCACCCTTCGGCTGTATCGCTAATAGTGCTAAGTACCCCGCAGGGGAATTCTCTATAAACTTATACTAAGCTTACACTATCTAGCTCTGCATAGTAAAGACTGTTTATCACATCTGCATAACTAGATTGCTAGCTCTTGAGACTACTGCTACTTTTCTGCACTGGGTTGATCTCTTTTGTATGTCCACCTGCTATTCTGTCATCTGCTACCATACAACATTGCTAAACCTTCCTGCATCCATCTGCTACTGTCTCACCTTCAAGTGTCTATCACCTACCACCTCCACTCAACCTATCCCTCAACCTTCATCATTGTGTTACCACATACATAAAGTCACCCTAGGAACCAGCTTGCTAATTGTGTGTATTTACTGGCTGAAATAAGACCTTCCACACATGATGAGTCATTGAGGTTGGGAATGGTATCTCAGCAGATCTCTTACATGACTACTGACGTGGAACTATTTCTGCAGCTGAAAATCCACACCATATAAGAAACGCAGGAGCGTTACAGATTGAACGAACCCAAAAATGGATTCAGCAGAAATAACCACTCAGGTGACACAATTAAAACAGCAAGTATCTGCGTTAATACACGCACTTGCTGAATTAAAAGAAGACAATCAGGCTCTGTCGCAGCAGGTAATTAGACTGACACAACTTACCTCTGCTCAGTCCCCTGAACCCAAGATAAATCCCCCTTTGGTATTTACAGGCGATCGCAAAAAATTTTGCGAAATTAAAAACGCATGTGAGTTACTTTTTTTGCTAAAACCTCGTACCTACCTTACTGATCACATTAAGGTTTGTACTATTATTTCTTACCTATCAAGCGATCCTCGAGCCTGGGCAGATTCTCTTTTTGAGAAAAACGACCAGCTTCTCAACTCCTATGCCTTGTTCCTGGCAGAGCTCACTAGCCTATATGATGACCCCAATAGGCAGAGTACTGCTGATCTTCAGTTAAGATCCTTGAAGCAAGGAAGGAGGCCTGTAGAAGACTTTGTCGCAGAGTTCAAGAGATGGACCCTTGATTCAGAATGGAATGATGCATCTCTGAAAACCCAATTTAGGCTTGGCCTATCAGAAGCCGTTAAGGACGAGCTCGCCCGAGCGGATCTGCCAAAAACCCTGGATGCATTAATACAACTCAGTATTACCATAGATAGAAGACTACGAGAAAGAAAGGCTGAAAAGATGGGAATGCCATTATCCGTTTCCTCTCGGAGTCTGGCCGTTCCTATGGAGGTAGGAACCATACGCCCACCGCTATCAACTATGGAAAAAGCCAAAAGACGAAATGAAAATCTCTGCTTGTACTGTGCATCCCCGGATCACAAGATAAACGTCTGTCCCCTAGTCAACAAAAGGAAGGGTGAGTGTTCACATGTCTCTCTAGGAGGATTGACAACTTCATTCACTAACCCCTACATTTCTGTTTTTTTGACATTACAGTGGGACCAGAACAGGATTACTACTAAGGCCATGATTGACACAGGATCTTGTGGAAATTATATGGATATATGTTTTGCTGCTTTAAATAAAATTCCTATTATTTCTAAACTCAAACCTGTCTCAGTAAGTCTTATTACCGGTGTTCCGTTATCCTCTGGTCCGATCACCGATCAGACACAAGCACTTCTAGTCACTATTAACGAGTCTCATAGGGAGACTTCTACCTTCGATTTAATACCTTCACCCCACTTTCCCATTGTGTTGGGACTTCCCTGGTTACACACACACCAACCAACCATAGATTGGAAGAAACGGTCCTTGACCTTCCCTTCTTGTTATTGCGAGTATACGTGTAACCTCCCGTTTTCCGGGAAGATTCTGTCTGTGGTGACAGATGAGATTGCACCACTATGTTATCAGGATCTTTCTGAGGTTTTTCTTGAGAAAAATGCTCAAGCATTACCTCCTCATCGAGACTATGATTGTAGCATTGATCTACTCCCAAATAGCAAATTGCCGTTCGGTCATGTTTATCCTCTTTCACAGGATGAACTTGCCCATCTCAAAACCTATTTGGATGAGAACTTAGAAAAAGGGTTTATTAGACCTTCCACTTCTTCCACAGCAGCAGGACTCTTTTTTGTTCGCAATAAAGATTCAAGTCTCAGACCTATCATCGACTACAGGAAATTGAATGCTATCACAATAAAAGATCGCTATCCTCTACCGCTTATCCCTGAGCTTATTGAGCAGGTGCGTGGAGCTACCTATTTTTCAAAATTAGACCTGAAAGGAGCATACAATCTCATTTGAATCCGTGATGGACACGAGTGGAAGACTGCATTCAGAACTAGATACGGATTCTTCGAATATCTTGTGATACCATTCGGCCTATGCAATGCCCCTGCAGTTTTCCAACGATTTATAAATGATATTTTTAAAGACTTACTAGATGTCTGTGTTGTGGTATATCTGGACGATATACTTATATATTCACGGACCCTGTCTGAACACATAAGACATGTAAGACTTGTATTATCGAGATTGCTTGCACATAATCTTTATGTGAAGCTGAAGAAATGCTTGTTCCATAAAGATGAGGTACTCTTTCTAGGCTACATCATATCCAAAACAGGAATCGAGATGGACATGAGTAAAATATCCTGCATTCAGGATTGGCCTACACCAACTACACGCAAGGCGCTACAGTGATTCCTGGGATTTTCAAATTTCTACAGGAAGTTCATAAAAAACTTTTCTGCTATTGTGAGACCCCTCACACAGCTCACTAGCATAAAAATACCATTTAAATGGTCAGAAGAAGCAAATAAGGCTTTCCACTTGTTAAAGACAAGGTTTACTTCCGCTCCCATATTACGCCATCCAGACCCATCCCTCCAATACATTCTGGAGGTAGATGCGTCAAACATGGCAGTAGGAGCAATACTCTCCCAACGACCTACCCACACTTCACCACTTCATCCAGTCGCTTTTTTTTCTAAATCCCTGAGCAGTCCCGAGATAAATTACCCCGTGGGTGAAAAGGAACTGCTTGCTATAAAATTGGCTCTGGAGAATTGGCGACATTTACTCGAAGGCACCCAATTACCAATAATTATATACACGGACCATAAAAACCTCCAATATCTTCAGACTAGCAAAACTCTCTCGCATCGACAGGTACGACGGTCACTATTCTTTCTAAGGTTTAACTTCCTAGTGACCTACACACCTGCAGATAAGAACAAAAAGGTGGATGCACTATCACGACTAACTGAAGAAAACTACTTGAAAATTCCTTCCGTTCCTATAATACCTCACAAACGCATTATTGGAGTTGTCCGTTCCTTGAAGGAAGAGGTTCTGCATGGTATAAGTTTGGATTCACCCCCACCACAACTAAATACTGATGCAGAAGGCTTCCTCTACTACAACGACAAACTTTACATACCACCTACCCTACGCACCAAGATCTTGGAATTATCGCATGATGTGCCTATGGCAGGACATATGGGTATGACAAAGACTTTCAATTTGATTTCTCGGCAATTCTGGTGGCCTGACATGAAAACATCTATACAAAAATTCGTCTCTTCATGCAATGTCTGTGCCAGGTCCAAAATTGACACTACGAGACCATCCGGTCTACTATGCAGTCTACCAATACCCCAAACTCCATGGGAGGTTTTGTCATTGGACTTCATCGTAGAATTGCCTCCTTCCAAAGGATTTAATACCATCTTGGTGTCAGTGGACCATCTGACAAAGATGGCACATTTCATTGCTATTCGCAGACTACCTTCGTCCAAACAAACGGCAGAACTCCTGATGAAACATGTCTTCAGATTACATGGTATCCCAAAAACTCTTCTGTCTGACCGTGGATCCCAATTTATTTCTAAATTCTGGCAAGAACTATGTCACATACTACGGATTGAGCGGAAGCTCACTTCTCCTTACCATCCGCAGACCAACGGACAGACTGAAAGAGTCAACCAATGCATCGAGCAGTATTTACGTTGTTACACTTCTTACCAACAGGATGATTGGTTGGATCTTCTCCCCCTGGCAGAATTTGCCTACAACAACGCAACCCACAGTACGACCAAGCAGAGTCCGTTCTACTTGAACTATGGGTTCCATCCCTCTATTCTCCCTCCACGCATCCTTCCTTCAAATAACCCAGTAGCCTCAGACTATCTTACCCAAATAAAGGATTCTCTGGGTTTACTAAATACTACCATTGCACACGCTCACAGTCAACAAAAGAAGTACTATGATCTTCGTAGAAGACCTTCTCCACAGTATACTATCGGGGACCTCGTTTGGCTCTCAACAAAAAACTTGAGACTGAAGATCCCTAGCAAAAAGCTTGGACCTCTGTTCTTGGGACCTTTCCCAATCAAGAAACTTATTGGAAAAGCTGCAGTGCAGCTTACATTGCCAATGGACCTAAAAATCCATCCCATTTTCCATGTGTCGCTACTGAAACCTCATGTTCCGGACCAAGGAATAAGGCCTAATATTCCACCTCCCCCTCCTGTACAAGTTGAAGGTGGAGAAGAATATGAGATAAAAGAGATTCTGGATTCTCGTATCTACAGAAGAAGACTTCAGTACTTGGTTAGATGGAAGAACTATGGGCCCCAAGACGACACCTGGCTAAACACCTCTGACATACATGCCCCTAGATTAATCCGCAATTTTCATGCGAGATACCCAGACAAACCAGCTTCAGAGGCCTTCAGGAGCAGGCCTTAAGGGGGGGGGGGTATTGTAATGTTCCGGTACCTTTGGTACCCTAAATTACACTTTCCACAAGTGTATGCGCCCCACCATTTACTTTTGGAAAGGTGCGCATACACCTTTAAGACTGGAGCTGTCATCACCCAGCGCTGGACTAGATGGCTATTTAAATCGCCGGTTCTCACTCACATGTGTTCGTTCAAACACCCTTACCTGGATGCTAACCTTGCTTGAAGCTTCCATGCTTGCAAGCTTACCTCGCTGACGGAACCTCGCTGCGCTGATCCCTGTATCCCGCTACTGGATCATCCGCCTCTCCTGAACCACCCTTCGGCTGTATCGCTAATAGTGCTAAGTACCCCGCAGGGGAATTCTCTATAAACTTATACTAAGCTTACACTATCTAGCTCTGCATAGTAAAGACTGTTTATCACATCTGCATAACTAGATTGCTAGCTCTTGAGACTACTGCTACTTTTCTGCACTGGGTTGATCTCTTTTGTATGTCCACCTGCTATTCTGTCATCTGCTACCATACAACATTGCTAAACCTTCCTGCATCCATCTGCTACTGTCTCACCTTCAAGTGTCTATCACCTACCACCTCCACTCAACCTATCCCTCAACCTTCATCATTGTGTTACCACATACATAAAGTCACCCTAGGAACCAGCTTGCTAATTGTGTGTATTTACTGGCTGAAATAAGACCTTCCACACATGATGAGTCATTGAGGTTGGGAATGGTATCTCAGCAGATCTCTTACATGACTACTGACGTGGAACTATTTCTGCAGCTGAAAATCCACACCATATAAGAAACGCAGGAGCGTTACACTTAATTATAAAGGACATTGTGGGCAATGCCCACACCCTAAGTGCTTTAAGGAGAATTGTGTATGTTGTTTGCCTTGATTATCAGTGCAGCCCCATCAGTGCCTATCAGTGCCACCTATAATTTACCATCAGTGCCCAACAGTGCTACCTATCAATGCCACCTCATAAGTGCAGCCTCATCAGTGCCCATCAGAACTGCTTCATCATTGACCATCAGTGGCCATCATTGCCTCATCACTGCAGCCTCATCAGTGCCTATCCGTGTTCATTAGTGCAACATCATCAGTGCCCATCAGTGCAGCCTAGCAGTGCCCATCAGTGCAGCCTAGCAGTGCTCATCAGTGCAGCCTCATCAGCACACATCTGTAAAGAAGAAAAATTACTAATTTGCAAAATTTGAAAACAGAAATGAAGAAAAACATTTTTTTTTGTTTGTTTGTTTAGCAAAAAAATAAAAAAAAAACCTTGTGGTGATTAAATACAACAAAAAGAAATCTCTATCTGTATCAAATAAATGATAAAAATGTCATATGGGTACACTGTTGCATGACTGCGCAATTGTCACTCAAATTGAGAAAGCACTGAAAGCTTAAAATTGGCCTGGGCAGGAACATAATAAAAAAGTGCCCGGTATTGAAGTGGTTAAGCAATCTGACTGCTAGAAACTTTTTCCTGTGGTCCTATGGACTATTGTTGTAAAGTTTTTTTTGCGATTTACCTATTTTAACCACTGTCTAAAATTATGTGCACTTAACTGTAATTTTGTCGTTTGCTAGATGAAAATAACCCATTTTGAAATCAGTTTAAATCAGCTAAATTAAATTCCAGTGCCTCAAGGCAAAAGGATCTACAGTTTGCTTTCTTTAGAAAGTGGTTACATTTTAGGTAGAAAAGCCTGTCCCTTGCCAGCATGCTGTAGAGCAGAAACCTTGCTCTCCGTGTAAAAGCAGTGGTCTCTCTGCAGGAATCCAACACACCCCTGCTAAATCAGAGCTCTCTAATTTGTGGAAAACACAAGCTTTGCTTTGATAGAAACAATATGTAGGTGTGTGTCATACAATCCTCAGCATGTGCTAGGTATTTGTTAACCACTTCTGGACCGGGCCTTTTTCTAACACTTGTCGTTTACAAGTTAAAATCAGTTGTTTTTTTTGCTAGAAAACTACTTAGTACCCTCAAACATTTATATTTATATATATATATATATATATATATATAATTTAGCAGAGATCCTAGAGAATAAAATGGAGATCGTTGCAATATTTTTTTTTTATCACACCGTATTTGCGCAGCAGTCTTACAAACGCAATTTTTGGGGAAAAAATATACTTTTTCGAATAAAAAAATAAAACAGGGGGCGCGGCCTGGACGTCTATGGCAGCAGACGTGTGAGGGGAGAGCTCCTGCCATCCATCTGCAGAATCCGCTTCAATCCTAGGCTTTCTTCAGCACCAAAATGGGGATGATTGATCGATCATCATCCTTCACACGCTCTCAATCCCCCAGGGATCAAGATCTGCGATCAGGGGTCCAGATTCTGGACATTTTCAAGAGGCCGGCAGGAGAGGCCTCACATGCTGCAGCACAGGCCGCATCTGCCGGCATTGAGGTGAGTGAGACACACAGCCCCCAGGGGACAAAACCCACCACCTCAAGTGACCCCACACTCCTCTCTCCTGCCCTCAGCAAGCCCTCTGACACCCCTGGACACTCAGCATCCTCACACTGCGTTTCCTTACAAGAACTTAAAATCATAGCTGATGACATCAAATCCACTTTATCAGCAGCCATAGCTGATCTTAAGAAGGAAATAGAAAACATCTCTGAGGAAGTTGAAGAAACAACAGACAGACATGATACAGACATCCTAAGTGCACAGAGAGATTTATCAGACCACTCCACACAACTCAGAGACCTGCACAGACACCTGGAGGATCTTGAGAATAGAGGGCGCCGGAACAACATCCGTATTCGGGGGCTCCCAGAATCTGTTGAACCTGCACAAATAACACAGGTGGCCCTTACAATCTTTAATGATCTTTTGGGAAGACCACCGGACACCCCAATAGAGATCGAGCGCCTTCATAGGGCTTTGAGAACCAAGGGAAGGGAGTCTGACCCACCAAGGGACATAATTGGATGTCTAGCCCAATTCAAACTAAAAGAGGAGATACTTCACAATGCCAGGATTAGAGGTCGCATACCTTTTCAGGGCTCTGAAATAAAGCTGACCTCTCCCCAATTACTTTGCAAAAATGCAAAGACTTAAGGCCACTATTAAACATCCTGCGGGAAAGAGAAATTCCATATAAATGGAAATTTCCATTTTTCCTATTCGCCGGTTCCAGAGGATGCTTCGCATCACTCAGGCACCCTGAAGACACTGCAAATTTTTGCATCACCCTAGGCATTCCCCAGATAGAAATCCCTGGATGGTCACATGTGAGTGGACCACACTTTAATCAACAACCTGAGGACATGGACACTCTACATCGTGAGGATTCAGCCTTTCTTAAGAGACGTCGGCTGTCACCAAATCCATCTACTTCACCCACGCACAGGCGCAACCCTGGCCAGGGTAGCGTCCCCTCATCCCCTGCCCACAGGAGAGCACGTAGATACTGAACAGGCTAAAGACTGCCAACTCTCAGATCAGAAGGCCCTGACTACACTGCTAGCAACCACATCCAACCCTGATCCTTTCTGATAGATGTCTTTCAGGAATTGCATTCTTCGCAAGAACACAGTTTTTAACAGATAACTGACCGTGAATAGTCTTTCCTCAGACCTCTACAACACTTGTTCTGTCCTTTTTGTGACCAGCTCATCTTGGCGGCAAAGGATTTTTGTCCTGGCCTCAAAATGCGCTTGAAAGATGACGCTTTATTATATCAGCTTTTGAATAGTTGTTATTTGTCTTTCAAAGTACTGCCTACATATAACCTATATATGAGTCTTTACATTTCCTCTCAGATCTGCTTTGATATATATCCTCAATATCATATGCCTGCTGGAGACTGGAGACAAAATAAGTGTTTTCTGGAACATATCCTTATTAATTTGCAACACACTCTAGATTAAATTGATTATTTGTTTTGTTCTGAGGGGGAATTTGGGAGCACACAAAGTCCACCTATACTAAATTTATTCCACAAAAAATCTGTTTCAGCACTCCCAAAAAAAGTCACTAGATGGCGATGTTCCCCCTTTTATGTGACTGTGCTCTTTCATTGATACTGACGTGGTGTATTTTCTTCACTAAACTAATTCTTTCCTATGCAATCAGAACATGTTTTCAAGTATGAATATGGTCTGCTCCAGAATTCACCTCGGGATTCAGGTATGTTTTTAAAATCTACAAGATTTCTCTCTTTTATCTGCTATTTTTGAGATTCTGAGATTTCTGACTCTTTTTGTTTGGGTTCACTTTCACCTCACTCCACATTGAGTACAGATTAATGTTTTCTAGGCTGGCGCTGAGTTATGCAGTGCATTCTCAAAATTATTGCATTATACAACCTAGATTACATGAATTTTCCCCATTGACTTTACCTCATATAATGAGATATTACCTCTTGTACATATACTAAATCTATATTTGTGCGGATGGATGGAGGCATTTTGGTCCTCACCACGATTTCTGGATTAACGTTTTTTTTCTTTTTCTTAGTATTTTTAGTACAGTTTAGACTTCTTACCACTACCCCAAACAGCTCAATTTCTGAGCTGACAACAACAACTTCTCCCACTCCCATAACAGTTAAAAGCAGGACTTTTTACTGTAGTTGGTTTTACCTCCCGATTCCCTAAAGAGGGAGTTTTTTTTTTTGTTTTGTTTTTTCTTCTCTCTCCTTCTTTCTTCTCACTTCTATTTCTCACATTCTGCCCCCCCCCCCCTCAACCTACTCTCCCTACTCTCTCCCTCAACCCCTCCCATCCTTTAACCTTAAGATCAATATGGATACTCCCACACCTCCTCCTTCACTCCAAAATCTGAAAATTGTTTCATTAAACGCCAAAGGTTTGAATATTCCTGAAAGGAGATCTAAACTACTCCTATACCTGCACTCACTTAAATCCGATATAGCATTCATTCAGGAAACCCACTTTAAGACTGACCACATTCCTAGATGGCACACTAGAGACTACCCGACAATGCTCCATGCCACAAACAGTTTTGCCAAAACCAAAGGAGCCTCAATTTTAATTGCAAAACATGTTCCTCTTGAGATCACGGACCCTTTGATTCATAAGAATGGTAGATATGTTTGCATTAAGGGCTCTATTTGGAATATGCCCATAACTCTAGTTAACGTCTACGCCCCCAACGTTGCCCAGGTCACTTTCTTCAGGGAAATGACCTCGGTCATCACATCCTTTCAAGAAGGTTGTGTTATCTACGGAGGAGATTTTAACCTTGCCCTCAAGCCTGTGGAGGACACATCCACCGGGACTTCTTCCCTTCCCTATAGGGCTCTTAAACAGGTTAGGATTCAATTGCAAGACCTCACACTGCATGATTCTTGGCGTCTATTAAACCCCACCATTAGGGATTACTCCTTTTTTTCCTCCCCACACAACAGGTACTCCAGGTTAGACTACCTTTTCATTACTAAAAAAGATATTCACCTAATTAAGAAAACTTCCATTGAGCCAATGTGTGTCTCTGACCATTGTGCCGTTTCAGTAACACTGGCGATCCCCCAGGCCAATAGATAGGGAAAAATCTGGCAGCTAGATCAATCAATCATTATGCATTCCGAGAACGCTGAAATAGTTAGAAATCAAATCAAAAATTATTTTGAGATAAATGACACTCCTGACGTGGAAACATCCAGAATTTGGGAAGCGCACAAGTGCGTGATCAGAGGCACTCTTCTAAAAATGGCAGCACATAGGAAGAAAATGGCCCAGAAAAACATATCTGAGCTCTTCTCGCAAGCCAGGAAACTCAAGCTCTCTCATAAACGCTAACACGCATTAAACCACCTTGAAGATCTAGAAAAGATAAGGGACAAAATCAAAGATGTTTTCAACATTAAAATTAAAAAGCGTTTTATATTATCACAGAAACTAGTCTATGAATTTAGCAACAAAAGTAGTAAATATCTTGCGAGGGCCTTGGCGGCGAAGAGAGCTCAGAACACTATCCACCTTATAGTGGATGCTACAGGCAAAAAAAGGCACTCTAACACAGACATAGCCCAAGCTTTCACTCAATACTACACATCTTTATACAACCTACCTCCTGAGCAAAAACCACAAACAATGCATGGACAACGAACAGACATTATCAGAGAATACCTTCAACAAAATGGTTTCAAACCACTCAACAAACAACAAGCTGATAACATTGACGTCCCACTAACTTTAGACCAATTCAAACTAGTACTTAAACAAATGAAATCCGGTAAAAGTCCCGGCCCAGATGGATTTTCCCTGGCCTACTACAGAACCTTTACTGATATCTTAGTAGCACCCTTCTTGAAAACCTTTAACAGCCTCAATAATCCCAGTTCCAATCACTCCAAACTACTAGAAGCTCACATATCGGTTATATCGAAACCAGGTAAGGACCCAACACAAGTTCAAAATTATAGGCCAATCTCTTTACTAAATGTTGACGTCAAAATCTTTGCCAAAATCTGGCCAACCGTCTCTTAACATTCAAGCCAAGTCGGCTTTGTACCTGTCAGGGAAGCCAAGGACAACACGCTAAAAGCAATCAATATACATCATATTCTGTCCTCTACACCCCAAACTGGTCTATTGTTGTCTTTGGATGCTCAGAAGGCATTCGACAGGTTAGCCTGGGACTACCTGTGAGCAGTCCTACACTCGATAGGCTTGGGCCCACGACTAATGGCCTTCATATTAGAACTTTACTGTAGTCCTTCCATTAGGGAGCGCATCAATGGCTCCCTGTCAAATGCCTTCTCCATCAGTAACGGGACCCGCCAAGGTTGTCCCCTATCCCCTCTCCTATTTATCTTGACACTCGAACCTCTCCTTAAAAGTATTAGACTGAACCCAGACATAACTGGAGTCTCTTCTGCCACCAAACAATACAAAATAGTGGCGTATGCAGACGATGTTCTGCTCTTTATCTCCAACCCCTTAATTTCCTTAACCAACTTGCAAAAAGAATTAAAGGTATTTCAATATATCGCAAATTATAAAATCAACAGAACTAAATCAGAAGCACTTAACATATCACTGCCCAACAATATAGTCGAGCAGTGTAAACAAGCCTTCCCTTATGAATGGAAACCTGACGCCATTACATATCTAGGTATCTAAATCCTAACTAACCTCAAAGATATTTTCACAAAAAACTACCTTCCCATATCCCAGAAAATTTTTCAAGATCTCAAGAAGTGGAACAAGGCCCATTTCTCTTGGTTCGGCAGGGCAGCAATTATAAAAATGAATGTTCTTCCATGTCTACTGTATCTTCTTCAAACACTCCCAATACAATTACCGCAACACTTTTTCTCCTCACTCAAGAAAGCGATTCAATTATTTGTTTGGCAACATAAAGCACCACGCATCAAGTTCTCTACACTCTCGAGACCCAAATCCAAGGGGGGCATGGGCATACCAGATATTTACCTATATTACCAAGTTTCTCACTTATTGCGTATCCCAGACTGGCATTCCCAAAAACACAGGAAGGATTGGGTAGCATTAGAGGAATCATTCTCCTCTATACCTATCCAATGTATATAAAACACAATAAATAACACGCGCCCTTATAAAAGATAAAATGCCCACTCACCCTTAAGGTGCTACAAACAAGCATGTAGTATCACAAATAGCAGCAAGCCAGAGATTGCCCAGCAGTGGTGTTCATTCCGCATAACCAACCAGAAAGATGGCCGCACTTGGATGTCCTGGTGTGACGTATGACACTCGGCTAGCTACCTCTGGCGCGTTTCGTCATTACGAAGCTTCTCACTTATTGCGTATCCCAGACTGGCATTCCCAAAAACACAGGAAGGATTGGGTAGCATTAGAGGAATCATTCTCCTCTATACCTATCCAATGTATATAAAACACAATAAATAACGCGCGCCCTTATAAAAGATAAAATGCCCACTCACCCTTAAGGTGCTACAAACAAGCATGTAGTATCACAAATAGCAGCAAGCCAGAGATTGCCCAGCAGTGGTGTTCATTCCGCATAACCAACCAGAAAGATGGCCGTGCTTGGATGTCCGGGTGTGACGTATGACACTCGGCTAGCTACCTCTGGCGCGTTTCGTCATTACGACATTCTCAAAGGAGGGGGCGTAGCCAAGTGCCAGCGTCATCACCCTTAAATAGTCCATCTCAGCCCAATCCAGCTGAAACAAATGAATAATCAGTCCCGGCGTGACCGCCCCGGAACCGGAAATGACCTGTGCGTTCCACTACATGGAATTAGGAAGTCATCCAGTATCCGATCGGAACAGGAAATGTAGATTTACATAACGGGTTCACAGGGGACACAACCCCGAATGCCTAATGAGGCTAATTATAGACCGGACCTTATTCAAAAATAGATTCGATTAAAAAACACCACACTCGGATATCCGAGGGAAACACCGCTGCAAGCAAACCGCCATGCTTACCATAAAAAACACAAAATCCTTGTATGACGAAAAAATAAAAAAAAAATAAAAACCATACACAACAATACATACATGAAGCCATAAATACCATAAATGAATAAGCAGAGGAAAAAATAGAGGATAAAATATTACAAAAAATTATTTTTAAGATTTTAAAATTTTAAAACTCTTTCCAAATCATTAAATGAGCTAAAGACATAGTGGAAGATCTAACTGTTATTGATGAATGCATTGACGCCCTATTCTATGTTAAGGCCGAATGGTCTGTACACCTTTAACTGAAAAATCCATCTCGTCTCTAACCTCAATATCTCCCTCCTTATGTGACAGCCTCTCCAATAAGGTTGGAGGACGTCTATCACCATAAAGGAGGTACCCCTTGGATCCCTGTTATGCTTTTCATCATAATGTTTAGACAGGGAATGTTTAGGGAAGCCCTTTCTTATATTCGCTACGTGCTCATTCATTCTTGTCTGGAAGGCACGAATGGTGCTGCCCATGTAATGTAGGCCACAAGGGCAAGTAATGAGGTAAACTACATTTTTTGTGCAACATGTAGAAAAGTGCTCCACCTCATACCTTCTATTGGTAACATTAGATGAGAACTCAGTATATTTTCTGTTTTTAAGCTGGTTCAATTTACAAATCGAGCATTTTCTACATGGATAAAAGCCTTTCATTTTAAAGAAGGGATCAGATTTCTTAGGGGGTTCAACAATATTTGGAGCAACAGTCAACCTTAACGGAGGAAGGCCCCTAAAGGTGACAGGGGGAACCTCAGGAAGGAGTGGTCCCAAAAGTCTATCACACCTAAGGATCCCCCAATGTTTATTAAGGAGCTTCTTCACCAGATAATGTTGGGAAGAATATCCAGTGAAAAAAGTAAACTTAGGAGGAACCTTGGGGGTCCTCGAGGTCACCTCCAACGATAAAGGTCTGCTGGAAGGGTCTAAGATTTGTTCCCTATCATAAGAGCCTACTTCCTCAGCGATCTTATCCAGTTCCTCCAAATTGTATCCCTTGGAGACAAATTTTTGTTTCAACATATTAGCCTCCACCTGATAGTCCTCCAAATGGGAACAATTTCTCCTTAATCGTCTTAACTGACTCTTGGGCACTCCCTTGAGCCAGGGACGGTGGTGACAGCTACTCAAATGGTTATATCCATTACGGTCCGTCTCTTTGAAGTATCTAGATGTTATTAATTCACCCCCTTCCACTCTAATCTTTAGATCCAGGAAGTTGATTTCAGAGTCACTAGCAACATATTTCAGTTCAATACCCCTGTCATTGGCATTTAGGGTCACCATAAAGGCATCCAACGATGTCCTATCGCCCTTCCATAGGAGGATGACGTCGTCTAAATAGCGCCTCCATAGGAGGAGCTCCGGAACAGAGTCCGTATAGACGACGCCATCCTCCCACTTGGCCATATACAAATTTGCCATGGAGGGCGCAACTTTCGCGCCCATGGCGACTCCGCGTTGCTGAAGGTAATAGTTTCCACTATACCAAAAGTAATTATGCTCCATTGAAAATTCCAGGAGATTAAGAATACATTCCTGTTGTCTCCTATGTAAAGAGGAATCTTTGGCCAAAAAGAATTCCACTGCTTCCATACCATGAGAATGTGAAATTATCGTGTAGATTGAGGTGACGTCCGCTGTAACCAGCAGACATCCCTCCTCCCACATGACATTTCTCAAGATATTGATTGCCTGCGTGGTGTCTTTGAGGTAAGAAGGTGTTGTGGACACAATCGGTTGCAGGAAGTTATCCACGTACTTTCCTACCCGAGACGTCACAGAGTCCAATCCACTAATAATTGGTCTCCCAGGGGGCCGAACCGGATCCTTGTGGATCTTTGGTAAAAAATAAATGATCTACCATTCTTACCTTTTGGTACTTATAGAATTTATATATTTAATATTTAATATCTCTGGGAGTCTGTGTTTTTTAACATGGACATATTTGAGTACAGAGCCTCCCATAGTATTTTAACGGATGACATATTTATAGTACTAGCGAACCTAGGAACAACATGGAGGGCATCTTTCTTAGACTGAAAAATGTCCTGACCACGGAGATGCATTTAAAGTGGGATCTGATTTTATTAGAAAAGTACATGTCTGAAAAAATGGTTCCTAGGAGTCTCCGTTGGGAATTGGCGCCCTATAATGAGGACCCAGATACGGGGGAATGGTACACATTTTTTAATGAAGCCGGTATTTCCCTTTTAAAATTTCTATCCTCAAAGAAAAAGAGGAAACTTGAAACCATAGATGGAGAGTTTAATTCCCTCAAAACCAAATTAGAACCATTTAACAAACAAGAGAACTACAAGATCAAATCAGAGGATTTGAAAGAAAATCTGGAAAAAGAGGAAGCAGATCAAAGAAATAAAAAACGAAAGAAATTTTTAAGGGATCTTAAGGACTACAAGTCCCAGAAAGTTTTTAATTGGCAGACTAAATTGGAGGCAGCGAGGAGTATACCTCCCTCCGCCAATGAACATGCCCTTCCAAACTTGAATAATACCCACCCACCAACCCCCAGACCTAACAACCTTGTAACCCACCCTGGGGCTTTTCAAGATATTAGACCCCGAGGTAGGGGGAAGTCTGGTAGAGGTAGGGCTGGATGGGGAAGGCGGGGTGAGGGTCGTAAACCCCAGAGAACATACCCGCCTACTCATAATCATTATGAATCTTTGTATGATTATGAGGATTATGAAGAAAGCAGGTATATCACACAGCACCCAAGAGAGCATTCCTCTAGGGTACAATAATACTTCTCATTCTAGAAGAGATTCAGAATATCAGGACTCCCCACACTGGGACTATAGGGGTCCGGTCCCTGTTGAGGGTACCATGAGGAATGGTCAGAATAATGGGGATGGACATTTTTTTCCAAGGGACCAATCAAGACCAAAAAGGGCTATCGAACCAAACGAGGGTCCCGAGGGGGGAGGAAATCTCGATCTAAAAAGGAGAAAGAAAATGTAGATGATGGGGGAATTTTCAATTTGAGCAGTGCTCCCCTCTCCAACGAGGAGAAGTTGGTTTTGAGCAAGGGTCTCAAATATGTTCCACCTCGTCCATTAACCACTTAAGCCCCGGAAGATTTTACCCCCTTCCTGACCAGGGGGTATTTTGCGATTCGGCACTGCGTGACTTTAATGGACAATTGCGTGGTCGTGCGACGCTGTATCTAAACGAATTTGGCGTCCTTTTTTCCCCACAAACAGAGCTTTCTTTTGGTGGTATTTGATCACCTGTGCTATTTTTTGATCACGCGCTATAAACAAAAAAAGAGCGTCAATTTTGCAAAAATAGCAATATTTTTCACATTTTTTTATATGAAATTCCCCCCCAAAAAAATGTAAAAATCAAAATTTTTTAACATTTTCGGCCAATTTGTTTTATGCTACCTATGTTTGGTAAAAAAAATCGCAAAAAGCGTATTTTGATTGGTTTGCACAAAAGTTATCGCGTTTACTAACAAAGGGAAAGATTTTTGTAATTTTTTTTTTTTTTTTAACGCGTAATGGCGGCGATCTGCGATTTTTTTTGCGGTACTGCGACATTGCGGCGGACAGATCGGACCCTTGACTGACATTTTTGACACTTTTGGGGTTACCAGTGACATTACTACAGTAATCAGTGCTATACAAATACACTGGTAGTGAAGGGGTTAACTTTATTTGAGAGGGAGGGGCTGTGTGTGTCCCTAGGGGCGTGCTTTCTACTGTGATTGGCTGTGGCTTCAGATGTATGAAGAGTGATCAACGGTTCTACATAGTAGAACCGTATGATCATCCTTCATACACTGGGGAGAATGACAGGCAGCTTGTTTACACAAGCCGCCTGACTTTCTCCCTCTCCCCCGACGATCGCAGAGTGACCGGCGGACATCGGGTCTGCCGGTCACATGCGCGGGGGGGTGCATGACCGCGCGGGAGCGGGAGCGCGCCTCCGGGGGCGCGCGCTCGCTCCCTAGACCCTCACAGGCTAGCGACGTAGACCTACGTCGATTTGCCTGTGAGGGGCTGACTGCCGACGTAGATCTGCGTTAGGCAGTCGGCAAGTGGTTAAGTAAGTTTGAGGTATTTATGGACGTTCAGAAATTTGTGAGGAAGTTTAATGTCCAGAGATACCTCATTTCAAACCCTGTTCGTAATATACTCCCTAATTCGAATGAAGTCCAACGCACATCGCTAGCCAATATCTCTCTCTTTTCAATCCACCAGGGACCATGGCTCCCTCTTTGAGTGTGTTCAAGGAGGTCATGACATCTGAATTGGAGAGATTGAAGATCCCTAGGGCCCCACGGGATCATCAATTTAAGAAAGGATTGGAAGCACTCAAAAGATGTCACGATATAGTCGTGCGCCCCGCCGATAAAGGCGGGGGCATTGTAGTCTTGAGTAAGGAGGCATATGACCAAGAAATGATGAACATCCTTTCGGATGCTGGTACATATAGTCTCCTATCGGGTAACCCCACGAATAAGTATAAAAAATTGCTCTCCAGACTGATTGAGGATGGATATGGCAAAGGGATTTAGAGTAAGAAGGAGAGATCCTTTCTGATTCCAGTGGCTCCCAGGGTTCTGATCATTTATTTTTTACCAAAGATCCACAAGGATCCGGTTCGGCCCCCTGGGAGACCAATTATTAGTGGATTGGACTCTGTGACGTCTCGGGTGGGAAAGTACGTGGATAACTTCCTGCAACCGATTGTGTCCACAACACCTTCTTACCTCAAAGATACCACGCAGGTAATCATTAATATCTTGAGAAATGTCGTGTGGGAGGAGGGATGTCTGCTGGTTACAGCGGACGTCACCTCACTCTACACGATAATTTCACATTCTCATGGTATGGAAGCAGTGGAATTCCTTTTGGCCAAAGATTCCTCTTTACATATGAGACAACAGGAATTTATTCTTAATCTCCTGGAATTTTCAATGGAGCATAATTACTTTTGGTATAGTGGAAACTATTACCTTCAGCAACGCGGAGTCGCCATGGGCGCGAAATTTGCACCCTCCATGGTGAATTAGTTTATGGCCAAGTGGGAGGATGACGTCATCTATACGGACTCTGTTCTGGAGCTCCTCCTATGGAGGCACTATATAGACGACGTCATCCTCCTATGGAAGGGCGATAGGACATCGTTGGATGCCTTTATGGTGACCCTAAATGCCAATGACAGGGGTATTGAACTGAAATATGTTGCTAGTGACTCTGTAATCAACTTCCTGGATCTAAAGATTAGAGTGGAAGGGGGTGAATTAATAACATCTACATACTTCAAAGAGACGGACCGTAATGGATATATCCATTCGAGTAGCTGTCACCACCGTCCCTGGCTCAAGGGAGTGCCCAAGAGTCAGTTCAGATGATTAAGGAGAAATTGTTCCCATTTGGAGGACTATCAGGCGGAGGCTGATATGTTGAAACAAAAATTTGTCTCCAAGGGATACAATTTGGAGGAACTGGATAAGATCGCTGAGGAAGTAGGCTCTTATGATAGGGAACAAATCTTAGACCCTTCCAGCAGACCTTTTATCGTTGGAGGTGACCACGAGGACCCCCAAGGTTCCTCCTAAGTTTACTTTTTTCACTGGATATTCTTCCCAACATTATCTGGTGAAGAAGCTCTTTAATAAACATTGGGGGATCCTTAGGAGTGATAGACTTTTAGGAGCACTCCTTCCTGAGGTTCCCCCTGTCACCTTTAGGGGCCTTCCTCCGTTAAGGTTGACTGTTGCTCCAAATATTGTTGAACCCCCTAAGAAACCTGGTCCCTTCTTTCAAATGAAAGGCTTTTATCCATGTAGAAAATGCTCGATTTGTAAATTGAACCAGCTTAAAAACAGAAAATATACTGAGTTCTCATCTAATGTTACCAATAGAAGGTATGAGGTGGAGCACTTTTCTACATGTTGCACAAAAAATGTAGTTTACCTCATTACTTGCCCTTGCGGCCTACATTACATGGGCAGCACCATTCGTGCCTTCCAGACAAGAATGAATGAGCACGTAGTGAATATAAGAAAGGGCTTCCCTAAACATTCCCTGTCTAAACATTATGATGAAAAGCATAACAGGGATCCAAGGGGTACCTCCTTTATGGTGATAGACATCCTCCAACCTTATTGGAGAGGCTGTCACATAAGGAGGGAGATATCGAGGTTAGAGACGAGATGGATTTTTCAGTTAAAGGTGTACAGACCATTTGGCCTTAACATGGAATGGGATGTCAATACGTTCATCAATAACAGTTAGATCTTCCACTATGTCTTTAGCTCATTTAATGATTTGGAAAGAGTTTATGGTATTTATGGCTTCATGTATGTATTGTTGTGTATGGTTTCTATTTTTATTTTATTTTTTTTGTCATACAAGGATTTAGTGTTTTTTATGGTAAGCATGACGGTTTGCTTGCAGCGGTGTTCCCCTTGGATATCCGAGTGTGGTGTTTTTTAATCAAATCTATTTTTAAATAAGGTCTGGTCTATAATTAGCCTCATTAGGCATTTGGGGTTGTGTCCCCTGTGAACCCGTTATGTAAATCTACATTTCCTGTTCCGATCGGATACTGGATGACTTCCTGGTTCCATGTAGTGGAACGCACGGGTCATTTCCGGTTCCGGGGCGGTCGCGCCGGGACTGATTATTCATTTGTTTCAGCTGGATTGGGCTGAGATGGACTATTTAAGGGTGATGACGCTGGCACTCGGCTACGCCCCCTCCTTTGAGAACGTTGTAATGACGAAACACGTCAGGAGGAGCTAGCCGAGCATCATACGTCACACCCGGACATCCGAGCGCGGCCATCTTTCTGGTTGGTTATGCGGAATGAACACCACTGCTGGGCAATCTCTGGCTTGCTGCTATTTGTGATACTACATGCTTGTTTGTAGCACCTTAAGGGTGAGTGCACATCTGTGTCTTTTATTTTCAATAAACTGGTTTGGAGATAATGCACTATGGGCTTATCCAATGTATCCCTTGGCTTACATACGCCAATCTACAGGATTCTCTAAAAAAGCATCCCTTGATTGGCCCCACTATCCGTTGCTTTCACGCCACTAATGCTAAACATGAGCTAATCAGAGAAAACAGCCTTCTCACACCTATACTAGACAATCCTAAATTTCCTCCCGGTCAATCTTCTCACTCCTTACAAACAGTACATAACGAAATAGGATTACACATCTTCCACCTTCTTCAAAACGGGAAACTACTCAACTTTGAGGATCTAAAAACAAAACTAAATACCTCCTCTTTGACCAGATGGGAATACACTCAACACCATTATTTTGTCTCTTCCCGTTTGAAAAAGAACTCTAAAAATACCCTACTCTCTACATTTGAGCAAATTTGTGCACTCCAGCAACCAAAACAGCACATGCTATCCACGTTACACTCCCTGTTATGGGAAAATTGCCCAATAAAAATAGGACAAACTGTCCGATGATTGGTCCTCTGACACCGAAATCCCCTTAAGAGATCCTCAGTGGGAAAAAATATTCCGTAATGTCTTGAAGGAATCAGTTAATGTTTCTATTCAAGAAAATAACTACAAAATACTTACCAAATGGTACCGTACCCCTTCATTGCTGAGCAAATTTAATAAATGTATCCCAGATGAATGTTGGAGGTGCAAACAACCTTAGGCTGACATGCTGCATCTATGGTGGTCATGCCCACAGATATGGCCTTTTTGGAATGTGGTCAAAGAATATATACTCAAAGTCCCATCACATGATCTACAATTACATCCAGCTCAATTTTTGCTCCATTACCACCCCAATTCTCCACCCAGATATTTCAAATTTCTTCCTATGATCATGATAAAACCAAACTTTGCATACCAAGGCTATGGGGCACCTCTAAAACCCCATCCCTCCGTGCTTGGCTTACCCAAATTGACAAAATCTCAATGATGGAAGAGCTCATATCCACAGTACATGATTCCCCAATCAGATACACAAAAATTTGGAAAGATTGGATAATCTTCAAATACTCACAAGAGTACAACAATATCACCAACAGGAACGAGGATTAGACGATAGAATACATCAGATTACCTGTCACGTACTACTACCGCCTATACCAGGTGATCCCCCCCTTTACCCCTTTTACCCTCGGACTCCTCTCCCCCCCTTCCCAATCCTCTCTTCCTCTTTTCGTCTCTTCTCTCTTTCTTCCTTTCTTGGTCCTCATGCTGGCCATAGGGACCCCCCTCTACCCCGATCAACACTTTAGCATTAGGTTTATAATGATTAATCCCCTATTACACCAGTATAATTGGTATATATACAACTATATTTATCTAATGACACTGGCTTCACTCTACTTTGATTGCAACCATCTACCGGATAACTATCCCACATTCATATGTCGCTTCATGTTACTGACCAATTAAACGTTTACATCTTTTCTTAGATAATACTATATGTATTTAACAATTCACATTACTGTTGTCTCAACCGATTAATGTCGATTTGTTCCCTAAACCTACGTTATTCTGTTACATTATGTTCAATGTTTGACTGAATAATTGTATACTTCATTATTCTTCAATAAACTTTTTGGAAAAAAAAAACAGTAAAGTTAGCCCAATTTTTTTCTATAATGTGAAAAATAATTTTACGCAGAGTAAATAGATACCCAACATGTCATACTTCAAAATTGCGCACGCTCGTGGAATGGCGACAAACATTGGTACTTAAAAATCCCCATAGGTGACAATTTTCTACAGGTTACCAGTTTAGAGTTACAGAGGAGGTCTAGGACTCAAATTATTACTCTTGCTCTAATGATCACAAGATACCTCACATGTTTGGTTTGAACACCATTTATATATTTTGGCGCAACTTGCGTATGCTTTCGCTTCTGCGCACGAGCTAACAGGGATGGGGCGCTTTAATTTTTTTTTTTTACTATTTATTTTATCTTTTATTTTTACACTGTTTTTTTTTTTTTTTTTCATTTTTTGATCACTTTTATTCCTATTACATGGAATGTAAACATCCCTTGTAATAGAAATAAGCATGACAGGACCTCCTTAATGGGAGATCTGGGGTCAAAAAGACCCCTACACTCACATCTAAAAAAAAAGATTATTTTTTTTCATGATGAAAAAAAAGGGCTCTTTAAATCCGTTGTTAGGAAGTGATGTATGATGTCGCTCTGGTCCTCCAAGGCCATAGAGTTGAGTGAGGGCCATCTTGCCCCCACTCGACTTCCTGCCTCAGGGGACAACGGACCGGATTGTTTTCCCCGCTACCAACGGGTCTGGTAAGCGGGGAAAACAACTGGGAAGCGGCTTGAGGGGGGGGCACCTCTCCTGCCGCCTATAAGGGTGATCCCGCGGCCAGTGGTGTAATTAGGTTTTGTGCTGCCCTAGGCCTGACTAAACTTGTGCACCCCCTAATTTAAATATGACCCACCCCTTCCTGTAAAGGCCACACCCCTTCCTGTTTACGACCCACCCTGTCACCTGTAAACCACAGACCATAACCACAGTCTATCAGTGTCCATCAGCATAGCTTCATCGTTCCCATAAGTTCAGCCTCATCAGTGCCGCCTCTTTCTGCCTATCAGTGCTGCATATCAGTGTGGCCTCATCAGTGGCCACCAGTGCAGTCTTATCAGTGCCCATTAGTACAGCCATATGTCACAAGATTAGTAAGATTGATCTTTTAGGATATTTGGACTTGTGTTTGCTGCCACTGATTGTAATTATAGGATTATTTCACTTATTTGTATAATAAATAGGAAGTCCATAGTCATTATACAAATAATGAAATATTTTTTTTTCTGCCCCCCTGAAAAGTGCCTCCCTAGGCCTGGGCCTTGTTGGCCTAGGCCAGGATACAGCATTGCCCGCGGCGAATCCACTGCTGGTACCACCCTTATGTTAAAGCGGACTGCCCCCTCTTTAAAAAAAATACTGGGATTATGGCAGCTATCTGCTGCCATAACCCCGCTATTTAACCTCAAAGTATCAAAAGAAATACATGGTGGGCGGTCCGTAAGTGGTTAATATGTTGCAGTATTCTGCGACAGAAAATTTTTACACCATGATTTCTCAACCTTTTTACCCCAGAGGTCCCCTTCTAAAATCTTTTTACTGGGGGACAGTGGTAAGAATGTCCCTTCCATTGGTAGTCAGTGAGGAGAAGACCCTCCTTACAGTTGTGGTCACAATGTCCAATTTCCTAAAGCTAAAAAGATTGTTGGTGTCATGCTGCAGGCTCTGCCAAGTGGCATTGGACATGGAACTATCCAGGCATCATAAGATAGGAAGTTTATCAGCCACAGCTCACAAAACCCATAGCATCCTCTGGAGGAACCCTAGGCTTTTATAGAACCCTGGTTGAGAATGGCCAATCTACACTTACAGTAGGTCACTACTATTTCATGTCTCACACAATGTTTTATAAAGAAATACACCTGCCCCCTAGTAAAGGCCAAACCCTATTATATGCAGATAGATAAAGAAGAAAGACTGCAAAGCAATTTTTTTTTAGGTTTCTGTTAAAGACCGGGCTTACCAATTTACAATTTCAAAATATAAGCTCTATATTGCTAGAGGAATAATTGTATTACATTATTATTACATATTGCATCATATTAAATATTGCATCATACAGAAATAATTATATGTATTATGATTTATAGCCGAAAAACAACATGCTTTGAAAATTAAATGCACTGTTTCCAAATGTTTTAAATTAAAATTTCATTTTTCAATTTAGCACACACCCAAAATTAAGTTGGACAAACTGTGCTCATTTGTCTGTTCAGTCTAGTGAACTTTGCTTGCTGCTGCTTCTACCACATTTCCTTACTTTTGAATTTATTTTAAAAGCCAGAGCAAGATATATGTCAGCAACACACCAGGGACTCCATTAAAGGGTCCAACACTTTACTGAATGATTACATAACAACAAATGATAGCATTGTTACAGAGTCACGCAGGACCCCTTCATCAGGCATGTGATGAAGTCCTGGTGGCTCCGAAACATCACTCACTATCCTTTGCTCTGACATGATCATTTAGTAAAGCATTGGACCCTTTTATAGAGTCCCTGGTGTTCTGGTGACATATCTTGCTGTGAGTCATTCCGATTTCCAGCCAGTGGTCGCTACAGCACCCACCTACTCTTCTGCCACTCTCAGGAACATGTGCATTGGGAATATTGCTCTTTTTTAAAAGCCAAACTACAGGCAAGCAGCTAAATACACTGTAATGGAACACTTATCCTGTACCCATCACCTTTGCATTGCATTTAATTATGTACAGTACTCTATAAATATATTTTAGCTGACATATAGGGGTTTATTTACTAAAGCTGGAGAGTGCAAAATCCGGCTCACTTTTGCATAGAAACCAATCAGCTTCCAGGTTTTATTGCCAAAGCTCAATTGAACAAGCTGTAGTTAGAAACTGATTGGCTCACAGCTGCATCAGATTCTGAGTGCACCAGTTTTAGTAAATCTACCCCTTAGTGTCAATTCACTACAACCTCTGAATGTTATGTTTGTAATGGCATATTCCAGTTGACCTGTATGTTGGGGCTAGTTGGTTTAGTCCTTATATACACCCCTGCCTTCTTCCTCATTATGCCTCAGTTAGTTACCAGCCTTTATAAATGGCACAAGGATTTAAGATCATTGGCTCGTACATTTTGATTCGACCAGCAAACATCCATGTTCTGCATTTTAACAAATAAAACTATGGACCAAGGTCTAAAGGAGGTATTTCAATCCATATATAAGACCTGTTTTATGTGCCAAAGAATATATTTTTCTGCCTAGCCATTCCTGAGATTTACAGCCTTACTAGGAAGATTTTTCTCAACTACAGTTAAGCAACACAGCGTGGTCTCCTCCCCACTTTTTTTTTGTTTTGTTTTAGGCAAGGCAATGAATAGTTAAATTATCAACCCCTTTGAAGGTTATTTCTTGTGTTGTCTGTGCCAGTGGGGAAATTTTCCTTCACTTCCTGTCCTGGAGGTGTAATGGTAAATTACAAATTACCAAGAAATTTGTCAAAAGTGAACAGAAATCCCATCTTGGAGAGTTTTTACAAGAGCAGATCTTACAGTTGGAGGATTTTACCTCATTTCCTGCTCTGGTAACAGTTGTAAAATGTTGGATTTCCTTGTACCTTCTGTCTCGGTGACAGTGGTCATCAGGACAAATAGAAAAGTCAGTCTACCTAGTGGGCACAAAAACACCAACGAAAACCCGATGAAGAGTTTAACCTATGGGTGATTAACCTGTGGCCCTCCAGATGTTGCCAAACTACAATTTCCATCATGCCTCCGCCTTTGGGAGTCATGCTTGTATAAATCAGCTTTGCAATGTCTCATAGGACTTGTAATTCTGCAACAACTGGAGGGCCACAGGTTGAGCACCCATGGTCTAACCCTTTTCTACTATCCAAAGAAAAAACATAAACAAAACAATAATCATTCTCTGAGTGACTCATTCACCTGGGTCACCTCCTAAGTGGTAAGCCCATGCTTTTAATCTGGACTGAGATCTCAGCATGTTTCTGAATGTTTCCTTAACATTCTTTAAAGCATATCTAACCCAAAAATAATATATTGCAGCCAATCTGTTCTTAGATGTGCTGTCTGCATTTTTTTTCCTTTGATAGAGCAATTTTACTTTATCTTCAGCCAGTGATCTGGCCCGTAGTATACTCCCAGTGCTAGGATAACAAAGTCCCCTCTCCCTTTTGTATAAAGGCAACAAAAACAATATAGGACTATGAAAACCCACCCCACCCCTCCCCTTTTGTCCATAGCATAGAGGGGCATGGTTCTGTACTCCTCAAAGAACAATTAAATTGATAAAAGTCAGCACAGGCAGAGAATAAAGGAATAAAAACACTGCTACCAAAGTCTCCAGCAAGATCAACATTTTTTGAACTTATCAAACTATTATAATAGAACATTTTCCATTATATATTTACCAGACCCAAAAGAAACCAAAAAAGAGAAGTTCCTTCTTTGGGTTTACAAACACTATAATGAATGAAATGCTCAATTTTGATACCAGACCTAAACTAGGGATCTGTATCTGAACATTTGGAAAATCTGGTTACTCCAAAAAATATTGGTTTGTAGAGCTTTTTAATCATAAAGAGAAGCCCGAAGCAAACAAAAAAAAAATGAGTGAAGGGCTAACATGACTGAGCAAACATGGTAATCAGTAATAGAAAGGATTAATGTCATAAGATGAAGATAGAAGGATACATGTACAGTAATAGGAGGGTACATGGTGGAAGGAGGGACTCCAAGAGGTCATCAAGGCAGGATATCAAAGTTCAGGCATTGGAGGAAGAATGTGGATGAAGAAAGTTCCCACCCTCCCACCCCTACTCTGGATTTCTCCCCCTTTTTGTTGCTTGGCGGTTGGGGTCTTTGGAGGCATTGTAAAATCTGCTGTGATTATCATAATTGGGACCCATCTAGGGTATGGAGTCCCATGTGGAATACCAGTTAATGGTGTTTTAACTGGTAGGTTGAACTGTGAGGTATCTGCAGAGAGTTGGGGTTGTCTCCGAGCCGGTGTGGTGCGGCTGGGGACCGTGTAAGTAGTTACGCAGATACAATGTGGATGTTTCATACTGTGTGCCTCCAACGATCGGCAACCTTTTGTTTAGGCTACGTTCACATCTTGGCGTTTCTATTTAAAGGTTTTTTTTAGGCGTTTTTTCAGGCGTTTTTATGGGCATTTTTTCAGGCGTTTTACAGGCGTTTTTACGCAGGCGTTTTTAGGTTGACTAGTAACCAATGGAAAAAAATAAAAACGCCTGTAATCTGCCCAAAAAGAAGCTCATGTACTTTTTTGAGTGTTGGGCGTTTTGCTTAAAACATCAAAACGCTAAGATGTGAACAGGGGCCATTGAAATGAATAGGATTTGTCTTGTTGGGCGTTTTTTGAGCTGATCCTAGAGCTGAAAAACTCCCCAAATATGCACCACTGGCACCTACATGTGAACTTAGCCTTATGGTTACTGTATTATTATTAATGTTTCTGTTTTAAAGGAATGTTTTGTTATATTTGGTTATTTGTTATTAAATGGCCACTATGGCCAATGTTACTCCAAAATGGTGTCCTAGTGTTTATTGTAGTTAAGTATGCATAGTGGTTATCATGTGGGGTTGATGACATATGTTGTGTCTTAGTCATGAGACCTTTTGTTCAAAAAAACAATTGATAAAATGGTCTAACCTAAAAGGCATAACAGTTAGTGCTGAAAGTAGCCGTGACATGACTTACCCTGACTTTTGAAATATTGCTCTACAGATGGCATTAGTCCTCTCATTCCAAACACATCACTTTGGTCAACTAGAGCTTCTTTTACAGCATCGTAGCCACACAGGACAATGACTCTCCGTGGACCAAGATATATGGTATATACGTCACCATACTTCTCTTTGATCTAAAACACAAAAATGTGACAGTATACCAATTGGATATTTTATTGTGAAATCAGGGGAGGACACAGAACTTTTGTCCTGTAAAGCAAATGCAACCGAATGGCCTTTTCATGGTAGGGGCAATTTCATGTGGGCTAATAAGAGTGCGCTACATAAAGTCTGCTGTGGTGCTGCAATGACTGGTGTCATGGATGTATTGTATATTGGACCATATATATTGTATACATGAATATGCTAAAAAAAATATATAAAACACTAACATACCACAATTAATCTATATTGTTCAGCTTTCTTTATCAAATGAGCAAAACACATTTTACAATTTTGTATTCCTCCAGTCTTGACTTCCTTTGCATCTCTCTGCCAACAGTCACATGACATTGAGTTTGGGCAAGACTAGTTTTTCTGTCCTCTAATGCAATGGGGAACATATATACTAATATGGTATATGTGGGCAATATAAACAACTGACATAGAAAGTACACATTTTCAGCATTTTATTAGAGAAGCTCTTGTCAAACATTGGACCCAAGCTTAAGTGTAGTTCTGTCAATAAGAATCAACAGACGCCTGACCTTTTGACATATGACTTTTGACTTATGGTATTTAGGTTAATACACTACCATCTAGAGTTTTGTAGGCAGAAATGCATTCCTCATAGAAACTGATGCTTAAACCCAATTTGAAAGGTGTACGCTCATGTGGGAATGGTAAATGGAACTAAGTTCTCCAAGGTAATAAATAAGCAGCACTAGCTAAAAGGACTCTACCAAGGGAGAACACTAAAAACCTTACAAGACAGAGAGACTACCAAGACGAAGAACCTGTTTCCCTGCAATCACTTGAAATTACTGTATTCTTTTTTGTTACAGAAACCATGTGTAGCTACCCTGCCCTAAGCCCTAAATTTAGTTTTGCTGACTGGAAAACAGCCCAAGGTAATTTGTAGTCTGTACTCAGTTGGTCTTCCCATAAGCTCAGTATTGCTATTGGGTCTGCTTTCTGCCAGTAGGTTACATAGTTACAGTCCATAGTTGAGAAGGTCAATCTTGTTCAACAGGTGTGGGTGTGTGTGTATTATGTCTCTACCACTTACCATATCCCTATATATTGCGTTCAATAAGATGCCCATCTAAAACAGGTGTCACTGGTACCTCTAGGAATAGTGTCATTAGTACCTCTAGAAATAAAGAGACAGGAGTCACTGGTACCTCTAGGAAGGAAAGGCCATTGTAATGCTGGGTTATGAATATTTTATACCCCTGGTCAACTAGGTTTATTGCCAGTGGTGCATATTGGGGGAAAAGCATGATTATATGGGGTTGACCTTGTGCGTCTCTCTTTTGATCTCCCCCCTCCCCTCTCCTTTGACTACTTGACTAGTCCTGGGGCCTAGGAGTCCTTTGTATGTGTTTGGTTCAAAGCCTTGTTTGCAGAGGGCATGAGCCTTTAAGGAGGAAAAATGATGCTCTGGATAGAGAACCAGAGGTGACTCTGCTGTTGGGGATCCTGAGGACAAGGAACTCACAAAGAGTATGGGAACTCATTAAGAGACTTACTGAGGCTGTTGCTGCTATTAGAAATGTTGCCACTTCTGGAAAAGGTACAGGTTACTGATTTCAGCCTAAGGGCCCTTTTTGCGATCACCAGCATATGAGGTAAAGGGATTTCTTCCCAAGGGAAAACATTTTTTTGTGACAGATTTCAAGTATGAAAGTGGAGTTCGGGCCTCAAATACCTTTTTTAACTAAAAATACCTCTATAATACTAATCCATCGCACTTTACAGAAGCGTTATTCTCATACTTACAAGGTGTACAGTATTGGATTTTATTCAAAATCTTACGCTGTCTGGGCGCGGCCATGTTGCATGTGGGCATCTGAAGCCGCAGTGTAATCTGCTGCATCCTTCTTCCTGATTCCAGGGAGTGTTCTGGGAGTTCTTCCTGATTCCAGGGAGTGTTCTGGGAGTTCTTCCTGATTCCAGCCTCCTGGGAGTGATGACAAACAGCTCCCAGGATGCAATGCAAAGGCGGAAGTGATGTCGGTGGCCGTGGCCACAGAGGGGGGAGAAGTAGGAAGTACAATCAAAAATGCCCTGAAAATAAGATAAGGGACCCCCGAAAAAAATTGAAAATGCCCAATTGTTGATAAGCATTTTGCAAGTTGCAAAATAGGCCGGAACTCCGCTTTAAGTTTCCCTTTGTTTTGATGAAATGTACTTTTAATTTGTAAAGTGTTCTATATGGAATCTTTGATCTACGCTGTTCCATAACGGATGCTATTTCTTTCTCCAATGTAAAAATTTAATGAAAAGCATAATCTAAAATAAAAGTAATTTTATGTGACTGAAAATACTAGATAGATTGTGAAATTGAAAGTGTGCCTCTTGGCAAAACCTTTTATTTTAGTTTTGGATAAGGTAGGAAAAGATTAGCCCATTGCTGTCTATGTCCATTGGAGATTCAACATTTTATTTGTCCTGGTCACTGAGAAAGAAAGCAGTGGGAAATCCAAAATTTGTTTCCAGAAGAAGAGATAAAAGAAAAATCTTCCAGTGGGAACACCTGTTTCAGGGCCAACTGTCAAACAGCGGAAATCCAGGGGTAATTCTTGGGTCCTAAATAGACCAGGGGCATCTTTGGGCACACAGATTAAAAAGTTGATGGGCTGATAGGATACTTTGGATCAAATACAAGACAACAACATTTTTTTTAACTGAACAAAAATGAAATAGTCTAAAACATGTGATGGTATAATGCGATGGGAAAGTAAATAATTGATTGAAAAATAGATAACATATACAATGTGCCAAAACTGTATACCTGCATAGATCCTATTAACTCCATGTCTCAACGAAGATCCAGGGCACCCAAGAGAAGACCTGGGGCATGTGCCTTGGGTGAGTGAATGTAGCAACACTTGAGAATTCTCCTTATTTGGGAGATATCCTCTAACTACCTGTTACATCCATATGATTGGAAGTAAAAGAACATTTCCCCAATGGTATACAAAAAGCACAGCAAAAAATAAACTGCCAGGGGTTTCAATACTTCCTTACCCTATCCTTATAATTATATAAAACCAAAACCCAGGAAATTAGAGGGACAGATAGTTCAACCATGTCTCTCCCCTGCTGAGCAATGGCAGAGTGCACAGTGGGTCCTGTGACTTTTGGCCACCCTATAGCAACCAGAGTCTCAACTGTATACCTGCATAGATCGGTCCTATTAACTCCATGTCTCAAAGAAGATCCAGGGCACCCAAGAGAAGACCTGGGGCATGTGCCTTGGGTGAGTGAATCTAGCAACACTCAGGAATTCTCCTTATTTGGGAGATATCCTCTAACTACCTGTTACATCCATAATTGTTCCATGCCAATGACGCTTGCTCAGGTTGTATATTACAATGTCTCTGCGAATATGTCCTTTTGCTCAGTTGTACTGTTTATCGATTGCTTAACTGTTTCTGACTTATTGCATTACCCTGATACGGTTGTTGCACTTATTTGTTCAATAAAGAACCGTTTGATTAAAAAAAAAAAAAAGACTGAAACGAAAATTTCCAATATTGCCTCAAACAAATCAGGTGGTTTCCTGCAATTGATTCTTCTGAAGTACCTTTTATATGCACCCTTTCTAGGGGTTTTGTGTCCTGAAGAAAAACTCATCCATACCATACTCATCCATACATATGCACTGCTACTCTTAAGCCCCATACACACACGCAGATCGTCGTCATACAAATGTTCGTCTTTTCTCCCCGGGATGTCGGTGTCTGTTGAAAAGTGCAAAGACAGCACAAGGACAGCACAAGAATTTTGTCCGCAGACTTCAGCTGACTGCAGAAGTGATGTCATGTAATGGTTAACTTTCCCTGTGTTTTTTATTTTCTGAGCATGCCCAGTCTTGCAAATCTGCGGTCTGTCGACTGATTTCTGTACTGACAGGCAAACAATTGTCAGTTCTGGTGTCCGCAGACAAAAATTTTCATGTTTGCAAGAAAGACTCTTGTCCGCAGATTGTGTGCAGACAGCTGTCGGAGGCACCATACTAACACGCATACAATCGGCAGATCTTTCGTCCGCCGACGTTTGTATGACGACGATCTGCGTGTGTGTACGGGGCTTTAGGGCCATAGCCTAAGGGTCCTTTCAAATGAACGATCCGATCAGATCCGCCTGTCAGTTTTTTAGGCGGACCGGGATGGATGCTCCATGCATCCCTATGGAGCAGCGGATGTCAGCGGAAACATCTCCGCTGACACCCGCTTCTATCCAATCCGATCCTGTCCGTGAAATCAGGATGGATGGAAACCCTATTTTCCATCCATTCAGCGGATCGGATCAGATCGGATCTGATGAGAACGGACAGTCGGTCCATTCTCATCCGATTCCCCCATAGAGAACAGCGGGGATCTGTCAGCTCCATCTCCGCACACAGAGTCGAGATGGAGCTGCCATCCGCCTGCTCAGTGGGGATCTGCTTAGCATGTTTCCATCCCTCCGGATTTCACGGACAGGATCGGATCGGATATCAGCGGGTGTCAGCGGAGGTGTCTCCGCTGACATCCGCTGCCCCATAGGGATGCATGGAGGATCCGATCAGGTCCGCCTAAAAAACTGACAGGCGGATCTGATTGGATCGTTCGTGTGAAAGGACCCTTACACTGGTAATCTTCGGTTATCTCTTTTTCTGTATTTATTAATAGACACTATCATGTTAATGGAAAGACTTCTCTATACTTTACACAAAAAAATGCCTAATTTCTCTAATAACTGGGATACATGGGTTACCACACAATAATCTTTTCTGTTCTGACCCTTTTCCAATAGAAAGTGAGGATATATTTATTATGTTTACACTGCTTTGTTACTTTTATGTAATTCTGCTCCATTTTATATGATGCTTATGACTTTCAGATACAGTACTTTTTACTCCATGTGATTCTAACTACGATATCGAATATTGAATCTACGATAAGGAGAGTGGATAGGAGAGTGTGAGCAGCCCCATGCTGTGCAAGCCAGAAGTGCCGAAGGCTGATTTTGTGTTGTATGCATCCAGATTGAAAAGAGACAAGTGTTACTGCACTGTGTAGCTCACTGATTGATTTATTACTGTCACTCCCATGTGACCACTCCTGTGTGGGAATCAGAGATATCTGTTAGACTCAGGCTTCTCTTTCTATTTGCATACTGCAATAGACTTAGGTTATAATCACATGAGCTTTGGTCTCATATACCTGAGAATAGCCCATCAAGTGACTGGTTTGTGTTGAAGTGTATATCTGCCACTTCATTATTTAACCACTTTTAAGACCGGAAGGATTTGCCCCCTTAATGACCAGGCCATATTTTGTGATTCGGCACTGCATTACTTTAATGGACAATTGTGCGGTCGTGCAATGCTGAACCCAACGCTGTTCACATTCTGCTATATGACATTGTCCAAAAAAAAAAAATTAAAAAGTCAATTTTTTTTAACATTTTAGGCCAATTTGTTTTCTGCTACATACATTTAGTAAAAAAGAATTGCAATAAGCATATTTTGATCGGTTTGCGCAAAAGTTATCACGTCTACTAACTACGGGACTAACTACGGGAAAGATTTATGTCATTTTTATTGTTTTTTTTTGCTAGTAACGGCGGCGATCTGGGATTTTTAGTGGGACTGCGACATTGTGGCAGACAGATCGGATCCCTAACTGACATTTTTGACACTTCTGGGGGGACCAGTGACATTACTACAGTAATCAGTGCTAAAAATATGCACTGTTACTGTAATAATGACACTGGCAGGGAAGGGGTTAACAGTATAGGTGATCAAGGAGTTAAATGTGACCCTAGGGGAGTGATTCTAACTGTGGGGGGGGGCTTCTGAAATGACCATAGAGACATGTGATCCTATATAGCAGGATCACATAAGCTCTGTGATCATTTCAGGGAGAAGGACGGTCGGCTGTGTTTACAACAGCCGACCGTCCCTTTCTCTCAGTGGGGAGTGAGAGAGCCACCTGACACACGCATCAGCTTCCCCGCTGACGATCGGGGGCGGGAGCGTGCCGGCAGTGGCGCATGCTTGCCTCCTAGCTGCCACCAGGCAACCAGCGTACCGATACGTGGTTTTGCCTGTAGGAGCCACTCTGCGGCCGTATGTAAAAAGTAAGCGGTCGGCAAGTGGTTAAAGCAACAGTGTCCCTTTTTGTTCTGGGGGGGGGGGGGGGGGGTCCTAGCTCTTTTTAGCTCAGTGTAATGACAGGATAGGCTTCCGGCGGCCATTTAGATGGGTAAACGCCTGGTAGCATTGATAGCCTATAGTCAGGTTAGGGACCAGGAGATTTGCCATGCGGGTGGTGCATTCCAGACTTCTTCCCTATCGGTGTGTTCATCTGTACAGGCGTCCCCAGGAAGCCATAACTCAACAGATAAGTCCGTGTTTGTTCTCTCAAGCCGGATTATGTTACACTTTACAAGTGAGCTGCTCATCAGGGGCCCCTGCAACTGCACTGTGCCACAGTGCCTAATTGGAGGTATTGGTGTTAATTGCCTTTAGGGGGATATATATATATATATATATATATATATATATATATATACACACACACACACTGTTCTTCTCACACATATGTACATTTTTCCTGTTATTGCTTTGGTTGTATGTAATGCCCTCACCTCATCATATACTGTATAAAGTTACACTAATCACATGCTGGTATGTCTGCATATCTTTAGGCCCCTTTCACACATACGGTCCGTTCAGTTCATCAGTTCAGTCACGTGACTCATGTCAAAATGTATCCGTTTTCCATCCGTTTTTCATCCATTTTTCATCCATTTTTCATCAGTTGTTATCTGTTTTTCATCCGTTGTCATCTGTTTTTTATCCATTGTCATCCATTTTTCATCCGTTTTTCATCAGTTGTTATCTGTTTTTCATCCGTTGTCATCCGTTTTTCATCCGATCCGTTTTTTGAAGGATGAAAAATAGGGCATTCATGTGTTCAAAAAAAACGGACATTGACAGAAGCGGATGAAAACGGATGTTAACGGATGATCATCCATTTTTTCATAGAGATACATTGGTGTCCGTTTTTCATCCGTCAACGGATGGATGAAGAACGGACAAACGGACAGCATGTGTTAGAAATCTATGCTGGGTGTATTAGTACTACTGCTGTCAGTTATTTTGGGTGAGTTACTACTTATTTTATAATAATTTTTAATCAGCGCAATACCGTACCCAAAAAATATAAACCACACAATATCCTCTACCCCAATATTAGTGCACAAGTGCAAAAATTATTATTAATAATTCGTTGCCGACCGTATTAAAAAGTGCTTTCACTTCACTCCAATAAATATAAATAATGAAAATACAGCACAATCTCAACTCATCTGTGTATAACCAACATTGTTTCTACATAAAAATTACTTTTAGTATTGTGAGTCAGTCCTGGTTCACATTAGTGTGATGACAGACATCGCATGTGAATCGGAGCGCACTGCTCTGCAAATCAGATGCCATGTCTGTGCGATGCGAATTCAGCCATACACATTGTATGGCTGAATTTGCATCACATTCGGACACAACAAGCACAGAACCCTTTTTTGAGTCCACAGCAGAATCTGATCGCATGGGTGTTCACAGCTATGCAATCCGATTCTTGTCCGAACTGACAGTTCACACTGCGATAAGCAAACTGATCGGGGGGTGTCGTTAACTTTGTTTTGACACCCCCAGCGATTTGCATATGGCAGTGTGAACTGCCTGCGATTTGAATATGATGCGGGATCCCACAGTGGATTCGCTGAGTTCCTGCCTCGCATATATGTTAACCAGCACTAAGGATTGATACAAAATGACTAAATACAAAAAAAATCCAATTTAAATGAACACGCAACATATCTATTACAACATGTTCAAAGGAAAAAAGGCTTCAGTGATATTCAATCAATCCAAAAAATAAATAAACAAATGAATCCTGCCACCTCTGTGAAGAACCCAAAAAAATGCCCAAAAAAACGCTAGCGCCAAAAAAAAAAAAAAAAAAAACGCCCAGGTGTGTTGTTGCAGGCCTTTTTTGGGGGTTTTTGGAGGCAGGCAAAACATCTGAACTTGTGTATAGT
Source organism: Pelophylax lessonae (assembly GCF_965119305.1). NCBI lineage: Eukaryota > Metazoa > Chordata > Amphibia > Anura > Ranidae > Pelophylax > Pelophylax lessonae. The sequence goes on from NC_138774.1 coordinate 65,696,795, forward strand.
GGTATATATACCCACATACTTATATGTATTTTACACTTAGACATATATAGGTGTTATAGGAGCGGAGCCATATTAGTGTAAATGATTTCATTAGCGCAAGCATATATTTCTGCTACTATCACACCTATATATGTCTAGGTGTATATATATATATATAAGTTTGTGTGTATATATACCCGTATACACAAGTTCAGATGTTTTGCCTTCCTTCAAAGAACCCAAAAAAATGTCAAAAAAACGCTAGCGCCAAAAAAAAAAACGCCCAGGTGTGTTGTTGCAGGCATTTTTTGGGGGTTTTTTGAGGCAGGCAAAACATCTGAACTTGTGTATACGGGTATATATACACACATACTTATATGTATATATACACCTAGACATATATAGGTGTGATAGTAGCAGAAATATATGCTTGCGCTAATGAAATCATTTACACTAATATGGCGCCGCTCCTATAACACCTATATATGTCTAAGTGTAAAATACATATAAGTATGTGTGTATATATACCACTATACACAAGTTCAGATGTTTTGCCTGCCTCCAAAAACCCCCCAAAAATGCCTGCAACCACACACCTGGGCGTTTTTTTATTTTGACGCTAGCGTTTTTTTGGGCATTTTCTTGGGTTCTTTGGAGGCAGGCAAAACATCTGAACTTGTGTATAGTGGTATATATACACACATACTTATATGTATATATACACCTAGACATATATAGGTGTGATAGGAGCGTAACTATATTGGTGTTAATTATTTTATTAGCGCAAGTAGTGTTTTCTGCTCCTTTCACACCTATATATGTGCAGGTGTATATATACATACATGGGTGTGTATATATACCCCCTATACACATGTTCAGATGTCATGCCTGACTCCAAACATGTGCTCAAAAAATCCCTATAGACGCCTGCAGCCAAAAAGCAAGCTGACAGGGGAGAAGCCATATTACTGCAGTGAAAGTGACTTGAGAGAAACTATCTTTTCTCTATAGCGGTCACCGTGATATGGAAGGGTTTGGTCACCCTGCCATAGCAGTCACTGTCAGTTCACCCTACACTACATTACGGTCACCCTGAAATGGAAGGGTTTGGTCACTCTGCCATAGCAGTCAGTTCACCCTACACTACATTACGGTCACCCTGACACTTCACACTTTCCCTACAGAAACTAAATTTTTGCATCTAACTAAAGTGTAAAAGAGCACCCTAACTACACTAGATATCCCTTTCCTCACACTAATAAATGCTAAATTACACTTTTAAAGTAAAATTAACAGAACTGCTTCCACTCTCTTCCATGTCCCTGTATAACAATGCTAGGAATTTGGCGGGGGCTATCTTATATACTGGGGGGCGTATTCACTAATGATTGGACTATGGACCCCCTAGTCACTCCAATCACATTCCTAGCATTCTCCTGCCCCCTCAATTGGCTTTTGCGAATGGTTCTGGTCCAATCACGGGCTTTTAAAGCCCATTTCCTGAACCATTGCAGTTTGGTCGGTTCTGGTTGCCGAATTCCAAACTTTTTCAGCAAAAAGTTCTAAATTCGGCCGAACCTCGAACACCCAATGTTCGGGTCGAACCGATGGTCGACCCGAACCCTTCGATCATCCCTAGTGAGGAATAATAAACGTAATCAGTCCAAAGGATCAACGGATAATCCTTCCACCTCTGTGTGAGATCATCAACTAAAAAATGGGTCCTCAAAAAGACTCCACCACCAGTGATTCCTAGCTGCTCACCTCCAGCTGTTCCCCATTAGGGATGGTGAAACTCTGAATGGATGGATGAATGGATGAATGTCTCTGGATGTATCAGGATCCCAGTTTTTCCTCCAGCTTTGACTCCTGTTTCACCAGTCACAGAACACTGTTCCCCATTAAGGATGATCAAACTCTGAATGGATGGATGTATCAGAATCCCAGTTTTTCCTCATATATAATGGTCCACCATAGGGAACAAAAACAATAAATCTAGTGCTCCCCGTTGAGATTGCGCTGTATTTTCATTACAGTTATAGTCCTAGAAAGGGATCCCTTCTACATACGTTGGAGCCCTGTTCTAAGTGGAGGCGCTGCCAATTATATATTCATAGTCCACTCTTCCCTTAGCGAAGGCTCTGGCTCATTTGGTTACCTTCAGGTTAGCGCCATAGCCTGTGTGAAGAGGACAACTTCATATAACCCCCCCCCCCCATAACAGGGCTACATACCTTTTATTGTGGAATAAATGCTGCTTGATACAGATAAATGTTTGTGATGGTAACATATGGTTTGTTTGCTTCTTTCACTTACCTCCTTAAAGGAGTCCATCAGTTTCCCTGGTTTAAGTTGAAGAAGATTCCCAAAGAAAGGCAGTGGGGTAGGTCCAGGAGGTAGGTTGCTTTTCTTGTACATGTGCCTCCATGGGTAAAGACACAGGATGGCAGAGACCAAGAATACCAGGAACAGAGTGAGAAGCTCCATCCTGAGTCGATGAGACTGCTGATCTGTGCAGTGAATGTCTTGTGACGGTGATGAAATAGATCCTGCATGTAATTATTTTTTTATAATTAAACTTCCCTAAAGCTATTTAGACAAAAGGATTGGTTAACATACTTAAAGTGGAAGTACAGCCTAATACCATAAATTCTCCCCTGCAATCATTAATGTGAGCGGAGTTTAGCCTTATGTGTCAAAATGAAAAAATCCCAGTTTTTCTACCTTTATTTTGCAGTTTTCAGTGCTGTCACATGACTTCAATTCCTTCTGAGCCCAAGAGCCACAAATGGGTGTGGTTACTGAAAGCCAGTGACATCACTTCCAGGGAGGGGCACTTTTCCTGTGTAGCCAGTGGGTGTGTACAGTCTGGCTGATCATAGGTTCCCGCCCAGTGTTCTCCCATCAGTAAGGATGCATTGTACATCGTAATTCAGGAGAAAATTAAGAAATAAAAAAATGACCCATCCACACAGGACACGGGGGGGGGGGGGGCACATGTACAGTATAGCTGTGCTGGAGGAGGGGCACATATACAGTATAGCTGTGCTGATGGGGGAGGGGCACATATACAGTATATCTGTGCTAGGGTGGAGGGGCACATATACAGTATAGGTCTGCTGGTGGGGGAGGGGCACATATACAGTATATCTGTGCTAGGGTGGAGGGGCACATATACAGTATAGATGTGCTAGGGTGGAGGGGCACAGTATAGCTGTTCTGGGGGGAGGGGCACATATACAGTATATCTGTGCTGGAGGAGGGGCACATATACAGTATAGCTGTGCTGGAGGGGGAGGGGCACATATACAGTATATCTGTGCTGGGAGTGGGAGAGGGGCACATATACAGTATAGCTGTGCTGGAGGGGGAGGGGCACATATACAGTATATCTGTGCTGGGAGTGGGGGAGGGGCACATATACAGTATAGCTGTGCTGGGGGAGGGGCACATATACAGTATAGCTGTGCTGGGGGGGGGAGGGACACATACACAGTAAAGCTGTGCTGGGGGGTACATATACAGTATAGCTGTGCTGGAGGGGGAGGGGCACATATACAGTATAGCTGTGCTGGGGGGGCACATATACAGTATAGCTGTGCTAGGGGGGGGGGCACATATACAGTATAGATGTGCTGGCTGGGGGGGCACATATACAGTATAGATGTGCTGGGGGGGGGGGGGGCCCACATACACAGTATAGCTGTGCTGGGCTTTGAATGAAGACTTCCGTTCCCATCTATGCGACTTTGAAAAACAGTGACTTTGAAAAGGTACCTGCACTACTTTGATGCGGCTTTGATCCAAAGAGTGTAAAGTTGAATCAAAGTCGCACTCTAAATTGCAATAGTGGAAACGTAGACTAAAGCTCAGTTTCCATTAGTGTGACTTGTCATGCAACTTTGGACACACAATCGCATGAAAAGTCACATTCCATTGATTTCAATGGCACCCGTTCCCATCTATGCGACTTTGAAAATCAGCAACCTTGAAAAGGTACCTGCACTACTTTGATGCAACTTTTGATGCGACTTTGATCCAGAGAATGTAAAGTTGGATCAAAGCTGCACTCAAATGGCACTTTTCCACTGCAAGTACCGGCTAGTACTGGCTCGGCTCTACTCGGCCCTGCTTGGCCCGGTTTGCTTTTCCACTGCTGGTACCGCATGGTATAGGGTCGGAACGGTTCGGTACGGTACGGTATAGGTTTGCTTTTCCACTAAAGTAGTACTAAAGTTAAGTGGGTGGGATAACAACGGGGTGGGTGGGATTCTCTGACCAATCAGTGGCTAGTAGTGACTGCATGCAAAGGATTGTGGGATATGGTACCAGTTTGGTACCTGTTGGAACCACAATCGAGTAGGTACTGTTTTTTCAGAGCCGTACCGTACCGTTCGGTTCCATGCAGTGGAAAAGCAAACCTATACCGTACTGTACCGAACCGTTCCGACCCTATACCATGCGGTACCGCAGTGGAAAAGCACAAAAGGGTGCCGAACTGGTACGGTTCCATGCAGTGGAAAAGCGCCAAAAGCCTCACTCCAAAGTCAAAGCCTAGTGGCTATGTTTCCACTGGTGCGATTCTTGAGTTGTGCAATTTAGAGTGCAACTTTGAGTGCAGCTTTGATCCAACTTTACACTCTCTGGATCAAAGTCGCATCAAAAGTTGCATCATAGTAGTACAGGCACCTTTTCAAAGTCGCTGATTTTCAAAGTTGCAAAGACGGGAACGGGTGCCATTAAAATCAATAGGCTGTGACTTGTCATGTGATTTAACCACTTGCCGATCAGCTGCTGCAGTTATACGGCGGCAGGTCGGCAGGTTCCCGCGAATCGTTGTACCTATACGGCAGTCCATGGAAGTGATCCTGGGGGCGCGTGCCGACTCGCCAGCAGGAAAGATAAACCATTGGGCTGGCAGACCGCGATTGCCACCGAGCACCAGCGATGGCTCCCCGTGAAGAGAGAACGGCGGTCAGCAGACCGTTGTTCTCTCGGAAATCATTGCAAAGCACCTGTGATCCTCCTATTTAGGAACACAGGTCTCTGTATTGTTTTGCAAGCCCATCCACCGCACAGTTAGAAAGCACACTCTAGACTCAAAAATGTCAGATAGGGGTCCGATCTGTCCGCTGCAATGTTGCAGTCCCACTAAAAATCGCAGATCACCACCATTACTAGTAAAAAAAAAAAAAAAAAAAATTACTTAAATCTTTCCCCTAGTTTGTAGACGCGATAACTTTTGCGCAAACCAATCAATATACACTTATTGAGATTTCTTTTACCAAAAATATGTACCAAAATACAAATTGGCCTAAAATTATGAAAAAAAATAGATTTTTAATTTTTTAATTTTTTTTTGGGAATGTTTTATATCAGAAAGTGAAAAATGTTGTTTTTTTTTTTCTCATTATTGTCGCTTTTTTTTTGTAGAGCGCAAAAATTTAAATCGCACAGGACATCAATATTATTTGGGTACAGCGTCACACAACAGCGCAATTGTCCGTTAAAGTATCGTAGTGATGAATCGCAAAAAATGGCCTGTTCATTAACCACTTTACCACCGGAGGATTTTGCTGTCTTCCGTCCAGGCCACTTTTTGCGATTCGGCACTGTGCGACTTTAACTGACAATTGCGCGATCGCGCAATGCCGTACCCAAACGAAATTTACGTCCTTATTTTCCCACAAACAGAGCTTTCTTTTGGTGGTATTTGATCACCTGTGCGATTTTTACTTTTTGCGCTATAAACAAAAAAAGAGCGTTTATTTTGAAAAAATAACAATATTTTTCACATTTTTTTATATGAAATTCCCCCCCAAAAAAATGTAAAAATCTAATTTTTTTTAAATTTTTGCCCAATTTGTTTTCTGCTACCTATGTTTAGTAAAAAAAATCGCAATAAGCGTATTTTGATTGGTTTGCGCAAAAGTTATTGCGTTTACTAACTAAGGAAAAGATTTCTGTCATTTTTGGTGTTTTTTTTTTAACGCGTAATGGCGGTGATCTGCGATTTTTTTTGCGGGACTGCGACATTGCGGCGGACAGATCGGACCCTTGACTGACATTTTTGACACTTTTGGGGGTACCAGTGACATTTCTACAGTAATCAGTGCTATATATATGCACTGTTACTGTAAAAATGACACTGGCAGGGAAGGGGTTCATTTTATTGGAGAGGGAGGGGTTAATGTATGCCTGGTGCTTACTGACGTGTGGGGGGGGAGGTGACTGAGTGACAGAAGGACAGATCGGATGTCCAGCTATGCTGAACACTCCGATCTGTCAGTCCCTGTCACTATGGAGATCCGCCTGCTGTGTTTACATACAGCGGGCGGATCTCCAGACTCGATCCCCGACGATCGGGGCAGAGCAGCGGCAATCGCCGCTGCTCCTCCGCTGGCCCGACTCCCGCTGTGAATGAACACAGCGGGAGCGAGCCTCCGGCGGCGCGCGAGCGCCGCCCACAAGGGGCGGAGTCCAGCGACGTAGGTCTACGTCGCTGGACGGGATCGCGGCACTTTGCCGCAGTAGCCTCCATGTAAGCGGAGGTAAAGTGGTTAAAGGGGAAAGGAAAATCTTCCCATCCAGAAATGGTTAATGTGTCCAAAATCGCATGACAAGTCTTAATAGTGGAAACGAAGCCTAAAACTCATTGATCGCATGTAATGAGCAATAGAAATTGATCTGTATCCTTCTAAACTTTCACAAATGTTCCTTTGTACCAAAGACCGACAACCTTTTCAGGAAATGAACTACAGCTTAGCAACTTCAGATAACAGGAAATAGCGTTGTCGGTGAAGAACAGGAAGAAGCTGTTTGTCCAGTTTAGATAAGACTTTCTAAGCTACACAAGCAGCTAGCCAGAAAATGAATAATACCAAAGATAAAGATATTTAACATACAATTAATAGGAAAAATGTCATTTTTGACTGGAGTTTCCCTTGTGAAAGAAAAGTATAGTGTTAATATATATATATAATATAAATAATTATTATTGTATTAACCTTATAACTGAACTCTAGACCAGCAACTAAATGCATTCAGCGCTAATGAAAATATATTTGCTCCCATCTTGAGTTTTTAATTTTTTGCATATTTTGTCAAACAAATTTTAATATTACACAAAAATAACCGAGGTAAATCCAAAATGCAGTTTTGTAACTATGATTTCATTTATTAACCACTTGCCGACCGCCGCAAGTACATATACTCCGGCGGTCAGCCCCTCCAAGGCAAAGCGATGTACCGGTACGTCGCTCGCCCACGAGCCTCTATGGGGCAAACGCGTGCCGCCGGGGGCGCGCTCCCGCCCCTGCTCGTTCCCTCACATCCCCGTGCGAGTGACCGGCGGCTCTGATAACCGCCTGTCACTCGTGATCTCCCGGTGGAGAGGGAGAAAGGCAGGTGGCTAATGTAAACAAAGCAGCCTGTCATTCTCCTTGGTGAAACTGCAGAGACTGTACAATCCTGCTATGTAGGATCGTATTTCTCTGTGGTTACATCACAAGATCACAAGCCACGCCCATTGACAGTTAGAATCACGCCCCTAGGGACACACTTAACCCCTTGATCTCCTAAGTGACAGGCAGTGACAGATTGCAGGGTTCAGCATAGCTGAACCCGCGATCCGTCCCTGTGTCACTCAGTCACCTCCCCCCACACATGTCAGTAAGCACCAGGCATACATTAACCCCTCCCTCTCCAATAAAATTAACCCCTTCCCTAACCAGTTTAATTTTTACAGTAACAGTGCATATTTATAGCACTGATTACTGTAGTAATGTCACTGGTACCCCCAAAAGTGTCAAAAATGTTAGTCAGGGGTCCAATCTGTCCACCGCAATGTCGCAGTCCCGCAAAAAAAAATCGCAGATCGCCGCCATTACTAGTTAAAAAAATGACATAAATCTTTCCCTTAGTTAGTAAACGCAATAGCTTTTGCGCAAACCAATCAAAATACGCTTATTGCAATTTTTTTTACCAAAAATATGTAGCAGAAAACAAATTGGCCTAAAATGTTAAAAAATTTAGATTTTTACATTTTTGGGGGGGGAATTTTATATAAAAAAATGTGAAAAATATTGTTATTTTTTCAAAATTGACGCTCTTTCTTTGTTTATAACGCAAAAAATAAAAATCGCACAGGTTATCAAATACCACCAAAAGAAAGCCCTGTTTGTGGGAAAAAAAGGACGTCAATTTAATTTGGGTACAGCGCACGACCGCGCAATTGTCTGTTAAAATCACGCAGTGCCGAATCGCAAAATAGGCCCTGGTCTTTGAGCAGCCAAATCCTCCGGGGCTTAAGTGGTTAAGGGAAAAAAAGCTATCCACACCTGCCTAGCCTATGTGAAAAAGTAATTGTCCCCTAAACCTTATACCTGGTTGTGCCACCCTTGGCAGCAATCAAGCGTTTGTGAAAACTGGTCTTTCACATCGCTGTGGGTGGACTTTGGCCCTCACTTCTTTGCAGAATTGTTTTAATTCAGCCACATTGGAGGGTTTTCCAGCATGAACGGCCTGTTTAAGGTCATCCCACAGCATCTCAATCGTATTTAAGTCGGGACTTTGACTAGGCCACTCCAAAACCATCATTTTTTTTTTTTTTGAGCCATTCAGAGGTGGACTTGCTGGTGTGTTTTGGATCAACTCTTTCACCGTTTTCGTTTGCACTCATTTTGGACTTTTTTGCACATATTGTTTGCACATTGCACTTTATATGTTATTGATGGTCTATGTTCATTAATTTGAGCACTTATTATGTTGTATTTAGTGCTGCAATATTAAAACTTGTTTGAAAATCTAAAGTGGGACAAATATGCAAAACAATTTGAAAAAATCAGGTAGTTGGCAAATATTTTTTCACAGCACTGTGTATAAGGAAGCTGCAAAAAGATTTGTATTTATGTCCATTCAGTTCTGAGATTCACACTGCCCTGCCACACAACACAGCCCTGTCTGGCAGGGCAGAAGACCTGAACTTTTTCTGTTGCAGTTAAGTAGCACTTGCAGGTATTGGCCAATCCCAGTCTGTGACAGAACAGTGAAAAGAGAATCAGCAGACTGATTGGTCCTTCTCTATGCTGTTCAGCATGCTCATTGTTAGCACATGGTAACTACAGGACAACTAACTGTCAAGCTTATCTTAAAGTATGCTATATACAAAAATTACTTTAAAGCTAATTTCTAGGCAGATTTATAAACAGGACTTTTTTTTCCCCAGCACAAACGTGGGGGAATACAGCTTTGGCACCTCCAGCACTGAATGTATGTAATGGGGGGCTGAGATGTGCCTGAAGGTCTATTGGTGCTGGCTGCTGGAGGGTCTATTGATGCTGGCTGTTGGAGGGTCTATTGGTGCTGGCTGCTGGAGGGCCTATTGATGCTGGCTGCTGGAGGGTCTATTGATGCTGGCTGCTGGAGGGTCTATTGATGCTGGATGATGGAGGGTCTATTGATGCTGGCTGCTGGAGGGTCTATTGATGCTGGCTGCTGGAGGGTCTATTGATGCTGGCTGCTGGAGGGTCTATTGATGCTGGCTGCTGGAGGGCCTATTGGTGCTGGCTGCTGGAGGGTCTATTGATGCTGGCTGCTGGAGGGCCTATTGGTGCTGGCTGCTGGAGGGTCTATTGGTGCTGGCTGCTGGAGGGCCTATTGATGCTGGCTGCTGGAGGGTTTATTGATGCTGACTGCTGGAGGGTCTATTGATGCTGGATGCTGGAGGGTCTATAGATGCTGGCTGCTGGAGGGCCTATTGGTGCTGGCTGCTGGAGGGCCTATTGGTGCTGGCTGCTGGAGGGTCCATTGGTGCTGGTTGCTGGAGGGTCTATTGATGTTGGGTGGAGGGTTTATTGTTGCTTGGGGGAAGGGGGGGTCTACTGTTGCGCGGGGGGGGGGGGGCAGTTGTTGGTCAGAGGATATATTGTTGCTGGCTGCAGGGGAAACATTTTACTATTTTTCTTGCTATCATTTACCAATGCCATACAAACTACTTGGTGGGATGGTGCTTAGAGTTGGGTAGGGGACAGAGACAAGGGAGGATTCGGAACGGGTACCTGCACCTATTCTCTGAGAAGAAGAGCCCTGTATATAAATTAAACATTTGGAAAGTGTTGTATTTATTTTTACATGATTTTTAAATGCAAGTGATGTAAGCACCTACATTTTGGCTTGCTATCAGACTCTTGCAATCTATTTTAGTACAAAATGCAGACTGAGAAAGGAAGAAGCAGCACAAGAAGGGTTGATTTACTAAAGGCAAAATTTTACTTTATAATGGTGAAATTTTACTTTATAGAGATTATTCAATAATGTGCAGGGAGAATATGTTTGTACATGATTGGATGATGGACGTCAGCAAAGATAAAGCCATAATGAGCTAGTATGCATCGCATACTAGCTCATTATGAAATACTTACCTTAGAAAGAAGCCCCCACAGTGCCACTCGATCACCGGTAACAGGGCTCACATGTTCAGCAGTCTTATTTCCGGGTTCGCACCATTCGGCCATCTGATTGTCTGGAGCCGTGATGATGTCACTCCCGCGCATGCCCGCGGGAGCCGCCGTTCACGGCAAAGGGCTCTGAAGGAACAGCACGGGCGGCCGTTCCTTCAGAGGGTATGCGCCGATGACATCATTGGCTGCATGCAATGTAAATATCTCCTAAACAGTGAAAGTTTAGAATAGAATGCATTAAGATAAAAAAATAAAAAAACTTCTGTTTTAGAACCACTTTAAAGTGGTTTTAAACCCTTGCATACAGTATCTCACAAAAGTGAGTACACCTCTCACATTTTTGTAAATATTTTATTATATCTTTTCATATGAACACACTGAAGAAATGACACTTTTTTACAATGTTAAGTAGTGAGTGTACAGCTTATATAACAGTGTCAATTTGCTGTTCCCTCAAAATAACTCAACACACAGCCATTAATGTCTAAACCTCTGGCAACAAAAGTGAGTACACCCCTAAGTGAAAATGTCCAAATTGGGCCAAAAGTGTCAATATTTTGTGTGGCCACCATTATTTTCCAGCACTGCCTTAACCCTCTTGGGCATGGAGTTCACCAGAGCTTCACAGGTTGCCACTGGAGTCCTCTTCCACTCCTACATGATGACATCATGGAGCTGGTGGATGTTAGAGACCTTGCGCTTCTCCTCCACCTTCCATTTGAGGATGCCCCACAGATGCTCAATAGGGTTTAGGTCCAGAGACATGCTTGGCCAGTCCATCACCTTTACCCTCAGCTTCTTTAGCAAGGCAGTGGTCATCTTGGAGATGTGTTTGGGGTCGTTATCATGTTGGAATACTGCCCGGCGGCCCTGTTTCTGAGGAGAGAGGATCATGCTTTGCTTCAGTATGTCACAGTACATGTTGGCTTTCAGGGTACCCTCAATGAACTGTAACTCCCCAGTGCCGGCAGCACTCATGCAGCTCGGGACCATGACACTCCCACCACCATGACTGATTGTAGGTAAGACACACTTGTCTTTGCACTCCTCACCTAATTGCCGCCACACACGCTTGACACCATCTGAACCATATACGTTTATCTTGGTCTCAGCAGACCACAGGGCATGGTTCCAGTAAAGCATGTTAGTCTGCTTGTCTTCAACAAACTGTGGGCTTTCTTGTGCATCATCTTTAGAAGGGGCTTCTTTCTGAGATGACAGCCATGCAGACCAATTTGATGCAGTGTGCGGTGTATGGACTGAGCACTGACAGGCTGACTCCCCACCCCTTCAACCTCTGCAGCAATGCATGGCAGCACTCATACATCTATTTTTCAAAAACAACCTCTGGGTATGACGCTGAGCATGTGCACTCAGCTTCTTTGGGTGACCATGGCGAGGCCTGTTCTGAGTGGAACCTGTCCTGTTAAACTGCTATATGGTCTTGACCACTGTGCTGCAGCTCAGTTTCAGGGTCTTGGCAATCTTCTTATAGCCTAGGCCATCTATATGTAGAGCAACAATTATTTTTTTCAGATCCTCAGAGAGTTATTTGCCGTGAGGTGCCATGTTGAACTTCCAGTGACCAGTATGAGAGAGTGAGAGCGATAACACCAAATTTAACACACCTGCTCCCCATTCACACCTGAGACCTTGTAACACTAACGAGTCACGTGACACAGTGGAAGGAAAATGGCTAATTGGGCCCAATTTGGACATTTTAACTTAGGGGTGAACTCACTTTTGTTGCCAGTGGTTTAGACGTTAATGGCTGTGTCTTGAGTTATTTTTAGGGGACAGCAAATTTACACTGTTATACAAGCTGTACACTCACTACTTTACATTGTAGCAAAGTGTCATTTCTTCAGAGTTGTCACATGAAAAGATATAATAAAATATTTACAAAAATGTGAGGGGTGCACTCACTTTTGTGAGATACTGTATACTCAGTAATGTGACTGGCCTCTGGTGATACACAGAGATAAAACAAATCCTTCTGTACAAGTTGTACCTGTTTTTCTGAAGCCTTCTCTTCTCTATATCCGGTCAAAGTCCAGAATTTATAAAGCTTGCCTGAACTGTCAGAAAACAAGGGGCAGAGAGCTGAAATTACACTCTGCAGATCTCAGTGAGGAGAGCTCTGAGAGCTGATTGGAGGGAAGGGACACATCCCCCTTCACACAGGAACAGAGCTGAGGCTGTCAATCACAGGCTGTGTGCTGGAGGTCACTCCCCATGTCAGCTTTTTTCTCTTGGTGTTAGTAAAACTTGTAAGAAGTGATTCATGCAGATATCAGAGGAACGAAGCAGCAGACAAAAATGACACTTAGCCCTCGTTCACATTGACTTCTGGTTTGCAATTGTGCAACTTCATCTGAAATCACACTATTTCATGTCAGTGCGATTTCAGGTGCAACTTGGAAGACAGCTGTGCGGCTTTATGCACAGATATCAATGCAAGTCGCACGTGAAATCGCCAAACATAGTGCAGGAACTACTTTTTCAAATCGGTGCTGCAACACGAAGTCTGCATTGCATCGATTTGAACAGTGTGATTGCCAGCAATAGGGTGCGACTTGTCTTGCACTTTGACCTGTCAAATCGCATGGCAAGTCGCTCCAATGTTAACAAGGGCTCGTGCTCTGGACTGAGAACACACTATAGAGGGATAATGCTTTATTCATATTTCATGTCTAAAGTATACAACCACTTTAAATCACGGGCAGTTGCCACATAAGGCATCCCAAAATATAAATATTTAGCATTTAACACATACACTTAAACTTGGTCATAGATGGATTGAGGTTTGACTGGTTCAGTGGGGACTGGCCGAATTTCGATCCATGCATGGCCATCCACCTTTGAAAGAAGTCAAAAGATAGATCGACTTCTGATGAGCAGGAATGTTGGATTTTTTTTTTTTTGATCAGCGGCTACAGTCAATCGACTTCAGCTGCTCATCAGTGCATTCTGACAATGGGGAGTCCCCGTCTCTATCAACTTCACTTGTGGCTGAACGAAAAAAAAAAAATGAATAACCTATGGCCAGGCTTTTTGAACAAATAACACATGTAACAATAACAAGAGACATTTATTTCTGTTATTTTGGAATAACTAATCAGCTTTACCACAACCTACACTCTGGATGCAGAGTGTGGAGACAAACTATGTTTAAACATTGCACATCAAGACCTGGAAGAAGAGCGAACAACTTGTTCTAATAATATATTTCTGCAAAATAATTCCTACAAGCAAAAAGAGCCTAACTTTAACATATACTGTATGGTAAGCACCTAATACTGTCAATTATTTATTTATTTCTTTATCGTAAAACACATTTTATAGCTGGGCTATCACAGTTTGCATTCTCAAATTTTCCTCGTCTCTCCCATAGTCCTACTCTCGGGGAAGAAAGATGACCTTGTAGTTTGGTGGGATGTTTTCTAAACCAGTCTCTGTTGGAGTGATGTCAAGATTGTTGGGGTCCAAGGCAGACTTAAGTGTGAATTTTTGTAGAAGGGTGGTGAAGAAGAGGAAAAGCTCCATGCGTACCAAGCTTTCTCCAATGCATAATCTCTTTCCTGAAGCAATGACAATTTACATATTAAAGTACATGAAAAAAGAGCAGAAATTCCAAATGTACATGCTAAAGAAAATGTAAGAGAACTTGGGGCATTCAGTATTCAGTATTACGCCTGAATTATTGGAGTTTTCAATAAAGAACTATTTTATTCTGCACTCTGTAGATTGAAGACTCAGTACAGTACATTTAGGTACTCAGTACATTTAGGTATTTTGGGCATTTAGAAAAGTTTTTTTTTTTAAACTAACTCAGTGATTAGTCGGGGGTGGGGGGTGGAAAGAGTGGTCCCCGATGCCTTGGCCCTTCCCTCTGAGCCAGGGGCCCTGCCCTTCAAAAAACAGGAACTTCCCACTGATCCTGATGCCCTTTACTCTAGTCATGGGGCCGTTTATTATGGTCTCCCAACGAGACCCTTTCACATGATCTGCAGCAGACCCCTTCCTACTGTTTTGGGTCACCCCCACAGTGGCGGAACACTAGGACTTAATTTATATAATTTTTTAATTTAATCATTTTTTTTTTATAATTTTTTACAATTTTTAGGAGCTCTGTTGGGGGGCTTTGGTAAAATATCAGGAGGAACAGCGTGCTTTGAGAGAGGACTTATTACAGCCGCTACACTGCATGTGTTGTCTGAGACCTGATCTACCTGTCAGCTGTCTGATTGACAGGTAGATCGCCACTGAACCACTTGGAACTTCTTGTGGAACCGCGGTTGAGAAACACTGGTCTAAACAGACCTCTGATATTTTACCCTTGAGACAGAGAAATCAAATTGAGGATGCAGCCCTCAATCTCCATCTCTGCAGTTTCAGCTGCACATAATAAATGGACAGGAATATCTCTGTGCAGAGCTTCCTGTTCATTCACAAACTGAAGCATAGTAAACAACATTAAGTAAAAGAAGGGGATTGTAAATTGCATATTTACTGGCCTCATTCTGCACTCTCCATCCGGACACATTACCCCTAGCAGCTGGTGGGAGACTAGAGGTGGGAGACTAGAGGGGGGGGAAGCCGGGAGTGCTTAAGTGGGAGGGGGGGACCAGGGGAGTATACAGGGGTCCAGGGGCAGCAGGAGACAAGTAACCTGGATAGGAAGAGCAGCAGGGGTGGCATAATGCCCTCCGTTTTCCTGCAGAAGCAAGAAGTGGAGAAGCAGGCTTTCAACGGCTGCAGGAGGAAAATGGCGGGCACTGTTCCTCTATATGGCACCCCTCCTATCAAGGTGAACAAGGGAGCCACCCTGGAGCATAGGGCCGAGTCACAATTGCCACCACTCTGCCCCCTATAGTAACACCCCTGGCTTATCCTCCCCCCCCTTACTTAGAAGCATGTTTATAATACCACGCCAAGGAAGGTTATCTCCAAGCCAAACCCTAAAAGTAATGCTCTTCATAAATCGTAGGGGTCCTTTTTTAAAGCAGAAAATGTGACTTTCACAAACATCCTTTGGTGGAGAACCATTCAGGTCCATGTTTTAAATGGAAGTAATTGATTTTCCACCAGTGAATGTTTGTAAAAGGGACATTTTCTGCTTAATAAATACACCGAGTATAGAAAAATAGTAAAACAAATCATGCATACCTGCAGCAAATGGCATGAAACCATTATTTTTCTTAAATTTCCCATTCTCATCCAAAAAGTGATTGACATTAAATTTTCCGGGAGTTTCAAACTGTGATGGGTCATGCAAAACAGTGGTCAGCACCGGTAGAATGTCTGTACCCTGTAAAAGAGATCTGAGTTAATGTGTGCCAGGCTAGATAAAGTGAGTGGACCTTGTGAGGGATAAGCTTCATTCACAAAAACAAAAGCTCATGCATACAACCTGCATAGTGCACACACATTGATAAGCTTGCATAGAAAGCAAGAGCATGCATCATTGTTTCTCTTTTCAACCGCCAATACCTCAGGCTCAAATCTGTATGTACTGCATGTCTCCCTTTGAATTCAGTGGCCAGAGCCGTGTAGAGGAAGAAGTGGGAAGCAGAGAATGAAAAGGAGTCAAGCATGGCACCATCACAATGCCGATTCTTTCTACTGGCTGTGGCCCATTTAATGGGCTTGTCCAGAGGGAAATCACCCATCTGGCAACTTAAGCCATAATTCCATGAAGCAAGCAAAGAACAGAGGTAGCATAAGCCCTACTAGGCTCCAACAACACAAATACATCCTAAAATGTTCAGATACTGTGACCCAGAGCTGTCTGGATCTCAAAGCAGCAGTTCAGTAGAATGTAGTATTGGTATTTAGAATACGGAATATAGCCAATTGGCTGGTGTATCTAAGGTGAGCTCTAGAGCAGTGGTCTCCAAACTGTGGCCCAATCTTCGCCCTTATCTGGCCCTTGGGGCACCATTCCACCAACTGACACCAATGATGGGGTACTTTTCCCTTTGCTGACCCCATCAATGGGACTGTATTCTTCCATTTGATACCAACGATGGGGCACTAGTCCTCCCAATAAAACCAATGATGGGGCACTGATGCCATGGTATTTTCTACTCCTACTGGACACAGTCCGACCCCCCTAAAGCCTGAAGGACAGTAAACTGGCGCTTTGCTTAGAAAGTTTGGAGATCCCCAATCTAGAGAGTGACTACATTTAGGATCTTAATGTAGATTGTACCTTTGTTTTTCAAAATGTCAGGTTCAACCAGAAAGAATGAGGTAACTTATTAGGGCATGCTCAGTAAAGAAAGGCATTATTAAACCCAAAAGCAAACCTTTATTATATTGCAGCTTACCAATTCCTATGTGGCGCCTCCATAGGCTGTAGTGTTAAATCTAGTTTTTGGCCTCCTGTAGCCAGGGAAAGCAATAAACGCCTAATAGTGTCTGTTCTGGGTTCTGATGGTGCAGGCTCAGTTACTATTCCCTGCATCCCACTAAGTTATAGGATATAGTGGGTGGAAGTACTTAGACCCTGGCTTGCATATTAGGGTCTCTTCAGCCAATCCCTGGTCATTGGAGGAAGTGACCAGCAGGGGGCTGAGAAGGGTATAAATAAGCTGGGGCCCAGAACAGAGATCTCTTGTTCCTGGGGGAGTAAGCTGTGGCCCTGGCGGACTACTTGCAGCTTTTGCTTTGGCTGGGGGATCGTTGGCTTAGCCTCCTGAATATTTGCAGAAAGCTCATCTAAGGATCCAGGACAAAGGCAAACCAAGTACAGAAACTGACTGAAACTGCAGATGACAACACAGTATTTGGGACACAGTGAGTAGTATCCTCTTGGACATAGAGACTCTCTTTAGCTTCATTTGGGAGAGCTTTTTCTTAGGACATCTCGGACTATACTTCCGTTGAGGAGTGCCTGTTTAGTACCAGTTTACCTTCACTTTAACCACTTGTCGACCGCTTACTATATATATATATATATATATATATATATATATATATATATATATATACGGTGGCAGAGTGGCTCGTACTGGCAAAACAACGTATGGATATATTGCTCGCCTGTTGGCAGCTAGGGGGCTAAGGCGCGCCGTCGGCAGCGTGCTCCCGCCCCCGATCGTCAGTGGGGAAGTTGATGCGTGTGTCAGGCGGCTCCAATGCCGCCTGACACCCGCGATCGCCCCCCGCTGAGAGAGAAGGATGGTCGGCTGTTCTTCTCCCTGGAATGGCCATAGAGCCCATGTGATCCTTCTATATAGGATCACTTGTCTCTATGGTCATTTCAGAAGCCACGCCCCCCCCCCCACAGTTAAAATCACTCCCCTAGGTTCACATTTAACCCCTTGATCACCCACAGGGTTATCCCCTTCCCTGCCAGTGTCATTATTACAGTAATAGTGCATATTTTTAGCACTATTCACTGTAGCAATGTCACTGATACCCCCAAAAGTGTCAAAAATGTCAGTTGGGGATCCAATCTGTCTGCTGGAATGTTGCAGTCCCGCAAAAAAAATCGCAGATCGCCGCCATTACTAGTAAAAATAAACAAAAAAACAATAAAAATGACATAAATCTTTCCCGTAGTTAGTAGACGTGATAAATTTTGCGCAAACCAATCAAAATACGCTTATTGCAATTATTTTTTTACCAAAAATATGTAGCAGAAAGCAAATTGGCGTAAAATGTTAAAAAAAATTTGATTTTTACATTTATTTTTTGAGAATGTCATATAGCAGAATGTGAAAAATATTGTTTTTTTTTTCAGAATTGTTGCTCTTTTTTTGTTTATAGCGCAAAAAATAAAAATCGCACAGGTGATCAAATACCACCAAAAGAAAGCTCTATTTGTGGGAAAAAAGGACATAAATTTTATTTGGGTACAGCCTCGCACGACCGCGCAATTGCGTGTCTGGTGGACACAGCTGGTGAAAGATTGCGCCAAAGCGCGCCCACAGGTCAGTGTGTGAGGCATGTTCTGGGAGCACATCATATGACGTCCAGCTGGAACGACAAAAGTGGCTAATACCGCCCTGCAATTTTTTATTTTAATGGGGCCCCCAGGAGGTTAATGCCATAATGTGCTAGTATGCACCCTATATTAGCACTTTATGGCAGATTTACCTGTCAAGTCAGCCCTACAGTGCTGCACAGTCATCACACCAGTTGGTGCTGGGTGCATCCATTTTCACCTGGTCTTCTTTCCAGGCTCCCTCTGCATACACATGGGAGTCACTTCATCACGGCATAGAGGGGGTGCTGGAAATGTGGTCTGAGCTGCACATGTACGGCTCAGTCAGATTACATTACTGCTGATAGGCCAGGAGAGGCATTTATGATAGAGATTTATAAAAAAAAAAACGTGTTTGTATGTGGTTTTTCAATTTTTAAGGTGTCATAGCCTATAACAATCGAAATGAAACTCTCATAGATCCAGTTTTAGTAAACTAAAATGCATTCGCATCATTTTGAACATTATCACTAACCTTCGTCCTGTCTATTTGAGTTTCACACAGATTAGTATTAAACAAATGTACCATGGCCTTGACCATCTGTGGCTCAGTGATAAGTTGTGAATGAACTGCCTTGCTTTGCTACTGGCTAACCATTATGTCAATTCAACATTGAAATTACTGATTAAAGTACAATAATCTATCAACCAAACAGCGCTCATCTGTCATTGATCTGGCATCATGAAAACAAAAATGTAATTATTTGAATGGATTATTGCAATAATAGAATAGCTGTCACATACAATAATCCTAAGAGCTTCTACCTTGGGGAGGTGATATCCACGGAGGGTCACATTGTCCACGGCTGATCTAATACATCCCAAAGGTAATACATCACTAAGTCTTTGAACCTCATGTATAATAGCATTCATGTACGGCATCTGGTTCCTATCTTCCACCCTTGGGTCCCTTGTTCGACCAATGACCTGATCAATCTCCTCATGAAGTTTATCTACGGTTAACAGGAAAATATTCGGAATTATGATGATGGATGACTGAAATCCCAGATTTCCCCAAGCTAAGACACACTGAGGATAAGCATAAGATGCACTCTGGGAGGAAGAGCTAAAATTAAGCGATCCCCAGTAATAGTGATGTCCTGTAAATACTTTTACTGTTGGATATTTATATAGATGGCAAAGATTACCTTGTATCTCTGGATACTTTATAAAGTACAAAACTCCAAAACTCGTTGTAACTGATGTGGTCTCTGCTCCTCCCAGGAACATGTCAAACGCTGTGGCCAGCAAGTGCTTGTAATGAAAACACGTATCGGAATCCACTTTTTCCTATGGTTAAAACCAGACGTACAGATTGTGAATATTAAAAAGGCTTGAATATAAAATCAGCACAAATAGAGTGGAACACTGATCTGGCATCAGAAAAGGAGACAGAGTTTTGGAATAATTTCTTTCAACTATCCTTTAAAGAAGAAGTAAACAGGCTGAAAAAAAATGTGAAAAGACAAAGGCATAATGAGTTAGTATGCATCGCATACTAGCTCATTATGAAGTACTTACCTAAAAACGAAGCCCCCGCAGTGCCGACAGGATGGCCGAAATGTTCGGTCGTCCTGCTTCCTGGATCGCGTCCTCCAGCCATCTGATTGGCATGCGCGCGGGAGCCGCCGTTCTTGACACTGGCCTCTGAAGGAACAGGACGGGTGGCCGCTCCTTCAGAGCACATGCGCCGATGACGTCATCGGCTGCATTCACTGTAAAAATCTCCTAAACAGTGCAAGTTTAGGAGATATTTATAGCACCTATAGGTAAGCTTTAATATAGGCTTACCTATAGGTAAATGTCAACAAAGTGGGTTTACAACCACTTTAAGGGCATTTTAAATGTAATCGTGATTGAAGTGAACGTAAAAGTCCTCACCAGATGGTATCTGGTCCTATATTGCCTCTCGAAACTCTGAACTCCTCAACCCTTTGTTTCAGGAGATGTCATCTTCAAAGCACTATGCTCTAGAATTAAGGGATTCTGGAATAGAGTCTTTGCCTTACTGGGAATGGTTACTGGAGTGAGTCTCAGTACCACAGTCCTCATGGTTTGCTCTTTTGAAGGAGCCACGTGCAACTCAAAGATTAATATTTTTTATTCTCTTATTTACTAAATTAACTTTAGCCTGATTGTGGAAAAAGGCTTCAGTTTCCATAACTCTGATGAGGCAGAAAATATCTTTATTTATAACCCACAGAAAACTAGCCAACATCCCCCTTCTTTTTTCTGACTCTCTATTACTTCTGTCTCTTTTCTTCCTTATTTTAGATTGTATATAATTTGTTAATTGTGACACTGCAGATGCAAACTTTGTAGTGACAACTACAATGCCTTATATGAAGGAAGTGGGATTCTGGAGACCCGCTTTTATATTCATTTCCTGAGCCACTTTAGCTATCAATAATGTTTTAACTATTGTCACACTGAAATTAATCCTGCTTGTCACAATCATTTTTGTACTGGATTTCTTTACTGGATTGTATTCCTAAATCCTTAAAAAATATATATTGAGATATTATTAAATAATATTGAAAGTTAAATCAACACAAATAGAACAAATTACAAAAGTGATAAGTGTGCCAAAACAAAGGGCACATCAATTTTTAAGCTTGCACCGTACAAATGTTTTTTTTTATTTTTTTTATTTTTATTTTATAGAGGTTTAGTGTTTGAAGAAGAATTCCAGGTATGGATGATTTTATATAGGTAAATTGGTCCAGCTTGGATTAATGTATCTATCTACAGGTGCATCTCATAAAATTAGAATATCATCAAAAAGTTTATTTATTTCAGTAATTCAATTCAAAAAATGAAACTCATATATTCTATATAGATTTGTTACACACAGAGTGATATATTTCAAGCATTTATTTATTTTAATTTTGATGATTATAGCTTACAGCTAGTGAAAGCCCTAAATTCAGTATCTCAAAATTAGAATATTCTGAAAAAGTTCAATATTGTAGACCAGCCTTTCTCAATCTTTTCAACACAGAGAAACCCTTGAAATAAATTTCTGGTCTCGGGGAATCCCTGCTAACAATTACAATTCTACAACTCATGACAATTTGCGTGACAGTCAATGGGAAGAATGCTCCTTACTCTTGTCATCATTGGGAAGAATTACCCCCTTACAGATAGCTAAAAGAAACAATGGTGTCATTGGGAACTTATCTGAGAGGCAGAAATTTCCCATTTCCCAAGGAACCCCTAGCAACCTCAGTAGGAACCCTAGTGTTCCACGGAACCCTGGTTGAGAAACCCTGTTGTAGACTGATGTTGTCAGAACACCTGTAAAAGTTTCCTGAGCCTATAAATTGTCTCTCAGTCTGGTTCAGTAGGTTACACAATCATGGGGAAGACCAATAATAAAAAAAAAAATCTTAATATAGAAACATTGGCTTAATGAAAACTATCTCTATGTACAGTATAGTATGCACTCAATACTTGGTCGGGGCTCCTTTTGCATGAATTACTGCATCAATGCGGCGTGGCATGGAGGCGATTATCCTGTGGCACTGCTGAGGTATTATGGAAGTCCAGGTTTCTTTGATGGCGGCCTTCAGCTTGTCTACATTGTTGGGTCTGGTGTCTCTCATCTTCCTCTTGTCAATAACCCACAGATTCTCTATGGGGTTTAGGTCAGACGAGTTTGCTGGCCAATCAAGCACAGTGATACCATAATAATTAAACCAAGTATTGATACTTTTGACAGTGTGGGTAGGTGCCAAGTCATCACGGACTGTGGAAAATTTTGCATTTAATTTAGAAATCAAGGTCCCAGAATATGAAGGAAAAGTGGAGAGGCACAGAATCCAAGCTGTATGAGGTCCAGTGTGAAGTTTCCACAGTCAGTGATAATTTGGGGAGTCATGTCATCTGCTGGTGTTGGTCCACTGTGTTTTATCAAGTCCAAAGTAAGCGCAGACCTCTAGCAAGAAATTCATGCTTCACTCTGCTAACCAGCTTTATGTAGATGCTGATTTCATTTTCCAGCAGAACTTGGCACCTGCCCACATGGCCAAAAGTACCAATACCTGGTTTAACGATCATGGTATCACTGTGCTTGATCGTCCAGCAATCTCGCCAGACCTAAAACCCATAGGGAATCTGTGGGGTATTGTCAAGAGGAAGATGAGAGACAACAGACCCAACAATGCAGATGAGCTGAAAGCCGCTATCAAAGAAACCTGGGCTTTTATAACACCTCAGCAGTGCCACAGGCTGATCACCTCCATGCCACGTCGCATTGATGCAGTAATTCATACAAAAGGAGCCCTGACCCAAGTACTGAGTGCATACTATACTGTACATTGACATACTTTTCAATAAGTCAACATTTCTGTATTTAAAATCCTTTTTTTTTTTTAATTGGCCCTCTGAAATATTCCAATTTTCTGAGATACTGATTTTGGGTTTTTACTAGTGGTAAGCCATTATCATCAAAATTAAAAGAAAGAAATGCTTGAAATGTATCACTGTGTGTAACACATCTATATAAAATATGAGTTTCACTTTTTTAATTGAATTACTGAAATAAATTTACTTTTAGATGATATTCTAATTCTATGAGATGCACCTGTATATACTATATATATAGCCCTCTCTTCAGTGGAGATATCTGAAGTAGTCACCACTACTCCAGTGGTCTTCATTAGATGCTGGGTTCTGAGCCAAGCAACTTCCCTGCTGCACTGTGAACACAGGGGGTCGACTGTTTAGCATGGATGGCATTCTAAGATCACTTTACATCAGGGATCCTCAAACTACGGCCCTCCAGCTGTTGCGGGACTACACATCCCATGAGGCATTGTAAAACTCTGACATTCACAGACATGACCAGGCATGATGGGAATTGTAGTTCCCGAACAACTGGAGGGCCATAGTTTGAAGACCCCTGCTTTACATGTTCTCATTGAATGAGTGGAAGAGGCAGGGCAGTAAAGTCACTCTCTTCACCTTGTCCAATCCATTAAGAAAATGCAAAGCCTTCTCTGAATGGTGCCTGTGTTGACTTTCTGTGTTCATAATGTAGCAGGGAAGCCACGCAGGCATGGTCAAGGTGTCCCCTGATTTAATTTTGAAAACTGGGTCATTTTACAGTACAGCAGACTTGCACTTTACTGCTCATCGTCACAAGTCTACTAATCGGCTGACCTTTTCCAGAAATTGCACTCAATTAATGTTGGGGGTGACACCGTATTTGCTTTGAGCTACTGAGTGCTCCCTCTAAAGGCTAATCTGCAAATCTCTAAATGTAATACAATCACAAAATCATGAAGTGCAAGCATAGTAAATGCGACCAGAACACTAAAAAAATTACTTACAACAACCACCCATTGTAGTAAATGTGAGATTCAGCAACACATACAGAATTGCTTTACAATGAAGGTAGAATACGAATTTAATGATATTTGAGCTAACCTTGCTTAAGACAAGCTAAAAAGTAGTCCAGAAATAATTGGCAAAATTAGACCCAGAAATCCAAATGATGAGCCTACTTTGGTTCTGGTCAAATATTTGGTGATTACAGAAAGGTATGATCTTTCCTTCGCTATGGGTTCAAAGTAAACACATTGTTTGGAATACCAACTTAATAAAATTGTTTGTTTACCTGCTCCATCCTGATGAGGAAACAGTCAATGTAATCTCGGGGGCAGGCTCGATCCAGAGTGTCTTTATGGTTCTTGATGCTCTCCCTCACCATTTCTTCTAGATCTTTTAAAAGTGGAAAGATTCTTTGGTGTGGTCCAGGTATATATTTCATGATACTGGGGTACATGTCATACAACTGTGGAATACAGAACAGAAAAATATTACAGCAAGCAAGCAAGATAATGGTTCAAGAAAGGGGCTAACATGGGGATCACGCTCTATTTATTTGTCTATAGTTTAGACATATTCTACACTAAAGACTAGTCTTTCTTAATCCTTTAACATGGAGGAATCCTTGAAGTAACTTTCTGGTCTCAGGGAACTTCTGCTATAAATTATTACATCTCACTTTACATTAGTGTGATGGTCAGTAGGAAGAATGCTCCTTACATCATTGGTATCAATAGATGCAGAATGTATTCCTAGCTCAAGGAACCGCTAGCACCCTCTTGAGGAACCCTAGGGGCCTACAGAAAGGCTGCTATAAACAAATCAAATAATGAACTTTGAATATTGTGTTACATGAGTTTTGTCCACTTAAAGGCATATTTTTATTTTTGGTTGATGCTTGAATGTTAGATTGTTTTTAATGAATCTTAGGGACCTGAGCATTCAGATGTGCATATGTCTAGTAGCATGTACAAGCAGGTCCTACTTTTATGTAATTTTATATATATTTATATATACTGTATAACAGAAGTTGTGGAAAGACCCAGGAACACCCATAATCTTACAGTCAAAGTCTCAAAAAGATGTAATAATTCAGTGGGTAGCTCTGCTTTCCTGACCAAATCTGTCAAACTTTTAGGTGATTTGTTTTTTCAGTTGCTGGTTAAATTGAAAGGAGAATTTACATTTTTGGGTGAACATTAATATATCGACCACATATTACCCTCTTTTACTGAATTCGCGCAATTTTACCATGGCTGCTTGAAAAAAGGCTGACACGACTTTCAGAGAAAATTCTATTGGTAAGAGCAATGCCTGGTACACACAATAGGATTATAGTCTCATATCGAAAATAAAAGATTAGGGATGGG
Organism: Pelophylax lessonae; assembly: GCF_965119305.1. Taxonomy (NCBI): domain Eukaryota; kingdom Metazoa; phylum Chordata; class Amphibia; order Anura; family Ranidae; genus Pelophylax; species Pelophylax lessonae. The sequence continues at coordinate 65,721,928 of NC_138774.1, forward strand.
CCCAATGACTCCCTGTTCTGTTCGCATTTTTTTTTTCGGTCAAAAACTTTTGAACATCCCGAAAGTTCGGAATCATTTAACAAACCCTGTTGAAGTCTATAGGATACGCACTGGAAAAATCAAAAGTGCCCATTTTGAAGGCTTATATGCAAGTAATTGGACATACAATGGTTATGGGGGTCCGGGTACTGCCCTGAGGGACATGTATCAATGAAAAAAAAGTTTGTAAAAAACATAATTTTTAAATGAGCAGTGATTTTACTGATGCTTAAAGTGAAAGCATCAAAATGAGAACTAACAATAAAAATGAAAAATTCCTTTCAATATAGTGCCCTAGTCTACCTTTAAATTGGCACATCTGTACTGTGTATAGGAGCTGCAGAAATAATTGCATTTATAAAGCCAGAAAAATTACATTACACTGTAACCCCTATAGAGGTACTCTTAATGAAAGCAAGAATTGGCCTTGCTGTCAAAAATTGAAATGATATGCACCTGTCAAACATGTGCGGAAAAAGTGGTCTTTGGGTGTTAATTGTGCCCATGAAACCTACACCAAAAAAATTTCTTTCAGATGAAATCAACACCCAAAACAATAAGCAGTCTAGAAGTCTTGCAGATATTCCACATCCCAAAAACACTTAATCAGTGACATCGGCATCAGGGGCTTCAAAGCTGCTGGTAATCCAGGACTGATTAATTTTGATAAATGTCATACAATTCACAGTCTGTGGGCAGACTATTATCAGTAACAAAATCTCCAGCAGCACTGAATGCACGTTCGAAAAGCACGCTGGATGCAGGGCAGCCCAGCAAGTTCTGGCCAGTGGTTTATTCTCATGACCCAGTAACCCAGTGGATCATACACTGGAAATCTCTCCATGTCTGTTTTCGCCCATAGATAATCATCCACCATTCGATGCACATGCTGCCGATGGGATGTGGAAGCTGAGAGCCCTGGGTGGCGAGGACTGAAAAAAAATTGTGAAATGCATCACTTAGGCGGCCCCCTTCTCCACCGCTCCTTTCTTGACCAACAGAAGCCCTAAAACTATGTTTTCCACTACACTGTAACCTACCAGAGTCGGGAAAGGCAGTGTCCTCAAGAGCTTTCATCTTCTGCCCCCTCTGTGGGGACGGGGTAAGTTCTGAGACTTTCCCCTTGTAACAGTGGTCAAGGAGGGTTGCCAACCAATAGTGATCCTTCCCCTTGATGCCACATATTCTTGGGTCCTTTCGCAGGCTTTGAAGCATTAGGGAGCCCATGCACCACAAGTTTACAGAGGCATGATCTTCCAACCCTGGGTACCTCTTTAGGAAACACTGCACCTCCAAAATGAGGACATGTGCCAGGCATGGCACATGTGTCAACTTTCCCTGTCTAAGGGCGGACAGGACGTTTGTGCCATGTCGCATTTGTTGCATACCACCATTCCTGGCTCCAGCTGGCATGGCGTGAACCCCCTCTGGGCCTGCCGGTGCAGAGCTGCAAGAATCTCTGCTCCAGTGTGGTTCCTGTCACCTAGACACACCAACTGAAGCACTGCATGGCACCTTTTAGCCTGGCTCATTGAATAGCCCCTTGAGCACTTAGGGGTACTTGTGGTTTGTAGGACAATTCAGCAGAGGAGGGCATGGAGAAGGAGGGAGTAGAGCTGACAAATTTCGCATTATCACCACTAGCTGTATGGAGACATGGTGGCACAAAAAGCTGCAGCATTCAGCCCTGTCCTGCATCCTTCTGACATGCAAGCAGAGTTACCCAGCGTGCTGTGAATTAAATATAGAATCCCTGACAATGCTTGCTGGACCACGTGTCAGCAGTAACATGGATTTTGCAGCTGACTGCCTTGCCCAACAATGCCACGATATTGCCTTCCACGTGATGTTTCAGAGCTGGAACGGCCTTGCGTGAAAAGAAATACAGACTGGGAATCTGCCATTGCGGTACAGCACATTCTGCAAAATCACGGAAGGGGGCAGAATCCACCAGAAGGAAAAGCAGAAGTTGTAAAGCTAGCAACTTTGACAAGCTTGCATTTAGACACTGCGCATGTGGGCGGCAGTGACTGTAACAGATGGGGCAGAGAAATTTGCCAGCTATAGTCTACAGCTGGTGGTGTTCTACTGGCAGATGTGCTGCAAGGAGCTGGGACACCCTTCACTATGCCATCATCCCTGTCAGTGGAGGCTGCTAAGAGTTCATGAGGTATAGCCAGGGTAGACTGAGATGAGTAAGGAGGAACAGAATTGCATCCCTTCTGTGTGGCTTTCAGGTGCTCTTGCCAATGGGCTGAGTGGTGGGAGGTTAAATTCCTGGTCAAGCATGTGGTACCCAAATGGCTTTTTGCTACGCTTGATATGCTTGAGACAAAGTTTGCAAATTGAAACAGTACAATCGGCTGTACATGTGCTAAAAAAGGCCCAGACAGCTAAGTTATGGTAAGGGTGGATGGGAGATAACAGCTCCACAATGTGATGGAATAGGGTGGCTGCTCTCTACTCATCTATGATGGCTGCCTCATTGTGGTTGTGGCTCACCCTCACTTTCCTCCTCTTCTCTATCCGGTACCCAAGTCACGTCAGTGACCTCATCATCATCATATCCTTTATCCTCATTACCACTGGAGACAACTTGGCAATATGCTGCTGCTGGGGGAACATGACTGCTAATGTTCCTACCTTCCTGAACCTCAGAACCAACATCTGAATCAAGTAATGGCTGTGCATCGTCAAGGAGGGAGGCGCTGACGCTGTGCCCATCCCTATAAAAGAGGTTACCAATGAAAATTTTCACACAACAGAATAAAAATTCTGAAGTGATGTAATGTGTTGTATTGTATTTTCAGATGACAACTGTACTGATTAAACTAAAATATTCTGATCTGGTATCGTAGAAGAAAAAATTCCATGCTTGACCCACAGGATTATTTTGCATTTGGCTGGCTGTTGATGTGGTCAGTTACTTATTTAATATACTGATGATACACCCAGGACAATGTTACTTAAATGCTCACGTTTTCCTAAGGAAAAGCAATTTAGAAGAAAAATCATCCTGTCTATGGCAAACCTTACCACCTTACCCTTTTAAAGCTATACTAGAATAGCTTTGGTTCAGATTTATTTCATGATCATTGTAGGGAAGCTGAAAGGACAGCACAGCAGCGGCTGCTTGATTTGAGGTTACCTTTGTCTGACTGAAACATCAAATGAAGACAAACAATAAGGATCTGTGTATAAAGATTAGCTTGAGCTACTGAGGTATGTAATCAAGCTTTTTACCATACCTACCAACTCAAAAGTAAAATGTATTATTCAGATGCAATATTGTATATTTGTTTGCCAAGACCTGCTATTTTTATAGTCCTAATAATAATTAAAAAAATAAAGAAATGCTGTACAAAGCCGTTACACTTTCCTTTGTTCAAACACATAGAGGAACATACAGTAGTTACCCAGATAGCAAGTAATTGTGCTGCAAGTTTGAAAATGACTTGCTAAGCTATTGCTAGACTTGCCAGGCTTCACAAGTTCATTGCACAATTGTAGCAAGTCTGCATTGCATGACTCCAGATCAACAAGTCTTTGCAAGCGTTCTGCAAGTTCTGGTTCAGTTATGTTGTGCAATAGTCATCCCACCACAGGGGGTCACTGTGGCTGACTTTTTATGCTGTAGACTTGCAGAGCTCTTTTTGTAGACTAACCACTGCAACTTTGCTCTTCCTAGAGACTTGCCACAAAAATTTGCTACAAATTGGAAAAGTGTCAACTAGAACTTGGGCTTTAAGTGCTCTGCACGTGTACGACTTGCCAGTGAACATGTGCAGAAAGTTAACAGACTTCCAACTCAACACTGCCACAAACCTGTGGCAAGTTATCCTTGCTGTCTGGGTATATGAAGGTTACTATGGAATTAAAAGGAAAGCTGAGTCTGAGATAAAGATGTAGTTATAAAAAGAGGCTTCCAGTGAAAATTCTATGCACCTAGCCTGAGTGATGAAGTGCCCTTCTAGGGAGTGTCAGGAACAGGCCAAGGTCACAGGGAGTGGGCAGAATGATGTGAGTACTAAGGAGTACTTGGAACACTAGAGGGTAGTTGAAGCTGAGGACATTGCGTGTGCGTGCAGGTGGTGAATACAGCTTTGGCAAATCATTAATTTTTTCGGGGAAAGGGGAAAAACTTTTAAAATCTAAAATGAGGGATAAAGTCAATGAGATTAATAGGACAGAAATATTACAGGGAAATTAACAGCAGGTTTCAAACCAGCTACTGTGAAGAGTATTATAAACGATAGGGTATAGTTTGAGAATTCATAACATTCGCTGTTTGGGTATTTAACCAAATGCTGAGCATTTAGAGTCTCCAGAGGGAATAAACATGACAGCTTACTGCTGTCAATGGTTGCTAAGAAAGCAGGGGTGCCTGCATCCTTAGCAACTACTGGCATCACCTGTCCCATTCACTTACAAGGCTGGTAACCCCTGACCATGTAAACAAAAGGGGCGGGGGTGGGGGGAAGGGGTGCCAACATTTCCTAAATATGGCCATCTGGCCGTATTTGGGAAATAACATTGGTCAAATATGGCCATGGCGATATTTGGGCAATTATATGCTCATTATCCCTGCCCCTTCCCCTTTAATGCGGATGACAGCTTGAGGAGCTGTTGTTCGGTGGATGACCATTGTGGCATTAGGATCTTCGGGTTTTTTCTTTCAGCAGGCATCAAGCATTGTGGTTTTTGTGGATCTACATTTCTGGACAACATGATAGATGATGGATTTAATAGTGGAACATTTTTTTTTACGTTGTCTTTATTTACTTTTTACTTTGTTTTGTGAATAACGGGGGTGTGGGGGTAGTATCTGGGCCATTTTAAAGGGCCAGTTGGCGAGTGGTCATCGGGATCAGATCACTATTGGAATTTGTTTTCTTCTAGTGACTTGTTAGGTGTCAGTTATTGTGATTGATTTTTTTTTTTTTAATTGAAGGACTTATTAAAAACTGTGTGTAAATGTATTTACATTTTACATTTTTATGGGTAGGGATACTATGTCTCCTTTACCCAGTCGCATAGGGGGGCATTATATAGGGGCCCCCCATTTTAAATAGTGGCTTCCAGGTTCCAATAAGCCCCTGGCCTGCAGACCCCCACAACCACTGGTCCAAGGTTTTGGGGAAGAGGACCTTGTCCTTATCAACATGCGGACCATTTTCTTTGTCAGGGGGTCTTCCCTGGCAATGTATCTCCCAATTTTAATAGCCATGTGGACTGGTATGGTTCAGGAGGGGAGCACACGTGCTAGGATTATGATATGGTATGGATGCAGGGAACCCCTGGCACCTCTGTTTGCAAAAATGTTAGTTTTGCTGCGGTAGGTTTTATACATCATACAGGTGTGCCACTTCACAGGCAGGGTCAGGGCATCCCCTGGGCATTGTATTTAATGGAGTTTTTAAGTTTTAATGCTTAACTTTAAGCAAATCTGTTTCTCCCGCCAAATGGAATTTAAATAAATGTGCTTTGGTTTGGTACATGTGAATCAAGTCAGTGCCCAGCACCCAATGCCATTTGTTTGACAATCCATAGCCTATTTGCCTAGAAAATTGCCATTTCTGTTTTTTTTTCTTAAAAGAGTTGTAAAGGCAGAAGGTTTTTTAATCCTAATGCATTCTATGCATTAAGATAAAAAGCCTTCTGTGTGCAGCAGACTCCCCAGCCCCCTAATACTTACCTGAGCCATATCTCTGTCCAGTGATGTCCATGAGTTCCTTGGCCGTTCGGGACTCTCCCTCCTGATTGGCTGAGGCACAGCAGAGGCGCAATTGGCTCCCGTGGCTGTCAATCAAATTCAGTTATCTATTTAGGAGAGAGAGTGGGTGGGGCCGAACAACAGCTCTGTGTCTTAATGGACACATGGAGCTGCAGCTCGGCTCGGGTGCCCCCATAGCAAGCTGCTTGCTGTGGGGGCGCTCAACAGGAGGGAGGGGCCAGGAGCAGCAAAGAGGGACCAGAAAAGAAGAGGACCTAGGCTGCCCTGTGCAAATCCACTGCACAGAGGAGGGAAGTATAACATGTTTTTTTTAATGAGACTTTACAATCACTTTAATGTTTAGCTGTCATTTCCTTCAATGGGTTTGGATTCATCCCCCAAACTTTAGTAATGCTCACTGAACCTTGCTCAAACCCAATTCAAGTATGTTTGGCTCAATACTAGAAGGGAACGGTGGCAGAGCAGGCCACTTGAGGGTGTACAAGGATTAGGTAGAGTTTAAAGCTGAACTCTGGGTAGGAGAAACAGTCACCCCTTTGTATTGTGAGGATTACATGCTCATTTTGAATACAGGCATAGGAATAAGGCCCCTTTCACACAGGCGGACCGTTCAGATCCGCCTGTCTGTTTTTTTGGCGGATCTGAACAGTCCCCCCCATGCATCCCTATGGGGCATCGGATGTCAGCCCTACCCTATTTTCCATCCGTCCATCGGATCGAATGGGAACGGGCCGACGGTCTGTTCCCATCCGACTCCCCCATAGAGATGCATGGAGATCTGACAGCTGTGTCTCCGCACACAGCGCAGAGACACAGCTGTCATCCTTCTGCTCAGCAGGGGGATCGGCGGATCAATCCCCTGCTGCACATTCAATGTATTGGAGCTGGAAACCAGTTCCCTGTAGTCAATAAGCAACCTTATTGTACCAGTAGAAATACAGATTCTCCACCCAGCTGCCTCTTTCTGATGCATGTAACCCCTTCTTAGATAAAAAAAAAAGGGTGGTGTGTCTGTATTTATACTAGTACAATTGTTTTTTTACTACAAGGAACTGGTGTTCAGCTCCAAATCATCACACACAATTCAGGACCAATGGTTCTGCACTGTACATGAGGGTCTACCCACCAGTGTTAACTTCGTCTATGAAAATATTTTCGACAACAAAATGAACAGTAGTACTGAAGATTTTAGTCAACTAAATTATGGCTAAAACAAAAACAATTTAGATGACTAAAATATAACTAAAACTAAAATAGCCTTTTAGTCAAAAGACTAAAACGAAATCAAAATGTGTCGTCAAAATTAACACTGCTTCCCACAACCCAGGTGTGTTGTAGAGAGGAGGAGAGCACCAGCTGTCTGGGAAATTGGAAACACATTGTTGTGCTTAAAGCCCCGTACACACGTACCGAATGTCGGCCGAACGATCGGCCGTCTTTTGTCCGGTGCTGTCCTGTCGGCTGAAAACTGCAAAAGACTGCACATGAATTTTGTCGGCCAACAACAGCCGACTGCAGAAGTGATGCCATGTGATGGTTAACTTTCCTTGTGTTTTTTCTTTTCTGAGCATGCCCAGTCTTGCTAATCGGCTGTTTGTCGGCCGAATTCTGTACTGACTGGCGAACAATCGTCCGTTCTGGTGTTGGCCAACAAAAATTTTAATGCCTGCACGACAGATTCTGTTCGGCCGAAAATGCACTGTCGGCTGTCGGAAGCATCATACTAACAAGCCGAAAATCGGCCGATAGGTCGTCGGCCGAATATTTACGGCCGACAATCGGTACGTGTGTACGGGGCTTTAGGCTCCTTTCACACACTTCGTCCGTTGGACGGAGTCCGTTTTTCTCAGCGGGGGATCAAGCCGCCGATCCCCCGCGGAGCAGCAGGAGGACAGCTGTCAGTTCCCCATGCATCTCTATGGGGGAAATCGGATGGGAACGGACCGTCGGTCCATTCTCATCCGATGCCATCCGATCCGCTGGACGGATGGAAAATAGGGTTTCCATCCGTCCAGATTTGACGGATCGGATCGGGTCGGATGTCAGCGGACATGTCTCCGCTGACATCCGATGTCCCATAGGAATGCATGGGGGGACCGTTCAGATCCGCCAAAAATCTGGATGTGAGAAAGGGGCCTTATTCTATCACCCAATACAAAGCAAACATTAACCCTTGCAGTGAGAAGGATAACTTTTTCTCCAACCTGGACTTCAGCTTTAAAGTCCCTACTATACAATGAACCTGTTATGCTTTATAGTATGGGTTAAGTATAGGGGTTAAGTATAGGTTCACTTCAAGAAACTTCTATCATACTAGAATTTGTTTGTTATTTTAGTCCCATATCTGATAGTGTTTTCTACTTGCCTGGCCCCAGATGGAAGAAATTTTTTCAAACGAATCCCTCATGTCATGCAGAATCTTCATCCATTTTTCATCAGTGTACTCAAAACGTCTTCCGACCACCAGATCAGCAATGATATTTGAAGACGCACAACTGAGTACAGTGCTGGGGTTAACAGGCTGCTCTGAAGGGATGAAATAGGAATGATGTTAGCAAGAAAACAATTCTATAAGTCACCAGTCTGTCCCAACAAATGTCTTGGTAGGGTAATTTCATGTGGTGCTACGACAAGGTCACCAGCAACCACGTGCGCCTGATTTACTAAACTGTAAAGTGCTATAAGCTAAAGTTATTCTAAGCCAGATTTATTAAAGTGCAAAGTGAGTTGAAGTGAACATGTGTGTGCTTCAAACATCCAATCATGTTATGGGAATTTTGAAAAAATATAGAGCTTTACAATCACATGATGAGATGTTCAATGTGAACACAGGTTCTCTTCAGGTCACGTCACACTTTAGTAAATTTGACCCACAGTGATCTGTACCTTGCTGAAGCCATAAAGCCAACTAGATGCCCTTTGGGATGCCACAACATGCAAGTTAGAGCAACCTGTCATTAAATAATGGGCACATACCATCCAAATTTTGGTAAATAAGTTTTGACTCTAGGCAAAAATGTATTTTTTTTTAAATGTCCTTTCTGTATCTGTGTATATTTAACAATATAGTTGTATGATACTCACTGTTAGTACTTCTGAAATAATCCACTAAGTATTGTGCCTCTGCCTGAATAGGCTCTTCCAATATTTTTTTGCCCATTCCAAAGTCCTTGAGAGTCAGTAGGGAAAACTGTCTAAGTTGTTTCCATAGCTCTCCATTGGCAAGAGTCAATCCTTAAAAAAAAAGACTTATTCAGAAACAAAGGAAAAAAGAGCAATATTCCATAACAACAACAAAAAAATATCTATTAACCAACTGAAATCTGACTGTTTGCTGAAGGTTGAGGCCCGCCCACATCCTTATTGCCACCATGTTATTACATAAGCCTGTTAGAGTAGTAGAATATGTATAAAGAATCAAATTGTCACAAATGCTCACGGAATGTATCGACTCAGGAAAATGGATACAAAATTGTATCCCGGTGGTATCGTACCCCGACGCTTTTGCACAAATTCTTCCCTTCTGTCCCCTCCACTTGCTGGAGGTGTCTGTCTGCTACTGCAGTGGTCCTCAACTCTGGCCCTCAGGGCCTACTAACAGGCCAGATTTTAAGTATTACCTTGGGGAGATGCAGACTAGAGTACTGCAATCACTGAGCAGCAAATGATATCACCTGGGATGTATTTCAGTTATCTTGCAAATCTGGCCAGTTAGTGGGCCCTGTAGGCCAGGGTTGAGGACCACTGTGCTACTGGATCCCTTCTTCATATTCTGTAGTCCTGCCTGAAACTGTCTTCTTTCTGGCAGGAAGTGCATAGAATAACCACACAGGTGACCACGTACGCCCTGGAATTCTCGCCTGCTCAATTTCTACTGCACCATACTCCTGCGTCGCACGCTTCCTACGCGAAATCACTAGCGATCCACATGCTTAATGCGGCCAGACAATGTATTCCAGTGTTGTGGATTGCCTCCGACAATCAAACAGTGGCTCCGTAGGGTGTCAGTCACAGCGGAGATGGAAGAACTCATCCATACTGCCCAAGACACCCCCTCTAAATACCATAGGAAATGGGCATGCTGGCTCCATTTTGATGGCACGATGGAATTTTCCACGCTCAGCCGTTGAGGAGACAACTGTTGTCCGCATTTCCTTTCTATTAGTGGCCTCTTTGGATACCAATCGGTCTGCCTGTGCTTACCCTTCTCCCCCCCCCCGCCTTGGTGTCGTGGTATGTATTTGTTTGGTGTGCGTGTGTGGGTTTTTTTTTTCTCACTTTCTTTACTTCCTTTCTTTTCCTCTTCCTCTCTCCCCATCCCCCCCTCTCTCTTCAGTCCCTATCATGCTTTGCCCTCCCTCTCCTGGTCTCTGTGCTGGTTGGCTGTGCCAAGTAGCGAGCACCCCCCACGCCTTCCCTGAATGCCTACTTACGCTAGGCCTTCCAGCTCCATACCTCCCTCCCCCCCTCCTCCCCCTCACGGTCCCGGTCTCCGGACCCCTTGATGGGGGAGGACATTGTGCCTGGTCCCTCCCCCATGGGACACTTGATCCCTGTGGCCTTACCAGTTGTGCCTGTAAATGTTCTACCTATGTCCCTGGCTATACTCTGCCCCACCTGGGGAGCTTGCGGGGGTTTTGTTTACTAAGTTGATTTCTATGCTGCCCTCTGTTCCTGTGGACCTCATGATGTCTATACCTGTTAGGGAGGTTCTCTCCTCTCATGTTGTTTATAGGCTGATATATATAGCTTTGTACTGTTTCTTTTATATTGGAATACGCTGTTTCCGAGTGTATTGTTTTTGTATGGCGTTCACTTCCTGTAATGCTCTTTACTTTTTCTCAATAAATTGTTTTGAAAAAAAAAAAAAAAAGAATCAAATTGTGAATAGACAATCAAGATAAAAGATGCGTATCTACTCACTTACATATTGGGCTTTTATACAGTATACCATCAACAACTCAATTTTCCTTAGAAAACACCTCATAAATTTAAGTGAGCCAGGACTTAGTAAATATTGTCTTTGCATACATTTTTTAATCACTTACCGCTTTTGTTGTAAAACCTCTCAAATACAGGAATAGCTCCTCTTCCTAGAAAGACATCTCCAAGGTCCAGCAGGACCTCTTTGACTGCTTGGTATCCAACCACAATGACCGTGGGTCTGCTGCCAAAGTGAATGGTGTAGATAGGACCATACTTATCTCCCATCTGTTGGAGAATTAGACAGATATAAAAAATGAGTTTTTAGTTGGCAATTCTGCAATCTGCAGACATAGATAAGTTAATGGTTCATGCAAAGTGTGCATTATTTATCATGAAGGAAAAGACATGAATTTACTTACTATCACTCCCCGCTTCACTATTCACCAGTGGAAGCAAAGAGTAATGCCCCGTACACACGTACCGATTGTCGGCCGACCGATCGGCCTTCTTTTGTCCAGGGCTGTCCTGTCCGCTGAAAAGTGCAAAAGACTGCACAAGAATTTTGTCCGCCGACTGCAGAAGTGATGTCATGTGATGGTTAACTTTCTCTGTGTTTTTTCTTCTCTGAGCATGCCCAGTCTTGCAAATCTGCTGATTGTCGGCCGAATTCTGTACTGACTGGCGAACAATCGGCCGTTCTGGTGTTGGCCAACAAAAATTTTAATGCCTGCATGACAGATTCTGTTCAGCCGAAAATGCGCTGTCATACTAACAAGCCTACAATCGGCCAATCGGTCGTTGGCCAAATATTTACGGCCGACAATCGGTACGTGTGTATGAGGCTTAATACAATGTGTACTTTAAAGTATGAGGAAGCTTGTGATTCACTCTCCTTTCTCCCATGTGATAGCACAGGGGCTTGGTGGTTGGTCGCTCAGACATCAGAGCTGTCACGTGGGGGTGGGAAGAAGGTACACAATTCTGTGTAAGTTTTAATTTCAGTAGTAGTACTTACTTCACCCTCTGCCTTCCACCCGCAATAAAGTGATGAGTACCCGAATGGCCAATTACCGAGGACAAGTGCTATCCTGTAGGGACAATGGGGTGTGCATGGTGACCTGGAGGCAGATTTAGGGAAGTGTGTGTGTGTGTGTGGGGGGGGGGGGTTAAATGTAAAGCATGGGGAAGCTAACTATTGCATACGTAGAGTGTATGTAAATCCCAAAAGTCAACTTTCCCTATTTTTTACCCATTTTGGCTGCTAAATATAGTAAAAGTGTTTTCTATATATATTCCATAAGAACAAAAATACCCGATGATCCTTCCAGAAATGCAGCTAATAGGTTCCTTTACACGCTGCAGTGTTATCTTAAAGCCCAGCTCTTGGATAGAGTTAAGCCTCTACCACCTCTCCATTTCAACCCCCTCTTTCTGATTGCTGGGTTAAAAAAAACCCTTGAAATCCCTGTTTTCACTTACCATAAGCCATGGTCACAAGATTATGCAACGCTAGGTCCTTCTCCTCTCTTTTCACTTCCCGCGTGACTCCTCCTTCCAGGTGTCCACATCACTGCCTGTGTGAGATGGACATTTGCCATTGGCCAGCCAGAGGAGGGGTCCTCTTAGGATCCGGAAGAGGTGCCAGAAAGTGAGGAATGAAGGGGACAGGTTGGCAAGGGTTAACATGCAGAGCTAGATTTGCGCCCCCTTCAGGTGAGGCACCTTTGAGGGTGATGCCCCAGGTAAAAAAAAACTGGCTTCACATAAGGCCCGTACACACGTAGCGATTGTCGGCCGTAAATATTCGGCCACCGACCAATCGGCCGATTGTCGGCTTGTTAGTATGATGCTTCCGACAACCAACTGCGACTTTTCGGCCGAACAGAATATGGTGTGCAGGCTTTAAAATTTTCATTGGCCAACACTAGAACGGCCGATTGTTCCTCAGTCAGTACAGAATTCGGCCGACAAACAGCAGATGAGCAAGACTGGGCATGCTCAGAGAAGAAAAAACACACGGAAAGTTAACCATCACATGACATCACTTCTGCAGTCGGCTGTTGTTGGCCGACAAAATTTGTGTGCAGTCTTTAGCACTTTTCAACCTACAGGACAGCACCGGACAAAAGACGGCCGATCGTTCGGCCGACAATCGGTGCGTGTGTACGGGGTTTAAGTAAAAAAAAGCATAACACATGGAAGGATGGATTAAAGAGGGGAGGGAGGGTTTGGTAAAAATAGATTTTGCCTTGAGTTAGGTTTTTAAGCAGCTCCATGAGCCTGGCAGTCAGCAATACACCTTAAACTATATTATGGAGAGGAGGAGGGGGTTGTACTGTAGTCCTAACTCACTTCCAATCCCAGGGTGACAATGCTGCTTGTCACAGTACAGTGAGTGAGCGTTGTCATCCTGGGACAGGAGGTGTATTACTGGCAGGATCACCAGGTGAAAATAAAGGGAAAAAAAACTGATGCAGCCACCACATCTAAGCATTGGGAAGCTGCAATATATTATATTTGTTTTTGGGGATTAGATGTGCTTTAAGTTAACCCCTTTTTTGTTTTTTTTTTTATTACCAGGATACATTTAAAAATGTCCTGGTATTCAATGGGTTCAACCCGCAGCCGTGAGCTTAGTGTTGTTTTTTCATCTGGCAATCATGTAAAATGATCCAGGAGGCTGCAGAGGTGCTTCTTTTTTCCTGCGGCAAGTGCTGTAGAGGTTCCCAGGCTCTCCTGTTCCTCTGGATTACACAAGGCCACAATAAAACGCCTCAACCAGTTGTAGGAATATCTATTCCACGATCTTCTCTGCAATTAATGAACCCAGAAGCAACTTGTATTACATCACTTCAAGGTTCAAAGCTGTAGTTACCTGGCAACTGTAGCTAGGGAAGCAGCTAATTAGGCATTATCTGTGTTTGATTAGCTGCAATGAAGGGCAGGGGAGATATTGGGGGTCAAATAGACAGCTGAAGTCTCAAAAAAGATAACCTGATGACTGCCCATGCTATCACAGAAGGGGCTTGTTTGCCCTCTTGTTATAGCACGAAAGTTTTTTTTTATATAATACTCTTTATTTATAACAACATATTAACCACTTGCCGACCGTCGCCCGACTATATACGGCGACGGTCAGCCCCTCCCAGGCAAAGTGACGTACAGGTACGTCACTAGCTTTGGAGCCAATAGGGGCGAGCGCGTGCCGCCGGAGGCGCGCTCCTGACCCGCTTGTTCCCTATGCAGCCCACGCGTGTGACCGGTGGACCCGATGTCCGCCGTTCACTCGCGATCCTCGAGTGGAGAGGGAGAAAGGCAGGCGGCTAATGTAAACAAAGCCACCTGTCATTCTCCCCTGTGTAATAGCACAGATCATACGGCCCTGCTATGTAGGACCGTTGATCTGTGCTGTTACACACACTTCAAATCTGTAAAGAAAAGCGCACGCAACCTCGGGCAATAACGCTTTAATAAAGGACAATAACACAGTACATTGGAATTGCACTCACACTTTTCCTTTAAGACAATCGCTTTACAGCATTCCAACAGGAGCTGCTCACTCCTCCCGTCCCTCCAGATGGTGACTCTGCGGTCTCCTCATCCGCGGCTGCCACCGCTGTATCCCCGCTCTCCTTTACTTCCTGTGTTGCCTGGTCGGTTACTGGCCCCTTTAAGAATACACAACTATATAATTAGGGCCGATGGTATCCCGGGTATATAGGGAAGGGCGTTAGCAGGAAGCAAGGTGGGACCTGAGGAAGGAGGCTCAGCCTCCGAAACGCGTTGTCCGTAGTAACAGCAGAGGCAGTGCACCCGTGTCTTGAATCCCCCACCTCGCAGCTCCGTACAACTTGTGGCTCCGGCTTTGGCTGAGGCTCTCCTGAGGCGCCGTAGATTACGTTGGTATAGTGTGCAGGCGCACTAGAACCGGCATCCGGTGACCAGGCAACACAGGAAGTAAAGGAGAGCGGGGATACAGCGGTGGCAGCCGCGGATGAGGAGACCGCAGAGTCACCATCTGGAGGGACGGGAGGAGTGAGCAGCTCCTGTTGGAATGCTGTAAAGCGATTGTCTTAAAGGAAAAGTGTGAGTGCAATTCCAATGTACTGTGTTATTGTCCTTTATTAAAGCGTTATTGCCCGAGGTTGCGTGCGCTTTTCTTTACAGATTTGAATTGTTTTGATCCGCCCCCCCCAGTGGAGTGAGAGAGGAGCAGCAGCAACCAGGACATTTCAGCTAAAAAACATACAAACAAAGGAGGTGAACACATGGACAGCGCCATGGGCTGGTGAAGTACTCCTCTTTGTACTTGTTGCATATCAGCATGTGCAGGATCTGTCCTTTTTGGCTGTTACACACACAGCCACATCCAATCACAGTTAGACGCACGCGCCTAGGGACACACTTAACCCCTCCCTCTCCAATAAAGTTAACCCCTTCCCTCCCAGTGTCATTTTTACAGTAACAGTGCACTGATTACTGTAGTAATGTCACTGGTACCCCCAAAAGTGTCAAAAATGTCAGTCAAGGGTCCGATCTGTCCGCCGCAATGTTGCAGTCCCGCAAAAAAAATCGCAGATCACCGCCATTACTCGTTAAAAAAAACAAAACAATATAAATTACAAAAATCTTTACCTTAGTTAGTAAACGCAATAACTTTTGCGCAAACCAATCAAAATACGCTTTTTGCATTTTTTTTACCAAACATATGTAGCAGAAAACTGGCCTAAAATGTTAAAACATTTTGATTTTTACTTTTTTTTGGGGGGGAATTTCATATAAAAAAATGTGAAAAATATTGTTATTTTTGCAAAATTGTCGCTCTTTTTTTGTTTATAGCGCATGATCAAAAAATCGCACAGGTGATCAAATACCACCAAAAGAAAGCTCTGTTTGTGGGAAAAAAAGTACGTCAAATTAGTTTGGGTACAGCGTCACATGACCGCGCAATTGTCCGTTAAAATCACGCAGTGCCGAATCGCAAAATAGTCCCTGGTCAGGAAGGGGGTAAAATCTTCCGGGGCTTAAGTGGTTAAAAATTCCACACATTCATAATCCTTCATATACAATGGATTAAAACAATAACTATAAATATACACTATACAATTGAATTGTCAAGAATGCCATATGCATATACAATACACCCATATGTACCTAGCATGCCTGCTTGGCTCAAGGAAGAGTGTTAAAAAATGTATTATTTTAAAAATAAGTACCAATGCAAATGTGCATGCTGGAAGCACACCTGTATGTAAATAGCAATTGGTCCATACATGTTAGTGTGAGCCATAATTCCTGGGCCATAGCTCATGGTTAACTTTAAACTGATCATTTTTCACCATTTCACACACACACACACAATTTTAAGTCTTGGCATGTTTGGCATCTATTTACTGGACACGATCCCACCTTTTTTCTTTTTTTTTTTTTCAACCAAAAATGGGTATTATATTTTGTGTTTGTGTACCAAAATGTATTTTTGTTTTTTCCTAAAGTTATGCATTTGAACAAATTGACAAACAGTTGAACAAATATTATGTAAAATAAAAAAAAATTTCACCTGCCACCATTTAATTCTACAGGGCCTCTACTTTGAAAAAATATATAACGTTTGTGGGTTTAAAGTAATTTTCTAGCAAAAAAAATGCAGATTTCAATTTATGTACAAAAAAATAAATAAGTAAATAAAATCCGGCCCGGTAGACAAGTGGTTAATTTCCCTCCCAAACTTGAACCTGTTACTTTGCCCAAGATGGTCAAAGAACAGATTCACTTTAAGATAGCTACCAGACATGAAAACATACCTGCAAGAGTGTCTAAGGTGGGTATTGGTGACATCTTTTAATTATGATGATTACATTAACAGGACAGTAAATCTTTCCTTACCTTTATTAAGCTTGGCAGTAGTCCTTTGGATTGAAGTTGCAAAAAGTTCCCCAGGATGGGCAGAGGGAAGGGACCTGGTGGCATGTTCCTTCTCCTCCATGCATACTTGGTGTAATACAGGACTAAGAAGAAAGTGACAAGTCCCACCAAGACAAAGGTGACATTATTAAGATCTATCATGTCTCTACTAATAACCAGAGCAGCTATGGATCCAAGCTTCTCCTGCCAGTGTCCTTCTTTCTATACATTAACTGGGAATGTGGGCGTTTCGCTGTTCTCATGGATTTGTGCAGAGGAAATCTGTCTTTGAATGCTGCTTCTGTGTATTTACATTTGTGTACATTCCATCAGGGCTCTGCAGGGTCTCTCAGAGGCAGAACAACTAAGTATGTACAAAGGGGACAATTCCAGCAATATCACTGTGTTTTAAACATATTTCCCTTTGCTTCATGCACACTGAGCGTTATAAAAACGCCAGTAGCGTTAGCTGTAGAAAACTGCAGAATGAGTTTTTCAGCATTTTTGCAGTAGTGTTTTTCAGCGTTTTTTTAGCTTTTTTTTTTTTTTTTTAGCAAAACTTTTCTCCCACAAAAGCTTATTGCTCAATGCTAATAAATGCCAAAAACAACCACATTTGCAGCGTTTTCTTAGTGGTTTTTTTTCAGCTTTTTTCAGAGTTTTTACAGCTGAAAAACTCCTCTTCAAACACACTAGTTTTTTTTTTCCAGCCAAAAACTGCTGATAACAGCCTATGAGTGCATCATCACATAGGATAACATGCTGGGAAGTTTACCGGCTGCAGAAAAAAACATCTGACGCCAAAAACAGTAGCTGTGAATATGTTCAGGCCTCAGGCCTCACTGGACTTTATCAAAACACCAGTAGAAAGCTGTAGATTTAGTCCCGGCTCACACTAGGGCGACCTGTGAGGCGACCTGGTCGCCTCACAGGTCGCCGCAGGTCGCCTCCCATAGGGAAGCTGCAGACCCGTTCTAATAGGAGCGACACAAGTCGCTCCGACCTAGAAAAAGGGTCCGGAGCTTCTTTGGGGCGACCAGGAGGCGACCGCCATAGACTTCAATGTTATGAAGTCCGTGGGGGCTGCTCCGAGGTCGCGGTGCGAAGTAGCGTCGCCCCTATGTGAACGGGGCCTTAGAAGGAGTTTTTCAGCATTTTTGAAGTAGCATTTTTCAGCGTTTTTCAACATCTTTATCATTTTTCAGCTGTAGCATTTGTTTGATTTTTTTTTTTTTTTTTAGCAAAACTATACTCCTACAAAAAAGTATGGCTCAAAAATGCTGATAAGCGTTTTTCAGCTTTTATCAGCGTTTAATAGCAAGTCTTTATTTTTCATTATTTAATAGGAAAGCAGAGAGACTGGTAGGAACACCAGGGATTTCACATAAAGGAAGCCATACAAAGAATACTTTCTCATACAAGTACATGATACAGCAGCCTCATATCCGGAATATAAAGTTTTGGGGTAATAAACGCTTTAACTCTTAAAATAATACATACAGTACATAGAAGATAAACTTAATTTTTCAAAAATGTGTTTTACTAGTAAGAGAACTAGCTGATGCTTTGAATGGATGTTATAATGAAAATATTATAAAATAAATATTATAAACAAGAATATGAATAAAGGGTGTGTCCAGTCAAAAAACTGGCTAATTTTATTATCTACACTTCCAAATTTTCCCTTGCTTACTGTCTGGCTAATGACAGTTTACCAGACAGGAAGAAAATCTCCAACACCATACATCTTAAGTTTAGAACTGGATAAAGAGGACCTGCATATGTGTAGGTAAATTACACTGGTATTGAGCAAGTCTGAGCTTAAAGAATGCGTTCACCTTTTGCAGGTAAAAAAATGTGCATTAAATATTTTTTTGTTTTGGGGGAGCCTGTAAAGCATTGCATCAGAGATCAGCATATCGTGATACCTTGCAGGTCTCCTGCAGTGTATCGGCTTGCTTGTACTTTGTACTTCATACGAGCAAGTCAATACATTCTGATAGTAAGAATCAATGAACTACCACGGCGCTCTCAGCGCTGTGGCAGTTCTTTGAAAACTACAAGCTGACAGCTGTAAAGGCTGCTGGACCTTGTCGTATTCCATTCACAGAACACTGTAAATGAGTGACAAAGCCAGGTGGGAGGAGCCCCGCAGGGCCGTGTCTTTTTTGAATTAAGGCAGCAGACATGGGGAGAAGATCCCCAGTTTGTTGTCACAGCAGGGATTGGGGGGCAAAGGGACTGGTGCATTCATAACATGTTACACTCTGAATATGGGTGTAACAAGTAGCATGTTATGAAAGGTGAACTTATCCTGTAATCGCATATACAACACACATGAATGCCACAGTGCCTCTATTCACAAGCTGATCCTTAGCTTCAGGGATACAAATGAGCATCTTACAGACACACATAAACCTAGGCACAAAGGATCATTTTTAAAAATAGAAATTATTTTATTACCCATGCTCTCCTCTGCACAGAATATAGGAAGATAGCTAATGCCCCATACACACGTGCAGATTATCTGAAGACTTTTGTCTTCAGCTTTACCTTTTCTATGTAGTGCAAGGGCCTGCCGGATTGCATACAAATTGAAAGTGTTTAGGTTTGACCTCATATTATATGGTTTTGGTAAGTCTGCAGACAAAAGTCTTCAGATAATCTGCACGTGTGTACGGGGCATAACACTTTGTCTGATTCTACTTTAAAGAAGAACTTCATTAAAATAGTCGGAGACTACATAGCAACCAGCAACTGTTTACACAATCAAAACTGTAGTCGGGAGTATGTAATGTACAGCACAGAGGGCTGCAGTTATGACTATGTAACATATAAATATAAAACAATAAAAAAAGTTTGTAAAAAACATCATTTTTAAATGAGCAGTGATTTACTGATGCTTAACATAAAATAATAAAAATTCAAAATTCCTTTAAATATATTGTGCCTGGGGGGGGTCCCTTTAGTCTGCCTGTAAAGTGACGCATCTGTACTGTGTATAGAACCTTTTGCAGCAAAAATGATATTTATAAAGCCAAAAAAAAATTTAAAGAGGAAGTAAACCCTCCTCTGCAACTTTTACCTATAGGTAAGCCTATGATAAGGCTTACCTATAGGTACTGTAAATATCTCCTAAACATGTACCGTTTAGGAGATATTTACCTTACATGCAGCCAGTGACATCGCTGGCGCATGCGCTCTGAAGGAACAGCCGCTGGCGCTGTTCCTTCAGAGCCCCGTGCCGTGACCGTTGGCTCCCACGCACGTGAGATGGCCGTATGCCGCGATCCCGGAAGACGGGCGACTGAACATGTCGCCCATCATACAGGTAAGCAGGCGGCACGGCGGGGGCTCATTCTAAGGTAAGTATTTCATAATGAGCTAGTATGCGATGCATACTAGCTCATTATGTGTTTCTCTTTAAGGTTGAAAAGGATGTACCAAGGTCAAATAGGTGTGTAAAAATTTGGGTTTTGGGTGTTGCTGGTGCCTTCACACCATAACCCTATAGAGGTATGAAAAGCAAAAATCTAATATATATGCACATGTCAAACAGGTGCAAAAAGTTGCTCCTTGGGAGATGAAACCTAAACCAAAAAATGTCTTCACAATAAAATCAGCACCCACAAAGATAGGCAGCCTAGACAATCTTGCACAGATTCCACATCCCAAAAACACTTAATCAGTGACATCGGCATCAGGGGCTTCATAGCTGCTGCTAATCCAGGAATTATTCATTTTGGTAAATGTCAGCAGGTCAACAAGGTATGTGGACAGGTGCACTCAGTTATCTGTCACAAAATCCCTGACAGCATTGAATGCCTGTTTGGAAAGCATGCTGGATGCAGGGCAACCCAGCACCTCGGTTGCAAACTGGGAAAATTCTGGCCAGTGGTTTATTCTTAGAATTCTCAGATTACAGCGTGCTGCAGTCATGTGATTATGTAACATAAATATAAACAAAATAAAAAAATGTTTGTAAAAAAGATAATTTTTAACTGAGCAGTGATTTGCTGATGCTTAACCTCCCTGTCTAAGGCACCAGGTTCTCCCACAGACCTTTACATTTTTATAAGGTCTAATTTTTACCTTTTATCTTTCCATCAACATCTTCACCATATATTTTAATACATCATCCCATATGCAATTTTCACATTTATATGTCATATATCCTACATATGTATTTTGTCCCTCCGAGGAAGGCCCAACATTTAAAAAAAAACAGGTCCATATTTTATATTGTAGCCAGATCTCATCCACATATTCCCTCCTAAAAACTTCCTCATACAGCCTCACCGCAGAATGAATAATTTTTTATGTGTTTCCATACATATATTTTTTATATTCCAAATATATTTCCTCTCATATATTTCTTATATTTTTTATGCATTTTTTCAATATGTCACATTTTTTTGTTTTTATTTTATTATATTTTTTTTTATATTTTATTTTTTATTTTCCATATTTATTGGAATTTATTCATTTCACATATATTTTTACATTCAATTTTTGATCATGAGATGCATACCAGGCTTTGTTTTTAGATGATTCAATACATATTGTTTTTATTTAAGGCAGTATATAATATGGTGAACATGCAATCAGTTAGAGTTCACATGATGTAACAGGTATGGCCCGTAATGCCCGTGTATGTCCTGAACCCGGAATTTACAACATGAGTAGTAAAATGTCTTCCGACTAGCTTCAGTAGGTGTAGCAACATGGCGCCTTTGTTTTACTGGTTGCTAGGACACGGGGCGGCTATATAAGAACCGGGAGTACGCTAAGATGGTGCCCCTCCAGATGACGTTGATGTGACGAAACGCGTAGAGTGGCATTTTCAGCATCACACGTCACTTCCGGTTAAGGGGACTCTGACCGTGGAACGAGGAAGTGTCCTGATGTCCCCGAACTGATTGGTGAACTACTAACTGTGAGTTTATCTGCACTTGTCTTGCATTGCATAAAACATACTACACTATGGGGCAATGTCTGCTTGTATCTAGAGTCTGCCAGACCCAGTGGATCTTCAGAAGGGGACTCGCAGCCGTAGCAGCTACAGATAGCCTGGACATCCAGGACCCCATGGAGGCAATCACACCCAAAGACATTGTACACACAGCTAGCACCCCTGTTGTAAGGGGACGCCTGTGGGGTGAATACAATACCTAGTAGGGGACCACGGGTAATAGCATTACAGCACCTGCACGGGTACCTGGCTTGTTTCCACAACGGACTAATTGGTACACTTCACTGCCTAACACCAAGCACTATATATATGTGATTTTTAACTGGTCAGCACCACAGGACTCATTATTTGAATCACTATACCCCCGAATAAAGGGGATAACACCCACTACTGGTGGATAGTTATGAAGTAAATAGATGTGATATTCTTTAATCACAGTGAGCACGAGTTATTCATTTATTTTATTTATTTATTTAATAAATTTGTATTGAACAGCACATTATATGAACACAAGTAACAAATCTCTTATCAACTGCACAGTTGCACTTGCACCAAGCACTTAGCACTTTTTAATAGGGTACCATTAAATACACAGCAAGCTTTTTACTCAGCACGGTGCACTTTAAATGTATATTTTTGTGGTTATTCATCGTATGGTATTTAATATATTCGCTAGGAGTGTACCTTTAGGATTGGTTTAAACCACATGATTCAGGTACACACACACGTATATACAGTGCACTTTATCATCTTAATTTCAATTTCCCTTGAGCAGGTAGCGCCACATATCAACTTTCCATTGCACTTATCTATCATACCCCAAGTCTCTAGGGGTAGGTTGGCGGCAGCTTACACCTGACTCCTGCACCTAGGCTCCCCATAGTGCTGGTCACACCTGGTTTTTACATCCCACTGCAATTAGCTGCTCTGGGAAGGATCCTTTTATAGTGTGGGGGTGGGCCTTTGAGCAATGAGCCATGATTGAGCACAGTCATGGCTCTGACAGTGTTCTGTGCCCTTGTTGAGCCAAGCCTTTACTGCTTCAGCTAGTCAGGGCTTCCAATGCACTGTGCGGCACGCAGTGCATTGTGCGGCGTTCGACAGGTGGAAGAAATAGTTGAACATCCCGGCAATTTGGGTGTTCGCGAAATAGGCGAACAGCCAATGTTCGACCCAAACTCATGCTCGGGCCAAACCCTAGTGGTCAGATGGGGAGAAATTCCCCCCCACACCTTACCAGGCAATAGTAGCCAGTGTCCTAATCCTACTCCCCCTCATCCCAGACTTTGACATTCAGTGAGGGCCCATTCAATCCAGGTTGTTGCAGTAACACACTTTTTGGGCAATGGTGCACTGCTGTAAAATTCATTGTCAATGGTGCAACAACCCACCTTCTCAGCGCAACTTGGTGCATGTCTGATTTTCGGTCCACTGTGGTGTGCTGGCGGCCTCAGTGCAACTCACTCTAACATGTCACATGAAATGCATTGGATAAATGACAGCTGATCACCCTGGCCATAAAGGTCCCCAGCTCAGGCTTTGGTGGTCAGCGAATAAGCCCTGCCTACCTTCTTCCTAAGCATTGGTGGTTAATGGTTAGTGCAGGTCCTCGTCTGTTTTAAAAGCATTGGTGGCATGGGAAGAGTTTGAAGGTGGGCGGTGAAAGCGGTGAGCTTGTATGTGAATCTGGAGGTCAGAGAGCCTAGGTCTACTTTTGGATCGGGACTAACATGCTTAAAGCTATGCCTCTGATTGGTTGTCAGTGGTGAGTCGTCGCCCCCCCCCCCCCCCGAACCTTGAAAAGCAGTAGTGTCCAGTAGTGTTTCTTTGGTGGTGTTTCCACCTCACCCCATTTCCCCCCACCAACAAACCCAAAAAGCATTGGTGATCAGTGGGGTTTTCTTGCCCCAGAAAAGCATTGGTGGTCAGTAGTATTCCCTACTCAAAAAAAGCATTGGTGGTCGGTGGTATTTCTCCCCCCTCCTTCCCTGAAATGCATTGGTGGTCTCGGGAGACAGAGAGCACACTTACCTGTCTCATGCTCTGTGTCCTGCCCTACTGTCTGACATCACTGATGAAACCATGCTCATACTATCCGCCAGGAGATCATTTTGTCTGGAAGTATGTGCATAGGTGTGGAGCCCAGTGTCAGAACAATTTTTTTGTTAAATCCTGGGACAGTCCCACAGAACCTGGGACAGTTTCTTCCCATATGGAAGAAAAATATATTTCCAATATATTTAGGGAAAAAAAATTAGAAATATATTGAATATGGCCAAAATTGTAGCATTTCAAATATTTTGTAAAAATAAATTAAGAATGTTTTTTTTAAATATATTTAAAATATATTTTTCTTCCATGTGGGTTAGGGGATGGCTCTAAGCTTTGTGGTAGAGTAGGGCATGGCTCTAAGGTTTATATTGCTGCCTGCATCCCTGTTGCAAATGTTTCTTCACTTTCTTGAAGAAACCATCCTGTTTTTGCATCCTAAAAGCATGCATGTGCCATCGGAGAACATGGTGAGAAGCCAATTGCCAGAACAAGTATTTTGTTAAAATCCTGGGACAGTCCTGTGGAACCTGGTACAGTTAGGTAGGGGGTTGCTTTAAGCTATATGATAAAGTAAGGCATAACTCTAAGTCAGGTGCAACTTGACCTCAATTCGTTCCTCTCGCACACGGAGGGTCAGCTGAAGTGGAAGGAGAGGAGTTGAACAGGCTTTTGGTCCATATATATTTTTGCGTGTCTGACTCCTTGGAGTCTATCCCTAAGGTGAGCTGCGAATTTTGCACTAGTCACCGGGAGCACATGATTGAAGTGTGGAGCACGTTTGCACTCTAGTACTGATCATGGATGAAGGTATTTGTTTTGATTTGATCCTTTTTGCTTATTCATTTAATATTTTGATTGAGCTTTTGGGACTTTATTTTTACAAAGCACTTGGTCACAAGCACTTGTACTTTTGAATTGTTTGCACTTTATTGCACTTGGTAATAGCATTAACAATTTATGTGCTTTCACAATATAATATATAGTTTTTAATTTTATTTCTATATATGCATTTAATTAATCACTTTGATTGAAAATTTTTCACTTGGCGCAGCAATATTTATTCATTTATTCGTATTCACTGGTGTTTTTTGTTCAACACTGATTGTTTGCTGCCTTGTGCATTTAATTCCATTTTTTGAATACCCACGTATATGGTTTGCGCTGATTATATCACTATTTTTGACTCTAAGCTCTGTCTTGCTGTCTGCATCCCTGTTGCAGATTTTTCTTCTCTTCCTTGAAGAAACCATCGGTTTTGCGTTTTGAAAGCATGCATGTACTATCTGGGCACAGATAGGGCACATATTTTCTGCCTAATACATTATGGAACACACCTCTTATGTTACATGCCAAGTACATGCCATTTTGTGGTAGTTCTCCACGGTACCCACTCATACTTCATCTTGCATCCTGAGTCTTGTAAATAAGCTGCTCTGACCTTGGCTATATGTTTTCTCTCCCGTGAACTACTTATTGACCTCAGCTTGTCAGTCCGCCTATGTTGACCTTGGCTTGTCTCGCCATGTATAAACCTACACTTGATCCACCTGTCTTTACCTAAGTGTGCCTCTATGTGTATAGCCATAATCTGTCTACCCTGACCTGGGCCTACCCTGACCTGGACGTACCCTATTATGAGTACATATCCTGATCTATGGCAGCATGTTAACTCCAACCCTCACAGTTCAGTAAATCTTGCCCAGGATCACATATTTTTGCCACACTTCAAACTGCAATTTCTATTCATTGTATTTTGGCTGTTACAGATTCTATATGATCACATCATTTGTCACAGTTTGCAGCCATCCAGCAGGCCTATCGGCAATGGCCCTCTTATGGACTTGCTATGATATAAATGCTACTGTATGTTTGGTAGATATGGGTAAGTGGATATCCTGTCTCCGAGATCCTTTACAGATCTCATCGTCACATGAAATATTCTCAGAGCTGTTTTTCAAACTTCTGACTGCTCCCTGTCCTATTTAGCTTTTTTTCTGTCCTCTTGCATTCACTAAGCAATTACAGAATCATTCGATTTGCTGAAACAGTAGAGTTAATGTTTGGTTTGGCTTGTGTCCATGGCATACAAAGCTTCCTGCTGAACTGCATCCAAGAGAAGGAGTCTTTGGGGCCTTTTTAGGGGGGATTGTAGCTCTGCAGTAGAAACAGCCATAAACCGTATTTGCACGGACAGATTACACAATGATGTAAAGAGTAACAGAACAATCAAGATTAATTTGTTACTTGTTTTTAGCTATACACACAGAAAAAATATCTCATATATAGTCTGTGTCCGCACACAAAACTAAAATAGTAGTATTAGGTGACAGAGTCATATTATACTGCCAATATGGAGAAAAAACACAGGGGATGATTTAATAAAGGAACTGGGGCTGTTCACTCAGCCAAGTGAATGATGATAATTATGCTGTCAGCTCTTGAATAGCTTTTCCACTGCTTTTGGAATAGTTCCCTATACCAAAGACTGAATCAGTTCTGCCAAGTAACATATAGGAATATATGCCCATCTCTTTACCCTGTTCAGCTACTTGTGACATAGAATAAATTGATGGATATAGTCCACCTGTTGCAAAATAAAAAGAAAAAACAAAAAAATAAATGCACCCATATTGAATAATAAAAAAATGTACATTTTTTTATTGTGCTTGGAGCCTGCAAAGCCCTTAAGATGTGATCAGTGGATTGTGGTTGCAGTGCTCTGGCTCCCTCAAATTATTACTCCAGCCGCATGTCCTCAACGAGGTGTACAGACCTTCAGTTATTGAACTGAAGGAAGCTTCAATGTGTGGTGGGTGACATTATCACACCTGTGCTCTATTGATCACTACGAGTCCTTCTGGCATGGTGGAAGGTGATACTTGTCGTTTTTTCATTCACAGATACCTGTGAAAGGATGACATGGTTGTGCATTTGGGGCCAGGCACAGCCATGGTAAATTCAAATAACAACAGGAGCTGGTGGGAAGAAAAGCCCCCCTTCCCCTGATTCTGTAAGAGATAAACGGTTTGGAGTTGAGAAGCTGCAACCTGGACCATGTGTCAGGAAGGTCGTGTACATGGCCATGCCCGAAGATATGTGCATGCACATTAGCATGAATGAACAGGCACATTAAGCACTGGCATTTTGGCGCACAGAGGCCTATATAAGGCATTACAGAAGTTAGGAGAATTTCTGAGTGGTTGTCAGCTTCAGTGGCCTATGACTAGTCCTACTTCCTGCTTATTTGTGCCTTGACCCAGTATGCTCTCTGACTTCACCTGATCCTGATCTTCCATTATTGACCCTGGATTGTGATCCAATTCCATCCACTGTATGCTGATTTGGTACCAGTTTTTCCCTTCTGATACTGACCTTGACCTGTCTTCTGACCCTGGTATTGTTTCCTAAATCTGAATCTCTGCCTGCTTGGTTGCTGCCAACTTTTAATTGCTTGACTACGTTTTTGTCTCCCACACCTACCAGTTCTGCCTCCTATACGAGCTCCAGTCATGCGTCTACAGTATCCCAACATTACCCAGAGCATCTTATGGGCAGGATCTCCAACAGGCACCTGTGCCACTAGTTGTTCTGCTATACCTTGCCATCAACTCCAGAGGAAACAGAACAGGAGGCATAAGGGAAACCTTCTTGTTAGTTCGGCCTCTATCAGGTACATGAAACAATTTTCCACCCTAAATATGGGTATTACATAAAACATGGTTAGAAAGATAGACTTCTCTTTTAAATGACATATACAAAGAAATCCTGGCGCTGGAAACTGAAAGATCAGAGAGCCCAAAACCTGTGGTGTCAAGCTAAATGGGATGGACGACCAGATGTAAAGTGCCAGTTAGTCCATGTCAGGGGTGCAGCTGTCCCATGCTCAGATCCAGCTAAGAAAAGTACGGAAACACAACAAATGGATGGGAATATATAAGCGCTCCCCAAGACAATTGCAGGTGGGCACAGTAGTCACAGATGAAATATCACGATGAATAGTCACAAATGATAAGTGTCACATTTATTAAAAAACTGATGAAAATACTGTTGAGCAGGATACATCCAAAAAATGAGGCAGTACCAGTGGTGGAAGTCAGGGGGGTGGATAGAAACACCTCTCAAGCCTCTCAAATGGTGGAGTAGTCCAGGGGGCGACCGCAAAATAGGAGTAGCGGAGAGGGAGATCCGTAGCCTGGGGGTGGTGGAGGGGAGGGGGGAGAAGGCACAACCCCCTGTGTAACGAACCGGCCGCAGCTCCGCAAAAAGCCGGCGTCTCCTCACCTCAGCTGTCCCGAGCGGCGCCGGCGGATGAAGTCATTGGCAGGTGACGGTCAGCTCCCGGCAGTCCGTTCCTAGCTGCCAGGCAGATGGTAGAGGCAGCCCCACTGTGTTGGACGTATCTCACACTAACAGCGGTCACATCCAGGAGATAGGGGGATGGAGGTGGGATGAAGATTGAACGCCACAAGGGGGGGTTTTTGATGTTGGAGATTACATGTTTCGGGACAAGCCCTTCATAAGATCTCCAGCGGCGTTAAGCAAAGGGATATTAATAAAACCCACGAATAAACAAGTGTACATGAATACATGGTGGGCAATAAATATATGCAATTTTATTGCAATTTTATTTTATTTTTATTTTTCTGATATATGCATATATTTATTGCCCACCATGTATTCATGTACACTTGTTTATTTGTGGGTATACTTGTGTTCATATCAGCGGCAGCTGTTTTTTGGGGGGGGAGCCAGGGGGGTGGCAACATCTCTCCTTCATTCCTCCTCTATTTATATCCCTTTGCTTAACGCCACTGGAGTTCTGATGAAGGGCTTGTCCCGAAACATGTAATCTCCAACATCAAAAACCCCCCCTTGTGGCGTTCAATCTTCATCCCACCTCCATCCCCCTATCTCCTGGATGTGACTGCTGTTAGTGTGAGATACGTCCAACACAGTGGGGCTGCCTCTACCATCTGCCTGGCAGCTAGGAACGGACTGTCGGGAGCTGACCGTCACCTGCCGATGAAGTCATCTGCCGGCGCCGCTCAGGACAGCTGAGGTGAGGAGACGCCGGCTTGTTGCGGACCTGCAGCCGGTTCGTTACACAGGGGGTTGTGCCTGCTCCCCCCTCCCCTCCACCACCCCCAGGCTATGGAGCTCCCTCTCAGCTACTCCTCTTGTGCGGTCGCCCCCTGGGCTCCTCCACCATCTGAGAGGCTTGAGAGGTGTTTCCATCCACCCCCCTGACTTCCACCACAGGTACTGCCTCATTTTTTGGATGTATCCCGCTCAACAGTATTCTCATCAGTTTTTTAATAAATGTGACACTTATCATTTGTGACTAGGGTTGAGCGGACACCTAGATGTCCGTGTTCGACGGGTTCGGCAGAACTTTAAAAAAAAGTCCGGGTCCGTGTCCCGGACTTTTACCGAACTTTTCCCGGACACCGAACCCCATTGAAGTCAATGGGGACCCGAACTTTAAGGCACTAAAATGGCTCTAAAACACCAAAGGAAAGGGCTAGAGTGCTGCAAATGGCAGCAAAACGTAATTAAGAGCATGGCAAGTGCTCTGCAAACAAATGTGGATAGGGAAATAACTTAAAACAACAAAAAAAAACAGAAAAATAAAACAATGTTCTTCTTCATCTCTGAAGGACGAGGCCCATATGGAGTAGGAGGGAGGTTGAGGTGGTGGTGGATGTGGCGGTGACATAGGCGTGCGCACAGGGTGTGCTGGGTGTGCCTGGGCACACCCTAATCACCTAGGGCACATAGCATTGCCAGTGAGGAGATGGGAAAGATCTCCCTGGGACCTGCTCTGCTCTATTTCTCCTTGCCTACAGGTACATGGCCCCGATACATTACTCTCCCTGCTGGCAAACACATGCATGTGTATTTCAACTTTGGGGTGCACACCTTAATGCAATAGGCTGCGCACACCTATGGGCGGTGTAGGTGGAAGCGGCGGTGGAGGAGGACCAGGGCCGGATTAACAGCATCATGGGCTTGGTGCTGAGGATTTTGAAGGGCCTTAGGGCCGTGCCTTGCCATGCACCCAGAGGAGGAAGGGTGCAGCCATGCATGCCTAATTCAACATGGGATGCTGTCTCTGAAGCCCATAAACACATCCATGCATCGCCAACTGTCCCTCCTTGTCCGGCCTTCACGCTGTGTGGGGAGGTTCTGAGGGTGCTGCCTGGGGAAGCGAGCATAGAAGCCAGACTTCTGTGTTTACAAGTGACAGAAGAGCGGTAACAGTGAATATGGCCAACCCGGGGCCTATATAAAAGGTAGGGGCCTGGAGCTGCAGCTCCAATAGCCCCTACATTAATCTGGCCCTGAGGAGGAGGACGAGGTAGCCAACACTGCTTCTTTTCACAAATTTTAAATGAGGGTACACCCCAAAAGAGTGAGAAAGAGCAAAAATGGAACAATGGGTGGGTAAGGTCGGTATCCATTGCTATTCTGCATAAGGTACGGAAAAGTCCCGTGGGATCCATGCCTGGTTCATTTTAATGAACGTGAGCTTGTCCACATTGTCTCTGGACAGGCGGCTGCGCTTGTCTGTTATAACGCCCCCAGCCGTGCTAAATACCCGTTCAGATAATACACTGGCTGCAGGGCACGCCAGCACCTCCAAGGCGTAAAGGGCAAGCTCAGGCCATGTGCCCAATTTGGAGACCCAGTAGTTGAAGGGGGCAGACCCGTCATTCACTACATGTAGGCGTGTGCACACATACTGCTCCACCATGTTGGTAAAATGCTGCCTCCTGCTAAGACGTTCCATCTGAGCTGCTGGTGCTGCTGTTTGTTGTGGCGTGCTGACAAAGCTTTTCCACATTTCGGCCATGCTAACCCTGCCTTCTGAGGTGCTGGCGGTGCCCTGGTTGCGTTGGCGACCTCCTCCTCCTCTGCCTTGTGCTTCCACTGTGGCCCCGCTGTCAGATGGGAATGCCAGCAGCATGGCGTCTACCAGCGTGCGCTTGTACTCGCGCATCTTGCGATCGCGCTCCAGTGAGTGAATTAAGGACGGTACGTTGTCCTTGTAACGGGGATCCAGCAGCGTGGCCACCCAGTAATCAGCACAAGTTAGAATGTGGGCAACTCGGCGGTCGTTGTGGAGACACTGCAGCATGTAATCGCTCATGTGTGCCAGGCTGCCCAGAGGCAACGAAAGGCTGTCCTCTGTGGGAGGTGTATGGTCCGTGTCCTCTGTATCCCCCCAGCCACGCACCAGTGATGGCCATGAGCTGGCCTGGGTGCCACCCTGCTGTGAACATGGTTCCATCTCCTCCTCCAGCTCCTCCTCCTCCTCATCCTCCTCATCCTCCAGAACTGTGCCCCTGCTGGACAATTGCGTCCCTGGCGTTTGCGTGTGCAGGAACCCACCCTCGGAGCCCCTTGCGAATGACTGCCCTGAAAGCCTTGGAAATGTTACCTCTTCATCCTCCTCCTCCTCCTCATCCTGTGCCACATCCTCTTCCATCATCGCCCGAATTGTTTTTTCAAGGAGGCATAGAAGTGGGATAGTTAAGCTGAGAACGGCGTCATTGCCACTGGCCATGTTGGTGGAGTACTCAAAACAGCGCAACAAGGCACACAGGTCTCGCATGGAGGCCCAGTTATTGGTGGTGAAGTGGTGCTGTTCCGCAGAGCGACTCACGCGTGCGTGCTGCAGCTGAAACTCCACTATGGCCTGCTGCTGCTCGCACAGTCTTTCCAGCATGTGCAAGGTGGAGTTCCACCTTGTGGGCACGTCACATATGAGGCGGTGAGCGGGAAGGCCGAAGTTACGCTGCAGCGCTGCCAGGCGAGCAGCAGCAGGGTGAGAACGCCGAAAGTGCGCACAAAAGGCCCGCACTTTCTGCAGCAGCTCTGACATATCGGGGTAGTTTTTAAGGAACCTCTGCACCACCAAATTCAGCACATGCGCCAGGCAAGGGATGTGCGTCAAACCGGCTAGGCCCAGAGCTGCTATGAGATTTCGCCCGTTATCGCACACCACCAGGCCGGGCTTGAGGCTCGCTGGCAGCAACCACTCATTTGTCTGCTGTTCCATGCTCCTCCACAACTCCTGCGCGGTGTGTGGTTTGTCCCCCAAACAGGCAAGTTGTAAAACTGCCTGCTGTCGTTTACCCCTGGCCGTGCTGAAGTTGGTGGTGAAGGTGTTACGCTGTCCGGATGAGGAGGCGGTAGAGGATGAGGAAGCGGAGTAGGAGGAGTTAGGAACAGGAGGCAAACTGAAGCGCCCTGCAATCCTCGGTGGTGGAAGGACATGCGCCAAATTGCTATCCGCCTCAGGCCCATCCGCCACTGCATTTACCCAGTGTGCCGTTAGGGAGATATAACGCCCCTGACCGTGCTTACTGGTCCACGTATCCGTAGTTAGGTGGACCTTGGCACAGATGGCGTTGCGCAGTGCACACCTGATTTTTTCCCCCACTTGGTTGTGCAGGGAAGGGATGGCTTGCCTGGAAAAGTAGTGGCGGCTGGGCACGACGTACTGTGGGACAGACGGAATGACAGCATTTCAAAGGCCAATAATTTTGAAATGCTGGCATTCAGGGCCAGGGATCGCGGGTGGGTAGGGGGGTACTTCCTCTTCCTCTCAAGTGTTTGGGAGATGGAAAGCTGAACGCTTCCACGGGACATTGTGGAGATGGTTGTTGGTGACCCAGGTGGTGGTGTTGCTGACAGATCGTCTGTTTGCGGGGTGGCAGGTGCCGGTATCACTACAGATGTGGCTGGAGCGGCCGAGACTGCAGCAGAAGAGGAAGCAGGATGAGCCAGAGACGTTTCTTGGTTTTGAAGGTGTGTACTCCACTGCAGCTCGTGCTTTGCACTTAGATGCCTGATCATGCAGGTTGTGCTCAGGTTGAGAAGGTTCATGCCTCGCTTCAAGCTCTGATTGCACAGGGTGCAAACCACTCGTGTCCTGTCATCAGCACATTTTCTAAAGAACTTCCACGCTAGAGAACTCCTTTGAGCTGACTTTGGTGCGCTCGTTCCCTTGCTGCGTTGGGCAGTAGCGGGCGTAGTGTCTAGGGCACGGCCGCTCCGCTTCTGCACCCTGCTCCCTCTTCTGCTGTGCTGGTGGCTCTGTGCGACCACCGCCTCTTCCTCCAAACTACTCAGTTCACCTGCATGACGTTCATTCCATGTGGGGTCGAGGACCTCATCGTCCTCCACATCATCTTCCACCCAGTCTTCACCCCTGCCCTCCTTGTCGGTCTCCACAATGCTGAACGCCGCAGCAGTTGGCACCTGCGTTTCGTCATCATCGGAGACGTGCTGCGATGATCCTTGCATGTACTCATCTTGAGAAATAAGTGGTTGGGCATCGCTGCACTCAATCTCTTCCACTTCTGGGGCAGGGCTAGGTGGATGGCCCTGGGAAACCCTGCTGACAGAGTCCTCAAAAAGAATAAGAGACTGCTGTATGGCTTGGGGCTCAGACTGCTGGCCTGATTTGCAAGGGGGTGAGGTGAAAGACGGTTGGACATTGGCTGCAGGTGCCAACTCTGACCTTTCTGCAGTAGACTGGGTGGGAGACAATGTGAAGGAACTGGAGGCACTGTCAGCAGCAAACCAATCTACTATCGCCTCAACTTGTTCTGGCCTCATCACTTCTAGGGGCGTTTGATGCCCTACCAAATACTGATGCAGGTTCTGTCGCCTACTCACACTTGAGGAAGGTGTTTCACTTGTGCGTGTAGCTGGCACAGATCGACCATGTCCTCTCCTTGCAACAGGAGCTCTACCAGCAGCACCACGACCCAGGCCACGGCCCTTATTTGACGGTCTCCTCATATTTCTGTAATTTAAGATCTTGCCCTAGAAAGGTTTTTATTGAATAGCGGAATAGAAAATATGATCCAAAAAAAGTGTATGTATATCACACGTACACAACCACACTAGGCCCCAATTACTATTGTTTGTACCCCTAAAAGGCTAGATGAGGAGTAGGGGGAGTATGGAACAGGCAGCACCCTCAAACCTTCAGAAGTATGAGATGAACCCCAACAACTTGGAAAGGTGGATCTCTCTCACACGTACCGACACAGACTATCCCCCAATTTAACTGATCCCCAGAGGTTTTTGATTAAATAGCGGAATAGAAAATATGATCCCAAAAAAGTGTATGTATATCACACGTACACAACCACACTAGGCCCCAATTACTATTGTTTGTACCCCTAAAAGGCTAGGAGTAGGGGGAGTATGGAACAGGCAGCACCCTCAAACCTTCAGAAGTATGAGATGAACCCCAACAACTTGGAAAGGTGGATCTCTCTCACACGTACCAACACAGACTATCCCCCAATTTAACTGATCCCCAGAGGTTTTTGATTAAATAGCGGAATAGAAAATATGATCCCAAAAAAGTGTATGTATATCACACGTACACAACCACACTAGGCCCCAATTACTATTGTTTGTACCCCTAAAAGGCTAGGAGTAGGGGGAGTATGGAACAGGCAGCACCCTCAAACCTTCAGAAGTATGAGATGAACCCCAACAACTTGGAAAGGTGGATCTCTCTCACACGTACCAACACAGACTATCCCCCAATTTAACTGATCCCCAAAGGTTTTTGATTAAATAGCGGAATAGAAAATATGATCCCAAAAAAGTGTATGTATATCACACGTACACAACCACACTAGGCCCCAATTACTATTGTTTGTACCCCTAAAAGGCTAGGAGTAGGGGGAGTATGGAACAGGCAGCACCCTCAAACCTTCAGAAGTATGAGATGAACCCCAACAACTTGGAAAGGTGGATCTCTCTCACACGTACCAACACAGACTATCCCCCAATTTAACTGATCCCCAAAGGTTTTTGATTAAATAGCGGAATAGAAAATATGATCCCAAAAAAGTGTATGTATATCACACGTACACAACCACACTAGGCCCCAATTACTATTGTTTGTACCCCTAAAAGGCTAGGAGTAGGGGGAGTATGGAACAGGCAGCACCCTCAAACCTTCAGAAGTATGAGATGAACCCCAACAACTTGGAAAGGTGGATCTCTCTCACACGTACCAACACAGACTATCCCCCAATTTAACTGATCCCCAGAGGTTTTTGATTAAATAGCGGAATAGAAAATATGATCCCAAAAAAGTGTATGTATATCACACGTACACAACCACACTAGGCCCCAATTACTATTGTTTGTACCCCTAAAAGGCTAGGAGTAGGGGGAGTATGGAACAGGCAGCACCCTCAAACCTTCAGAAGTATGAGATGAACCCCAACAACTTGGAAAGGTGGATCTCTCTCACACGTACCAACACAGACTATCCCCCAATTTAACTGATCCCCAAAGGTTTTTGATTAAATAGCGGAATAGAAAATATGATCCCAAAAAAGTGTATGTATATCACACGTACACAACCACACTAGGCCCCAATTACTATTGTTTGTACCCCTAAAAGGCTAGGAGTAGGGGGAGTATGGAACAGGCAGCACCCTCAAACCTTCAGAAGTATGAGATGAACCCCAACAACTTGGAAAGGTGGATCTCTCTCACACGTACCAACACAGACTATCCCCCAATTTAACTGATCCCCAGAGGTTTTTGATTAAATAGCGGAATAGAAAATATGATCCCAAAAAAGTGTATGTATATCACACGTACACAACCACACTAGGCCCCAATTACTATTGTTTGTACCCCTAAAAGGCTAGGAGTAGGGGGAGTATGGAACAGGCAGCACCCTCAAACCTTCAGAAGTATGAGATGAACCCCAACAACTTGGAAAGGTGGATCTCTCTCACACGTACCAACACAGACTATCCCCCAATTTAACTGATCCCCAAAGGTTTTTGATTAAATAGCGGAATAGAAAATATGATCCCAAAAAAGTGTATGTATATCACACGTACACAACCACACTAGGCCCCAATTACTATTGTTTGTACCCCTAAAAGGCTAGGAGTAGGGGGAGTATGGAACAGGCAGCACCCTCAAACCTTCAGAAGTATGAGATGAACCCCAACAACTTGGAAAGGTGGATCTCTCTCACACGTACCAACACAGACTATCCCCCAATTTAACTGATCCCCAAAGGTTTTTGATTAAATAGCGGAATAGAAAATATGATCCCAAAAAAGTGTATGTATATCACACGTACACAACCACACTAGGCCCCAATTACTATTGTTTGTACCCCTAAAAGGCTAGGAGTAGGGGGAGTATGGAACAGGCAGCACCCTCAAACCTTCAGAAGTATGAGATGAACCCCAACAACTTGGAAAGGTGGATCTCTCTCACACGTACCAACACAGACTATCCCCCAATTTAACTGATCCCCAAAGGTTTTTGATTAAATAGCGGAATAGAAAATATGATCCCAAAAAAGTGTATGTATATCACACGTACACAACCACACTAGGCCCCAATTACTATTGTTTGTACCCCTAAAAGGCTAGATGAGGAGTAGGGGGAGTATGGAACAGGCAGCACCCTCAAACCTTCAGTATGAGATTGTGTTCACTGTACCCCACAAAGATTGAGTTCACTGCACCCCACAATGATTGTGTTCACTGCACCCCACAAAGATTGTGTTCACTGCACCTCACAAAGATTGTGTTCACTGTACCCCCCAAAGATTGTGTTCACTGCACCCCACAAAGATTCTGTTCACTGTACCCCACAAAGATTGTGTTCACTGCACCCCAAAAAGATTGTGTTCACTGCACCCCAAAAAGGATGTTGTTCACTGCACCCCAAAAAGGATGTTGTTCACTCCACCCCAAAAAGATTGTGTTCACTGCACCCCACAAAGATTGTGTTCACTGCACCCCAAAAAGATTGTGTTCACTGCACCCCAAAAATGATTTTGTTCACTGCACCCCAAAAAGGATTTTGTTCACTGCACCCCAAAAAGGATGTTGTTCACTCCACCCCAAAAAGATTGTGTTCACTGCACCCCAAAAAGATTGTGTTCACTGCACCCCACAAAGGATTTTGTTCACTGCACCCCAAAAAGATTGTGTTCACTGCACCCCAAAAAGGATGTTGTTCACTGCACCCCAAAAAGGATTTTGTTCACTGCACCCCAAAAAGATTGTGTTCACTGCACCCCACAAAGGATTTTGTTCACTGCACCCCACAAAGATTGTGTTCACTGCACACCAAAAAGGATTGTGTTCACTGCACCCCAAAAAGATTTTGTTCACTGCACCCCAAAAAGATTGTGTTCACTGCAGCCCAAAAAGATTGTGTTCACTGCAGCCCAAAAAGATTGTGTTCACTGCAGCCCAAAAAGATTGTGTTCACTGCAGCCCAAAAAGATTGTGTTCACTGCAGCTCACACACAGAAAAATGGATGTGGATCACTGACACCTGCCTATCTCCAATCCTACACCACACAGCAATATCGATTGTAGTTTGTAGAACACAGTTTCCCTAAAATTCAGCAGACTCTGTCCCTAACAGGATTGAGAAGAGATCGTAGATCAGGATTGAGTGCAGACCCCACCCCCCACACAGCAATATCGATTGTAGTTTGTAGAAGACACTGACCCTATATAATTCAGCAGACTCTATCCCTAAAATGCCTACAACTCGCCCTGCCTAAACACTCCGACCTGTCCCTCAATTCTATCCGGACACAAATGGTTTTTTCCTGCCTATCTTTCCCTAATCAGCAGCCAGCACGTTGATGTGTGCTCTGTCCCTGAATCTAAGCAGCATAATGACGCCGCTGCGGCTGCCTCGAACTTATAAAGACTTGGTCACATGCTTCAGACGGCCAATCACAGCTACTGAGACATTTGCAGGCATGGCTGGGATGGCTTAAGGCACACCAGTTAAACGATTGTTGATTGGCTGTTGAAAGCCCGCCATGAAAAGAGCGCCAAAGCATGCAAAACCCGGAAATAAAACGACCGAACACGGATTTTTACCCGAACATACAGTAAAGTGTCCGTGTCCGTGTTCGGGTACAAAAAATCCAATTATTCGGTACGAACACGAATAATACAGTCCGTGTTCGCTCAACACTATTTGTGACTATTCATCGTGATATTTCATCTGTGACTCCTGTGCCCACCTGCAATTGTCTTGGGGAGCGCTTATATATTCCCATCCATTTGTTGTGTTTCTCTTTTAAATGGACACTGTTGTCTTAAAAAAAAAAACCTAAAAACAACTCCTTGCAAAAGAAGTGGTGGTACTTCTCCAGACAGAGTATGAGGGGGGTGGAGGGGTTATTGGGTTCTTTTGAGCTACGCAAGCACTGTGGGCGTTGTCACTCACCCTGAACGGTGTCACACTTATCAATGCCCCAGGACAAGGCGGAGAACGCTTTGAGGAAAAGTCAACCTTAAGGTGGTCCTCTGACTTAGAGATGGGCCAAACACTGTGTATTTTGAGCAAATAAGCAATATTCTAGCTAATCCTCTATTCCTGTTTAAATGTACACCCTGATAAAGTTTAGGAGGGACATGCTGAGCCTATGCCATCTCCACCCATCCAGCGCACCTCTGCTACCTCACTCCTAGTAACAGAATGGGGTCCCGCTGAGCACCTAGCGCAGACCTCATGCGTGAGGTCCTCTTACTCTTACGTACCCGGTGACTAAGCCAAGGACCTCCGTGACGCTGATGTTGCTATGGGAGAAGGACCGCTGGGGAGGGAGTCGCAGAAGTAACCCTCTCTTGAAGAGACAGACTTCATACTCCAATGCGCTTTGACTAATCCATCTTCAAGTGTCTATGTGTATTGTGCCAGTTACTTTCATATACCCCTTTGGAATGACTTAGACCAGGCAGAAGGATGGTTCAAAGGTTTTACTTGTAAAACTCAGCATAACAGGTTAACAAGCAAAGAGTCTTTTCCCTAACTGACCCTATCTGTGGCTACCCCAGCATATCTACATGGGTAGAGTCCATGAGTGCAGTCCAGAATGCATTTCCAGAATGGCAGGTGACCATAAAGACGGGGTCCCGATGAGCTGGTGTCCCTCAGAGAAGACGGTAAGTTCCAGCAGTCCTTCTACATAGTGGCAATAACCAACTTCCCAACCCGAGTTTGGTGGAAGTGTCTCCGGCGTCTTATCAACAGCTCTCTGAGGACCCTCCGGCCTCACACATGCTCTCTCGGGATCCAAACCCTTTTCTCTTTTATAATCACCCAGGATGTAAGGGCTGAACCCAGAAAAGCCCGTAAACGTATCCTGCGGAAAGTAGTAAAAACATTAGCCACTTCCCCTGGCTAGGGCAGCCACAACTAACTAACTTACAGTAGGCAACCTGCCTACAAGAGGACTGTGTCTACATTGAACAGCTACAGCCCTGGCAGAATCTTTAGCCTTTCACACTTACCAGAGTGTGTCAAAGGCCTGTTTACCCCAGTTTTACAGTGTGGTTCTATCCTTCAGACCCTACTTCCCTATAGGATACAGTAAGAGGACAGACGATGGAAGCACAACATACAGCTGGGATCACAAAAAGAGATGAGCTTGGGTTCAGTCTGAACCCAGAGGGAAGCTCTCAGTTCTGGGCCAATCAGCTGGGGCGGGAGAGCGCTGCATGTAGACAAAGGGGCAAGGATGCTCATGACTTAATTGACCTAATGAGGCCATATTAGGTCAATAACTTTGACGAAGACTGTAGCAATTCAAGGTGGATAAAAAAGGAGACCTGGGTCACCAGATAGGGAAGTATAAAATACCTTTATTCGCAAGAAATTGCTTTTAAATTAGTTTTTTTTTCATTTTTTTTTTGTTCTTTTGTTTTTTTTTACAGTGACAGTGTCACGTATAAAAAATTAAGAGAAGACATCCATGGATACTGTCACTTTAATCAGTACAGCTGCTCATGCTGGGTTGGGTGGCCTAGCCTATCACATTCACATGGATATCTTAAAAAAAAACATTGAAAAGAATGTAGTTTCCTTTTTAAGGAGCATTCTCATCTAAGTGTTCTTTGATCTTGAACTCGTTATGAGTTTCAAACTGTGAGGGCAAACACAATGCTTCACAATGGAAAAATATGTCAGAAAAACAAACCTAATTCAGCGAGCTTCCCTCAATTGTATTTCACTAGTCCCTCTGTCTATGTCAATAGACACCACATCATGTCTCTCAGAAGGTTATACAGTCAGTAGGACAAAAAGATGACCCCCAAACAGTAATTCATTCTAAGTAAATGGGTTCAGATATGATGGACTTGGTCTATGTTTTACTATGTATATACTGTATATATATATATATATATATATATATATATATATATATATATATATATATATATACATATAAAATATTTTTTTATTATTTCTATATATTATTTTATTATTATTTAGACTGATTACTGCTTATATTTTTTTTGTTTTAAACACAAAAATTACAGCCCAGCCCAACTCAGGAAAACTTAAATATGATTCCTTGCAATGGAGTTGCGCCCACATTGGGAGGATTACCATTGGGTCCGAGACCGAGTATGCGGTAAAATAACGTACAAATTTAAGAATGAAAAAACTGTAATTCACTGTAAAATCTCGCATGCGTTATCTTTCTGAAGTATGCCTTAAATGCTGAATGAAACCATGCGGTAAGTTATTGCAAACATCTGATATGATGCGTTTGCAAAAAAGTGTACAGCAGCCAGCAATTTAGTCATTGGCTGGTATGGTATAGTTTCTCTCTGTTGAGGGCTCAAGATACCCTATGAGTTGGGTATAGAGCTCCATGATGATAAGTGGCCTGGATAACCTGAACTTCTGCAGGGTATCAGCATCTGTGAATTGAGCCAGCAGTGTGCACTCCTTAACCACTTAAGTCCCAGAAGATTTTACTCCCTTCCTGACCAGACCCCTTTTTTCAACTTGGCACTTCGTGATTTTTACTGACAATTGCACGGTCATGCAATGCTGTACCCAAACGAAATTTATGTACTTTTTTCCCACAAACAGAGCTTTCTTTTGGTGGTATTTGATCACTTCTGGGCTTTTTATTTTTTACGATGTTAATAAAAAAAGAGCGAAAATTTTGAGAAAAAATGACATTTTCAACTTTGTCTTTTAAAAAATATCCAATATTCTCAATTTATGTCATATATTTTGGCCCAAATGTATTGAGCTACATGTCTTTGACAAAAAAAATTTAAATGAGCGTATTTTTATTGGTGTTTTAGCATCTACAAACTATGGTGTAAATACTGAAATGTACGCAGCTTTAATTTCTGACTGCCTATCTCATTTCATGAAGTGCTAAAATGGCAGGGCAGTACAACCCCCCCCCCCCAAACTACCACTTTTTGGAAAGTAGACATCCTAAGGAATGTCCTAAGAGGCATGTTGAGCTCATTGAATATTTCTTATCACAGGTGTTTGAAAAATGACTAAAAAAAAACAATTTTTTTTTTTACACAAAGTTGTAATTGAAATGATATATTGCTCACACATGCCATGGAGTGTCTACTTTGCAAAATGGGGTCATTTGGGGGGGGGGGGGGGGGAGGGGTTGTGCTATCTTGAAATTTCAGGGCCTCTGAAACTGTGACAGGTAGTGCAGAGGTAAATTAACCGCTTGCCGCCCGCCCGCCGTCATATGACGGCGGAGCGGAGCGACCATTATCCTGGGCCGCCGTCATATGACGGCGGCACTTTAAGCAGGGCAGGCGCGCGATCGCGTGCGCGCCGCCCTGCACTGCCGGTGTCGGGGTGTCCCCGGGACACCCCCCGTCACCGGCAGGGGGGAAACAGCCAATGGGCGTGGCTGTTTCCCACGTGATCGGCTGTGTTCCAATGACACAGCCGATCACAATGAAGGCGCCCACTAGATGACCGCGCATGCGCGATCGGGAGCGCGCAGCGCGGTCATGTCGGTGGCACTGTGTTCCGTAGGAACACAGCTGTCACCGGCGGTAGTAAACAGTCACTGACAGTGACTGTTTACTATGTGATCGGCTGTGAATCCATTCACAGCCGATCAGAAAATGTAAACAAAGAGCAGTAACTCAGTGTTACTAGCTCTTCTCCCCTCATACAGTTTCCAGTATGAGGGGAGAAGAGCTAGAAATAGTGAGTTACTGCTCTGTACACATGTAAAAAGTAAAAATCACACTAATAAAGGTCCCCACACAGTCCTCAGCCCCCCCCAATGTCACCTGTCACCCAACAGTCACCTCATCAGTGCCCAGAAATTGACACCCATAACGTTCACATGTGAGCGCAGCGATCGCAGGCAGAATCACAGCGATTCTGCCCGCGATCCGGAAATCATT
Organism: Pelophylax lessonae; assembly: GCF_965119305.1. Classification (NCBI taxonomy): domain Eukaryota; kingdom Metazoa; phylum Chordata; class Amphibia; order Anura; family Ranidae; genus Pelophylax; species Pelophylax lessonae. The sequence goes on from NC_138774.1 coordinate 65,763,800, forward strand.
GCAAATCGCGGGACGCCTGTGCGTTGCCCTTGATTTGCAATAGCACCCCAAACGCTGTGCAATGTTGCCGCCATTTCCGCCTGCCGAATCGCGGTAACATCGCGCAAACATCGCATGACGCCCAAAAAAGGTACAAGAGTTTCTTTGGAGCGTCATGCGTTGTTTGCGCAATGTTACCGCGATTCGGCAGGCGGAAATCGCAGCAACATCGCACAGCATTTGGGGTGCTATTGCAAATCACGGGCAACGCACAGGCGTCCCGCAATTTGCAATGATTTCTGGATCACGGGCAGAATCGCAGTGATTCTGACCGTGATCGCTACGCTCACATGTGAACATAGCCTAAAGTTCACCGGTCACCAGAGACTGCCATCAGCAATGCACCATCGCCCGTCACCTGTCACCCATCAGTGACCATCGCCCGTCACCTGTCACCCCATCAATCACCGTCACCTGTCACCCCATCAGTCATCGTCACCTGTCACCCCATCAGTCATCGTCACTTGACACCCCATCAGTGATCGTCACTTGTCACCCCATCAATCATCGTCACATGTCACCCCGTCAGTGACTGTCATCTGTCACCCCATCAATCATCGTCATCTGTCACCCCATCAATCATCGTCACCTGTCACCCCATCAATCATCGTCACCTGTCACCCCATCAATCATCGTCACCTGTCACCTCATCAATCATCATCACCTGTCACCTCATCAATCATCGTCACCTGTCACCCCATCAGTCATCGTCACCTGTCACCCCATCAGTCATCGTCACCTGTCACCCCGTCAGTCATCGTCACCTGTTTGCCATATGCATGCAATCACTTACTGACCGCCTAACGACTATATACGTCGGCCATTAAAAGCTAAATACTGGAGTTATGGCAGCAGATAGCCCCCATAACCCCGGTATTTTTTGAAACGGCGGGCGGTCGGCTTTCAGATAAGGGTGGTCCCAGTGGCGGATTCGCCGCGGAATTACCCTTACGGTGCAGGGGAAAAGGTGCCCCCCCCCCCTCCTGCCGCGTCCCAGACGTTTTCCCAGCTTACCGGACCCGCCGGCAGCGGAGAAAACTATCCGGTCCCGGATCCTCAGAGACAGGAAGTCGAGTGAGGGCAAGATGGCCCTCACTCAACTCTATGGTCTTGGAGGACCGGAGCTACGTCAAAAGACGTTGCCTAGCAACCGGTTTAAAGGGCCGCTTTTTTTTTTGCTTTTTTTTTTTCCCTCTTTCAACAATTTTTTTTTTTTTTTTTCTTTTTTAGTGTAGTTGTGAGGTGTGAGGTCTTTTTGACCCCAGATCTCACAATAAAGAGGACCTGTCATGCCTATTTCTATTACAAGGGATGTTTACATTCCTTGTAATAGGAATAAAAATGATCAAAACATTTTTTTTTTTAAACTGTGTAAAAATAAAAAAATAATAAATAAAATAAATAGGAAAAAAAAAAATAAAAAAAAATTAAAGCGCCCTGTCCCCGTTAGCTCGCGCGCAGAAGCAAACGCATACGCAAGTCCCGCCCACATATGTAAACGGTGTTCAAACCATACATGTGAGGTATCGCCACGATCGTTAGAGCGAGTGCAATAATTTAAGCCCTAGACCTCCTCTGTAACTCTAAGCTAGTAACCTGCAGAAATTTTTAAAATGTTGCCTATGGGGATTTTTAAGTACCAATGTTTGGCGCCATTCTGTGAGCATGCGCAATTTTGAAGCATGACATGTTTGGTATCTAATTACTCGGCGTAACATTATCTTTCATATTATGGAAAAAAATTGGGCTAAATTTACTGTTTTCTTATTTTTTAGTTCAAAAAAGTGAATTTTTTTCAAAAAAATCGCATTTGGAAGACTGCTGCGCAAATATGGTGTGATAAAAAATATTGCAACGATCTCCATTTTATTCTCTAGGGTCTCTGCTAAAAAAAAATATATAATGTTTGGGGGTTCAAAGTAGTTTTCTAGCAAAAAAAATTATTTTAGCTTGTAAACACCAAGTGTCAAAAATAGGCCCAGTCTTAAAGTGGATAAATGGACAACTTTGTGTAAAGCGCTACTTGGATGTGAGGCCTATGTATGTGGCCAGGCTGTGAAAAAGTGTTACACATGTGGTATCGCCATACTCAGGAGGAATAGCAGAATGTATTTTGGGGTGCAAGTTTTGCTATGTACATGCGATGTGTTAGAAATATTGCATAAATGGACAGCTTTGTGTAAAAAAAATGTGTTTTCATTTTCTTTCCACATTTTCCAAAAACTTGTGGAAAAAAAATGACATATTCAAAAGACTCATTATGCCTCAAAAATTATACGTTGGGCTGTTTGCTTTCCAAAATGGGGTCATTTTATGGGGGTTTCCATTGTCCTGGTGCTCCAGGGCCTTCAAAAGTGCGATAGGTTGTCAGGAAATGATATGTGTAATTTGTGCTCCTAGAATGCCGGACGCTTCTCGGATGTTAGGCCTCTGTATGTGCCCAGGCTGTGAAAAAGTCTCACACATGTGGTATCGCCATACTCAGGCAGAGTAGTAGAATGTGTTTTGGGGTGTAGTTGCAAGTATACATGTGCTGTGTGAGAGAAATAACCTGTTAATACGGCAATTTGTAAAAAAAAAAAAAAATAAAAAAAAAAAAATCTTCATTTTGCAAAGCATTGTGGGAAAAAATTACAACTTCAAAAAACTCATCATGCCCCTTATTAAATACCTTGGAATGTCTACTTTCCAAAAAGGGGTCATTTGGGGGGTATTTGTACTTTCCTGACCTTTTAGTGTCTCAAGAAATGAGATAGGCCTTCAGTACATCAGGTGTGATCAAGTGTGATCAATTTTCAATGAATAGCACCATAACTTGTGGACTCTATAACTTTCACAAAGACCAAATAATATACACTTACTTGGGTTATTTTTACCAAAGATAAGTAGCAGTATAAATTTTGGCCAAAATTTGTGAAGAAAAATGACTAATTTGCAAAATTTTATGACAGAAACAAAGAAAAATGCATTTTTTCACGATATTTTCAGTCTTTTTTTATTTATAGCACAAAAAATAAAAAACCCAGTATTGATCAAATACCATCAAAAGAAAGCTCTATTTGTGTGAAAAAAAGGACACAATTTTTGTATGGGTACAGTGTTGCATGACTGAGTAATTCTCAGTCAAAGTGTGAGAGCGCTGAAAGCTGAAAATCGGTCTGGGCAGGAAGGGGGTGAAAGTGCACTGTAGGCAAGTGGTTAAGCAATTTACACCATTAGAAAACCTGAAGACGGGGATTGGTTTCGGGGTCCTGTACACAGCTAGGCTCCCAAAAAGTCTCACACATGTGGTATCCCTGTACTCAGGAGAAGCAGAAGAATGTATTTTGGGGTGTCATTTCACATATACCCATGGCATGTGTGAACGATATATCATTTAGTGACAACTTTGTGTAAAAAAACAACAACAAAAAAAAGAAATAATAATTTTCCCAAAACTTGTGGCAAAATATAAAATATTCCATGGACTCCCCATGCCTCTCAGCAAATAGCTTAGAGTGTCTACTTTGCAAAATTGGGTCATTTGGGGGGGGTTTGTGCTATCTTGAAATTTCAGGGCCTCTGAAACTGTGACAGGTAGTAAAGAGGTAAAATAAGCAATTTACGCCATTAGAAAAACTGAAGATGGGGATTGGTTTTCGGGGTCCCGTACACAGCTAGGCTCCCAAAAAGTCTCACACATGTGGTATCCCTGTACTCAGGAGAAGCAACAGAATGTATTTTGGGTGTCATTTCACATATTCCCATGGCATGCGTGAGCAATATATCATTTAGTGACAACTTTCTGTAAAAACAACAACAAAAAAAAAAAGCAAATTGTCATCTTCCCGAAACTTAGGGCAAAATATAAAATACTCCATGGATTCAACATGCCTCTCAGCAAATAGCTTTGGGTGTCTACTTTTCTTAAAGGAGTCATTTGGGGGGTGTTTGAACTGTCCCGGCATTTTATGCTCAATCTTAGCCACACATCACCCACTCTTCTAACCACTTGAAAACCAAGCCTTTTCTGTGAATTTTTGTTTGCATGAAAAAATATATTTTTTTTACTAGAAAATTACTTTGAACCCCCAAACATTATATATTTCTTTAAAGCAGAGGCCCTATAGAACAAAATGGTGGATGTTGCAAATTTTTTTGTCACACGGTATTTGCGCACAGATTTTCCAAACGCAATTTCTGCGAAACCAAATATATATTTTTTTAATTTATTGCACAAATACACTATATAATTCCAAATTGTTTGGTAAAATTTAAAAGACGATCTTATGCCAAGTAAATAGATACCAAACATGACATGCTTTAAAAATTGCGCACGCCGGTGCAGCGGCAACAAACTACGTACATTTTTAAAAGCCTTTAAAAGTCTTTACAGGTTACAACTTTAGACTTACAGAGGAGGTCTACTGCAAGAATTACTGCACTCGACCTGGCGTTCGCGGCGATACCTCACATGCATGCTGCAATTGCGGTTTACATATGACACTAGACCAACGCTTGCGTGCGCCTTTGCGCGCAAGCACGGGGGGACGGGGGGCTTGATTTTTTTTTTTTTTTGTTATTTTGACACCTTTCCTTTCATTTTTTTTTTAAATCATTTTTATTGTTATCACAATGAATTTAAATATCCCCTATGATAACAATCTGTAGTGACAGGTACTCTTTTTTAAAAAAATTGGGGTCTTTTAGACTCTAGATCTCTCTTCTGACCTTAACGCATCTGACCACACCAAAATTGGTGTGATAAAATACTTTCCCAATGGCGCTGTTTATTTCTGACGAAACAGAAGTCATGAAATGCTCGTAGCTTCCGGTATCTTAGGCCATAGAGATGATTGGAGCCATTCTCATCTCCAATCAGCTCTATGGTTAGATAACTGAACCACCGGCTGCACTCTCGGGTTAACCGGTGGGGCAGGAGAGCCAGAGAAAAACCATGGAAGGCGGCGGTGGGGGGGGGGGAGTCCCCTCCCACTGCATGTAAAAGCAGTCTAGCGGCCAATTATCTGCTAGGATTGCTTTTACATGTAAGCCGACCGCTGGCTGTAAAAAACGATACCAAGGTGATGCCTAAATCTGCAGGCATCATCCTGGTATAACCACTCAAAGTCCAGCAACGTACCAGTACATTGCTGGTCCTTGTTTGGCATATAGTGTAGGTTTTTTTTTTCCTGCAGCCTGTGGGCTGAATGAAAAAAAGAGAACCTAACAGAAATCCCCACAGGAATATTGTGTAGTATTACACACCATTAACCACCCAAACAACCACCCACTGAATTTAATGGTGGGTATACATGACAATATTCCACGTATACCTAAAGGAATTTAACTGCAGTGCTGAAATCAGCCTACAACAGCTGCTGCCATCAGAGGTATCCATATATGCTGTGCGCAAATGCTGTTTGTGTCAGAATATATAAAATCAATGTGGCAGCCGACGGGTACCTGCAAGAGAAACAGGTTAACAAAAGAATGAAAAACAAACAAAGTACAGTAAAAGTACAGTAGGAAGAGTAGAAGAACATAAAAAATGACTGATACGACAACTGTTTTTGGATTTTTTTATTTTTTTTTGGAACACTTTTTTTTCTGTGAACTGCGATTTTCCAGCTTGGGTCTCTCAAAATGTCGATAGCCATCAAACATCTTTCGAGATTCTGTGTTTGTGTGCCCTACACTAAGTCGCGCTGTACCCTACACTAATACTCTACTAGTGTATGGTAGCGCTCGAAACATTCCCCGATGCAGAGACCAGGTTGGTCAGGACATCTGGGACAATAATAGCGGGTGTCACGCCTAAATCCGCGCCTGCTACAGACACAACATCTTCTTTGGGGGTGAGTTTGGGTCGGGGTACGCGGGAGGACATGTGGAAAATGTCTCTCATGCAGCTGGCTCACTGCATCTGGAAGGGGAAGTTGGGCAGGCATGCCTCCTGGGTACAGGTAGGCAAGGATGATCGCTTCCTGGAATTCTCAGAAGGATCCAGTTCATCCTGACGTCCTGTATAGGACAAAGGCGTTCAGCATAGCCAATTGGAATAAATAAACAGACACTTTTTTGTACCAGCGTTTGGTTTACGGGCAACTAAATTCGGTGCCAAAAGTGGGTCGTTAAGGTCCACCCCTCCCATATTAAGGTTATATTCGTGGACACAGAGGGGTTTCTCCATAACGCTAGTTGCTGTAGTAATTTGGATCGTCGTGTCTGCGTGAAGGGAGGACAGAACGAAAACATCCCCGTGTATCCCTCCACTTCACTGCAAGCAATTTGTCCGTTTTCAAGCAGGCTCTCTCCCCCCGACTAAGACGGGAATTTACAAGCCGTTGGGGGAAGCCCCGGCAATTAGGTCGCACGGTGCCACATGTGCCAATTTGTAATTCAAGAAGATGACTAAATAGTGGCACGCTTGTGTAGAAGTTGTCCACGTACAAATGGTACCCCTTTCCGGATAAGGGTGACACCAAGTCCCAAACTATCTTGCCGCTGCTCCCTATGTAGTCTGGGCAGTTGGGGGGCTCCACAGTGGTATCTTTTCCCTCATAGACACGGAAACTAACTGTATAGCCTGTGGCCCTGTCACAGAGCTTGTACAGCTTGACCCCGCACTTGGCACGCTTGCTGGGGAGGTACTGTTTCATAGCAAGGCGGCCAGTAAACTTAATCAGGGACTCGTCAACACAGACAACTTGTTCGGGCGTAAACAAGGCTGCAAACCTCTGATTGAAGTGGTCTATGAGGGGCTGAATTTTGTGGAGCCGATCATATGCAGGGTCTCCCCAAGGACGACCGATTTCATTGTTGCTGAATTGCATAAATCGCAGAATTTGCTCGTATCTCGCCCTGGACGTGGAGGCAGAGTACATGCGCATATGGTGAAGTGGGCTAGTGGACCAATATAGCCGCAATTCACTGTGTTTGGTTATGCCCATGTTGAGGGAAAGGCCCAGAAAGATTTTAAAATCGGGAACCGTTATAGGTTTCCAGCCGAATGGTCTGGCAAGAGGCGAATTTGGGTTGGCGGCGATAAATTGTTGTGCATATAAATTTGATTGATCCACAATAGATCTGAAAAGATCTTCGGTGAAGAACAGCTCAAAAAAGTTCAGGGGCATAAAACCAGCTGTCTCCATGTGGATTCCAGGTTGGGCAGTGAATGGGGGAAGTTCTGGTGCTGTAGAATCAGTGGGTTGCCAATTGGGATATGCCAACGCATCAGGGAGGGCTCTATGGTCTCTACGGGCCTGTCTTCGAATACGCGGTGGCTGCGGGCCACTACTCGTGCTAGCCACCGCACAAGCTTCAACTGCACTTATGGGACTCGCCACGTCACCAAGTGTTACTGCAGTGCTGGTTGTACTAGGTCCAGGGTGTACTAGGCCGCTGGCGCTTGCCAGGCCGCCAGAAGGATGAGCGGCACTAATACCGACACTCTGCTCCATACGAGCACCCTGCGATTCCTGCATCTCAACAACTCCAGAATGGGGTCGGGTACACCTGGGTCTAACAGGGACCCATCCATCATCGGAGCTATCTGTAAGGGAGTCGCTGCTGTCATCAGGTTCGTATACTCACCCTGATTCCCATCGCTCTCATCTGACATGGTCAGTATACTATAAGCCTCTGCACTACTGTACCAACGTTTGGACATTTTGGTAACTAAATTTACCGGTACAGTAGTGTGACTCGCAGGTAATAAAAGCACCTGGTTGTCAAGGACTATTTCAAGCGCTACCAAAAGAAACTGCTAATGCTAGCAAAGATCAGGCCTTGTGTTTCTTTGTAAGTGACAGTAATCTATTGATAACTACACTTGCCTGGGTGGGGTGGGGTGGGCTGGGCGGAGGGGTTAAACGCAGGTGCTGGCAGGAATCAGTGCTGATCATGCAAACATTTTTGGGAACCCTAAACTATGGGGACGCTAGTATAGTTCTGATCAGATCAGATATTGATCTTTTCAAACACCATACTAATAATGGAAGTGTATGTGCGTGTGGTAATCAAGGGGTTATTTCTAACTATGCACCGGGGATCTGCGCTATTTTAGACTGACACTAACACTAGCTAATGTCACCTGTGTCCCTAATAATAGTGATCAGAAAAACAACGGAACACAATAACAGTGACACTGTGACAGGGCAATGAAGGGGTTAACTGGGGGTGATCAGAGGGTTAAATCTTTATTGGGGGGTGGTGGGGACCCTAAACCTCCTTTGGAAAAGAAACGAACTTGCTAGCGCTAACTCAAGTCACAATCACACTAATACAAAATACAGTAAAACTATATTACGTGTGTATTAGTGTGCAATGTGACAGGGGGGAAGGGGTTAACTGGATGTGATCAGGGGGGGGGATCAGGGGGTTAAATCTTTATTGGGAGGGGGTGGCGGGTATCCTAAGGATAAAAGGAATGACCGCAAGCGCTAAACCTGGTCACAAGTCACACTTATACGGCTATATAGAAAATGCTATATACTGTATACAGTGTGCATTGTGACAGGGGGTGTATGGGTGATCAAGGGGAGATCAGGGGGTTAAATCTTTATTGGGGGGGGGGTGGCGGGGACCCTAAACCTCCTTGGGACAGAAACGAAGTCGCTAGCGCTAACTCAAGTCACAATTGCACTAATACAAAATACAGAAAAACAGTATATTACGTTTGTATTAGTGTGCAATGTGACAGGGGGGAATGGGTTAACTGGGGGTGATCAGGGGGGATCAGGGGGTTAAATCTTTATTGGGGGGGTGGTGGGTATTTTAAATGAAAAAGGGAGGGCCTCAAACGCTACACCTGGTCACAAATCACACTTATACGGGTATATAGGAAAATGCTATATACTGTATACAGTGTGTGTTGTGACAGGGGGTGTAGGGGTGATCAGGGGGGTTAAATCTTTATTGGGGGGGGTGGCGGGGACCCTAAACCTACTTGGGACAGAAACTAAGTCGCTAGCGCTAACTCAAGTCACAATCGCACTAATACAAAATACAGAAAAACAGTATATTACGTTTGTATTAGTGTGCAATGTGACAGGGGGGAAGGGGTTAACTGGGGATGATCAGGGGGGTCAGGGGGTTAAATCTTTATTGGGGGGGTGGCGGGTATTTTAAGTGTAAAAGGGGGGGGGGCGCAAGCGCTACACCTGGTCACAAATCACACTTATACGGGTATATAGGAAAATGCTATATACTGTATACAGTGTGTGTTGTTACAGGGGGTGTAGGGGTTAACTGGGGGGGGGGCGATCGGCGGTGAAATGTGCCTATCTAAGTGTGTGTGTGTGTGCTTGGTGCAGTACTCACAGTTAGATGTGCTCTCTCCTCTCGATGAATCCAAAAAGGATCATGGGAGGGGAGAGCATGTCTTTTCTCAGCCTGTGTTTACATTACACAGGCTCAGAATATAATCTGATTGGGCAGGACCGATCAACAGGTCGAGGCCAAAAATCATTGGCATGGACCTGATGACTGATCGGTTCTGATCCCAATCAAGCCATCGGCGGAGGCGGGGGGGGGGGGGGGGGCGGTAGCGCGCACCAGACCGGCGGGAATGAGCGACGTAGTCCTACGTCACTTTGCCTGCACGGGGCTGACCGCCGCAGTAAATAGCCGCACTGCGGTCGGCAAGTGGCTGAATAAGAACGTGTGTTTTTTTTTTTTAAATACAATAGAGTGTTTCAATTTGATATATATTTTTATTATTAAACACGAGGATATTATTTGGTGCACAACCAGATGTGTGTACATATGCCCTTAAATAGGAAGAAGTGTGTGTGTTTTTTTTCTATTCACAGAGGGAATGTTAGGTGATATAGGTATTTGGTATATGTGTATATATACCCTTAAACAAGGGGTGGAGGGAGGAGAGAGAAAAAGGGGAAAGGAAAAGAGGGGTAAAATATAAACTGCAGACACCAAAAAATATTTTTTAAAGTTTTGTGTAAACCAATATCTTTCCATATTGTTATACTGTAATGTCTTTTTATTTTCAATGTATATTTGTTATGTAATAAAAATATTTAAAAGGAAACTATTCACACCAACAATCTTGGAAGAAGGTTGCCTGATCTTATGTAACCCCGGTGCAAAAATCATATAATTATAAAATTGAATTTCACAATAAAAATATGGGAGGAATACACTTAAAATAAAAAAGAATAAAAAAAAATATCTTTTTTTCATAAAGAAAAAAACAGAATATTTGTAAAATCTTACCTGTAAAATTCCTTTCTCTGAGTCCTCCGACAGTCGCCGCCTCCTCTAAGTCATCACTGTTGGGTATTAACTTCCGCTCCGCAGGAGTAGCTAGGCATATAGACTTAGTCAAAAACAAAAGTCATTAGCATATACACACCCATGGGGGCTGTCCCATCTGGTCAATACCCCCCTGCAGTGACCACTCCCAACTCAGTTTGGTAGCATAGCAGTAGGTAATAAGAACCCCAAAAGAGGGGCGGGGGCGACGACTGTCGGAGGACTCAGAGAAAGGAATTTTACAGGTAAGATTTTACATAAATTCCGTTTTCTCTTACGTCCTTCGACAGTCGCCGCCTCCTCTAAGTCATCACTGTTGGGATGTCCCAAAGCAGTATAGACGTGAGGGGTGGGAGACGCAACCGTAGAAAAGGCAACGCAGTACCCACATCAGAGAAAGGAATCTTACATGCACCGTAAGAGAACCTACTTGGCAACAGAAAAAAACAATGCTCAACAGGAGCAACAGCCCAGGAAAGCAAATACCAACAGCCAGGGACCCAGAAAAAACTCAAGGGTCCTTTATGGCACTGCCGCACTGAGAACCTTGCGGCCAAAGGAGGCATCAGCTGATGCCAGAACATCTACTTTGTAGAATTTTGAAAATGTGTGCACCGACGACCAAGTCGCAGCCTTGCACACCTGGGCCACCGAGGCCCGATGCCAATAGGCCCAAGACGCACTCACAGATCTAGTAGAGTGCGCCTTAACAGGGAAGGGTGGAACCCGTTCCTTCAAGGCGTAAGCCTGTTCAATGGTCTGTCTGATCCATTTGGCAATAGTCGCTGCGGATGCAGCCATGCCCTTCCGATGTCCCTCAGGAAGGACAAAGAGTGAATCCGTCTTCTGAAAGGATTCCGTAGACGACAGGTAAACCCTGATCGCCCTGACAACATTCAAGGAATGCAGAGCAACCTCCTTAGGATGCTTAGGCTTCATACAAAGCAAAGGCAGGACAATGTCCTCATTAATGTGAAACTCAGAGACCACCTTAGGAAGAAAGGAGGGATGCGGACGTAAGACCACCTTATCCCGGTGAATCACCAAGTACGGAGAACGGCAAGATAAAGCTGCCAGTTCCGACACCCTGCGAGCCGAAGTGATCGCCACCAAAATGGCAACCTTCTTAGACAGCAGAGGTAACGATATCTCCCGGATGTTTTCAAAGGGAGCACGTTGTAACACGGACAGAACCAAATTCAAGTCCCACGGAGGCAAGGGCTCCTTCCTGGGAGGAGCCAAATGTTGCACGCCTTGAATGAAGGTGCGAACCAGAGAATGAGACGCCACAGGGCGCTGGAAAAGAATAGCCAGTGCAGACACCTGGCCCTTGATCGTGGCCAGCGCCAGGTGCTGGTCCACACCAGACTGGAGGAAGGCCAACACTCTCTACACCGAGTACGAGCGAGGGGAGAACCCCCTGGACTCACACCAGGCGAAATAAGCCTTCCAGGTACGGTAATAGATTTTACCAAAGGAGGTCTTCCTAGCCTTGACAAGGGTAGGGATGACCTCAGAGGAGAAACCAGCCAGGCCGTTAAAGCCAGCGACTGAAAAGCAGGATGGAAGATCGGACCCTGAGACCGGAGATCTTCCCGCATGGGCAGCCGCCACGGAGGCGCCACTGCCAGGTGAACAACGTCAGCGTACCAGGACCGGCGTGGCCAGTCCGGAGCCACCAGAATCACCAGGTGCGGTTCCGAGGCTAACCTGCGGAGGAACCTGGATAGCAACTGGATCGGGGGAAAAGCATACATCAGCTGATACTGATGCCAAGGGGCCACTAACGCATCCGAGGCGTCCGCCAGCAGATCGTGCGTTCTTGCCACGAACCTTTCCACCTTTTGGTTTAACCGAGATGCGAACAGATCCACGTCCGGGGATCCCCACCTCGCACACAGCATTTGGAAGATCTCCGGGTGCAGGGACCATTCCCCCTGGTCCAGGGTCTGGCGGCTCAGATAGTCGGCCTGACAATTTTCCACACCCGGAATGTGAACTGCTGAGATCGCCGGGGCATGAGTCTCGGCCCAAGACAGAAATGTCGGCCACCTCCCGGGCCGCCAGAGCACTCTTGGTGCCCCCTTGGTGGTTGATGTAAGCCACTGCGGTAGCATTGTCCGTCTGTACCCGGACAGGACGGCCCCGAAGACGGTTTGACCACTGGAAGATACAGTTTTATCGCTCGCAATTCCAGCACATTTATCGGGAGGGAGGACTCCTCCTCCGACCAAGTGCCCTGGGCAGACCGGTTGCCCAGGACTCCACCCCAGCCCGACAGGCTGGCATCCGTGGTAATCACCGTCCACACCAATGGACGGAAGGACTTGCCTTCCGCCACCGTCGGGGACTGGAGCCACCACAGAAGAGCCAATCTGGTCTGACGACTCAAGGAGACACTCAGATCCAGGGACTGAGGCCGTCTGTCCCACCGGGCCAGGATCTCCGTCTGGAGAGCCCGTGTGTGAAACTGAGCAAAGGGTATCGTCTCGAAGGCCGAAACCATCAACCCCAGGCCCTGCATACAGGTCCTGAGTGACAAAGACAGGTTGTCCTTGAGGGACCTGATCTGGTCCTGCAAGGTCCGGAGCTTGTCCTCTGGCAAGAACACCTTTTCCTGAGCAGAGTCCAGAATCATTCCCAGATAGGGAAGACGAAGCGATGGAGACAACGCCGATTTCTGAACGTTGATGGTCCATCCGAACTCCTGGAGTGTCTGTACTGTAGTGGACAGATAGCGCACTAGGTCCTGGCTGGCACACGATCTCAGAAGTAGATCATCCAGGTAACCCAAGACCGCAATGCCCTGAGCCCTCAGCAGGCCCAGAACCAGCGCCAGCACTTTGGTAAAAGCAGTTGGTGCCGAAGCGAGACCGAAAGGTAACGCCACAAACTGGTAGGGGTCCTCTGCGATAGCAAACCAAAGGTACCGCTGATGACCCTCGAAAATGGGGATGTGCAGGTACGCATCCTTGAGATCTATCGAGGCCAGGAATTCCCCTGGGTCCAGGGAGGCCACCACCGAACGGAGAGACTCCATACGGAATTTCCGAACACGCACAAAGCGGTTCAGCGCTTTCAGGTCCAGAATAGGATGCACTTTGCCCTCCTTTCTGGGCACAGTGAACAGATTGGAATAAAACCCCCAAAACCTGTCCCGATGAGGCACCAGGACAATAACCCCCTGAGCAAGAAGGTCCTGAACCGCTCGGTGCAGGTCCTGCAGACACCCCGGAGGCAAATGAAGATTTGAGGGAAAGAATCTGTCCGCCGGCCGGGAAAGGAAATTGGTCTTGTACCCTGATCGAATGATTTCCTGAACCCAAAGGCACGAAAGGACCCCTGATTGGATCTAGGCGCAGAACCTCGCTTGCCTCTAAAGGACTTGTTCTCCGGGTTCTGGGGCAGCATGGTGCTCTTGCCCCCCCCGTGACGCCTTTTACCAAGGTATCCAACGCCTCACCAAAAAGGCGAGAGCCAGCATAGGGAAATAGGGAAAATCAGCAACTGTTTTCCATGAGGACTGGTCAGCCGACCAGCTCTTCAGCCATATCAGTCGCCGGTTAAGTACCGAGACACTAGACAGGCGTGCTACTAAGGGGGCCTCATTTAAGGCCGCATCACACAAATACATGATGCCCTGGTGGATTTGATCCACCATTTCCAGTCGGGCAGGCGGAACATCATCAGACACGAGGTTGCTCTTAAGCACCTTGGTCCAATCAGCCACCGCCTGCGCCACCAAAACGGACGCGAAAACAGGTTTGAGCAACGAGCCCGCCACCATATAGGAATGGCGGGCCAGAGACTCCAACCGCCGGTCCGTGGGATCCTGGAAAACCGGGGAATCCTCCGTAGGAATCAAGTTAGCCTTGTTTAACACAGCCACAGTGTGATCCACCTGCGGGGGCACACACCACCGTGATTCCGTAGCCGGTGCAAAGGTATAAAGCAATTTGAACCGACTAGGCACCAGGAATGGACGTTTTAAAGTGCGCCACGTCTCATTAACAGTGTAATGAAACTCAGCCGGGCAGGGAAACATCTGCGCCGACTTGCGGGTCCTGTGCGTCCCAAATGAGGACACAACGCCCGGAGGACTGGGCTCATCCTCCAAATGCAGTGTTTCCTTCACAGAAACAATGAATTCATCCATGGTCGCCCGATCTTCAGGTGACCCCGGGGAGGAGGTATCAACCCCCTCCACCTCTGCCTCCCCCTCAGACCCCAGCGGGTCCAAGGATGAGCGGGACCCTGAAAAGGGCACGCTCGCAGCAGCAGCAGCCATATCACCATCCGAATCAGAGGACAGAGACAATCTGGGCCTCTTTTTAGCAGCACGTTCAGCCATCAGCATTTCCATGTTTGACACCAAGGTCGCCACTACAGCGGCCAAATCAGGTCTCAGAGGGGCCACAGGAGAACTGGGGACCCCCACATGAGCTGGGGGGAATTTGCTGTCCTGAGAATCCATTGCCCAATGTGACAAAAAACAACAGTGCAAGGCGCTTGTACTGTCCCTTTAAGAGCGCTGCAGAGTGCGCAGCCCACCGCTACAGCTACAGTGACAAAGATCCCCAAACAGGAGAAGAAAAAACTGAGCCAGAAGTGACAATACAGAAAGATATTGAGAGCGATAACCTGCAGAGCTCCACAGAGTGTTGCCACCGCTGTCCTGCATCAGAGGAAAAGGAAGTGCTGCTAAAGTAGGCTGAACATAGAGGCTGCATGACCCAGGGAAAATGGCTGCCCCATAGGAATTGCATGGAAGGCTCCGCAAAAATGGCCGCCGAACATGCAGCCGGAACGATCGCTCTGCGACCGCAAAATGGCGGCGGATGGCGCCAAAACCAGCATGTAGTTTGCCCATAAAGAAGCCAAACATGCCTGCCCATATTTAAAATGGCGGACCGCGCGGATTGGCCCGCTGCAGTCGCACACACTCAGTCTGCACCCCCACAAACACCGATGTGATAACAGGGAAGGGGGCCCCCACAAACACACAGCACCGCAGTGCATGTACAAGTGATCCCCGCAGGGACCGCATCAGGGACAGCAACACAGACTGCCACCCCAGACAGAGGCCCCACACAGAAGTACTTACCTGTACCGGATGGCGTGGGGAGCCTCTCAGAACGGAAAGCCGCTGTCCTCATCTGACAGGGAATGTAGTTAGCCAGGGACATTGCACTGCAGAATCGCAGATGCGTCCAGTGAGGTAGCCACCTCATGGCTGCATCCCTTGTGCGAACAGGGATGGGTCGTTCATAACGCCAGGGCGAACCATAGCTGAATGCTCGAAGGCGGGCTGGGGGTCCATTTGACCCTCTGCCCTGAAGAACTAGGGCGGTCAGTCCGAATCCCAGCACCGCATGATCCATCTTTTTCCGAAGAGTCGACTAAAACTAA
This sequence comes from Pelophylax lessonae, assembly GCF_965119305.1. Lineage (NCBI taxonomy): Eukaryota > Metazoa > Chordata > Amphibia > Anura > Ranidae > Pelophylax > Pelophylax lessonae. Next base: position 65,779,502 of record NC_138774.1, read on the forward strand.
AGCTGACAAAATAAACATTTAGTAAAGTAAGAAAAAAACTGACTTTTTCAAAGAAAATCAAATAAAAGATTTAGATAGGCTGAGACTGTAGCCCCAGCACAGGGAAGCCTAACTACTCCTGATGCTAGGCAGATTAAAACTGAGTTGGGAGTGGTCACTGCAGGGGGGTATTGACCAGATGGGACAGCCCCCATGGGTGTGTATATGCTAATGACTTTTGTTTTTGACTAAGTCTATATGCCTAGCTACTCCTGCGCAGCGGAAGTCAATACCCAACAGTGATGACTTAGAGGAGGCGGCGACTGTCGGAGGACGTAAGAGAAAAATGGGCCCTTTTAAGGCTATTGGAAGGAAGCAAAGAATGACGGCGCTCCGGTCCTCCAAGGACATAGAGTAGAGAGGGGACCAGCCTGCCCTCACTCAACTTCCTGCCGAGGACGCCATCGGACCAGATCGTTTAAGCGGGGAAAACGACCGCAGGATCACTTTTATGGGCGACAGGAGAGGTGACTCCCCCCTCCTGCCACCCATAAAAGTGATCCTGCGGTGAATTCCTCACTGGGACCACTTTTATGAGTAAGAAGTCCGCCCGCCCAGTAAAAAAATACCAGGGTTATGGTAGCTATCTGCTGCCATAACCCCGGTATTTAACGTCAAAATAGCGACGTAAAACTGTAACGGGCGGTCCTGAAGTGGCTATTATTTGATAGAAGAATTTATATTTCTGTGAGTTAGTTAAATGTATTGTTGTGTGGAAGTCTGTGTGTTTGTGGTATGAGGAGTAAAATGATCCCTCTGGGATTGATTGTATGTGACTTTTGTGGAGAGGGATTGATGGGTCTATGGTGACTGATTGACTTTAGCGTCAAAGTTCAAAATGTTATTGCCAGTGAGTGTGTGTGGAAGGCACAATTCATTAATCATTAATATATTTTTATGAATATGTACCTCAGCTAGACAGTGTCATGAATGGACTGAGGGAGTTTGAAGTTGTTTGTTTTAGGACATTTACGACACAATGTTCACCCATTGTGTATATCTAGCATACTTCTCTTTGGAGGAAAATATCTGAAACTGAAAAGAGGGTTTCTTTATTCTATAATTATGAATCCCTTTTCTTGCTGAAATACTGCATTAGGCAGATGGTTCAATTTGACATAAATAATACTGCAGTTTATAGTCATAGGCTTATTAGAGCAGTGTTTCTCAACCTTTTTTCAGTCAAGGCACCCTTTAAAAATCATGGACAGTCTCAAGGTGCCCCGTTCTAAAATGTAAAAACTATTCAAATAATCTTACATAATGCAGCAACATCCACAAGTCCAAGAAGGACACCCAACGTTAGGGGTGATTTATTTTTCCAAAGCAAATATACTTTTTCTAAACTAGTACTGACTAGTATTCCAATGTTTCTCTTCTCCCTCAGTTTTACTCTATCATTCAGCTAATGTGAGGGGAAGGGGAGGGTCAAGCAAAGATGCTATGCAGGCGACTGACATCCTGCTTATCAACTTATTATGCCAATGGTCGTTAGGACGCTGGCAGTTAGAAGGTTGTAATTGTGCACAATGAAAACCTTTTTTTGAAAACAATTTTTGAGCAATTTTTAGCCATTTTGCCAAGGCACCCCTGAAGAAACTTCAAGGCACCCTGGTTGAAAAAGGCTGTATTAGACATTTGATGGTGCAGCTGAACGTAATGATCACTTCAATACAATTTTCCTATATATCTCATTGTTGTAGCTGCTCTCTCACCATCTGTTGTGGAATCACAAGTCCCAGCATTACTTGAATCTGTAAATAAATGCAATGCTGCTAATGTAAAGCATGGCATGCTTAAAAAGATTTTTACATTTGCAAGTTTTGTATGTTCGGCAAGATAATGTATTTCTTTCAGTATGTGTGTAGCAGAATGAGAGATTAAATTATTTCCACCATTTTGTAGAAGGTATAGTCCATGCAGACCAATTTGATGCAGTGTGCGGCGTATGGTCTGAGCACTGACAGGCTGATCCCCATCCCTTCAACCTCTGCAGCAATGCTGGCATCACTCATACGTCTATTTCCCAAAGACAACCTCTGGATATGACACTGAGCACGTGCACTCAACTTCTTTGGTCGACCATGGCGAGGTCTGTTCTGAGTGGAAAATGTCCTGTTAAACTGCCAGGGGAGGGCTGGCAGCCTGAGGCCTGGGTGGCAAGTCCAGTCAAGTGGCCCACTGAACCACCAAATCAGCTCACTATCCATGCCCACCTGGTTTTATAATAGATATTGGTGTTATGATGCAAGATAAATATGATACATTGGGGTAACATAATTTAATGTTAATGGTAAACAAGGAGGTTTAACAAAAATAATGCATCATTGCAGGCTCACCAGTGCCCATCAGTGCAACTTCATCAGTGCCCATCAATGTAGCCTCACCGGTGCCCATCAATGCAGCCTCACCAGTGTCCACCAATGCAGCCTGATAAGTGCCCATCAATGCAGCCTCACTAGTGCTCATCAGCTCAGCCTGATCAGTGCCCATCAATGCAGCCTTACCAGTGTCCATCAATGCATCCTGATCAGTGCCCATCAATGCATCCTCACCAGTGCCCATCAATGCATCCTCACCAGTGCCCATCAGCTCAGCCTCATCAGTGCCCATCAATGCAGCCTCACCAGTGTCCACCAATGCAGCCTGATCATTGTCCATCAATGCAGTATCACCAGTGTCCATCAGTGCAGCCTGATCAGTGCCCATCAATGCAGCCTGATCAGTGCCTATCAGCTTAGCCTCACCAGTGCCCATCAGCTTAGCCTCACCAGTGCCCATCAATGCAGCCTCACCATTGCCCATCAGCTCAGCCTCATCAGTGTAGCCTCATCAGAGCCTATCAATGCAATATCACCAGTGCCCATCACTGCAGCCTCATTAGTGCTCATTAATGCAGCCTGATCAGTGCCCATCAATGCAACCTCACCAGTGCCCATTAGCTCAGCCTCATCAGTGCAGCCTTTCAGTGCCCCAATCAGTGCCCTTCAGTGCTGCCTATTAGTGCCCATCAGTGTCGCATATCAGTGCAGCTTCATCATTGCTCCTGATCAGTGGCCACCAGTGCCGCCACATCCTCTGCCCTGCTGACCCCATCCTCTGCCCCCCCTTTTTTAGGGTCTGATGAGGAAGCCGCAGCCATTCACTAGTCTGTGAACAGCTGTAGCTTCCTCATCAGACCCCGAGACAAGAACAGTATACTGCGGCTGGGGTGTGACAAATGTAGATGGTGGGGGTGCCCGATTTTAGTCTTGCCTAGGGCAGCACAAAAATAAAATACACCACTGGCCACTGATGCATTAGCAACCAGTGGCAGTTATTATGTAAACCCTTTGTGCTGCATTAGTGGCACCAGTGTCAGTGTTTATAAACCTTTTCATGCTGCACCATACAGGGGTTAATTAACACTGACACTGGTGCCACTGCAACTAATGCAGCACAAAGGGGTTAATTAACTGCCACTGGTCACTAATGCATCAGTGGCCAGTAGCAGTACATTAACCCCTCCATGCTGCATATTACAAGCAGCATTGTAAATTACCCAGCCAGTTCACTGTGTCTTAGGTAAAGTGTACAGTATCAGCCTCTTCAAACTCACTTGTGCTGTTGCACAGGGCTTCACTGGCTCCTCGCAGATCTTAGCAGCAACACTCTCCTCTGCTCTTTCTTCCCGCCTCCCGGCTTCTAAATGACATCACGCCGGCTCCTGTCAGGCAGAGTGTCAGGCGGAGATCGCCCCGCCTAACAAGGAAGTGAATGTGTTCGGCTGGGTGCAGGAGCACACACAGTATACTCGTACCGCCCCGCTGCAGCTCTGCAAGTACAACACAGTGTAGCAGCGGCCGGCGGGTGTGATGCCTGTCTGCAGTGCGGAGCAAGCGGCCCTTTTTGGGAGTCATCAGAGCGGCCAGGAGGGCAATTGCCTCCCGGCCCCCCAGCCCAGTCCGCCCCTGTAAACCGCTGTATGGTCTTGGCCACCATGCTGCAGCTCAGTTTCAGGGTCTTGCCAATCTTCTTATAGCCTAGGCCATCTTAATGTAGAGCAACAATTCTTTTTTTTCAGATCCTCAGAAGTGCCATGTTGAACTTCCATGTGACCAGTATGAGAGAGTGAGAGCGATAACACCAAATTTAGCACACCTGATCCCCATTCACACCTGAGACCTTGTAACACTAACGAGTCACATGACAGCGGGGAGGGAAAATGGCTAATTGGACCCAATTTGGACATTTTTACTTAGGGGTGTACTCACTTTTGTTGCCAGCGATTTAGAAATGAATGGCTGTGTGTTGAGTTTTTTGAGGGGACAGCAAATTTGCACTGTTATACAAGCTGTACACTCACTACTTTACATTGTAGCAAAGTGTAATTTCTCCAGTGTTGTCTCATGAAAAGATATAATAAAATATTTACAAAAATGTGAGGGGTGTACTCTCTTTTGTGAGATACTGTAAGTGCAATTGGAATGCATACAAGAGACTGTTGCCGAAAAAAGACATTAGAACTATTTCAGTAATGGACAATCCTAAATAATTTTATGTGATAATCTGTATGTAGGACATTATCTTTTGTTTTGATTGTTATATATGTCATAAGTACTATTATTGTGAGTGTAACTTTAGACAGAAAATTAAGTCCTGCTGGTTCACTTCAGGCTGACCCCTTTTGCAGGTATACAGTACCTATGTAACACAGTAAAAAAAAGTGCCTATACCTTTTAAAATCCATTAATACACTGCCTCACCCTGCCCTGCATGTGCTCAATTTCTCTCTCTTTTTGGCACTGATGCAAATCTAGAGGCCTTCTGACAGCCTAAAAATTTACTGCTGTTCAGGGGCTCTGGGCTTTAGTGATATGGCAGCCTTCAGCAGGGAGGCAATTTACAGCACACACTAATTTTGGTAGTATAATTATTAACCGCTCGTTCCCTAACATGTCCGCGCGTGTGACTGGCGGACCCGATCCAAAAGGGGCGTACGGGCGCCACCCCCCTAATTCCTAAGCGCCAGCCCCTAATCTCCATGTGGGGCGCCGGATGCATGTATTTCTATGAGCTTGTTCTTTTTTTTTTTTTTTTTTTAGAAGTACATGAGCCTGACGTAAAAAGTTGGGCTCGGGGCGCAGAGCACTGAGCCCCGAGCCCACCTACTAGTGACATTAGCAAATGTTGATTCGCTGTTGTCTTCCTGCTTCTCCTCCTGGCCAATCGGGACAGGAAGCAGGTCCTAAAACTGGATTGGCCGGGAGGAGAAGCGACCGGATTGGGCAGGGAGAAGAAGCTGGGGAAGCCGCCCACGACCTGGATGCGGTAAGTGCGGGGCTGGCCGGCACTGCCTACTACTTCTACCTGTGTCGGCCGCTGCCATCTGCATCTGAGGGACCTTTACCTATACCTCCCAGCGGGCACTGCATATATACTGTGGGATGGCTGGCGGACGAGCGGGTGGGCAAGCGGCCGGGGAGGTCGCCCCCCCTAAAAAATGGAGCATCAGCCGCCACTGGTAGTGACTGACAGAAAAGACCCATGCTGACTGTTATAGTAATACTGAGCTATAGTATGTACAGGGATGGACAAAAAAGTGAAATGGTTTTGGGCTTAGTAGACTTTGTGGGAAGACAATACAATTAAAAGTAATGAAATATCTGGACTGACTATATTGATGGTATGACATGACCAGGGTAATAGTGACTGGTAGGCGGAGTCAAGGTTAAGAAATAATATGGATTTTACATTTATTATATGGGGAGTAGTATAAATTGGGAGCTTGTAAATAACATGTAAAATAATAATCTATATGAAATGCTAATAAAACGCACCTATATAAGACTATCTGAGTTGTAGGTTGGTATAACAATCATGAATAAGCAGCTAAAATGTTTTATCCAAGTTCATATTTTATTTTATTTTTGATTAAACAAGCAATAATATTCCAGTTGGTTTTTAACCATTATTATCACAGATAACAGATGACAGTGCTACCGCTGTAAACCAACCCCAAGATCAACATTTTATACCTTTCAGAAGGACTACATACACTATGCCGCTCTTGCCCTTCAATTTATGTTTTACTTAAAATTTTATAGCAATTTATATAACGATGTATACTGGGCGTTCCGAGTCCTAAAATACTGTATAGGGATTCTTTAAGCTCCTCCTTCTAATGTGCGAGGAATGAAGATGATCTTGTGAGCTGGTGGGATGTTTTCCATGCCACTTTCTGTAGGAGAGATGTCGAGATCTTTGGGGTCCACCACTGATTTCAGAGTGAACTTTTGCAGGATAATGGTGAAGAAAAGGAAAAGTTGCATACGCACCATACTCTCCGCAATGCAAGCTCTTTTTCCTACAATAATGAGATCACATAAGATAAGGTGTTACAGCTAAATACATAGATGAAATACATATAAGGGACCTTTTTTACCAGCCAAAAGATTTGTATTTCTGTGTAGCACTGCCCCCGTAAGGACCGCCAGAATCACACTTCTCGGGTCCCCCTGAGTTACCAGCATACAGTTCTTTTTCTTCTCTTTCCTTAGCTCATTTCAATAATCACTGCAGGGGTATTTTGTTGTTTTGTGTTTATTTAACCACTTCAATACAGGGCACTTTCCTCCCTTCCTGCCCAGGCCAATTTTCCCCTTTTAGCGCTGTTGCATTTTGAATGACAATTGCACGGTCATGCAACACTGTACCTACACCAAATTTATGTAATTTCCCCCCCACAAATAGAGCTTTCTTTTGGTGGTATTTGATCACCTCTGGGTTTTTTTCCTTTTTGCTAAACAAATAAAAAAAGACCGAAAAGTTTGAAAAAAAAGGGCAGCACTGATGGGGAGGGCAATGGGGGGCTCCCTGAGCCCTGATTGCCATCCCTGGTGGCCATAGTGGGCATCCCTGGGATCATAGGGGCATCCCTGGGGTCATAGGGGCATCCCTGGGGTCATGGGTGGGCATCCCTGGTGGCTCTAGTGGCATCCCCCCCGAGGGTCTGCACTGATAATCAATGATCTGATTACCAGTGCCGACCCCCCCCCCCCCCCTGTCAGGGGAGCCGCCGATCGGGCACTCCTTTACTCGTGCCTGTCAGGCACGAACTAAGGAAAGCCGATCAACGGCTGTTCCTGTTTACTATGTGACCAGCCGTGATTGGACATGGCTGATCCCATGGTAAAGAGCCTCCGTCAGAGGCTCTTTACCGAGATCGGAGATGCAGGGTGTCAGGCTGACACCTCGCATCACCGATCGCCGCTCTGCGTATTATCCTGACGTCCGGTCAGGATAATACAACCACATTCCCGCCGTCAATCTGTTATAGGGCGGGCGGGAAGTGGTTAAAATAGGGATAGGAGAAGAGAATAGAGGGATAATATAATAAATAACTATAAATAAGTTAAAGAGTATATATATATATATATATATATATATATATATATATATACACATATACATATGTTATATATATATATATATGCGTATACATATGTTATATATATATATGTATATACGTATATATATATATATATATATATATATGTGTGTGTGTGTGTGTGTGTATATATATATATGTGTGTGTGTGTGTGTGTGTGTATATATATATGTGTGTGTGTGTGTGTATGTATATATATATATATATATATAGTACAGTAAAACTGCAGGAAAGGGCACTGGGGGGCAAACTAATATCAGTCTATTTTATTTTGCAATGAAATCAGTGTGCTTGTGTGTATAACTTTTCAAATTTGCCGCCGGTTCCACCCCCCCTGCGAGCGTCACGTCGCAGGAGACGGAAGCCGGGGCTCTACAGCATCGGGCGGAAGATCCGGCCGCCGTATGCGGAAGGGACACATCGCTGGATCCCGGTGACAAGGTAAGTAACCTCTACAAGGATCCAGCGATGCTCCCTGGCAGCACCCCGAGTGTGGTTCGGGGTTTTCCGCTTATGGCAGTGAAATCCCACCCCGAGCCACACTCGTGAATACCGCCAGGGAGGTTAAACCCGCACTAAACTAAAAAAGAGGTGTAGTGATAAATATATGAATAAGTGAATATTGCCGCTGCTGCTCACCAAGTAAAAACTCAGAAAACATATATAACCAAATTAACACAGCGCTTGCATAAAAACATAATAAATCAACTGTGAATAAAAAGTTGGCAAATAAAGTGCAAATGTGCCCCAAAAAAAAATATATACGATAAATAGGTGTCCAGAAAGTTCAATCAACAGAACATATTCCACTACAGTGTCCAAATAAGTGATCAATCAATAAAGTGCAAGGTGCTCCAGTGCAGACATAAAACATTCGTGCTCCAGGTGACTGTGACCCCTCCAGGAACCCTACTCACCAGAACGAATGGACGCTAACTAGGGTCAAGAAAGCCTGTGTAAAAGTGGATGTTATTATACACCAAATCTTCTCCTTAACAATAGAAAGGCTAGATGGATATTCTTGATAAATGGTGGTCCTGAATGGCTCCAAAGGATAAATACCAAAAAAAGAGACCAGGAATAGTGAAGCCCGTTTAAAAAGATTTAATTATATAAGCCAAAAAATATACTCACAAACGTGGTATAATAAAATGCGAGACAATCTGCAGATGCTTCCGTGAACGCCGCTATCGGCGTGCATTCCACGGCCAGCCAGGAAGTGAACCGTAAGTGACGAATCCAAGGTGCCGTACCGGAAATACGTCTACGCGTTTCGCCCTCCCACTTGGGCGTTATCATAGACACTCATTTATCATATACATATATTTTTTTGGGACACATTTGCACTTTATTTATCAACTTTTTATTCACACTTGATTTATTATGTTTTTATGCAAGCGCTGTGTTAATTTGGTTATATAGGCTGTTGATTCACCCTGCCATTATGGGTGAATTTGAATTAAGTTTCTTTCCTTAGTAGGCTTGTAATTATCTTCACAATACTCTCTCTAGCATCCTATTTCCATCCACCGCTGACACCGTCCACTGACTATCCTACACTTGGTGTGGCCCCTGTCAGTTCAGGAACCTCAACACGAGTCCCTGTACTCACAATACTGTGGTCCCAGGGTCTCCAGTGTGTCCCCCTCAGTCAGCTCTCCTGGACCTCTGGGTTCAGCTCTTCTCATCCGTTCCTCCGGTCCTCAGGACGACCTCCTGCAACCGCATGCCACTGCTACAGAGGAGGAGGCAGCTGCCCCCCTCCCTCCGGATCTCCACTCTCCAGCCAAAGACCCCACAGCACATGCGCTCCTGGCTTTTATATAGTATCCCAGAATGCACAGGGGTGAGCTGCCCTCTGCCAATCATCAGGGCTGTATCGAAGCCTATGAATCCATTTGTCAGGTTTCCTCCCACTGTCCAACATGCATCCCTATTGGACCAGCATGAAACACACTCTAGACACAATGAATCGCATACTGAGCACAATGAGCAGACCTCACTAACAGATCCTGCTCTCTGGTAGGCAGAGAACAATATAGATTTACCTGCAGCTCTTCTGGTAAGCAGACAGAGCTCAAAACTATACTCTCTCACCAGCACCTACCTAGGAGGGTGCTACATCTGTTTATTCAGTTCTGATATTTACACAGCTGTGTCTCACAGCACAGTCACTCCTGACAGTCACTCCTGTGTCTAGACAGTTAAAGGAATCACAGCAGACTGAGGAGTTTATCTCTGTGATTCTGCTCTCTCCTCCTATCAGCATGCTTCTTCATTAGTACATAAGCACAGCTGTCAGCCATTAGACACATACAGCAGAGGCACAGATGAATAAACATTGATTTCTTCAGAATAAAAAAGGTAGAAATCTGCAACAAAGTTTGTTAAAATCCTTGTAATGTACATAGATCACCCAGAGGGGTTTTTTTTTTCTCAACAAAAGTGGCGTTACGCTTAAAATGCAAGCTGTAAGTCCTGAAATGGACTTGGTATCAGCCTCTTTCAGTCCCTGTACAGCAGAGCTCAGACTGGGAAAGAAAGAAAACAGCACACAAAGCCAAACAGCTGTGCTGCTGTGCTTATGTACTAATGATGGAGCATGCTGATAGGAGGAGAGAGCAGAATCACAGAGATAAAGTTCAAGTGCATGTACAGACAGGCGTCCCATTACTTTTGGCAATATAGAGTATATGTAGATCGATATTTACACTGGTGATTCTCATTCTTTCATCATCCTTAGTCATAAATAACAAACTTCTAATGACAACAGTAGTTGCTACGGCTGCAAAAATTGGAGTGCCAATTTGGTAGAAATACATTTAATAGTTATACTTAATGGAAGTGATTTACTAAAGGCAATTAGGTTGTTTTTTACTTTGCAAGGGAATTATCTCCAGAGCTTAGTGAATGAGGTGACGCTCTGTGTCAAATCATGCGCAAGCATAAATACTGTTTTTTGTTTTTATATATATATATATATATATATATATATATATATATATATATATATATATATATCTTGCATGTGATTGGGTATTTTTTGCAAAGAGGAATTTCACCACATTCACTAAACACCGAGGAAGATTCTCTTGCGTAGTAAACAGGTTATTTGCATTTGGTAAATCCACCCCATAGTCTCAGTAGATGCAAGTAATGGAAATGCAGACATTTCTTTCAAGATAATAAAAAATAATATGGGGTTAAGATGACTGTAATTAGCTAAATGGTAGAAAAAAAAACTGTGCTGGGTGCTCAGCATCAAACAAAAATCGAAATCAAAACTCCCACAGCTGCACTCACAAACAGCACGTAATACCATTGCTGAACCAAAATTAAAAAGAATACATTTCATTTTTTGAATTTGTTGGGGGATGTATGATGTTGGTACACCCATCACATTTATTTTTGACAATATTGTGATCCTTTGTATTGGGATACATATAACCAAGACCAGGGCTTTTTTTCCTCAAAGAATAAATGCAGGAACTCCCACCTCCAAGCACTGTTCCTTGGTTCCACTTCCTGCCCATCTCCCAGTATTGCCCTTTATAGAGAACACAGAACCAAGTCTCAATTTTTGGTGCCAAGTAATTTGTATGGAATTTGTCAATGATTAAAAACAATGTAGTAAAAAAAAACCCTACAGCCAGCAACAACAGATCCCCCCAACAACAATGGACCATGCACAACAAAATTCCCCCAGCACAACAATAGACCCACTAGCAACAGATCTCCACACAGCCAAAATCAATAGACCACATACTTGGGCCACAAGGGCCAAGCAAGGGAGAAAGCGGGACTTTGAAGACGCCAAGACAAAATATACAATTATATAGAAAGAATCTTTTAAAAAAGCAATACAAGTTTTAGACCCCTTTCACATGGGCAATCCGTTCCGATTCGCCTGTCATTTTTTCAGGCGGACCTGATCGGATCCTCCATGCATCCCTATGGGGTGGCGGGTGCCAGCGGAGACATCTCTGCTGACACCCGCTGCTATCCGATCTGATCCTGTCTGGGAAATCCCTATTTTCCATCTGTTTGGCGGATCGGATGAGAACAGACAGGTGGTCCATTCTCATTCGATCTTCCCATAGAGGACAGCGGGGATCTGACAGCTCCATCTCTGCACACAGCGGAGACGGAGCTGTCGTCCACCTGCTCAGCGGGAATCGGCAGATCGATCGGTGGCCCGTGTGAATGGGGCCTTATTGGTAACAAACCATATTAAAATAACCCCAAAGATGGGGGTAGATAGGAAACATATAAACATATGTATCATGTCACAACATAGACTTATCAATATGGATACACATCAAGGTGCAATCCCAAAGAATTTTGTCCAAGGCACTGACGCGTTTTGACTTGCAAGTCTTCCTCAGGGGAATACTGGACATTGAAGTCACATGAGTTTTTTCTCAATAGACCCTCCAGCAGCCAGCAATGATAGACTCCTCCCTCAACAGTAGATCTCTCTTAGCAACAACTGCCGCCCAAGTAACATAAGACCCACCCTTGGCAACAATAGATCCCCCAAAAGTAACAATAGACTTCCCCAGCAACAATAGAACCTCCCTCCATGAAAAAGTAGATACCCTCCAGCTACTATAGAACCCCCAGCAGGCAGCATCAGAAGACACTTCAGCACACCCCAGCACCCCTTACCTTTACATACATTCAGTGCTGGAGGTGCCGGAACTGCGTTCCCCCACGTTCCCACTGAAAAAAAGCCTTGACCAAGACACATTTAATTTAGTAACACAGCCCAACACTTGTATTCCTTTTAAAGATGACTGCAACAGTGATCTCGGCCTTTTTGGCAAATACCAGTGCATCAAGATGGCCAGACAAGACTTTAAAAACCAGACTGTAGCTATTCTTCTAATCAACTGATTTATACACTAGCAGAAAAATACCTCCTTATTTCTAGGGCAGCTAGGATGTCTATAAGACAAAACCATAATTCTGAGGGCTTCTGAGACCCACAAAATTCCTAGCTAAACGTACTACAGCACTTTATTACCTGCAGCAAATGGTAGAAATGCATTATGTTTCTGAAATTTGCCATTTTCATCCAAAAAATGTTTTATATTGAATTCTCCGGGAGTTTCAAATTGTGTAGGATCTCGTAAAGCTGTGGTCAACATAGGAAGCACATTGGTTCCCTGTAAATTAATGAAACAGGTATTTTACTAATAATAAATGTTGCTATCAAACTTCATTTTAATGCAAGTATATACTGAAGATCTGTTCTGTGCCCTGCCAGCACTGGCAATAACACCATAATATTAAGGCAAATTAAAACATTGAAAGGCGTTAAGGGGAATTAACCACTTGCCGACAGCCGCCCGACTATATACGGCGGCGGTTAGCCCCTCCCAGGCAAAGTGACGTACCGGTACGTCACTAGCCTGGGAGCCAATAGGGGGCGAGCACGTGCCGCCGGAGGCACGCTCCCGCCCCCGCTCTTTCCCTAAGCAGCCCGCACGTGTGACCGGCGGACCCGATGTCTGCCGGTCACTCGCGATCGTCGGGTGGAGAGGAAGAAAGGCAGGCAGCTAATGTAAACAAAGCTGCCTGTCATTCTCCCATGTGTGAAAGCACCTGCTATGTAGGACCGTTGATCTCTGCTGTTACACACACAGCCACATCCAATCACAGTTAGAAGCACGCCCCTAGGGACACACTTAGCCCCTCCCTCTCCAATAAAGTTAACCCCTTCCCTCCCATTGTAATTTGTACAGTAACAGTGCATATGTATAGCACTGATTACTGTAGTAATGTCACTGGTACCCCCAAAAGTGTCAAAAATGTCAGTCAAGGGTCCGATCTGTCCGCCCCAATGTCGCAGCCCCGCAAAAAAAATCGCAGATCGCCGCCATTACTCAGTAAAAAAAAAACAATAAAAATTACAAAAATCTTTCCCTTAGTTAGTAAACGCAATAACTTTTGCGCAAACTAATCAAAATACGCTTTTTGCGATTTTTTTTTACCAAGTCTATAGAATTGATTTACATAAGGCAAACATGATGTCTCACTTTGCATGGGAATTTTCACATGGCTAGGAATTTCCCCTTAGTCTGGTGAATAAGGTGAAGCTCTGCTGATTCTCATCATCCAATCATGTGCAAGTAAGAGAAAATTTATATATATATATATATATATATTCTTGCACGTGATTAGGTGTCTTTGTAAAGTGAATTTTCACCATATTCACCAAACTAAAGGACAATCCCCAATCCCCTTGCCAAATGATCAGTCTGCTTGCTTTTAGTAAATCAACCCTTTTGGGTCTGCTGACTCATTGAAAGCAATGCACTCCCTCTGTGCGTTTGATAAATTATTTTAAAAACTTTTTTAGCAGTTAGGGAGTTTAATTATACTGACTAATCTACCCTTCCCCCTAATAATAATCTACAAAACAAGGAAAAGCAATCATTTAAAATTTGAATGTGATGTAAAAAATGTAATTTGATGTAAACACTGTACTAATAACAAATATATGCACTCATAGTGGAAGAAAAGCCTAAATGTAACTCTTTTTAAAAATGCCATTCCCTTTATCTATCCTGCCTAATCTGTATAAGAAAGAAGATCAGTGTACTTACCTGTTTTTAATCGACTCCCATCCGTTCATGCAGAATCTCTGGCTCCCCTGTATCAGAGAGCGTCTGCTGCAGGGGAGAAGAGCCTAGGAGTGATGTCACGGCTCCAAGGATTGGGAGCCATTGTCGGGTGCTCCCTCACACAGAGCTGCAGGATCAAGTAACCAGAGCGGAGCAGATTAAAAATGGGTAAGTACACCATGTTTTTTATACTAGCTCTACAGGTTAGCAAGGAGGAGGTGGGAGGGAACATTTTTAAGAATAGTTACAGTTCGGCTTAAAAACATACACTTTTATTTCCCTTTTAACATTCATACAGTAGATGATTTCTTTTATTGGCTCATAATGCAAATTCTGCTTTAAAACCTATCTCCATCCAAAATATTTAATTTTTATTTTGGATGAAATGAGAAAGGGTTAGAGCTTCTGTAAGGTTTTAAACTCTGTCTAAGTCCTTGTTAGAAAGATGTCTCCTCACTTCCAGTCAGGACAAGAGATGGCTAGGGGGCAAAAAGGCACAACAAAAACACACTTTAAGTAGAAAGGGAATTTCTGGCAACACCTTCATTGTTGCTTTTGCCTTTTTATGACAACTGAACTCCTCAACTTCTTGCATGGGCATTACTGGAAGTGTGAGAAACTTTCCCCTATAGGGCCGCCCACAGGCAGAGATAAAATCCAGAAATTGCAGCCCTGCCCCACTCTATCCAAAATTAAAACAAATGGCTGGAAATAGGTTTTGCCAGTGTTGTTGAAAACCCTCTAAACCCAGAAATTTGGAGATGGAATAAAAAAAAAAAGGTTGCATGTAATTGAGTTCTAGGCCAGTAGACTGTAGGCCTTTTTTTCAGAGTTTATTCTGAATTATTTATGAGCAGTCCTCATGGAAAAAGGACACTTACCTTAGGAATGTAGTAACCATGGAAAATAATATCTCTGTTGGTAGCTCTGGGAAAACCCATTGGAAAGATGTCACTGTACCTCTGAATCTCATGAACAAGAGCATTCATATATGGCATCTTGCTCCGATCCTCTGCTTTAGGTTCTCGGGTTTGGCCAATCACTTGTTCAATTTCTTCATGAAGCTTATCTATAAAGTATCCCCAGAAAAATAATAGAAGTACTGAATTTTCATTTTTAATTTTTTGTTGCCCTCTTTACTGAGCATTTTCATGTGTCATACAGTATTTGGCAATTTTGGATTCAGATGAGAAGAAATTGTTCCTTCTTTTTCATAGTGGTCTAAAACCAAGATAGGAAGATAACTTCCTTTTCCTGCTTGACTATAGCTAAGTAGATTTTTTGCTTTTTATCTAAGCTACTGTTGCCACTAGCTCAAATTAGTTCTACATATCTTCTTCTCTAGAATTCTCTAAATGATGCACAGTACAGACTTGTATCTTTTAGTGAATTCTCTATGGGGATATATGGAGAACTCACAGACCATTGAGACTAAAGCAACAAGTGGTACAAAGCAGATGATCAAAAAACACAAACTGCAAGACAACCGCAAAAATCTATACATAGGGGGTTGATTTACTAATAGCCAATCAATTCTTTGATTAAAGATAGACCTTTACAATATCCCTTCTTACAGAACCTATTTATTAGAACATTGTATTAATACAATATATTCGACATGTCATAACTTAAATAATCAAAAAGCATCTATAAACTTTGGGCTACACCTCAGTGGCTAAAAACAGCAGGTGGTAGCCAGCCAAATGACCATTTTGTCACACAGACCCCATAGCACTAACATGAACGGTCTACCTAATCATGAATAAGCTAAATCGATAGGTTTGATGTACTAAAGGCAACCAGACTGATTACTTTGCAAGTGAATTAAACGTAAAGCTTAGTGAATGAGGTGAAGCTCCACTAACTTCCATCATTCAATCGTGTGGTGTTTATTTTTTAATTTATAATTACGAAATTTGGTTGGAATTTTGTTTTCCAGGCACTAAATTAGAGAAAGACAGAAGTCTTTTTTGTAAGAGGTGAGGACTATTAAGCAAGATGAGGACTACTAAGCAAGAAAAGAGGGTTCCATTCAATTTGGTATACACACACAAGCATATTGGGCGCTAGACTGATACCTCTCCATCTGGATAAAGTGTCCCTAGCTGGAACAGGATATGATCCCAAGGAATGACACTTATCAGGGCAGTCTCAAAGTGACCATTGAGATGGTAGGAAAAAGACATGAGAACAAAAACACCAGCAGGCGCTCCTTAAGAACCACATAAATCCCATTTATGGATGAAAGGAGTATACAGGGCTGATGGCAAGATAAATTCCAAAGCACAATAACACAAGTTGGCCAGATGTCCAATGAAAAGTCGAACGTTTATTCCAAACTAGTTAAAACATAAAAAACATGACTGGATATTAGGCAGCATTACTAGCGGTTGAGTAGGCACGGGCCTACAGCAGAAGGAATATGCCGGAAGACCCAGATGGAAAAGGAGATCCTTGATTAGGCCGGGGGACCCATATATAAAAGGAGATCCTTGAGTATGCCAGGGGGACCCAGATGGAAAGGAGATCCTGGTTGGGAAGCCACCTGCCACGGCCAAACAGCAGGGGATTCACATCACCGGAAGTGATGTCATT
The DNA here is from genome assembly GCF_965119305.1 of Pelophylax lessonae. Taxonomy (NCBI): domain Eukaryota; kingdom Metazoa; phylum Chordata; class Amphibia; order Anura; family Ranidae; genus Pelophylax; species Pelophylax lessonae. The sequence goes on from NC_138774.1 coordinate 65,796,194, forward strand.
GGAACCCGGAGATCATCGGAATGCTAGAGAGGCTAGTAAGTTGAGCCAGTTTCCAGGACTACATGTTTCAGGGCATGCCCCTTTATCAAACTCTCCCAACCAAGATCTCCTTTCCATCTGGGTCCCCTGGCATAATCAAGCATTTCCTTTGCCATCTGGGTCCCCGGTATATTCCTCCTGCTGTAGACCCGTGCCTGCTCAACTATTGGGAATGCTGCTTAATATCCAGTCACATTTCTAACAGTGGAACAAACTTTTGACTTTTCATTGGACACCTGGCCTTTGGTGCTATTGGGCTCTTGATTTCATCTTGCTATTAGCCCTGTATTCAACTTTCATTCATAAACTGGATTAATGTGGTTCTTCAGGAGCGCCTGCTGGTGTTTTGCTCTCACGCTCATATGTGGGCCAAGGGGGATTATTTGCTAAACACAAATAGGTTGTTTATTTTGCAATGGAATTTTCCCTTAATTTAGAGAAAGTGTTAAAATAGGATACCCATCATGTGCAAGGAAAATTAAAAATAAAAACAAGATTTTTTTCTTGCACGTTTCTATGATGGAAATCAGCAGAGCTTCGCCACATTCACTAAACTAAGATAATATTCCCTTGTATAGTGAACAGCCTGTTTTCCTTTAGTTAATTGACCACAACATATCTCAGAAGCACATGAAAGAATGCTGCATTTGACTCTTAGGCTCCATGCACACAGGGAGTGAGAAAAAACGAGCTGCAGAGCCACTTCTAACACCAGGAAAAAGCAGCTGTAAAAACGTGCTTTTAGTAGCTGTATTCATTGGCGTTATTGCACGTTTGGCCACATTGGCTTTTCGCAGCGTTTTTCTGCCTCCATTCAAAATCAATGGTTGCCTAGGAGCCGTCTTTGATACGGCTTTCAGCCCATTGATTTGAATGGAAGTCGCATCACAAGTCGGATCAGGATGATCCGACTTGTGGTGCAACTTATGCTCTGAGGATCTTGAGGGGAATGGCGTGGAGTCCCCCCCAAAAATCCATTCCATACCCTTATCCGAGCATGCATCCCGGCAGGTCAGGAAAGGGGAGGGGACGAGCGAGCCGCCCCACACCCCCTGGACCATACCAGGCCACACGCCCTCAACATGGGTGCTTGGTGGGTGGGTGCTTTGGGGCAGAGGGAGCTCTGCACGCCCCGCCCCAAAGCACCTTGTCCCCATGTTGATGAGGACAAGGGCCTCTTCCCGACAACCCTGGGCAGTGGTTGTGGGGGTCTGTGGGCAGGGGGCTTATCGGAATCTGGACCCCCCCTGTAACAAGGGTCCCCCCAGATCTCGGACCACCTCCCTATGTGAATGGGTATGGGGTACATTGTACCCCTACCCATTCACCCCATAAAAGGCAGTGTATGTAAATAATGACAGGAGACGTTTTGAGAAGTCCTTCATTAAAAAATTTTCCTCTGGTCTTCTCCCCTCTGTTCTTTTTCCTCCGTTCTTCTTCCTCTGGTCTTTTCCCCTCTGGTCTTCTTCTTCCTCCGGTCTCCTCCGACGATGTCTCCGGTGATTATGCCGGCTCCGGTCTATGCAGCTTGTTATATAGCCATTAGGGGGGTGGCCTCCCGGTGACATCACTCGGAGACCCCGTCCCCACTGCCTTTTAAAGGGTGAATGGGTAGGGGGTACAATGTACCCCCTACCCATTCACATAGGGAGGGGGTGCGAGATCTGGGGGGCCCCCTTGTTACAGGGGGCATCCAAATTCCAATAAGCCCCCTGCCCACAGACCCCCACAACCACCGCCCAGGGTTGTCAGGAAGAGGCCCTTATCCTCATCAACATGGGGACAAGGGGCTCTGGGGTGGGGGGTGCAGAGCTCCACCTGCCCCAAAGCACCCCCCCATGTTGAGGGTGTGGCCTGGTATGGTCCAGGGGGGGTGGGGCCGCTCGCTCGTCCCCACCCCTTTCCTGACCTGCCGGGCTGCATGCTCGGATAAGGGTCTGGTACGGATTTTGGGGGGGACCCCATGCCATTTTTTCGGTGTGGGGCTCCCCTTAAAATCCATACCAGACCCAAGGGCCTTGTTTGGAACCTGGGGGGACCCCCACACCGTTTTTTTCCCATTTTGGCGTGGAGTTCCCCCTCAAGATCCTCAGAGCACAAGTCACACCACAAGTCGGATCAATAGGCTCCTATAGGGAACCATTGATTTTCACATAAAAAAACCCCAAAAAACGTATAACGTAGCTTAACGCTGTATAAACAGCGTTAAGCAACATTAATCAGCCTTTAACAACGTCAGACGTTTTTACAGCTCTGACGCTGATTATCAGAATGCATAGGCCCTGGGTTTTTTTTGCAGCTTTAAAACGCCTATGCCACTTGGAGCTTCTAAAAGCCTGTGTGTGCATGAGGCCATAGAATAATATGAAGGGGCGTTTTTAAGCAGCAAAAAAAACATGTCTGACGCTCCTAAAAGCAGCTGCAAAAATGCCCTGTGTGCATGGGGCCTTATTGATATGACACTGGGTATGGTACCTTGTAGGTCAGGATGCTTTATCAGTATTAAGTATCCAAAGTTTACAGTGACTGAAGTACTTTCAATTCCTCCTAAGAACATATCGTAGATTGACGATTTCAGGTTGCTTACAGTAAATGGTGTTTTTACACCGACATTCTTTTCCTCCTGTAAAGGAAAATAGAGAGTAGGTGATGGAGAGAAAGAGAAGGAGAATTTTAGAACTAAAATTTTTACCATATTGTGCTGCCATTTTAAAATTTAGACAGTGCTAGGTCAGTTTATGTACTTATGGAGCCCGCTAGTGTGTTTTCTGTATTGTGTTCAGGGAGTTAAAGTAGATGAAAACACAACTTGAATGGCATTAGTTTGTATTTTCTTGTCAAATTTGCTTTATTGAGTTTTAACATTTTATACAAGGAGGTTCAGATGCAACAATAAAACAGTAACATCATAAAGTACGGGTGTAAAAATAGAAACAGATGCAAAGTATAGCACTGCCCCCTTGAGGGCTGCTGAATTTCTCACCTTTTTGGGTCCCTCTGGGTTACCGGTAGCAACTGCATGCAGAAACTTAACACTTTACTTCCGGCTCAGTCAATGAACAGTCTAGGGGTTGTTGTTTTTATTTTATATATTGAGATTGGGAGAAGGGAAAAGTGGTATACTCCGGAACTTGAACTATTCACAATTCTGAGGACTTCTATCTGAAGATGCAGCCAGGCTGCGAATTTCACATTGCCACTAGATGAATTGTAGATACTGAGTCTATGAACAAAAGTCTTGGTTGCACACTATCTTCAGGGTACTCGCCTAGCACCCCATTTCACTCCACCAGCTGACACCTGTCCTCTGACTACTCTACTTCAGGGTGGCCCCCTTCCTGGCAAGGCCCTTAGACACTATCCCCTGTACTCACGATGCTGTTTTTCCAAGTTCTCCAGTGTCTCAACCCCTCTAGTCAGCTCTTCTGGACCCTGGACCTCTGGGTTCAGCTCCTTCCTTCTGGCTCACCAAGTCGATTGCCTGTGACCATACACCAACTGCTGCAGAAAAGGAGGCAGCCGCCAGCCTCCTTCCAGGGACTCTGCTCACCAGTCAAAGACCCAGAGCACATGTGCTCCTGGCTTTTATACCACACCCCACAATGCAACGAGACAGCAGTCTGTGCCAATCACTGGGGCTGTATCAAAGCCTGTGTACCCATTGGTCAGGTTTCCTCCACTGTCCAGCATGCCTCCCTATTGGACCAGTGGGGACACTCCCCAGACCGGATGAATCACACACTGAGCACCATGAGCAGACCTAACTCACAGATCCTGCTCCCTGTTAGGTAAAGAGCAATATAGATTTTGCCTGCTGATCCTCTGATAGGCAGACAGAGCCAAAACTATACTCTCTACCTAGCACCTACCCCCTGCCAAAAGAACCATGGCTCAGGGCAGCCGCCCTCTACAAAAATTATTTTCTCAAAAGTTCCTTAGCGAGTATCCCGCAAGCCTGGAAATGGGGAAAAGGAAAAATAACAAATATACACAGTCAATTGACAATAAATTACGTGAAAAAATAGATATATATCTCTGCTGTACAATATTCACAAAAGGCATTTACACACAATAGGTGCATTTAACTCAATGCACCCCCTGCCAAACAAAAATCTGCTTGAGCAGGTAAAAGAGGTCATCCTGTCTGACTAACTAACTACAATATATTAACACAACACAATTGGTAAATGGTAAAGGGGTTAGCCAGACCCGGAAATCCAGTGCAAGCCTGCAAAGGAAAATGTAAGTTAGGCACATTATGATTAGGACTATCTGAACCAGTGAGACTGCCCTCTCCTCAGAGGTGACCTTCTCACTGGACAATCTCTATCTTACACATTCACGTAGAAGTCACTCCTGACATGTCAGCGTTCAATGATTATTCCTGGAACAGGTAACACCCAAATCCTATCAAGCTATCTACCTGACTATGTGTCACATTTTGTGACTGAAATAGGCACAGTCCCTTTTTAGTACCCGGGCACTGACTCGCCTCCTATTTCAGTCAAGCCCACAAATTCACAAAGACACGTGGAGTCCATCGCACTGATGTTCACAGTGTCCTTTCCACCTGTGGCACCTGAGGCAACATGTCTTCTTTTAGGATAAGTTGTTTGCTGGAGCCTGAGCAAACTTGTCTGACTTGTGAGGGTTACCAGTCTCTTCAGGGGCCCTTTTCACTTTTGGCATCCCCCTTTCTCCAGAGACATTAAGCGACTAACTGCTCTCCTGAGGTAGCAACTTCTATCAAGTCCTTCCGACTGGCCCAACAGGATCTTCGCAAAGTGTCCTTTTAATAAAGTCTCCTTGTAAAGAAATCCTCCTAATCTGTTACTTTTCTCTTTCCGTTGACCCGATGGCCCAAAGAATCTTCATTGAGCAAGATCAAATGACTACTAGAGTCCTTATTTAACAAGAGTCTCTTTGTGAAGTTAGAGGGTCGGCCCCCTTTGATGAAATCACCCAGTGGTGGCAGTTTTGCTGCTATGTAGCGTCTATAATACTGAGCAGATATATCATCAAAGGTCTAGATCTGGCTATGAGTATTAACCATTTCTGGTACAAGAAGAATTATTATGTACAAGCGTAGCCAACATGTTCATGAGTAAGTGGGAGGAAGAACAAATTTACCACATCCCAAGACATGAGTTAAAATTCTACCGTCGCTACATAGACGACATACTACTGATCTGGAATGGAACCACTGAGTCACTACAAGAATTCATGGATGACATTAATTACAACAGATATGGAATAACCTTTACAGGAGAGTGGAACCACAGGGAAGT